>NW_027139772.1:2414048-3017561 GCF_035084215.1 Heptranchias perlo | reverse complement strand
TAAGGTGCTGTGTGATGATGGGGTTCAGTCCCAGTCACTGTTTCTCCCCCCTGAAGGTGCTGTGTGATGATGGGGTTCAGTCCCAGTCACTGTTTCTCTCCCCTGAAGGTGCTGTGTGATGATGGGGTTCAGTCCCACTCACTGTTTCTCTCCCCCCTGAAGGTGCTGTGTGATGATGGGGTTCAGTCCCAGTCACTGTTCTCTCCCCTGAAGGTGCTGTGTGATGATGGGGTTCAGTCCCACTCACTGTTTTCTCCCCCCTGAAGGTGCTGTGTGATGATGGGGTTCAGTCCCAGTCACTGTTTCTCCCCCCCTGAAGGTGCTGTGTGATGATGGGGTTCAGTCCCAGTCACTGTTTCTCCCCCCTGAAGGTGCTGTGTGATGATGGGGTTCAGTCCCAGTCACTGTTTCTCTCACCCCTGAAGGTGCTGTGTGATGATGGGGTTCAAGTCCCAGTCACTGTTTCTCTCCCCCTGAAGGTGCTGTGTGATTATGGGGTTCAGTCCCACTCACTGTTTCTCCCCCTGAAGGTGCTGTGTGATGATGGGGTTCAGTCCCACTCACTGTTTCTCCCCCCTGAAGGTGCTGTGTGATGATGGGGTTCAGTCCCAGTCACTGTTTCTCTCCCCCTGAAGGTGCTGTGTGATTATGGGGTTCAGTCCCAGTCACTGTTTCTCCCCCCCCTGAAGGTGCTGTGTGATGATGGGGTTCAGTCCCAGTCACTGTTTCTCTCCCCCTGAAGGTGCTGTGTGATGATGGGGTTCAGTCCCAGTCACTGTTTCTCCCCCCTGAAGGTGCTGTGTGATGATGGGGTTCAGTCCCAGTCACTGTTTCTCCCCCCTGAAGGTGCTGTGTGATGATGGGGTTCAGTCCCAGTCACTGTTTCTCCCCCCTGAAGGTGCTGTGTGATGATGGGTTCAGTCCCACTCACTGTTTCTCTCCCCATGAAGGTGCTGTGTGATGATGGGGTTCAGTCCCAGTCACTGTTTCTCTCCCCTGAAGGTGCTGTGTGATGATGGGGTTCAGTCCCAGTCACTGTTTCTCCCCCCCTGAAGGTGCTGTGTGATGATGGGGTTCAGTCCCAGTCACTGTTTTCTCTCCCCCTGAAGGTGCTGTGTGATGATGGGGTTCAGTCCCAGTCACTGTTTCTCTCCCCCTGAAGGTGCTGTGTGATGATGGGGTTCAGTCCCAGTCACTGTTTCTCTCCCCCTGAAGGTGCTGTGTGATGATGGGGTTCAGTCCCAGTCACTGTTTCTCCCCCTGAAGGTGCTGTGTGATGATGGGGTCAGTCCCACTCACTGTTTCTCCCCCCCTGAAGGTGCTGTGTGATGATGGGGTTCAGTCCCAGTCACTGTTTCTCTCCCCCTGAAGGTGCTGTGTGATGATGGGGTTCAGTCCCACTCACTGTTTCTCTCCCCCTGAAAGTGCTGTGTGATGATGGGGTTCAGTCCCACTCACTGTTTCTCCCCCTGAAGGTGCTGTGTGATGATGGGGTTCAGTCCCAGTCACTGTTTCTCTCCCCTGAAGGTGCTGTGTGATGATGGGGTTCAGTCCAGTCACTGTTTCTCCCCCTGAAGGTGCTGTGTGATGATGGGGTTCAGTCCCAGTCACTGTTTCTCCCCCCTGAAGGTGCTGTGTGATGATGGGGTTCAGTCCAGTCACTGTTTCTCCCCCTGAAGGTGCTGTGTGATGATGGGGTTCAGTCCCAGTCACTGTTTCTCTCCCCCTGAAGGTGCTGTGTGATGATGGGGTTCAGTCCCAGTCACTGTTTCTCCCCTGAAGGTGCTGTGTGATGATGGGGTTCAGTCCCACTCACTGTTTCTCTCCCCCTGAAGGTGCTGTGTGATGATGGGGTTCAGTCCCACTCACTGTTTCTCCCCCCTGAAGGTGCTGTGTGATGATGGGGTTCAGTCTCAGTCACTGTTTCTCCCCCTGAAGGTGCTGTGTGATGATGGGGTTCAGTCCCAGTCACTGTTTCTCCCCCTGAAGGTGCTGTGTGATGATGGGGTTCAGTCCCAGTCACTGTTTCTCTCCCCCTGAAGGTGCTGTGTGATGATGGGGTTCAGTCCCAGTCACTGTTTCTCCCCCTGAAGGTGCTGTGTGATGATGGGGTTCAGTCCCAGTCACTGTTTCTCCCCCTGAAGGTGCTGTGTGATGATGGGGTTCAGTCCCAGTCACTGTTTCTCTCCCCCTGAAGGTGCTGTGTGATGATGGGTTCAGTCCAGTCACTGTTTCTCCCCTGAAGGTGCTGTGTGATGATGGGGTTCAGTCCCAGTCACTGTTTCTCCCCCTGAAGGTGCTGTGTGATGATGGGGTTCAGTCCCAGTCACTGTTTCTCTCCCCCTGAGGTGCTGTGTGATGATGGGGTTCAGTCCCAGTCACTGTTTCTCCCCTGAAGGTGCTGTGTGATGATGGGGTTCAGTCCACTCACTGTTTCTCCCCCTGAAGGTGCTGTGTGATGATGGGGTTTCAGTCCCAGTCACTGTTTCTCTCCCCCTGAAGGTGCTGTGTGATGATGGGGTTCAGTCCCAGTCACTGTTTCTCCCCCTGAAGGTGCTGTGTGATGATGGGGTTCAGTCCCAGTCACTGTTTCTCTCCCCTGAAGGTGCTGTGTGATGATGGGGTTCAGTCCCAGTCACTGTTTCTCCCCCTGAAGGTGCTGTGTGATGATGGGGTTCAGTCCCAGTCACTGTTTCTCTCCCCTGAAGGTGCTGTGTGATGATGGGGTTCAGTCCCAGTCACTGTTTCTCCCCCCTGAAGGTGCTGTGTGATGATGGGGTTCAGTCCCAGTCACTGTTTCTCCCCCTGAAGGTGCTGTGTGATGATGGGGTTCAGTCCCAGTCACCGTTTCTCCCCCCTGAAGGTGCTGTGTGATGATGGGGTTCAGTCCCACTCACTGTTTCTCCCCCTGAAGGTGCTGTGTGATGATGGGTTTCAGTCCCAGTCACTGTTTCTCCCCCTGAAGGTGCTGTGTGATGATGGGGTTCAGTCCCAGTCACTGCTTCTCCCCTGAAGGTGCTGTGTGATGATGGGGTTCAGTCCCAGTCACTGTTTCCCCCCCTGAAGGTGCTGTGTGATGATGGGGTTCAGTCCCAGTCACTGCTTCTCCCCTGAAGGTGCTGTGTGATGATGGGGTTCAGTCCCAGTCACTGTTTCTCCCCCCTGAAGGTGCTGTGTGATGATGGGGTTCAGTCTCAGTCACTGTTTCTCCCCCTGAAGGTGCTGTGTGATGATGGGGTTCAGTCCCAGTCACTGTTTCTCGCCCTGAATGTGCTGTGTGATGATGGGGTTCAGTCCCAGTCACTGTTTCTCCCCTGAAGGTGCTGTGTGATGATGGGGTTCAGTCCCAGTCACTGTTTCTCCCCCCCTGAAGGTGCTGTGTGATGATGGGGTTCAGTCCCAGTCACTGTTTCTCCCCTGAAGGTGCTGTGTGATGATGGGGTTTCAGTCCCACTCACTGTTTCTCTCCCCCTGAAGGTGCTGTGTGATGATGGGGTTCAGTCCCACTCACTGTTTCTCCCCCCCTGAAGGTGCTGTGTGATGACGGGGTTCAGTCCCACTCACTGTCTCTCCCCCTGAAGGTGCTGTGTGATGATGGGGTTCAGTCCCAGTCACTGTTTCTCTCCCCTGAAGGTGCTGTGTGATGATGGGGTTCAGTCCCAGTCACTGTTTCTCACCCCCTGAAGGTGCTGTGTGATGATGGGGTTCAGTCCCAGTCACTGTTTCTCCCCCTGAAGGTGCTGTGTGATGATGGGGTTCAGTCCCAGTCACTGTTTCTCTCCCCCCTGAAGGTGCAATGTGATCATGGGGTTCAGTCCCAGTCACTGTTTCTCTCCCCCCTGAAGGTGCTGTGTGATGATGGGGTTCAGTCCCAGTCACTGTTTCTCTCCCCCCTGAAGGTGCTGTGTGATGATGGGGTTCAGTCCCAGTCACTGTTTCTCCCCCCTGAAGGTGCTGTGTGATGATGGGGTTCAGTCCCAGTCACTGTTTCTCTCCCCCCTGAAGGTGCTGTGTGATGATGGGGTTCAGTCCCAGTCACTGTTTCTCTCCCCCCTGAAGGTGCTGTGTGATGATGGGGTTCAGTCCCAGTCACTGTTTCTCCCCCTGAAGGTGCTGTGTGATGATGGGGTTCAGTCCCACTCACTGTTTCTCCCCTGAAGGTGCTGTGTGATGATGGGGTTCAGTCCCACTCACTGTTTCTCCCCCTGAAGGTGCTGTGTGATGATGGGGTTCAGTCCCAGTCACTTTCTCTCCCTGAAGGTGCTGTGTGATGATGGGGTTCAGTCCCACTCACTGTTTCTCCCCCCTGAAGGTGCTGTGTGATGGTGGGTTCAGTCCCAGTCACTGTTTCTCCCCCCTGAAGGTGCTGTGTGATGATGGGGTTCAGTCCCACTCACTGTTTCTCTCCCCTGAAGGTGCTGTGTGATGATGGGGGTTCAGTCCCAGTCACTGTTTCTCTCCCCCTGAAGGTGCTGTGTGATGATGGGGTTCAGTCCCACTCACTGTTTCTCTCCCCTGAAGGTGCTGTGTGATGATGGGGTTCAGTCCCACTCACTGTTTCTCCCCTGAAGGTGCTGTGTGATGATGGGGTTCAGTCCCAGTCATTGTTTCTCTCCCCCTGAAGGTGCTGTGTGATGATGGGGTTCAGTCCCAGTCACTGTTTCTCTCCCTGAAGGTGCTGTGTGATGATGGGGTTCAGTCCCAGTCACTGTTTCTCCCCCTGAAGGTGCTGTGTGATGATGGGGTTCAGTCCCAGTCACTGTTTCTCCCCCTGAAGGTGCTGTGTGATGATGGGGTTCAGTCCCACTCACTGTTTCTCTCCCCCTGAAGGTGCTGTGTGATGATGGGGTTCAGTCCCAGTCACTGTTTCTCCCTCCCTGAAGGTGCTGTGTGATGATGGGGTTCAGTCCCACTCACTGTTTCTCCCCCTGAAGGTGCTGTGTGATGATGGGGTTCAGTCCCAGTCACTGTTTCTCCCCTGAAGGTGCTGTGTGATGATGGGGTTCAGTCCCAGTCACTGTTTCTCCCCTGAAGGTGCTGTGTGATGATGGGGTTCAGTCCCACTCACTGTTTCTCCCCCTGAAGGTGCTGTGTGATGATGGGGTTCAGTCCCAGTCACTGTTTCTCCCCTGAAGGTGCTGTGTGATGATGGGGTTCAGTCCCAGTCACTGTTTCTCCCCCTGAAGGTGCTGTGTGATGATGGGGTTCAGTCCCACTCACTGTTTCTCTCCCCCTGAAGGTGCTGTGTGATGATGGGGTTCAGTCCCAGTCACTGTTTCTCTCCCCCTGAAGGTGCTGTGTGATGATGGGGTTCAGTCCCCACTCACTGTTTCTCTCCCTGAAGGTGCTGTGTGATGATGGGGTTCAGTCCCAGTCACTGTTTCTCCCCCTGAAGGTGCTGTGTGATGATGGGGTTCAGTCCCAGTCACTGTTTCTCCCCTGAAGGTGCTGTGTGATGATGGGGTTCAGTCCCCAGTCACTGTTTCTCCCCCCTGAAGGTGCTGTGTGATGATGGGGTTCAGTCCCAGTCACTGTTTCTCCCCCTGAAGGTGCTGTGTGATGATGGGGTTCAGTCCCAGTCACTGTTTCTCCCCCTGAAGGTGCTGTGTGATGATGGGGTTCAGTCCCAGTCACTGTTTCCCCCCTGAAGGTGCTGTGTGATGATGGGCTTCAGTCCCACTCACTGTTTCTCCCCCCCTGAAGGTGCCTGTGTGATGATGGGTTCAGTCCCACTCACTGTTTCTCCCCCTGAAGGTGCTGTGTGATGATGGGGTTCAGTCCCAGTCACTGTTTCTCCCCCCTGAAGGTGCTGTGTGATGATGGGGTTCAGTCCCAGTCACTGTTTCTCTCCCCCTGAAGGTGCTGTGTGATGATGGGGTTCAGTCCCAGTCACTGTTTCTCCCCTGAAGGTGCTGTGTGATGATGGGGTTCAGTCCCAGTCACTGTTTCTCCCCCTGAAGGTGCTGTGTGATGATGGGGTTCAGTCCCAGTCACTGTTTCTCCCCTGAAGCTGCTGTGTGATGATGGGGTTCAGTCCCAGTCACTGTTTCTCTCCCCCTGAAGGTGCTGTGTGATGATGGGGTTCAGTCCCAGTCACTGTTTCTCCCCCCTGAAGGTGCTGTGTGATGATGGGGTTCAGTCCCAGTCACTGTTTCTCTCCCCCTGAAGGTGCTGTGTGATGATGGGGTTCAGTCCCAGTCACTGTTTCTCCCCCCTGAAGGTGCTGTGTGATGATGGGGTTCAGTCCCACTCACTGTTTCTCTCCCCTGAAGGTGCTGTGTGATGATGGGGTTCAGTCCCAGTCACTGTTTCTCCCCCCTGAAGGTGCTGTGTGATGATGGGTTCAGTCCCACTCACTGTTTCTCTCCCCCTGAAGGTGCTGTGTGATGATGGGGTTCAGTCCCAGTCACTGTTTCTCCCCTGAAGCTGCTGTGTGATGATGGGGTTCAGTCCCACTCACTGTTTCTCCCCTGAAGCTGCTGTGTGATGATGGGGTTCAGTCCCAGTCACTGTTTCTCTCCCCCTGAAGGTGCTGTGTGATGATGGGGTTCAGTCCCACTCACTGTTTCTCTCCCCCTGAAGGTGCTGTGTGATGATGGGGTTCAGTCCCACTCACTGTTTCTCTCCCCCTGAAGGTGCTGTGTGATGATGGGGTTCAGTCCCAGTCACTGTTTCTCCCCTGAAGGTGCTGTGTGATGATGGGGTTCAGTCCCACTCACTGTTTCTCTCCCCTGAAGGTGCTGTGTGATGATGGGGTTCAGTCCCACTCACTGTTTCTCCCCCCTGAAGGTGCTGTGTGATGATGGGGTTCAGTCCCAGTCACTGTTTCTCTCCCCCTGAAGGTGCTGTGTTGATGATGGGGTTCAGTCCCAGTCACTGTTTTCTCCCCCTGAAGGTGCTGTGTGATGATGGGGTTCAGTCCCAGTCACTGTTTCTCTCCCCTGAAGGTGCTGTGTGATGATGGGGTTCAGTCCCAGTCACTGTTTCTCCCCCCTGAAGGTGCTGTGTGATGATGGGGTTCAGTCCCAGTCACTGTTTCTCCCCCTGAAGGTGCTGTGTGATGATGGGTTCAGTCCCAGTCACTGTTTCTCCCCCTGAAGGTGCTGTGTGATGATGGGGTTCAGTCCCACTCACTGTTTCTCCCCCTGAAGGTGCTGTGTGATGATGGGGTTCAGTCCCAGTCACTGTTTCTCCCCCTGAAGGTGCTGTGTGATGATGGGGTTCAGTCCCAGTCACTGTTTCTCCCCTGAAGGTGCTGTGTGATGATCGGGTTCAGTCCCAGTCACTGTTTCTCCCCTGAAGGTGCTGTGTGATGATGGGGTTCAGTCCCAGTCACTGTTTCTCCCCCTGAAGGTGCTGTGTGATGATGGGGTTCAGTCCCAGTCACTGTTTCTCCCCTGAAGGTGCTGTGTGATGATGGGGTTCAGTCCAGTCACTGTTTCTCCCCCTGAAGGTGCTGTGTGATGATGGGGTTCAGTCCCAGTCACTGTTTCTCCCCCTGAAGGTGCTGTGTGATGATGGGGTTCAGTCCCAGTCACTGTTTCTCCCCCTGAAGGTGCTGTGTGATGATGGGGTTCAGTCCCAGTCACTGTTTCTCTCCCCTGAAGGTGCTGTGTGATGATGGGGTTCAGTCCCAGTCACTGTTTCTCCCCCCTGAAGGTGCTGTGTGATGATGGGGTTCAGTCCCAGTCACTGTTTCTCTCCCCTGAAGGTGCTGTGTGATGATGGGGTTCAGTCCCAGTCACTGTTTCTCCCCCCTGAAGGTGCTGTGTGATGATGGGGTTCAGTCCACTCACTGTTTCTCTCCCCTGAAGGTGCTGTGTGATGATGGGGTTCAGTCCCAGTCACTGTTTCTCCCCCTGAAGGTGCTGTGTGATGATGAGGTTCAGTCCCAGTCACTGTTTCTCTCCCCCTGAAGGTGCTGTGTGATGATGGGGTTCAGTCCCAGTCACTGTTTCTCTCCCCCTGAAGGTGCTGTGTGATGATGGGTTCAGTCCCAGTCACTGTTTCTCCCCCCTGAAGGTGCTGTGTGATGATGTGGTTCAGTCCACTCACTGTTTCTCCCCCTGAAGGTGCTGTGTGATGATGGGGTTCAGTCCACTCACTGTTTCTCTCCCCCTGAAGTTGCTGTGTGATGATGGCGTTCAGTCCCAGTCACTGTTTCTCTCCCCCTGAAGGTGCTGTGTGATGATGGGGTTCAGTCCCACTCACTGTTTCTCTCCCCCCTGAAGGTGCTGTGTGATGATGGGGTTCAGTCCCAGTCACTGTTTCTCCCCCTGAAGGTGCTGTGTGATGATGGGGTTCAGTCCCAGTCACTGTTCTCTCCCCCTGAAGGTGCTGTGTGATGATGGGGTTCAGTCCCAGTCACTGTTTCTCCCCCTGAAGGTGCTGTGTGATGATGGGGTTCAGTCCCAGTCACTGTTTCTCTCCCCCCTGAAGGTGCTGTGTGATGATGGGGTTCAGTCCCAGTCACTGTTTCTCCCCCCTGAAGGTGCTGTGTGATGATGGGGTTCAGTCCCAGTCACTGTTTCTCCCCCTGAAGGTGCTGTGTGATGATGGGGTTCAGTTCCAGTCACTGTTTCTCCCCTGAAGGTGCTGTGTGATGATGGGGTTCAGTCCCAGTCACTGTTTCTCTCCCCCTGAAGGTGCTGTGTGATGATGGGGTTCAGTCCCAGTCACTGTTTCTCTCCCCTGAAGGTGCTGTGTGATGATGGGGTTCAGTCCCACTCACTGTTTCTCTCCCCTGAAGGTGCTGTGTGATGATGGGGTTCAGTCCCAGTCATTGTTTCTCTGCCCCCTGAAGGTGCTGTGTGATGATGGGGTTCAGTCCCAGTCACTGTTTCTCTCCCCCTGAAGGTGCTGTGTGATGATGGGGTTCAGTCCCAGTCACTGTTTCTCCCCCCTGAAGGTGCTGTGTGATGATGGGGTTCAGTCCCAGTCACTGTTTCTCTCCCCGCTGAAGGTGCTGTGTGATGATGGGGTTCAGTCCCAGTCACTGTTTCTCTCCCCCTGAAGGTGCTGTGTGATGATGGGGTTCAGTCCCAGTCACTGTTTCTCCCCCCTGAAGGTGCTGTGTGATGATGGGGTTCAGTCCCAGTCACTGTTTCTCTCCCCCCTGAAGGTGCTGTGTGATGATGGGGTTCAGTCCCAGTCACTGTTTCTCTGCCCCCTGAAGGTGCTGTGTGATGATGGGGTTCAGTCCCAGTCACTGTTTCTCCCCCCTGAAGGTGCTGTGTGATGATGGGGTTCAGTCCCACTCACTGTTTCTCCCCCCTGAAGGTGCTGTGTGATGATGGGGTTCAGTCCCACTCACTGTTTCTCCCCCTGAAGGTGCTGTGTGATGATGGGGTTCAGTCCCAGTCACTGTTTCTCTCCCCCTGAAGGTGCTGTGTGATGATGGGGTTCAGTCCCAGTCACTGTTTCTCCCCCTGAAGGTGCTGTGTGATGATGGGGTTCAGTCCCAGTCACTGTTTCTCTCCCCCTGAAGGTGCTGTGTGATGATGGGGTTCAGTCCCAGTCACTGTTTCTCCCCCCTGAAGGTGCTGTGTGATGATGGGGTTCAGTCCCAGTCACTGTTTCTGCCGCCTGAAGGTGCTGTGTGATGATGGGGTTCAGTCCCAGTCACTGTTTCTCTCCCCTGAAGGTGCTGTGTGATGATGGGGTTCAGTCCCAGTCACTGTTTCTCCCCCTGAAGGTGCTGTGTGATGATGGGGTTCAGTCCCAGTCACTGTTTCTCCCCCCTGAAGGTGCTGTGTGATGATGGGGTTCAGTCCCAGTCACTGTTTCTCCCCCTGAAGGTGCTGTGTGATGATGGGGTTCAGTCCCAGTCACTGTTTCTCTCCCCCCTGAAGGTGCTGTGAGATGATGGGGTTCAGTCCCAGTCACTGTTTCTCTCCCCCTGAAGGTGCTGTGTGATGATGGGGTTCAGTCCCACTCACTGTTTCTCCCCCTGAAGGTGCTGTGTGATGATGGGGTTCAGTCCCAGTCACTGTTTCTCCCCCCTGAAGGTGCTGTGTGATGATGGGGTTCAGTCCCACTCACTGTTTCTCCCCCCTGAAGGTGCTGTGTGATGATGGGGTTCAGTCCCAGTCACTGTTTCTCCCCCTGAAGGTGCTGTGTGATGATGGGGTTCAGTCCCAGTCACTGTTTCTCTCCCCTGAAGGTGCTGTGTGATGATGGGGTTCAGTCCCAGTCACTGTTTCTCCCCCCTGAAGGTGCTGTGTGATGATGGGGTTCAGTCCCACTCACTGTTTCTCCCCTGAAGGTGCTGTGTGATGATGGGGTTCAGTCCCACTCACTGTTTCTCTCCCCCTGAAGGTGCTGTGTGATGATGGGGTTCAGTCCCACTCACTGTTTCTCCCCCTGAAGGTGCTGTGGGATGATGGGGTTCAGTCCCAGTCACTGTTTCTCCCCCTGAAGGTGCTGTGTGATGATGGGGTTCAGTCCCAGTCACTGTTTCTCCCCCTGAAGGTGCTGTGTGATGATGGGGTTCAGTCCCACTCACTGTTTCTCTCCCCCCTGAAGGTGCTGTGTGATGATGGGGTTCAGTCCCAGTCACTGTTTCTCCCCCTGAAGGTGCTGTGTGATGATGGGGTTCAGTCCCAGTCACTGTTTCTCTCCCCCTGAAGGTGCTGTGTGATGATGGGGTTCAGTCCCAGTCACTGTTTCTCTCCCCCTGAAGGTGCTGTGTGATGATGGGGTTCAGTCCCAGTCACTGTTTCTCCCCCCTGAAGGTGCTGTGTGATGATGGGGTTCAGTCCCAGTCACTGTTTCTCCCCCTGAAGGTGCTGTGTGATGATGGGGTTCAGTCCCAGTCACTGTTTCTCTCCCCCTGAAGGTGCTGTGTGATGATGGGGTTCAGTCCCAGTCACTGTTTCTCCCCCCTGAAGGTGCTGTGTGATGATGGGGTTCAGTCCCAGTCACTGTTTCTCCCCCTGAAGGTGCTGTGTGATGATGGGGTTCAGTCCCACTCACTGTTTCTCCCCCCCTGAAGGTGCTGTGTGATGATGGGGTTCAGTCCCAGTCACTGTTTCTCCCCCCTGAAGGTGCTGTGTGATGATGGGGTTCAGTCCCACTCACTGTTTCTCTCCCCCTGAAGGTGCTGTGTGATGATGGGGTTCAGTCCCACTCACTGTTTCTCTCCCCCTGAAGGTGCTGTGTGATGATGGGGTTCAGTCCCACTCACTGTTTCTCCCCCTGAAGGTGCTGTGTGATGATGGGGTTCAGTCCCAGTCACTGTTTCTCTCCCCCTGAAGGTGCTGTGTGATGATGGGGTTCAGTCCCACTCACTGTTTCTCCCCCCTGAAGGTGCTATGTGATGATGGGGTTCAGTCCCAGTCACTGTTTCTCCCCCTGAAGGTGCTGTGTGATGATGGGGTTCAGTCCCACTCACTGTTTCTCTCCCCCTGAAGGTGCTGTGTGATGATGGGGTTCAGTCCCAGTCACTGTTTCTCCCCCTGAAGGTGCTGTGTGATGATGGGGTTCAGTCCCAGTCACTGTTTCTCCCCTGAAGGTGCTGTGTGATGATGGGGTTCAGTCCCAGTCACTGTTTCTCCCCCTGAAGGTGCTGTGTGATGATGGGGTTCAGTCCCAGTCACTGTTTCTCTCCCCCTGAAGGTGCTGTGTGATGATGGGGTTCAGTCCCACTCACTGTTTCTCCCCCTGAAGGTGCTGTGTGATGATGGGGTTCAGTCCCACTCACTGTTTCTCCCCCTGAAGGTGCTGTGTGATGATGGGGTTCAGTCCCAGTCACTGTTTCTCCCCCTGAAGGTGCTGTGTGATGATGGGGTTCAGTCCCACTCACTGTTTCTCCCCCTGAAGGTGCTGTGTGATGATGGGGTTCAGTCCCACTCACTGTTTCTCCCCCCTGAAGGTGCTGTGTGATGATGGGGTTCAGTCCCAGTCACTGTTTCTCCCCCCTGAAGGTGCTGTGTGATGATGGGGTTCAGTCCCACTCACTGTTTCTCTCCCCCCTGAAGGTGCTGTGTGATGATGGGGTTCAGTCCCAGTCACTGTTTCTCTCCCCCTGAAGGTGCTGTGTGATGATGGGGTTCAGTCCCAGTCACTGTTTCTCTCCCCCTGAAGGTGCTGTGTGATGATGGGGTTCAGTCCCACTCACTGTTTCTCTCCCCTGAAGGTGCTGTGTGATGATGGGGTTCAGTCCCAGTCACTGTTTCTCCCTCTGAAGGTGCTGTGTGATGATGGGGTTCAGTCCCAGTCACTGTTTCTCTCCCCCTGAAGGTGCTGTGTGATGATGGGATTCAGTCCCAGTCACTGTTTCTCCCCCCCCTGAAGGTGCTGTGTGATGATGGGGTTCAGTCCCAGTCACTGTTTCTCTCCCCTGAAGGTGCTGTGTGATGATGGGGTTCAGTCCCAGTCACTGTTTCTCTCCCCCTGAAGGTGCTGTGTGATGATGGGGTTCAGTCCCAGTCACTGTTTCTCCCCCTGAAGGTGCTGTGTGATGATGGGGTTCAGTCCCACTCACTGTTTCTCCCCCTGAAGGTGCTGTGTGATGATGGGGTTCAGTCCCAGTCACTGTTTCTCCCCCCTGAAGGTGCTGTGTGATGATGGGGTTCAGTCCCAGTCACTGTTTCTCTCCCCCTGAAGGTGCTGTGTGATGATGGGGTTCAGTCCCAGTCACTGTTTCTCCCCCTGAAGGTGCTGTGTGATGATGGGGTTCAGTCCCAGTCACTGTTTCTCCCCCTGAAGGTGCTGTGTGATGATGGGGTTCAGTCCCAGTCACTGTTTCTCACCCTGAAGGTGCTGTGTGATGATGGGGTTCAGTCCCACTCACTGTTTCTCCCCCTGAAGGTGCTGTGTGATGATGGGGTTCAGTCCCACTCACTGTTTCTCTCCCCCTGAAGGTGCTGTGTGATGATGGGGTTCAGTCCCACTCACTGTTTCTCACCCTGAAGGTGCTGTGTGATGATGGGGTTCAGTCCCAGTCACTGTTTCTCCCCCTGAAGGTGCTGTGTGATGATGGGGTTCAGTCCCACTCACTGTTTCTCTCCCCCTGAAGGTGCTGTGTGATGATGGGGTTCAGTCCCACTCACTGTTTCTCCCCCTGAAGGTGCTGTGTGATGATGGGGTTCAGTCCCAGTCACTGTTTCTCCCCCTGAAGGTGCTGTGTGATAATGGGGTTCGGCCCCCATTTGTCGCCGGGTTTCGGGAAGGGTTTTATCGCCTGATAAAACCGAGTTCTGAAACACAGACTCTGGAATTCAGAACCGGTGATGCGGAGAGGAAGTTTCCTTTTGTGGGAGAGACTCGAACTCGGGGACACAGTTTAAAAATAAGAGGTCTCCCTTTTCACACGGAGATGAGGAGAAATTTTTTCTCTGAGGGCCGTGAGTCTGTGGAACTCCCTTTCTCAGAGAGCGGGGGAGGCAGGTCATTGAATATTTTTAAAGCTGAGTTAGATCGATTCCTGATTAACAAGGGAGTCAAAGGTTATCGTCGGTCGATGGGAAAGTCGGGTTGAGGTCACAATCAGATCAGCCATGATGTTATCAAATGGCAGAACAGGCTCGAGGGGCTGAATGGCCTTCTCTTAATTCGTATCTTTGTGTCAGGGTGGGGTGGTGGGTGATCCCGGGCCCTCCTGTGTATCAGGGTGGGGTGGTGGGTGATCCCGGGCCCTCCTGTGTATCAGGGTGGGGTGGTGGGTGATCCCTGGCCCTCCTGTGTATCACGGTGGGGGGTGGGTGATCCCGGGCCCTCCTGTGTATCAGGGTGGGGTGGTGGGTGATCCCGGGCCCTCCTGTGTATCAGGGTGGGGTGGTGGGTGGGGGGGTGGGTGATCCCGGGTCTCCTGTGTATCAGGGTGGGGGGGTGGGTGATCCCGGGCCCTCCTGTGTATCAGGGTGGGGTGGTGGGTGATCCCGGGCCCTCCTGTGTATCAGGGTGGGGGGGTGGGTGGGGGGGTGGGTGATCCCGGGCCCTCCTGTGTATCAGGGTGGGGGGGTGGGTGATCCCTGGCCCTCCTGTGTATCAGGGTGGGGGGGTGGGTGATCCCTGGCCCTCCTGTGTATCAGGGTGGGTGATCCCGGGCCCTCCTGTGTATCAGGGTGGGGGGGTGGGTGATCCCTGGCCCTCCTGTGTATCAGGGTGGGTGATCCCGGGCCCTCCTGTGTATCACGGTGGGGTGGGTGGGTGATCCCGGGTCTCCTGTGTATCACGGTGGGGGGGGTGG
Organism: Heptranchias perlo; assembly: GCF_035084215.1. NCBI lineage: Eukaryota > Metazoa > Chordata > Chondrichthyes > Hexanchiformes > Hexanchidae > Heptranchias > Heptranchias perlo. The sequence goes on along the minus strand of NW_027139772.1, from coordinate 3,003,370 downwards.
GTGATCCCGGGCCCTCCTGTGTATCAGGGTGGGGGGTGGGTGATCCTGGGTCTCCTGTGTATCAGGGTGGGGGGGTGGGTGATCCCGGGTCTCCTGTGTATCAGGGTGGGGGGGTGGGTGATCCCGGGCCCTCCTGTGTATCAGGGTGGGGGGTGGGTGATCCCGGGCCCTCCTGTGTATCAGGGTGGGGGGGTGGGTGATCCCGGGCCCTCCTGTGTATCAGGGTGGGGGGGTGGGTGATCCCGGGCCCTCCTGTGTATCAGGGTGGGGGGTGGGTGATCCCGGGCCCTCCTGTGTATCAGGGTGGGGGGGTGGGTGATCCCGGGCCCTCCTGTGTATCAGGGTGGGGGGGTGGGTGATCCCGGGCCCTCCTGTGTATCAGGGTGGGGTGGTGGGTGATCCCGGGCCCTCCTGTGTATCAGGGTGGGGGGGTGGGTGATCCCGGGCCCTCCTGTGTATCAGGGTGGGGGGTGGGTGATCCCGGGCCCTCCTGTGTATCAGGGTGGGGGGGTGGGTGGGGGGGTGGGTGATCCCGGGTCTCCTGTGTATCAGGGTGGGGGGGTGGGTGATCCCGGGCCCTCCTGTGTATCAGGGTGGGGGGTGGGTGATCCCGGGCCCTCCTGTGTATCAGGGTGGGGGGTGGGTGATCCCGGGCCCTCCTGTGTATCAGGGTGGGGGGGTGGGTGATCCCGGGCCCTCCTGTGTATCAGGGTGGGGGGTGGGTGATCCCGGGCCCTCCTGTGTATCACGGTGGGGGGGTGGGTGATCCCGGGCCCTCCTGTGTATCAGGGTGGGGGGTGGGTGATCCCGGGCCCTCCTGTGTATCAGGGTGGGGGGGTGGGTGATCCCGGGCCCTCCTGTGTATCAGGGTGGGGGGTGGGTGATCCCGGGCCCTCCTGTGTATCAGGGTGGGGGGTGGGTGATCCCGGGCCCTCCTGTGTATCACGGTGGGGGGGTGGGTGATCCCGGGCCCTCCTGTGTATCAGGGTGGGGGGTGGGTGATCCCGGGCCCTCCTGTGTATCAGGGTGGGGGGGTGGGTGATCCCGGGCCCTCCTGTGTATCAGGGTGGGGGGGTGGGTGATCCCGGGCCCTCCTGTGTATCAGGGTGGGGGGGTGGGTGATCCCGGGCCCTCCTGTGTATCAGGGTGGGGGGGTGGGTGATCCCGGGCCCTCCTGTGTATCAGGGTGGGGGGGTGGGTGATCCCGGGCCCTCCTGTGTATCAGGGTGGGGGGTGGGTGATCCCGGGCCCTCCTGTGTATCAGGGTGGGGGGTGGGTGATCCCGGGCCCTCCTGTGTATCAGGGTGGGGGGGTGGGTGGGGGGGTGGGTGATCCCGGGCCCTCCTGTGTATCAGGGTGAGCAGGAGGAGAAGCTGCTGCGTTTAACCCGAGGACTTAATTCCAGTTCACACCGGGGAGAGGCTGTTCACCTGCTCCGTGTGTGGGAAGGGAATCACTCGTTCATCCCACTTAGTGAGACATCAGCGAGTTGAGAAGTGACTGCAGGGGTTGGATTCTGCTGTTATTGCTGCTGTGGACGGTCTGTTGAGTGGTTGAGGTCTCCTGAGATGAGATTGGAGCTGATTGATCTGTTTGTCCTGCAGTATCCCTGGGAGACACGCTGTCTGTGATCATTTCAATTCATTCACTGACTCCCAGCTGAACCGATTCCAGCAATCAAATAGTTCACTTGGAATATCAATCCCGAATTAATCTTTGGTGCAAAACCTACAACTTTAAATGGGCTGTAAAAGTGAAAGAGGAATCGTTCTTGTGTTCATTTAGGATCTTTCACCTCCTTAGAACATCCCAAAGTGATTCACCAACAATGATGGATTTTGGAAGGAAAAATGACAAGAGGCAGAATAAACTAAATGGTACAATTTTAAAGGGGGTGCAGGAACAGAGAGACCTGGGGGCTCACACACTTTGAGGGTGGCAGGACAAGTGTAGAATGCTGTTAAAAAAACATACAGGCTCCTTGGCTTTATAAATAGAGGCACAGAGTACAAAAGCAAGGAAGTTATGCTAAGCCTTTATACACCGGTTAGACTCGAGCTGGAGTATTGTGTCCAATTCTGGGCACCGCACTTTAGGAAGGATGTGAAGGCCTTGGAGAGGGTGCAGAGGAGATTTATTAGAATGGTACCAGGGATGAGGGACCTCAGTTATGTGGAGAGACTGGAGAAGCTGGGACTGTTCTCCTTAGAGCTGAGAAGGTTAAGGGGAGATTTAATAGAGGTGTTCAAAATCATGAAGGGTTTTGATAGAGTAAATAATGAGAAACTGTTCCAACTGGCTGGAAGGTGGATAACCAGAGGACACAGATTTAAAATAAATAGCAAAAAAGCCAGGGGGGAGATGAGAATTTTTTTTATGCAGCGAGTAGCTATGATCTGGAATGCACGGCCTGAAAGGTGGGGGTGGAAGCAGATTGATTAATAACTGTCAAAAGGGATTTGGATAAAAACTTGAAAAAGAAAAATTTACAGGGCTATAGGGAAACGTACATACATACAAAGAGCAGGAGAAGGCCATTCGGCCCCTCGAGCCTGTTCTGCCTTTTGATAAGATCATGGCTGATCTGATTGTGACATCAACCCTACTTTCCCGTCTACCTACTATAACCTTTGACTCCCTTGATAATCAGGAATCTATCGAACTCAGCCTTAAAAATATTCAATGACCCTGCCTCCCCCGCTCTCTGGGGAAGGGAGTTCCACAGACTCACGGCCCTCAGAGAAAAAATTTCTCCTCATCTCTGTCTTAAATGGGAGACCCCTTGTTTTTGAACTGTGGCTCCGAGTTCTAGTCTCTCCCACAAGGGGAAACATCCTCTCAGCATCTACCCCTTCTAGTCCCCTCAGGATCTTATATGTTTCAATAAGATCACCTCTCATTCTTCTAAACTCCAGTGTATACAGTCCCAACTTGTCCAACCTTTCCTCATATGATAACCCCCTCATCCCAGGAATCAGTCGAGTGAACCTTCTCTGAACCGCCTCCAAAGCAATTCTGTCCTTCCTTAAATAAGGAGACCAAAACTGCACACACTATTCCAGATGTGGTCTCACCAATGCCCTGAACAACTGTAGCAAAACATCTCGACTTTTATATTGCATTCTCCTTGCAATAAATGACAACATTCCATTTGCCTTCCTAATCACTTCTTGTACCTGCATATTAACTTTCTGTGATTCATGTACTACGATACCCAGATCCCTCTGTACTTCAGAGTTCTGCAATCTTTCTCCATTTAAATAATATACTGCTTTTCTATTCCTCCTGCCAAAGTGAACCAGTTCACATTTTCCCACATTATACTCCATCTGCCAATTTTTTGCCCACTCACTCAACCTATCTATATCCCTTTGCAGACTCCTTATGTCCTCTTCACAACTTACTTTCCTACCTACCTTTGTGTCATCAGCAAATTTAGCAACCATACATTCGGTCCCTTCATCCAAGTCATTGATATCGATTGTAAATAGTTGAGGCCCCAGCACTGATCCCTGTGGCACTCCACTTGTTACATCTTGCCAACCTGAAAATGACCCATTTATGCCGACTCTCTGTTTCCTGGTAGCTAACCAATCCTTTATCCATGCAAACATGTTACCCCCGACACCATGAGTTCTTATTTTGTGTAGGGGGGTAACACATTAGCATGGATAAAGCAGGGGAGTGGGACTAATTGGATAGTTCTTTGAAAGAGCCAGCACAGGCACGATGGGCCAAATGGCCTCCTGTGCTAATGGAATAACAGAATGGTTACAGCACAGATGTAGGCCATTCGGCCCTTCGAGCCTGAACCAGCTCTTTGAAAGAGCTATCCAGTTAGTCCCATTCCCCCGCTATTTCCCCATAGACCTGCAAATTTTTTCCCTTCAAGTATTTCTCCAGTTCCTTTTGGTTGAATCTGCTTCCACCATCCCCTCGGGCAGCGCATTTCAGATCATAACTACACTGCCCATAAAGCAGCTCTGTATTCACAGGAGAAAGTCTGATATCGAACTCTGATAGATAGGTTGGCACAGTCTGACATCTAACTCTGATAGATAGGTTGGCACAGTCTGATATCTAACTCTGATAGATAGGTTGGCACAGTCTGACATCTAACTCTGATAGATAGGTTGGCACAGTCTGACATCTAACTCTGATAGATAGGTTGGCACAGTCTGATATCTAACTCTGATAGATAGGTTGGCACAGTCTGATATCTAACTCTGATAGATAGTTTGGCACAGTCTGATATCTAATTCTGACAGATAGGTTGGCACAGTCTGATATCTAATTCTGATAGATAGGTTGGCACAGTCTGACATCTAACTCTGATAGATGGGTTGGCACAGTCTGATATCTAACTCTGATAGAGAGGTTGGCACAGTCTGATATCTAACTCTGATAGATGGGTTGGCACAGTCTGATATCCAACTCTGATAGATGGGTTGGCACAGTCTGATATCTAATTCTGATAGATAGGTTGGCACAGTCTGACATCTAACTCTGATAGATAGGTTGGCACAGTCTGATATCTAACTCTGATAGATAGGTTGGCACAGTCTGATATCTAACTCTGATAGATGGGTTGGCACAGTCTGATATCTAACTCTGATAGATAGGTTGGCACAGTCTGATATCTAATTCTGATAGATGGGTTGGCACAGTCTGATATCTAATTCTGATAGATGGGTTGGCACAGTCTGATATCTAATTCTGATAGGTTGGCACAGTCTGACATCTAATTCTGATAGATAGGTTGGCACAGTCTGATATCTAACTCTGATAGATGGGTTGGCACAGTCTGATATCTAATTCTGATAGATAGGTTGGCACAGTCTGATATCGAATTCTGAAAGATAGGTTGGCACAGTCTGATATCTAATTCTGATAGATAGGTTGGCACAGTCTGATATCTAATTCTGATAGACGGGTTGGCACAGTCTGATATCTAACTCTGATAGATGGGTTGGCACAGCCTGATATCTAACTCAGATGGGTTGGCACAGTCCGATATCTAACTCTGATCGATAGGTTGGCACAGTCTGATATCTAACTCTGATCGATAGGTTGGCACAGTCTGATATCAAACCCTGATCGATAGGTTGGCACAGTCTGATATCTAACTCTGATAGATAGGTTGGCACAGTCTGATATCTAACTCTGATAGATAGGTTGGCACAGTCTGATATCTAACTCTGATCGATAGGTTGGCACAGTCTGATATCTAACTCTGATAGATAGGTTGGCACAGTCTGATATCTAACTCTGATAGATAGGTTGGCACAGTCTGATATCTAACTCTGATAGATAGGTTGGCACAGTCTGATATCTAACTCTGATAGATAGGTTGGCACAGTCTGATATCTAACTCTGATAGATGGGTTGGCACAGTCTGATATCTAATTCTGACAGATAGGTTGGCACAGTCTGACATCTAACTCTGATAGGTTGGCACAGTCTGATATCTAACTCTGATAGATAGGTTGGCACAGTCTGATATCAAACTCTGATAGATAGGTTGGCACAGTCTGATATCTAACTCTGATAGATAGGTTGGCACAGTCTGATATCTAATTCTGATAGATAGGTTGGCACAGTCTGACATCTAACTCTGATAGGTTGGCACAGTCGGATATCTAACTCTGATAGATCGGTTGGCGCAGTCTGATATCTAATTCTGATAGATAGGTTGGCACAGTCTGATATCTAATTCTGATAGATAGGTTGGCACAGTCTGATATCTAATTCTGATAGACGGGTTGGTACAGTCTGATATCTAACTCTGATAGATAGGTTGGCACAGTCTGATATCTAATTCTGATAGATAGGTTGGCACAGTCTGATATCTAACTCTGATAGATAGGTTGGCACAGTCTGACATCTAACTCTGATAGGTTGGCACAGTCTGATATCTAATTCTGATAGATAGGTTGGCACAGTCAGATATCTAATTCTGATAGATAGGTTGGCACAGTCTGACATCTAACTCTAATAGATAGTTTGGCACAGTCTGATATCTAATTCTGATAGATAGGTTGGCACAGTCTGATATCTAATTCTGATAGATGGGTTGGCACAGTCTGATATCTAATTCTGATAGATAGGTTGGCACAGTCTGACATCTAACTCTGATAGATAGGTTGGCACAGTCTGATATCTAACTCTGATAGATAGGTTGGCACAGTCTGATATCTAACTCTGATAGATAGGTTGGCACAGTCTGACATCTAACTCTGATAGATGGGTTGGCACAGTCTGATATCTAATTCTGATAGATAGGTTGGCACAGTCTGATATCTAACTCTGATAGATAGGTTGGCACAGTCTGATATCTAACTCTGATAGATAGGTTGGCACAGTCTGATATCTAACTCTGATAGATAGGTTGGCACAGTCTGGTATCTAACTCTGATAGATGGGTTGGCACAGTCTGATATCTAATTCTGATAGATAGGTTGGAACAGTCTGATATCTAATCCTGATAGATAGGTTGGCACAGTCTGATATCTAACTGATAGATACGTTGACACAGTCTGATATCTAATTCTGATAGAGAGGTTGGCACAGTCTGATATCTAACTCTGATAGATAGGTTGGCACAGTCTGATATCTAACTCTGATAGATAGGTTGGCACAGTCTGATATCTAATTCTGATAGATAGGTTGGCACAGTCTGATATCTAACTCTGATAGATAGGTTTGCACAGCCTCATATCTAACTCTGATAGATAGGTTGGCACAGTCTGATATCTAACTCTGATAGATAGGTTGGCACAGTCTGATATCTAACTCTGATAGATAGGTTGGCACAGTCTGATATCTAACTCTGATAGATAGGTTGGCACAGTCGGATATCTAACTCTGATAGAGAGGTTGGCACAGTCTGATATCTAACTGATAGATACGTTGACACAGTCTGATATCTAATTCTGATAGATAGGTTGGCACAGTCTGATATCTAATTCTGATAGATAGTTTGGCACAGTCTGATATCTAACTCTGATAGATAGGTTGGCACAGTCTGATATCTAACTCTGATAGATAGGTTGGCACAGTCTGATATCTAATTCTGATAGATAGGTTGGCACAGTCTGACGTCTAACTCTGATAGATAGGTTGGCACAGTCTGATATCTAACTCTGATAGATAGTTTTGCACAGCCTGATATCTAACTCTGATGGATAGGTTGGCACAGTGTGATATCTAACTCAGATAGATAGGTTGGCACAGTCTGATATCTAATTCTGATAGATAGGTTGGCACAGTCTGATATCTAATTCTGATAGATAGGTTGGCACAGTCTGATATCTAACTCAGATAGATAGGTTGGCACGGCCTGATATCTAATTCTGATAGGTTGGCACAGTCTGATATCTAACTCTGATAGATAGGTTGGCACAGCCTGATATCTAACTCTGATAGATAGGTTGGCACAGTCTGATATCTAACTCTGATAGATAGGTTGGCACAGTCTGATATCTAACTCTGATAGATTGGTTTGCACAGCCTGATATCTAACTCTGATAGATAGGTTGGCACAGTCTGATATCTAACTCTGATAGATAGGTTGGCACAGTCTGATATCTAACTCTGATAGATAGGTTGGCACAGTCGGATATCTAACTCTGATAGAGAGGTTGGCACAGTCTGATATCTAACTGATAGATACGTTGACACAGTCTGATATCTAATTCTGATAGATAGGTTGGCACAGTCTGATATCTAATTCTGATAGATAGTTTGGCACAGTCTGATATCTAACTCTGATAGATAGGTTGGCACAGTCTGATATCTAACTCTGATAGATAGGTTGGCACAGTCTGATATCTAATTCTGATAGATAGGTTGGCACAGTCTGACGTCTAACTCTGATAGATAGGTTGGCACAGTCTGATATCTAACTCTGATAGATAGTTTTGCACAGCCTGATATCTAACTCTGATGGATAGGTTGGCACAGTGTGATATCTAACTCAGATAGATAGGTTGGCACAGTCTGATATCTAATTCTGATAGATAGGTTGGCACAGTCTGATATCTAATTCTGATAGATAGGTTGGCACAGTCTGATATCTAACTCAGATAGATAGGTTGGCACAGCCTGATATCTAATTCTGATAGGTTGGCACAGTCTGATATCTAATTCTGATAGATAGGTTGGCACAGTCTGACATCTAACTCTGATAGATAGGTTGGCACAGTCTGATATCTAACTCTGATAGATAGGTTGGCACAGTCTGATATCTAACTCTGATAGATAGGTTGGCACAGTCTGATATCTAACTCTGATAGATAGGTTCGCACAGTCTGACATCTAACTCTGATAGATGGGTTGGCACAGTCTGATATCTAATTCTGATAGATAGGTTGGCACAGTCTGATATCTAACTCTGATAGATAGGTTGGCACAGTCTGATATCTAACTCTGATAGATAGGTTGGCACAGTCTGATATCTAACTCTGATAGATAGGTTGGCACAGTCTGGTATCTAACTCTGATAGATGGGTTGGCACAGTCTGAGATCTAATTCTGATAGATAGGTTGGAACAGTCTGATATCTAATCCTGATAGATAGGTTGGCACAGTCTGATATCTAACTCTGATAGATAGGTTGGCACAGTCTGATATCTAATTCTGATAGATAGGTTGGCACAGTCGGATATCTAACTCTGATAGAGAGGTTGGCACAGTCTGATATCTAACTGATAGATACGTTGACACAGTCTGATATCTAATTCTGATAGATAGGTTGGCACAGTCTGATATCTAATTCTGATATAGTTTGGCACAATCTGATATCTAACTCTGATAGATAGGTTGGCACAGTCTGATATCTAACTCTGATAGATAGGTTGGCACAGTCTGATATCCAATTCTGATAGATAGGTTGGCACAGTCTGACATCTAACTCTGATAGATAGGTTGGCACAGTCTGATATCTAACTCTGATAGATAGTTTTGCACAGCCTGATATCTAACTCTGATAGATAGGTTGGCACAGTCTGATATCTAACTCTGATAGATGGGTTGGCACAGTCTGATATCTAACTCTGATAGATAGGTTGGCACAGTCTGATATCTATCTCTGATAGATAGGTTGGCACAGTCTGATATCTAATTCTGATAGATAGGTTGGCACAGTCTGATATCTATCTCTGATAGATAGGTTGGCACAGTCTGACATCTAACTCTGATAGATAGGTTGGCACAGTCTGATATCTAATTCTGATAGATAGGTTGGCACAGTCTGATATCTATCTCTGATAGAAAGGTTGGCACAGTCTGATATCTAATTCTGATAGATAGGTTGGCACAGTCTGATATCTATCTCTGATAGATAGGTTGGCACAGTCTGATATCTAATTCTGATAGATAGGTTGGCACAGTCTGATATCTAACTGATAGATAGGTTGGCACAGTCTGATATCTATCTCTGATAGATAGGTTGGCACAGTCTGATATCTAACTCTGATAGATAGGTTGGCACAGTCTGATATCTATCTCTGATAGATAGGTTGGCACAGTCTGATATCTAATTCTGATAGATAGGTTGGCACAGTCTGATATCTATCTCTGATAGATAGGTTGGCACAGTCTGACATCTAACTCTGATAGATAGGTTGGCACAGTCTGATATCTAATTCTGATAGATAGGTTGGCACAGTCTGATATCTATCTCTGATAGAAAGGTTGGCACAGTCTGATATCTAATTCTGATAGATAGGTTGGCACAGTCTGATATCTATCTCTGATAGATAGGTTGGCACAGTCTGATATCTAATTCTGATAGATAGGTTGGCACAGTCTGATATCTAACTGATAGATAGGTTGGCACAGTCTGATATCTATCTCTGATAGATAGGTTGGCACAGTCTGATATCTAACTCTGATAGATAGGTTGGCACAGTCTGATATCTATCTCTGATAGATAGGTTGGCACAGTCTGATATCTAATTCTGATAGATAGGTTGGCACAGTCTGATATCTATCTCTGATAGATAGGTTGGCACAGTCTGATATCTATCTCTGATAGATAGGTTGGCACAGTCTGATATCTATCTCTGATAGATAGGTTGGCACAGTCTGATATCTAATTCTGATAGATAGGTTGGCACAGTCTGATATCTATCTCTGATAGATAGGTTGGCACAGTCTGACATCTAACTCTGAAAGATAGGTTGGCACAGTCTGATATCTAATTCTGATAGATAGGTTGGCACAGTCTGATATCTATCTCTGATAGAAAGGTTGGCACAGTCTGATATCTAATTCTGATAGATAGGTTGGCACAGTCTGATATCTATCTCTGATAGATAGGTTGGCACAGTCTGATATCTAATTCTGATAGATAGGTTGGCACAGTCTGATATCTAACTGATAGATAGGTTGGCACAGTCTGATATCTAACTCTGATAGATAGGTTGGCACAGTCTGATATCTAACTCTGATAGATAGGTTGGCACAGTCTGATATCTATCTCTCATAGATAGGTTGGCACAGTCTGATATCTATCTCTGATGGATAGGTTGGCACAGTCTGATATCTAATTCTGATAGATAGGTTGGCACAGTCTGATATCTAATTCTGATAGATAGGTTGGCACAGTCTGATATCTATCTCTGATAGATAGGTTGGCACAGTCTGATATCCAATTCTGATAGATAGGTTGGCACAGTCTGACATCTAACTCTGATAGATAGGTTGGCACAGTCTGATATCTAACTGATAGATAGGTTGGCACAGTCTGATATCTAACTCTGATAGATAGGTTGGCACAGTCTGATATCTAACTCTGATAGATAGGTTGGCACAGTCTGATATCTATCTCTCATAGATAGGTTGGCACAGTCTGATATCTATCTCTGATGGATAGGTTGGCACAGTCTGATATCTAATTCTGATAGATAGGTTGGCACAGTCTGATATCTAATTCTGATAGATAGGTTGGCACAGTCTGATATCTATCTCTGATAGATAGGTTGGCACAGTCTGATATCCAATTCTGATAGATAGGTTGGCACAGTCTGACATCTAACTCTGATAGATAGGTTGGCACAGTCTGATATCTAACTCTGATAGATAGTTTTGCACAGCCTGATATCTAACTCTGATAGATAGGTTGGCACAGTCTGATATCTAACTCTGATAGATGGGTTGGCACAGTCTGATATCTAACTCTGATAGATAGGTTGGCACAGTCTGATATCTAATTCTGATAGATAGGTTGGCACAGTCTGATATCTAATTCTGATAGATGGTTTGGCACAGTCTGATATCTAATTCTGATAGATAGGTTGGCACAGTCTGATATCTATCTCTGATAGATAGGTTGGCACAGTCTGATATCTATCTCTGATAGATAGGTTGGCACAGTCTGATATCTATCTCTGATAGATAGGTTGGCACAGTCTGATATCTAATTCTGATAGATAGGTTGGCACAGTCTGATATCTATCTCTGATAGATAGGTTGGCACAGTCTGACATCTAACTCTGATAGATAGGTTGGCACAGTCTGATATCTAATTCTGATAGATAGGTTGGCACAGTCTGATATCTATCTCTGATAGAAAGGTTGGCACAGTCTGATATCTAATTCTGATAGATAGGTTGGCACAGTCTGATATCTATCTCTGATAGATAGGTTGGCACAGTCTGATATCTAATTCTGATAGATAGGTTGGCACAGTCTGATATCTAACTGATATAGGTTGGCACAGTCTGATATCTATCTCTGATAGATAGGTTGGCACAGTCTGATATCTAACTCTGATAGATAGGTTGGCACAGTCTGATATCTATCTCTGATAGATAGGTTGGCACAGTCTGATATCTAATTCTGATAGATAGGTTGGCACAGTCTGATATCTATCTCTGATAGATAGGTTGGCACAGTCTGACATCTAACTCTGATAGATAGGTTGGCACAGTCTGATATCTAATTCTGATAGATAGGTTGGCACAGTCTGATATCTATCTCTGATAGAAAGGTTGGCACAGTCTGATATCTAATTCTGATAGATAGGTTGGCACAGTCTGATATCTATCTCTGATAGATAGGTTGGCACAGTCTGATATCTAATTCTGATAGATAGGTTGGCACAGTCTGATATCTAACTGATAGATAGGTTGGCACAGTCTGATATCTATCTCTGATAGATAGGTTGGCACAGTCTGATATCTAACTCTGATAGATAGGTTGGCACAGTCTGATATCTATCTCTGATAGATCGGTTGGCACAGTCTGATATCTAACTGATAGATAGGTTGGCACAGTCTGATATCTAACTCTGATAGATAGGTTGGCACAGTCTGATATCTAACTCTGATAGATAGGTTGGCACAGTCTGATATCTATCTCTCATAGATAGGTTGGCACAGTCTGATATCTATCTCTGATGGATAGGTTGGCACAGTCTGATATCTAATTCTGATAGATAGGTTGGCACAGTCTGATATCTATCTCTGATAGATAGGTTGGCACAGTCTGATATCTAATTCTGATAGATAGGTTGGCACAGTCTGATATCTAATTCTGATAGATAGGTTGGCACAGTCTGATATCTAACTCTGATAGATAGGTTGGCACAGTCTGATATCTAATTCTGATAGATAGGTTGGCACAGTCTGATATCTAACTCTGATAGATAGGTTGGCACAGTGATATCTAATTCTGATAGATAGGTTGGCACAGTCTGATATCTAATTCTGATAGATAGGTTGGCACAGTCTGATATCTAACTCTGATAGATAGGTTGGCACAGTCTGATATCTAATTCTGATAGATAGGTTGGCACAGTCTGATATCTAACTCTATTGATAGGTTGGCACAGTCTGATATCTAATTCTGATAGATAGGTTGGCACAGTCTGATATCTAACTCTGATAGATAGTTTTGCACAGCCTGATATCTAACTCTGATAGATAGGTTGGCACAGTCTGATATCTAACTCTGATAGATGGGTTGGCACAGTCTGATATCTAATTCTGATAGATAGGTTGGCACAGTCTGATATCTAATTCTGATAGATGGGTTGGCACAGTCTGATATCTAATTCTGATAGATAGGTTGGCACAGTCTGATATCTATCTCTGATAGATAGGTTGGCACAGTCTGATATCTAGCTCTGATAGATAGGTTGGCACAGTCTGATATCTAATTCTGATAGATAGGTTGGCACAGTCTGATATCTATCTCTGATAGATAGGTTGGCACAGTCTGACATCTAACTCTGATAGATAGGTTGGCACAGTCTGATATCTAATTCTGATAGATAGGTTGGCACAGTCTGATATCTATCTCTGATAGAAAGGTTGGCACAGTCTGATATCTAATTCTGATAGATAGGTTGGCACAGTCTGATATCTATCTCTGATAGATAGGTTGGCACAGTCTGATATCTAATTCTGATAGATAGGTTGGCACAGTCTGATATCTAACTGATAGATAGGTTGGCACAGTCTGATATCTATCTCTGATAGATAGGTTGGCACAGTCTGATATCTAATTCTGATAGATAGGTTGGCACAGTCTGATATCTAACTGATATAGGTTGGCACAGTCTGATATCTATCTCTGATAGATAGGTTGGCACAGTCTGATATCTAACTCTGATAGATAGGTTGGCACAGTCTGATATCTATCTCTGATAGATAGGTTGGCACAGTCTGATATCTAATTCTGATAGATAGGTTGGCACAGTCTGATATCTATCTCTGATAGATAGGTTGGCACAGTCTGACATCTAACTCTGATAGATAGGTTGGCACAGTCTGATATCTAATTCTGATAGATAGGTTGGCACAGTCTGATATCTAACTGATAGACAGGTTGGCACAGTCTGATATCTATCTCTGATAGATAGGTTGGCACAGTCTGATATCTAACTCTGATAGATAGGTTGGCACAGTCTGATATCTATCTCTGATAGATCGGTTGGCACAGTCTGATATCTAATTCTGATAGATAGGTTGGCACAGTCTGATATCTATCTCTGATAGATAGGATGGCACAGTCTGATATCTATCTCTGATAGATAGGTTGGCACAGTCTGATATCTATCTCTGATAGATAGGTTGGCACAGTCTGATATCTAATTCTGATGGATAGGTTGGCACAGTCTGATATCTAATTCTGATAGATAGGTTGGCACAGTCTGATATCTATCTCTGATAGATAGGTTGGCACAGTCTGATATCTAATTCTGATAGATAGGTTGGCACAGTCTGATATCTAACTGATAGATAGGTTGGCACAGTCTGATATCTAACTCTGATAGATAGGTTGGCACAGTCTGATATCTAACTCTGATAGATAGGTTGGCACAGTCTGATATCTATCTCTCATAGATAGGTTGGCACAGTCTGATATCTATCTCTGATGGATAGGTTGGCACAGTCTGATATCTAATTCTGATAGATAGGTTGGCACAGTCTGATATCTATCTCTGATAGATAGGTTGGCACAGTCTGATATCTAATTCTGATAGATAGGTTGGCACAGTCTGATATCTAACTCTGATAGATAGGTTGGCACAGTCTGATATCTAATTCTGATAGATAGGTTGGCACAGTCTGATATCTAACTCTGATAGATAGGTTGGCACAGTGATATCTAATTCTGATAGATAGGTTGGCACAGTCTGATATCTAATTCTGATAGATAGGTTGGCACAGTCTGATATCTAACTCTGATAGATAGGTTGGCACAGTCTGATATCTAATTCTGATAGATAGGTTGGCACAGTCTGATATCTAACTCTATTGATAGGTTGGCACAGTCTGATATCTAATTCTGATAGATAGGTTGGCACAGTCTGATATCTAACTCTGATAGATAGTTTTGCACAGCCTGATATCTAACTCTGATAGATAGGTTGGCACAGTCTGATATCTAACTCTGATAGATGGGTTGGCACAGTCTGATATCTAATTCTGATAGATAGGTTGGCACAGTCTGATATCTAATTCTGATAGATAGGTTGGCACAGTCTGATATCTAATTCTGATAGATAGGTTGGCACAGCCTGATATCTAACTCTGATAGATAGGTTGGCACAGTCTGATATCTAACTCTATTGATAGGTTGGCACAGTCTGATATCTAACTCTATTGATAGGTTGGCACAGTCTGATATCTAATTCTGATAGATAGGTTGGCACAGTCTGATATCTAACTCTGATAGATAGTTTTGCACAGCCTGATATCTAACTCTGATAGATAGGTTGGCACAGTCTGATATCTAACTCTGATAGATGGGTTGGCACAGTCTGATATCTAATTCTGATAGATAGGTTGGCACAGTCTGATATTTAATTCTGATAGATGGGTTGGCACAGTCTGATATCTAATTCTGATAGATAGGTTGGCACAGTCTGATATCTATCTCTGATAGATAGGTTGGCACAGTCTGATATCTAGCTCTGATAGATAGGTTGGCACAGTCTGATATCTAATTCTGATAGATAGGTTGGCACAGTCTGATAGCTATCTCTGATAGATAGGTTGGCACAGTCTGACATCTAACTCTGATAGATAGGTTGGCACAGTCTGATATCTAATTCTGATAGATAGGTTGGCACAGTCTGATATCTATCTCTGATAGAAAGGTTGGCACAGTCTGATATCTAATTCTGATAGATAGGTTGGCACAGTCTGATATCTATCTCTGATAGATAGGTTGGCACAGTCTGATATCTAATTCTGATAGATAGGTTGGCACAGTCTGATATCTAACTGATAGATAGGTTGGCACAGTCTGATATCTATCTCTGATAGATAGGTTGGCACAGTCTGATATCTAATTCTGATAGATAGGTTGGCACAGTCTGATATCTAATTCTGATAGATAGGTTGGCACAGTCTGATATCTAATTCTGATAGATAGGTTGGCACAGTCTGATATCTAACTCTGATAGATAGGTTGGCACAGTCTGATATCTATCTCTCATAGATAGGTTGGCACAGTCTGATATCTATCTCTGATGGATAGGTTGGCACAGTCTGATATCTAATTCTGATAGATAGGTTGGCACAGTCTGATATCTATCTCTGATAGATAGGTTGGCACAGTCTGATATCTAATTCTGATAGATAGGTTGGCACAGTCTGATATCTAATTCTGATAGATAGGTTGGCACAGTCTGATATCTAACTCTGATAGATAGGTTGGCACAGTCTGATATCTAATTCTGATAGATAGGTTGGCACAGTCTGATATCTAACTCTGATAGATAGGTTGGCACAGTCTGATATCTAATTCTGATAGATAGGTTGGCACAGTCTGATATCTAATTCTGATAGATAGGTTGGCACAGTCTGATATCTAACTCTGATAGATAGGTTGGCACAGTCTGATATCTAATTCTGATAGATAGGTTGGCACAGTCTGATATCTAACTCTGATAGATAGGTTGGCACAGTCTGATATCTAATTCTGATAGATAGGTTGGCACAGTCTGATATCTAATTCTGATAGATAGGTTGGCACAGCCTGATATCTAATTCTGATAGATAGGTTGGCACAGTCTGATATCTAATTCTGATAGATAGGTTGGCACAGTCTGATATCTAATTCTGATAGATAGGTTGGCACAGTTAGATATCTAATTCTGATAGATAGGTTGGCACAGTCTGATATCTAACTCTGATAGATAGGTTGGCACAGCCTGATATCTAACTGATAGATAGGTTGGCACAGTCTGATATCTAACTCTGATAGATAGGTTGGCACAGTCTGATATCTAACTCTGATAGATAGGTTGGCACAGCCTGATATCTAACTCCGATAGATAGGTTGGCACAGTCTGATATCTAACTCTGATAGATTGGTTTGCACAGTCTGATATCTAACTCTGATAGATAGGTTGGCAGAGTCTGATATCTAATTCTGATAGGTTGGCACAGTCTGATATCTAATTCTGATAGATAGGTTTGCACATCCTGATATCTAACTCTGATAGGTTGGCACAGTCTGATATCTGATTCTGATAGATAGGTTGGCACAGTCTGACATCTAACTCTGATAGGTTGGCACAGTCTGATATCTAATTCTGATAGATAGGTTGGCACAGTCTGACATCTAACTCCGATAGGTTGGCACAGTCTGATATCTAATTCTGGTAGATAGGTTGGCACAGACTGATATCTAACTCTGATAGATAGGTTGGCACAGCCTGATATCTAACTCTGATAGATAGGTTGGCACAGTCTGATATCTAACTCTGATAGATAGGTTGGCAGAGTCTGATATCTAATTCTGATAGGTTGGCAGTCAGATATCTAATTCTGATAGATAGGTTGGCACAGTCTGATATCTAACTCTGATAGATAGGTTGGCACAGTCTGATATCTAATTCTGATAGATAGGTTGGCACAGTCTGACATCTAACTCTAATAGATAGGTTGGCACAGTCTGATATCTAACTCTGACAGATAGGTTGGCACAGTCTGATATCTAACTCTGATAGATAGGTTGGCACAGTCTGATATCTAACTCTGATAGATAGGTTGGCACAGTCTGATATCTAACTCAGATAGATAGGTTGGCACAGTCTGACATCTAATTCTGATAGATAGGTTTGCACAGTCTGATATCTAACTCTGATAGATAGGTTGGCACAGTCTGATATCTAATTCTGATAGATTGGTTGGCACAGTCTGATATCTAACTCTGATAGATAGGTTGGCACAGTCTGATATCTAATTCTGATAGATAGGTTGGCACAGTCTGATATCTAACTCTGATAGATAGGTTGGCACAGTCTGATATCTAACTCTGATAGATAGGTTGGCACAGTCTGATATCTAACTCTGATAGATAGGTTTGCACAGTCTGACATCTAATTCTGATAGATAGGTTTGCACAGTCTGATATCTAACTCTGATGGATAGGTTGGCACAGTCTGATATCTAACTCTGATAGATAGGTTTGCACAGTCTGATATCTAACTCTGATGGATAGGTTGGCACAGTCTGATATCTAACTCTGATAGAGAGGTTGGCACAGTCTGACATCTAACTCTGATAGATAGTTTGGCACAGTCTGATATCTAATTCTGATAGATAGGTTGGCACAGTCTGATATCTAATTCTGATAGATGGGTTGGCACAGTCTGATATCTAATTCTGATAGATAGGTTGGCACAGTCTGATATCTAACTCTGATAGATAGGTTGGCACAGTCTGATATCTAACTCTGATAGATAGGTTGGCACAGTCTGATATTTAACTCTGATAGATAGGTTTGCACAGCCTGATATCTAACTCTGATAGATAGGTTGGCACAGTCTGATATCTAACTCAGATAGATAGGTTGGCACAGCCTGATATCTAACTCTGATAGATAGGTTGGCACAGTCTGATATCTAACTCTGAGAGATGGGTTGGCACAGTCTGATATCTAACTCTGATAGATGGGTTGGCACAGTCTGATATCTAATTCTGATAGAAAAGTTGGCACAGTCTGACATCTAACTCTGATAGATAGGTTGGCACAGTCTGATATCTAATTCTGATAGATCGGTTGGCACAGTCTGATATTTAACTCTGATAGATAGGTTGGCACAGTCTGATATCTAACTGATAGATACGTTGACACAGTCTGATATCTAATTCTGATAGATAGGTTGGCACAGTCTGATATCTAATTCTGATAGATAGTTTGGCACAGTCTGATATCTAACTCTGATAGATAGGTTGGCACAGTCTGATATCTAACTCTGATAGATAGGTTGGCACAGTCTGATATCTAATTCTGATAGATAGGTTGGCACAGTCTGACATCTAACTCTGATAGATAGGTTGGCACAGTCTGACATCTAATTCTGATAGATAGGTTGGCACAGTCTGACATCTAACTCTGATAGATAGGTTGGCACATTCTGATATCTAACTCTGATAGATAGGTTGGCACAGTCTGATATCTAATTCTGATAGATAGGTTGGCACAGTCTGACATCTAATTCTGATAGATAGGTTGGCACAGTCTGATATCTAACTCTGATAGATAGGTTGGCACAGCCTGATATCTAACTCTGATAGATAGGTTGGCACAGCCTGATATCTAACTCTGATAGATAGGTTGGCACAGTCTGATATCTAATTCTGATAGATAGGTTGGCACAGTCTGATATCTAACTCTGATAGATAGGTTGGCACAGTCTGATATCTAATTCTGATAGATAGGTTGGCACAGTCTGATATCTAACTCTGATAGATAGGTTGGCACAGTCTGACATCTAACTCTGATAGATAGGTTGGCACAGTCTGATATCTAACTCTGATAGATAGGTTGGCACAGTCTGATATCTAATTCTGATGGATAGGTTGGCACAGTCTGATATCTAATTCTGATAGATAGGTTGGCACAGTCTGACATCTAACTCTGATACATAGGTTTGCACAGTCTGATATCTAACTCTGATAGATAGGTTGGCAGAGTCTGATATCTAATTCTGATAGGTTGGCACAGTCTGATATCTAATTCTGATAGATAGGTTGGCACAGCCTAATATCTAACTCTGCTAGATAGGTTGGCACAGTCTGATATCTAACTCTGATAGATAGGTTGGCACAGTCTGATATCTAATTCTGATAGATAGGTTGGCACAGTCTGATATCTAATTCCGATAGATAGGTTGGCACAGCCTGATATCTAATTCTGATAGATAGGTTGGCACAGTCTGATATCTAATTCTGATAGATAGGTTGGCACAGTCTGACATCTAATTCTGATAGATAGGTTGGCACAGTCTGATATCTAACTCAGATAGATAGGTTGGCACAGCCTGATATCTAATTCTGATAGATAGGTTGGCACAGTCTGATATCTAACTCTGATAGATAGGTTGGCACAGTCTGATATCTAACTCTGATAGATTGGTTTGCACAGCCTGATATCTAACTCTGATAGATAGGTTGGCACAGTCTGATATCTAACTCTGATAGATAGGTTGGCACAGTCTGATATCTAATTCTGATGGATAGGTTGGCACAGTCTGATATCTAATTCTGATAGATAGGTTGGCACAGTCTGACATCTAACTCTGATACATAGGTTTGCACAGTCTGATATCTAACTCTGATAGATAGGTTGGCAGAGTCTGATATCTAATTCTGATAGGTTGGCACAGTCTGATATCTAATTCTGATAGATAGGTTGGCACAGCCTGATATCTAACTCTGATAGATAGGTTGGCACAGTCTGATATCTAACTCTGATAGATAGGTTGGCACAGTCTGATATCTAACTCTGATAGATAGGTTGGCACAGCCTGATATCTAACTCTGATAGATAGGTTGGCACAGTCTGATATCTAACTCTGATAGATAGGTTTGCACAGTCTGATATCTAACTCTGATAGATAGGTTGGCACAGTCTGACATCTAACTCTGATAGGTTGGCACAGTCTGACATCTAACTCTGATAGGTTGGCACAGTCTGATATCTAATTCTGGTAGATAGGTTGGCACAGACTGATATCTAACTCTGATAGATAGGTTGGCACAGTCTGATATCTAACTCTGACAGATAGGTTTGCACAATCTGATATCGAACTCTGATAGATAGGTTGGCAGAGTCTGATATCTAATTCTGATAGGTTGGCACAGTCTGATATCTAATTCTGATAGATAGCTTTGCACAGCCTGATATCTAACTCTGATAGATAGGTTGGCACAGTCTGACATCTAACTCTGATAGATAGGTTTGCACAGTCTGATATCTAACTCTGATAGATAGGTTGGCACAGTCTGATATCTAACTCTGATGGATAGGTTGGCACAGTCTGATATCTAACTCTGATAGATAGGTTGGCACAGTCTGAAATCTAACTCTGATAGATGGGTTTGCACAGTCTGATATCTAACTCTGATAGATAGGTTGGCACAGTCTGACATCGAACTCTGATAGATAGGTTTGCACAGCCTGACATCTAACTCTGATAGATAGGTTGGCACAGTCTGATATCTAACTCTGATAGATAGGTTGGCACACTCTGATATCTAACTCTGATAGATAGGTTGGCACAGTCTGATATCTAACTCTGATAGATAGGTTGGCACAGTCTGATATCTAATTCTGATAGGTTGGCACAGTCTGATATCTAATTCTGATAGGTTGGCACAGTCTGATATCTAACTCTGATAGATAGGTTGGCACAGTCTGATATCTAATTCTGATAGATAGGTTGGCACAGTCTGACATCTAACTCTGATAGATAGGTTGGCACAGTCTGATATCTAACTCTGACAGATAGGTTGGCACAGTCTGATATCTAACTCTGATAGATAGGTTGGCACAGTCTGATATCTAACTCTGATAGATAGGTTGGCACAGTCTGATATCTAACTCTGATAGATAGGTTGGCACAGTCTGACATCTAATTCTGATAGATAGGTTTGCACAGTCTGATATCTAACTCTGATAGATAGGTTGGCACAGTCTGATATCCAACTCTGATAGATAGGTTGGCACAGTCAGATATCTAATTCTGATAGATAGGTTGGCACAGTCTGATATCTAACTCTGATAGATAGGTTGGCACAGTCTGATATCTAATTCTGATAGATAGGTTGGCACAGTCTGATATCTAACTCTGATAGATAGGTTGCCTCAGTCTGATATCTAACTCTGATAGATAGGTTGGCACAGTCTGACATCTAATTCTGATAGATAGGTTTGCACAGTCTGACATCTAACTCTGATAGATAGGTTGGCACAGTCTGATATCTAACTCTGATAGATAGGTTGGCACAGCCTGATATCTAATTCTGATAGGTTGGCACAGTCTGATATCTAACTCTGATAGATAGGTTGGCACAGTCTGATATCTAACTCTGATAGATTGGTTTGCACAGCCTGATATCTAACTCTGATAGATAGGTTGGCACAGTCTGATATCTAACTCAGATAGATTGGTTGGCACAGTCTGATATCTAATTCTGATAGATAGGTTGGCACAGTCTGATATCTAACTCTGATAGATAGGTTGGCACAGTCTGATATCTAACGCTGATAGATAGGTTGGCACAGTCTGATATCTAACTCTGATCGATAGGTTGGCACAGTCTGATATCTAATTCTGATAGATAGGTTGGCACAGTCTGATATCTAATTCTGATAGATAGGTTGGCACAGTCTGATATCTAATTCTGATAGATAGGTTGGCACAGTCTGATATCTAACTCTGATAGATAGGTTGGCACAGCCTGATATCTAACTCTGATAGATAGGTTGGCACAGTCTGATATCTAACTCTGATAGATAGGTTGGCACAGTTTGATATCTAATTCTGATAGATAGGTTGGCACAGTCTGATATCTAATTCTGATAGATAGGTTGGCACAGTCTGATATCTAACTCTGATAGATAGGTTGGCACAGTCTGATATCTAATTCTGATAGATAGGTTGGCACAGTCTGATATCTAACTCTGATAGATAGGTTGGCACAGTCTGATATCTAATTCTTATAGATAGGTTGGCACAGTCTGATATCGAACTCTGATAGATAGGTTGGCACAGTCTGATATCTAATTCTGATAGATAGGTTGGCACAGTCTGATATCTAATTCTGATAGATAGGTTGGCACAGCCTGATATCTAATTCTGATAGATAGGTTGGCACAGTCTGATATCTAATTCTGATAGATAGGTTGGCACAGTCTGATATCTAATTCTGATAGATAGGTTGGCACAGTTAGATATCTAATTCTGATAGATAGGTTGGCACAGTCTGATATCTAACTCTGATAGATAGGTTGGCACAGTCTGATATCTAACTCTGATAGATAGGTTGGCACAGTCTGATATCTAACTCTGACAGATAGGTTTGCACAGTCTGATATCTAACTCTGATAGATAGGTTGGCAGAGTCTGATATCTAATTCTGATAGGTTGGCACAGTCTGATATCTAATTCTGATAGATAGCTTTGCACAGCCTGATATCTAACTCTGATAGATAGGTTGGCACAGTCTGATATCTAACTCTGATAGATAGGTTGGCACAGTCTGATATCTAACTCTGATAGATAGGTTGGCACAGTCTGACATCTAATTCTGATAGATAGGTTTGCACAGTCTGACATCTAACTCTGATAGATAGGTTGGCACAGTCTGATATCTAACTCTGATAGATAGGTTTGCACAGTCTGACATCTAATTCTGATAGATAGGTTTGCACAGTCTGATATCTAACTCTGATGGATAGGTTGGCACAGTCTGATATCTAACTCTGATAGATAGGTTGGCACAGTCTGAAATCTAACTCTGATAGATAGGTTGGCACAGTCAGATATCTAATTCTGATAGATAGGTTGGCACAGTCTGATATCTAACTCTGATAGATAGGTTGGCACAGTCTGATATCTCATTCTGATATAGGTTGGCACAGTCAGATATCTAATTCTGATAGATAGGTTGGCACAGTCTGACATCTAACTCTGATAGATAGTTTGGCACAGTCTGATATCTAATTCTGATAGATAGGTTGGCACAGTCTGATATCTAATTCTGATAGATGGGTTGGCACAGTCTGATATCTAATTCTGATAGATAGGTTGGCACAGTCTGATATCTAACTGATAGATACGTTGACACAGTCTGATATCTAACTCAGACAGATAGGTTGGCACAGCCTGATATCTAACTCTGATAGATAGGTTGGCACAGTCTGATATCTAACTCTGATAGATTGGTTGGCACAGTCTGATATCTAACTCTGATAGATAGGTTGGCACAGTCTGACATCCAACTCTGATAGATAGGTTTGCACAGTCTGCTATCTAACTCTGATAGATAGGTTGGCACAGTCTGATATCTAACTCTGATGGATAGGTTGGCACAGTCTGATATCTAACTCTGATAGATAGGTTGGCACAGTCTGAAATCTAACTCTGATAGATGGGTTTGCACAGTCTGATATCTAATTCTGATAGGTTGGCACAGTCAGATATCTAATTCTGATAGATAGGTTGGCACAGTCTGATATCTAACTCTGATAGATAGGTTGGCACAGTCTGATATCTAATTCTGATAGATAGGTTGGCACAGTCTGACATCTAACTCTGATAGATAGGTTGGCACAGTCTGATATCTAACTCTGACAGATAGGTTGGCACAGTCTGATATCTAACTCTGATAGATAGGTTGGCACAGTCTGATATCTAACTCTGATAGATAGGTTGGCACAGTCTGATATCTAACTCTGATAGATAGGTTGGCACAGTCAGATATCTAATTCTGATAGATAGGTTGGCACAGTCTGATATCTAACTCTGATAGGTTGGCACAGTCTGATATCTAATTCTGATAGATAGGTTGGCACAGTCTGATATCTAACTCTGATAGATAGGTTGGCACAGTCTGATATCTAACTCTGATAGATAGGTTGGCACAGTCTGACATCTAATTCTGATAGATAGGTTTGCACAGTCTGACATCTAACTCTGATAGATAGGTTGGCACAGTCTGATATCTAACTCTGATAGATAGGTTTGCACAGTCTGACATCTAATTCTGATAGATAGGTTTGCACAGTCTGATATCTAACTCTGATGGATAGGTTGGCACAGTCTGATATCTAACTCTGATAGATAGGTTGGCACAGTCTGAAATCTAACTCTGATAGATAGGTTGGCACAGTCAGATATCTAATTCTGATAGATAGGTTGGCACAGTCTGATATCTAACTCTGATAGATAGGTTGGCACAGTCTGATATCTCATTCTGATAGATAGGTTGGCACAGTCAGATATCTAATTCTGATAGATAGGTTGGCACAGTCTGACATCTAACTCTGATAGATAGTTTGGCACAGTCTGATATCTAATTCTGATAGATAGGTTGGCACAGTCTGATATCTAATTCTGATAGATGGGTTGGCACAGTCTGATATCTAATTCTGATAGATAGGTTGGCACAGTCTGATATCTAACTGATAGATACGTTGACACAGTCTGATATCTAACTCAGACAGATAGGTTGGCACAGCCTGATATCTAACTCTGATAGATTGGTTGGCACAGTCTGATATCTAACTCTGATAGATAGGTTGGCACAGTCTGATATCTAATTCTGATAGATAGGTTGGCACAGTCTGATATTTAACTCTGATAGATAGGTTGGCGCAGTCTGATATCTAACTGATAGATACGTTGACACAGTCTGATATCTAATTCTGATCGATAGGTTGGCACAGTCTGATATCTAATTCTGATAGATAGTTTGGCACAGTCTGATATCTAACTCTGATAGATAGGTTGGCACAGTCTGATATCTAACTCTGATAGATAGGTTGGCACAGTCTGATATCTAATTCTGATAGATAGGTTGGCACAGTCTGACATCTAACTCTGATAGATAGGTTGGCACAGTCTGATATCTAATTCTGATAGATAGGTTGGCACAGTCTGACATCTAACTCTGATAGATAGGTTGGCACATTCTGATATCTAACTCTGATAGATAGGTTGGCACAGTCTGATATCTAATTCTGATAGATAGGTTGGCACAGTCTGACATCTAACTCTGATAGATAGGTTGGCACAGTCTGATATCTAACTCTGATAGATAGTTTTACACAGCCTGATATCTAACTCTGATAGATAGGTTGGAACAGTCTGATATCTAACTCAGATAGATAGGTTGGCACAGTCTGATATCTAATTCTGATAGATAGGTTGGCACAGTCTGATATCTAATTCTGATAGATAGGTTGGCACAGTCTGATATCTAACTCAGATAGATAGGTTGGCACAGCCTGATATCTAATTCTGATAGGTTGTCAGTGTCTGATATCTAACTCTGATAGATAGGTTGGCACAGTCTGATATCTAACTCTGATAGATTGGTTTGCACAGCCTGATATCTAACTCTGATAGATAGGTTGGCACAGTCTGATATCTAACTCAGATAGATAGGTTGGCACAATCTGATATCTAACTCTGATAGATAGGTTGGCACAGTCTGATATCTAACTCTGATAGATAGGTTGGCACAGTCTGATATCTAACTCTGATAGATAGGTTGGCACAGTCTGATATCTAACTCTGATAGATAGGTTGGCACAGTCTGATATCTAACTCTGATCGATAGGTTGGCACAGTCTGATATCTAACTCTGATAGATAGGTTGGCACAGTCTGATATCTAACTCTGATAGATAGGTTGGCACAGTCTGATATCTAACTCTGATCGATAGGTTGGCACAGTCTGATATCTAATTCTGATAGATAGGTTGGCACAGTCTGATATCTAATTCTGATAGATAGGTTGGCACAGTCTGATATCTAATTCTGATAGATAGGTTGGCACAGTCTGATATCTAACTCTGATAGATAGGTTGGCACAGCCTGATATCTAACTCTGATAGATAGGTTGGCACAGTCTGATATCTAACTCTGATAGATAGGTTGGCACAGTCTGATATCTAACTCTGATAGATAGGTTGGCACAGTCTGATATCTAACTCTGATAGATGGGTTGGCACAGTCTGATATCTAACTCTGATAGATAGGTTGGCACAGTCTGATATCTAACTCTGATAGATAGGTTGGCACAGTCTGATATCTAATTCTGATAGATAGGTTGGCACAGTCTGATATCTAATTCTGATAGATAGGTTGGCACAGTCTGATATCTAATTCTGATAGATAGGTTGGCACAGTCTGATATCTATCTCTGATAGATAGGTTGGCACAGTCTGATATCTATCTCTGATAGATAGGTTGGCACAGTCTGATATCTAATTCTGATAGATCGGTTGGCACAGTCTGATATCTATCTCTGATAGATAGGTTGGCACAGTCTGATATCTAATTCTGATAGATAGGTTGGCACAGTCTGATATCTAACTCTGATAGATCGGTTGGCACAGACTGATATCTAATTCTGATAGATAGGTTGGCACAGTCTGATATCTAATTCTGATAGATAGGTTGGCACAGTCTGATATCTAATTCTGATAGATAGGTTGGCACAGTCTGATATCTATCTCTGATAGATAGGTTGGCACAGTCTGACATCTAACTCTGAATGATAGGTTTGCACAGTCTGATATCTAACTCTGATTGATAGTTTGGCACAGTCTGATATCTAACTCTGATAGATAGGTTGGCACAGTCTGACATCTAACTCTGATAGATGGGTTTGCACAGTCTGATATCTAACTCTGATTGATAGTTTGGCACAGTCTGATATCTAACTCTGATAGATAGGTTGGCACAGTCTGACATCGAACTCTGATAGATAGGTTTGCACAGCCTGACATCTAACTCTGATAGATAGGTTGGCACAGTCTGATATCTAACTCTGATAGATCCTCGCCCCTCCCGATCTCTGTAACCTCCTCCATGGTCTCCTCGCCCCTCCCGATCTCTGTAACTTCCTCCAGGGTCTCCTCGCCCCTCCCTATCTCCGTAACCTCCTCCATGGTCTCCTCGCCCCTCCCGA
Source organism: Heptranchias perlo (assembly GCF_035084215.1). Taxonomy (NCBI): domain Eukaryota; kingdom Metazoa; phylum Chordata; class Chondrichthyes; order Hexanchiformes; family Hexanchidae; genus Heptranchias; species Heptranchias perlo. The sequence goes on along the minus strand of NW_027139772.1, from coordinate 2,975,919 downwards.
TCTCTGTAACTTCCTCCATGGACTCCTCACCCCTCCCGATCTCTGTCACCTCCTCCATGGTCTCCTCGCCCCTCCCGATCTCTGTAACCTCCTCCATGGTCTCCTCGCCCCTCCCTATCTCTGTAACTTCCTCCATGGTCTCCTCGCCCCTCCCTATCTCTGTAACTTCCTCCATGGTCTCCTCACCCCTCCCGATCTCTGTAACCTCCTCCACGGTCCTCTCGCCCCTCCCGATCTCTGTAACCTCCTCCACGGTCCTCTCGCCCCTCCCGATCTCTGTAACCTCCTCCATGGTCTCCTCACCCCTCCCGATCTCCGTAACCTCCTCCACGGTCTCCTCGCCCCTCCCTATCTCTGTAACCTCCTCCACGGTCTCCTCGCCCCTCCCGATCTCTGTAACCTCCTCCAGGGTCTCCTCGCCCCTCCCGATCTCTGTAACTTCCTCCATGGTCTCCTCGCCCCTCCCGATCTCCGTAACCTCCTCCATGGTCTCCTCGCCCCTCCCGATCTCTGTAACTTCCTCCATGGACTCCTCACCCCTCCCGATCTCTGTCACCTCCTCCATGGTCTCCTCGCCCCTCCCGATCTCCGTAACCTCCTCCATGGTCTCCTCACCACTCCCGATCTCTGTCACCTCCTCCATGGTCTCCTCGCCCCTCCCTATCTCTGTCACCTCCTCCATGGTCTCCTCACCCCTCCCGATCTCTGTCACCTCCTCCATGGTCTCCTCGCCCCTCCCGATCTCCGTAACCTCCTCCATGGTCTCCTCGCCCCTCCCGATCTCTGTAACCTCCTCCACGGTCTCCTCGCCCCTCCCGATCTCCGTAACCTCCTCCACGGTCTCCTCGCCCCTCCCGATCTCTGTAACCTCCTCCAGGGTCTCCTCGCCCCTCCCTATCTCCGTAACCTCCTCCACGGTCTCCTCGCCCCTCCCTATCTCTGTAACCTCCTCCAAGGTCTCCTCGCCCCTCCCGATCTCTGTCACCTCCTCCATGGTCTCCTCGCCCCTCCCGATCTCTGTAACTTCCTCCATGGTCTCCTCGCCCCTCCCTATCTCCGTAACCTCCTCCATGGTCTCCTCGCCCCTCCCGATCTCCGTAACCTCCTCCATGGTCTCCTCGCCCCTCCCGATCTCTGTAACTTCCTCCATGGTCTCCTCGCCCCTCCCGATCTCCGTAACCTCCTCCATGGTCTCCTCGCCCCTCCCGATCTCTGTAACTTCCTCCATGGACTCCTCACCCCTCCCGATCTCTGTCACCTCCTCCATGGTCTCCTCGCCCCTCCCGATCTCCGTAACCTCCTCCATGGTCTCCTCGCCCCTCCCTATCTCTGTAACTTCCTCCATGGACTCCTCGCCCCTCCCGATCTCTGTCACCTCCTCCATGGTCTCCTCGCCCCTCCCGATCTCCGTCACCTCCTCCATGGTCTCCTCGCCCCTCCCGATCTCCGTAACCTCCTCCATGGTCTCCTCGCCCCTCCCTATCTCTGTAACTTCCTCCATGGTCTCCTCACCCCTCCCGATCTCCGTAACCTCCTCCATGGTCTCCTCGCCCCTCCCGATCTCTGTAACCTCCTCCATGGTCTCCTCACCCCTCCCGATCTCTGTCACCTCCTCCATCGTCTCCTCGCCCCTCCCGATCTCTGTAACCTCCTCCATGGTCTCCTCACCCCTCCCGATCTCTGTCACCTCCTCCATCGTCTCCTCACCCCTCCCTATCTCTGTAACCTCCTCCATGGTCTCCTCACCCCTCCCGATCTCTGTCACCTCCTCCATGGTCTCCTCACCCCTCCCTATCTCTGTAACCTCCTCCATGGTCTCCTCACCCCTCCCTATCTCTGTAATCTCCTCCATGGTCTCCTCACCCCTCCCGATCTCTGTAACTTCCTCCATGGTCTCCTCACCCCTCCCTATCTCTGTAATCTCCTCCATGGTCTCCTCACCCCTCCCTATCTCTGTAACCTCCTCCATGGTCTCCTCACCCCTCCCTATCTCTGTAATCTCCTCCATGGTCTCCTCACCCCTCCCTATCTCCGTAACCTCCTCCATGGTCTCCTCACCCCTCCCTATCTCTGTAATCTCCTCCATGGTCTCCTCGCCCCTCCCGATCTCTGTAAACTCCTCCACGGTCTCCTCGCCCCTCCCGATCTCTGGAACCTCCTCCAGGGTCTCCTCACCCCTCCCGATCTCTGTAACCTCCTCCATGGTCTCCTCACCCCTCCCGATCTCTGTAACCTCCTCCATGGTCTCCTCACCCCTCCCGATCTCTGTCACCTCCTCCATGGTCTCCTCACCCTCCCGATCTCTGTAACCTCCTCCATGGTCTCCTCACCCCTCCCTATCTCTGTAACCTCCTCCATGGTCTCCTCACCCCTCCCTATCTCTGTAACCTCCTCCATGGACTCCTCGCCCCTCCCTCGCTCTGTCACCTCCTCCATGGTCTCCTCACCCCTCCCTATCTCTGTCACCTCCTCCATGGTCTCCTCACCCCTCCCGATCTCTGTCACCTCCTCCATGGTCTCCTCACCCCTCCCTATCTCTGTAACCTCCTCCATGGACTCCTCGCCCCTCCCTCGCTCTGTCACCTCCTCCATCGTCTCCTCGCCCCTCCAGATCTCCGTAACCTCCTCCATGGTCTCCTCGCCCCTCCCGATCTCTGTAACTTCCTCCATGGACTCCTCACCCCTCCCGATCTCTGTCACCTCCTCCACGGTCTCCTCACCCCTCCCGATCTCTGTAACTTCCTCCATGGTCTCCTCGCCCCTCCCTATCTCTGTAACTTCCTCCATGGACTCCTCACCCCTCCCTATCTCTGTCACCTCCTCCATGGACTCCTCACCCCTCCCGATCTCTGTCACCTCCTCCATGGTCTCCTCACCCCTCCCGATCTCTGTCACCTCCTCCATGGTCTCCTCACCCCTCCCGATCTCTGTAACTTCCTCCATGGTCTCCTCACCCCTCCCGATCTCTGTCACCTCCTCCATGGTCTCCTCGCCCCTCCCGATCTCTGTAACCTCCTCCAGGGTCTCCTCGCCCCTCCCTCGCTCTGTCACCTCCTCCATGGTCTCCTCGCCCCTCCCTATCTCTGTAACTTCCTCCATGGTCTCCTCACCCCTCCCTATCTCTGTAACCTCCTCCATGGTCTCCTCGCCCCTCCCTATCTCTGTCACCTCCTCCATGGTCTCCTCGCCCCTCCCGATCTCTGTAACCTCCTCCATGGACTCCTCACCCCTCCCGATCTCTGTAACCTCCTCCACGGTCTCCTCGCCCCTCCCGATCTCTGTAACCTCCTCCATGGTCTCCTCACCCCTCCCGATCTCTGTCACCTCCTCCATGGTCTCCTCGCCCCTCCCGATCTCTGTAACTTCCTCCATGGTCTCCTCACCCCTCCCGATCTCTGTCACCTCCTCCATGGTCTCCTCACCCCTCCCTATCTCTGTAACCTCCTCCATGGTCTCCTCACCCCTCCCTATCTCTGTAATCACCTCCATGGTCTCCTCACCCCTCCCGATCTCTGTAACTTCCTCCATGGTCTCCTCACCCCTCCCTATCTCTGTAATCTCCTCCATGGTCTCCTCACCCCTCCCTATCTCTGTAACCTCCTCCATGGTCTCCTCACCCCTCCCGATCTCTGTCACCTCCTCCATGGTCTCCTCACCCCTCCCTATCTCTGTAACCTCCTCCATGGTCTCCTCACCCCTCCCTATCTCTGTAATCTCCTCCATGGTCTCCTCACCCCTCCCGATCTCTGTAACTTCCTCCATGGTCTCCTCACCCCTCCCTATCTCTGTAATCTCCTCCATGGTCTCCTCACCCCTCCCTATCTCTGTAACCTCCTCCATGGTCTCCTCACCCCTCCCTATCTCTGTAATCTCCTCCATGGTCTCCTCACCCCTCCCTATCTCCGTAACCTCCTCCATGGTCTCCTCACCCCTCCCTATCTCTGTAATCTCCTCCATGGTCTCCTCGCCCCTCCCGATCTCTGTCACCTCCTCCATGGTCTCCTCACCCCTCCCGATCTCTGTAACCTCCTCCATGGTCTCCTCACCCCTCCCTATCTCCGTAACCTCCTCCATGGTCTCCTCGCCGCTCCCTATCTCTGTAACCTCCTCCATGGTCTCCTCACCCCTCCCTATCTCTGTAACCTCCTCCATGGTCTCCTCACCCCTTCCTATCTCTGTAACCTCCTCCATGGACTCCTCACCCCTCCCTATCTCTGTAATCTCCTCCATGGTCTCCTCACCCCTCCCTATCTCTTTAACCTCCTCCATGGTCTGCTCACCCCTCCCTATCTCTGTAACCTCCTCCATGGTCTCCTCACCCCTCCCTATCTCTGTAACCTCCTCTATGGTCTCCTCGCCCCTCCCTATCTCTGTAACCTCCTCCATGGTCTCCTCGCCCCTCCCTATCTCCGTAACCTCCTCCATGGTCTCCTCACCCCTCCCTATCTCTGTAATCTCCTCCATGGTCTCCTCGCCCCTCCCTATCTCTGTCACCTCCTCCATGGTCTCCTCACCCCTCCCTATCTCTGTAACCTCCTCCATGGTCTCCTCACCCCTCCCTATCTCCGTAACCTCCTCCATGGTCTCCTCACCCCTCCCTATCTCTGTAACCTCCTCCATGGTCTCCTCGCCCCTCCCTATCTCTGTAATCTCCTCCATGGTCTCCTCACCCCTCCCTATCTCTGTAACCTCCTCCATGGTCTCCTCACCCCTCCCTATCTCTGTAACCTCCTCCATGGTCTCCTCGCCCCTCCCTATCTCTGTAATCTCCTCCATGGTCTCCTCACCCCTCCCTATCTCTGTAACCTCCTCCATGGTCTCCTCACCCCTCCCTATCTCTGTAACCTCCTCCATGGTCTCCTCGCCCCTCCCTATCTCCGTAACCTCCTCCATGGTCTCCTCACCCCTCCCTATCTCCGTAACCTCCTCCATGGTCTCCTCGCCCCTCCCTATCTCCGTAACCTCCTCCATGGTCTCCTCGCCCCTCCCGATCTCTGTAATCTCCTCCATGGTCTCCTCGCCCCTCCCTATCTCTGTAACCTCCTCCATGGTCTCCTCGCCCCTCCCTATCTCCGTAACCTCCTCCAGCCCTAAGACCCTCAGACCACTTGCGCATCCCCGATTTTCTTCCACCCACCATGATGGCCGTTCGTCAGCTACCTGGGCACTAAGTTTTGGAATTCCCTCCCTAAACCTCTCCTCTCTCTTTTCTCATCTAAGACACGCGTTCAAATCCATCTCTTTGACTGAGCTGATGGTGGGGAGCTGAGTCCGGGAGTTAAATAGGAGCAGTGTAACCCGTGTGGGTCCCAGTCTGGACCTGGGGGGAGGGAGCTGAGTCCGGGAGTTGAACAGGAGCAGTGTAACCCGTGTGGGTTCAGTCTGGACCTGGGGGTGTGGAGCTGAGTCCGGGAGTTGAACAGGAGCAGTGTAACCCGTGTGGGTTCAGTCTGGACCTGGGGGGAGGGAGCCGAGTCCGGGAGTTGAACAGGAGCAGTGTAACCCGTGTGGGCCCAGTCTGGACCTGGGGGATGGGGAGCTGAGTCCAGGAGTTAAACAGGAGCAGTGTATCCCGTGTGGGTCCCAGTCTGGACCTGGGGGTGGGGAGCTGAGTCCGGGAGTTAAACAGGAGCAGTGGAACCCGTGTGGGCCCCAGTCTGGTTCTGAATAAATTCGTTTCTGTTGCCCACACCATTTAATCTTGATTCTGTGAAACCACACGAAGCACAGAGTGAGAATTGGGAAGGTTTGAGTCATTGAACCGAGACCAATGAATGAACGGCCATTGGAAAACTCACATCTGGGAAAGAGCAGTCGGACCCAGAATCTAATTAATAACTGGAAACAGAGACTTAAATACCAACAACAGTAAAGTAACTAACCAGAGATTTCAGCATTAATAGGTGGTTCTTGTCACTCACCAGGAACACCAACAGCAGCCAGGAGAGGGTAGTAAATCTTTTGGATGTCGTAAAGTGCATACAATATCCGATAGGTGAGCGGGACATTCCCGTGCATCAGTTCACTTTCTGTGAGAATCGACAGTCCCTGGAAGTGCTGCAGACAATGTTCTCACAGTGGGAGGTAACAGCTTGTTCGGAGTGCTTATTTATCAGAGAGGGAAATTCTCCAGTGAGATTATTAGCAAACATAACAAGCCTCATTAATCACAGTCACTGAACAAACAGATTGAATTAACCCCTTTCACCCAAGCAATTTTAATGTTACAAAATATAGTCCAAAAGTTTGTGTCCAATATAAACTGAGAGGGCAGCTGTTAGTTCTCTGACAGGGGAACATTGAGATTTTCAAAGTGTTTATGCGGAGGTATTATTCAGATTGGCTCTAGATTCAGATATAAATGCCCAGCGATAGATTCAAATATTCGATCTGATGACACAAGTCTCCAGCTGTGTTCTGCTGCAGTTGGTCTGCACTTTAACCGGTTTAAATTCAATGGATTAGCGAGACCTTTTGACTAGTGCAGCGGAATTAATCAGCACATTAAGAATTTATGCAAAAAGATCTGATTGTGTCATTTGAAGCCCGTGTTCTTGAAATAACTGTGGAATGTCTGTTGGATTGGAGCTGTGAACAAAACAGTATCCAAGTGACTCATAATGAATTTAACAACACCAAGTTATAGTCCAGCAATTTTATTTTAAATTCACAAGCTTTCGGAGGCTTCCTCCTTCGTCAGGTAAATGACGAAGGAGGAAGCCTCCGAAAGCTTGTGAATTTAAAATAAAATTGCTGGACTATAACTTGGTGTTGTTAAATTGTTTACAATTGTCAACCCCAGTCCATCACCGGCATCTCCACATCATAATGAATTTAGGAACAGAACACGAGTCAGTCGCCCCAGGACTGAGTCAGTCCCCCCAGAATTGAGTCAGTCCCCCCAATACCCAAGAATTTACCCTGCACTCCCAGAACTGACTCTGTGCCCCCTCCCAGAACTGAGTCAGGTCCCCCAGACTGACTCTGTGCACCCCCCCCCCCCCAGATCAGACTCAGCCCCACCCTCGACTGATCACAAGGCCTCCATACCTTTGAATTTGCTCCCAATAGGAATTTTCTCCTCTCTCGGGTGGAACAGGACAAACTCTGACTCAGTGGTGAAATGTTGTGATGACGGGACTGAAGGTTTCTACACAGATTCCTCCCGTGGAATGATCTCCATGAACATTCACCTGAACAGGCTGAGGAGACTTTGGGCCAACAGAAAGATTCATACAATCGTACAGTACAGAAGGAGGCCATTCGGCCCATCGTGCCTGTGCCAGCTCTATGTAGGAACTATTCGATTCGGCCCACTCCCCGCTCTTTCCCCACAGCCCTTACAATTTATTTGCTTTTCAAGTATTTACCCCATTCCCTTTTGAAAGTTATTTATTAATCTGTTTCCACCGCCCTTTCAAGCAGTGAATTGCAGATCATAATAACTCCGCTGCGTTAAAAAATTCCACATCTCCCCTCTGGCTCTTTTTCCAATTACCTTAAATCTGTGTCCTCTGGTCACCAACCCTTCTGCCACTGGAAACAGTTTCTCCTTATTTACTCTTTCAAAACCCTTCATGATTTTGAACACCTCTATTAAATCTCCCCTTAACCTTCTCTGCTCTAAGGAGAACAATCCCAGCTTCTCCAGTCTCTCCACATAACTGACTTCCCTCATCCCTGGTACCATTCTAGGAAATCTCCTGTGCACCCTCTCTAAAGCCTTCACATCCTTCCTAATTTAAAGATTATTCGTAATGAGCCACCTCAGACAGTGTAGCACTCCCTGGGGTAAATGTCCTGTTTATCACCTGGACCTTAAACATTGTCCAGATGGAGTGCGGAGAGGAAAATAGGACTCGCTTATTACCCCCACCCCATTAATTTAAATAGAAGGGAAATCAGGCGGTTTCTGTTACTGGCTGACACAATCTTTGTGAAATCTTCCTCTCCGCCCTCCGCCCACACAATATTATTTTCTAGGCGATATAGAGGAATGATTTCCCCAATGCAATGTTCGGAACGAGGCAAACAACTTTATGGCCGATTATTAGGAGTAATTTTGACCGTTTCACTTTCCTCTGATAGAACAGAACATTGGATAAAAGTGCAAGTTGAAGGAGAATTATTCCAGAACTGTGGAAAATGTCCCAACCATTGACTGTGTGAAGCAGAAGTTGTGCTCTCTCTGATTGGGTTCATGCTGCATCCCTCGGATGGTGCCCAATCTTCGGTCCCCTCTCTTCACACAACTCGAATCTCTGGCTCCATGTTGTCATCTGTGAACGGCAGCGGCCTCACCCCGGGAAACTGGCCCCGCACCCCGGGAAACTGGCCCCCGCACACCGGGAAACTGGCCCCTCACCCCGGGAAACTGGCCCCTCACCCCGGGAAACTGCCCCCTCACCCCGGGAAACTGGCCCCTCTCCCCGGGGAACTGGCCCCTCACCCCGGGAAACTGCCCCCTCTCCCCGGGAAACTGCCCCCTCTCCCCGGGAAACTGGCCCCTCACTCCGGGAAACTGGCCCCTCACTCCGGGAAACTGCCCCCTCTCCCCGGGAAACTGGCCCCTCACTCCGGGAAACTGGCCCCTCACTCCGGGAAACTGCCCCCGCACTCCGGGAAACTGGCCCCTCACTCCGGGAAACTGCCCCCTCTCCCCGGGAAACTGGCCCCCGCACTCCGGGAAACTGGCCCCCCACCCCGGGAAACTGGCCCCCGCACCCCGGGAAACTGGCCCCTCACCCCGGGAAACTGGCCCCCGCACCACGGGAAACTGGCCCCCGCACCCCGGGAAACTGGCCCCCGCACCACGGGAAACTGGCCCCCCAGCCCGGGAAACTGGCCCCCGCACCCCGGGAAACTGGCCCCCGCACCACGGGAAACTGGCCCCCGCACCCCGGGAAACTGGCCCCCCAGCCCGGGAAACTGGCCCCCGCACCCCGGGAAACTGGCCCCCGCACCACGGGAAACTGGCCCCCCAGCCCGGGAAACTGGCCCCCGCACCCGGGGAAACTGGCCCCCGCACCCCGGGAAACTGGCCCCCGCACCCCGGGAAACTGGCCCCCGCACCCCGGGAAACTGGCCCCCCAGCCCGGGAAACTGGCCCCCGCACCCCGGGAAACTGGCCCCCGCACCACGGGAAACTGGCCCCCCAGCCCGGGAAACTGGCCCCCGCACCCGGGGAAACTGGCCCCCGCACCACGGGAAACTGGCCGCCGCACCCCGGGAAACTGGCCCCCCACCCCGGGAAACTGGCCCCTCACCCCTGGAAACTGGCCCCCGCACCACGGGAAACTGGCCCCCCACCCCGGGAAACTGGCCCCTCACCCCGGGAAACTGGCCCCCGCACCACGGGAAACTGGCCCCCGCACCCCGGGAAACTGGCCCCCGCACCACGGGAAACTGGCCCCCCAGCCCGGGAAACTGGCCCCCGCACCCCGGGAAACTGGCCCCCGCACCACGGGAAACTGGCCGCCGCACCCCGGGAAACTGGCCCCCCACCCCGGGAAACTGGCCCCTCACCCCTGGAAACTGGCCCCGCACCACGGGAAACTGGCCCCCCAGCCCGGGAAACTGGCCCCTCACCCCGGGAAACTGGCCCCCGCACCACGGGAAACTGGCCCCCGCACCCCGGGAAACTGGCCCCTCACCCCGGGAAACTTGCCCCCGCACCACGGGAAACTGGCCCCTCACCCCGGGAAACTGGCCCCTCACCCCGGGAAACTGGCCCCCCACCCCGGGAAACTGGCCCCCCACCCCGCGAAACTGGCCCCTCTCCCCGGGGAACTGGCCCCTCACCCCGGGAAACTGGCCCCCGCACCACGGGAAACTGGCCCCCCACCCCGGGAAACTGGCCCCTCACCCCGGGAAACTGGCCCCTCACCCCGGGAAACTGGCCCCTCACCCCGGGAAACAGGCCCCCGCACCCCGGGAAACCGGCCCCTCTCCCCGGGAAACTGGCCCCTCACCCCGGGAAACTGGCCCCTCACCCCGGGAAACTGGCCCCTCACCCCGGGAAACTGGCCCCTCACCCCGGGAAACTGGCCCCCGCACCAGGGGAAACTGGCCCCCGCACCACGGGAAACTGGCCCCCCACCCCGCGAAACTGGCCCCTCTCCCCGGGGAACTGGCCCCTCACCCCGGGAAACTGGCCCCCGCACCACGGGAAACTGGCCCCCCACCCCGGGAAACTGGCCCCTCACCCCGGGAAACTGGCCCCTCACCCCGGGAAACTGGCCCCCGCACCCCGGGAAACTGGCCCCTCTCCCCGGGAAACTGGCCCCTCACCCCGGGGAACTGGCCCCTCACCCCGGGAAACTGGCCCCTCACCCCGGGAAACTGGCCCCTCACCCCGGGAAACTGGCCCCCGCACCACGGGAAACTGGCCCCCGCACCACGGGAAACTGGCCCCCCACCCCGGGAAACTGGCCCCCCACCCCGGGAAACTGGCCCCTCACCCCGGGAAACTGGCCCCTCACCCCGGGAAACTGGCCCCTCACCCCGGGAAACTGGCCCCCGCACCCCGGGAAACTGGCCCCTCACCCCGGGAAACTGGCCCCTCACCCCGGGAAACTGGCCCCCGCACTCCGGGAAACTGGCCCCTCACTCCGGGAAACTGCCCCCTCTCCCCGGGAAACTGGCCCCCGCACTCCGGGAAACTGGCCCCTCACCCCGGGAAACTGGCCCCCGCACCCCGGGAAACTGGCCCCTCACCCCGGGAAACTGGCCCCTCACCCCGGGAAACTGGCCCCTCACCCTGGGAAACTGGCCCCTCACCCCGGGAAACTGGCCCCTCACCCCGGGAAACTGGCCCCTCACCCTGGGAAACTGCCCCCTCTCCCTGGGAAACTGCCTTCTCACCCCAGGATCCCGAGTCGGCTCGCAGGCTAATCTAGACTAGGGTAACCCCTGGACTTGTATCCCGGGTGATAGAGAGACTCCCACCTCATCAGTGTATGGGGATTGCTGTGGTGAATTTGGCAGGCTGGGCGGAAAGGCTAACTTCTCCGGCCAAGAAGGTTCGGTCTGGAGACTTTGTCAAAAGCTCAGGTCTTTGGTGTGGTATCAACAGATACTGCAGCCCCTCCCCATCTCCAGAGTTCGCGACCAGCCGCACTCATCATGGAGAATGGACAAGTCACCAGCCAAGGAGAAGCAACTTTGGATTCTGTTCGGAAACAAGTCCAGACCGAACTCAGGGTTGTGTGTGAGACCTGGTGGAGGAAGAACAGAATTGAATTGAATTGAACCCCGGGTCACAGTGACCATCAAGGCCAGTAATCCCGGGTCACAGTGACCATCAAGGTGGTCCAATGTGACCAGAATGACATGATGGACCTCAATAATTCGCCGAACGCAGCACATGGCCCACAGTCGAGTGGCTCCGCTCCTGTTATGAGCACTGATAAACGCACTGCTCTCACAAAAGAAAATCAGACACTGATCAGATGGGCTGGCCATTTCCAAACCGTTCTAAATAAGAAATCAGCTTTCAATAACGAGATTAACTGCCTCAGAGCTTCACTGAAATCCTTGCTAAAGAACCAACTATATCAATCACTGCACTGACCATCCGGTTGCTCTCCAATGGGATGGTTCTCATTCTATCCCAGCTGAGATAGACAAAGCCAATGGTGACGACTTAAGTCAAACACCCCAACAAACTATTTCAACCCACGTGGAGCTCAGAAAAGATCCCACAGGTGTTGAAAGATGCTTCAATTGTCAACATCTACAAGGGAAGGGAAATGGTTTTATCTGTGATATTCAGCGGGGAATCTCTTCACTGCTCTCCGCTGAAAAGATCCTTAAAAGACTGATGCCCAATCTCTTTATTCAACACATTGCTGAAGAAATCCGAGCAGAGAGTCAATGTGGGCTGAGAAAGGAAAGAGGCTCCAGTGATATGATCATCACAGACAGTCAATGTGGGGCTGAGAACATCAAGGCCAGTAATCCCGGGTCACAGTGACGATCCAGGCCAGTAATCCCGGGTCACAGACAGTGACCATCAAGACCAGTAATCCCGGGTCACAGTGACCATCATGCCATTAATCCCGGATCACAGTGACCATCAAGTCCAGTAATCCCAGTTCACAGTGACCATCAAGTCCAGTAATCCCGGGACACAGTGACCATCAAGACCAGTAATCCCGGGACACAGTGACCATCAAGGCCAGCAATCCCGGGTCACAGTGACCATCAAGGCCAGTAATCCCGGGTCACAGTGACCATCAAGGCCAGTAATCCCGGGTCACAGTGACCATCAAGACCAGTAATCCCGGGTCACAGTGACGATCCAGGCCAGCAATCCCGGGTCACAGTGACCATCAAGGCCAGTAATCCCGGGTCACAGTGACCATCAAGACCAGTAATCCCGGGTCACAGTGACGATCCAGGCCAGTAATCCCGGGTCACAGTGACCATCAAGACCAGTAATCCCGGGTCACAGTGACCATCAAGACCAGTAATCCCGGGTCACAGTGACCATAAAGGCCAGTAATCCCGGGACACAGTGACCATCAAGGCCAGTAATCCCGGGTCACAGTGACCATCAAGACCAGTAATCCCGGGTCACAGTGACGATCCAGGCCAGTAATCCCGGGTCACAGTGACCATCAAGGCCAGTAATCCCGGTTCACAGTGACCATCAAGTCCAGTAATCCCGGGTCACAGTGACCATCACGGCCAGTAATCCCGGGTCACAGACAGTGACCATAAAGGCCAGTAATCCCGGGTCACAGTGACCATCAATACCAGTAATCCCGGGTCACAGTGACCATCCAGGCCAGTAATCCCGGGTCACAGTGACCATCAATTCCAGTAATCCCGGGACACAGTGACCATCAAGACCAGTAATCCCGGGTCACAGTGACCATCAAGGCCAGTAATCCCGGGTCACAGTGACCATCAAGACCAGTAATCCCGGGTCACAGTGACCATCAAGACCAGTAATCCCGGGTCACAGTGACCATCAATTCCAGTAATCCCGGGTCACAGTGACCATCAAGACCAGTAATCCCGGGTCACAGTGACCATCAAGACCAGTAATCCCGGGTCACAGTGACCATCACGGCCAGTAATCCCGGGTCACAGACAGTGACCATAAAGGCCAGTAATCCAGGGTCACAGTGACCATCAAGACCAGTAATCCCGGGTCACAGTGACCATCAAGGCCAGTAATCCCGGGTCACAGTGACGATCAAGACAAGTAATCCCGGGACACTGAGACCATCAATTCCTGTAATCCCGGGTCACAGTGACCATCAAGACCAGTAATCCCGGGTCACAGTGACCATCAAGACCAGTAATCCCGGGTCACAGTGACCATCACGGCCAGTAATCCCGGGTCACAGACAGTGACCATCAAGGCCAGTAATCCCGGGTCACAGTGAATATCAAGGCCAGTAATCCCGGGTCATAGTGACTATCAAGGCCAGTAATCCCGGGTCACAGTGAATATCAAGGCCAGTAATCCCGGGTCATAGTGACTATCAAGGCCAGTAATCCCGGGTCACAGTGAATATCAAGGCCAGTAATCCCGGGTCACAGTGAACATCAAGGCCAGTAATCCCGGGTCACAGTGACCATCAAGGCCAGTAATCCCGGGTCACAGTGAATATCAAGGCCAGTAATCCCGGGTCACAGTGACCATCGAGGCCAGTAATCCCGGGTCACAGTGACCATCAAGGCCAGTAATCCCGGGTCACAGTGAATATCAAGGCCAGTAATCCCGGGTCACAGTGACTATCAAGGCCAGTAATCCCGGGTCACAGTGAATATCAAGGCCAGTAATCCCGGGTCACAGTGAACATCAAGGCCAGTAATCCCGGGTCACAGTGACCATCAATTCCAGTAATCCCGGGTCACAGTGAACATCAAGGCCAGTAATCCCGGGTCACAGTGACCATCAAGGCCAGTAATCCCGTGTCACAGTGACCATCAAGGCCAGTAATCCCGGGTCACAGTGACGATCAAGGCCAGTAATCCCGGGTCACAGTGACCATCAAGGCCAGTAATCCCGAGTCACAGTGAACATCAAGGCCAGTAATCCCGGGTCACAGTGACCATCAATTCCAGTAATCCCGGGTCACAGTGAACATTAAGGCCAGTAATCCCGGGTCACAGTGACCATCAAGGCCAGTAATCCCGGGTCACAGTGACCATCAAGGCCAGTAATCCCGGGTCACAGTGACCACCCACTGGAGCATTATCTTTGCGATATTTGCTTTGGGGTCACGCCCTGGGGGTGCGGACGTGCCGAGTTTGTCAGGTAATCAGAGACAGGGACATCCTGGATGGCAGAGGAGTGGGCTGGATGTCGCCAAATACTCCAGCTGAACAGATATCCTGGCCCTACGTCCGGCACGCAGCCAAAAGCCCCCCAGCAATAAACATTGGACTCGGCCCTGACTCCACTGGGTGTGTGGAGGAGGCTCGACCGGCTGGAGTGATCCCGTCCGATCTGAGCCCCGTCCGGATGGAATTGCTCATCAGCACCAGGCCCCAGAACCTCCCTCATGTGGCTGTGCCTCACAACTTGAGCCGTCTCTCGGGAATCCCCTCGGTACCATTTCACTGTATGCGGAGGGGTTTCCTGTACGGGCTGATCCTGCACACTCTCCACTTCCTTGACCTTCCTCCCGCCCAGTCACCACCTGGTGTGAGGTTATGCACTTTGGCAGGAAAAATCAGAGAGCAAGTTATTATCTTAATGGCGAGAAACTGGAAAGTACTGCAGTACAAAGGGATCTGGGGGTCCTAGTGCAAGAAAATCAAAAAGTTAGTTTGCAGGTGCAGCAGGTGATCAAGAAGGTCAACGGAGTGTTGGCTTTTATTGCTCGGGGGATAGAATATAAAAACAAGGAGGTATTGCTGCAGTTATATAAGGTATTGGTGAGACCGCACCTGGAATACTGCATACAGTTTTGGTGTCCAAACTTAAGAAAAGACATACTTGCTCTCGAGGCAGTACAAAGAAGGTTCACTCGGTTAATCCCGGGGATGAGGGGGTGGACATATGAGGAGAGGTTGAGTAGATTGGGACTCTACTCATTGGAGTTCAGAAGAATGAGAGGCGATCTTATTGAAACATATAAGATTGTGAAGGGTCTTGATCGGGTGGATGCGGTAAGGATGTTCCCAACGATGGGTGAAACTAAAACTCGGGGGCATAATCTTAGAATAAGGGGCTGCTCTTTCAAAACTGAGATGAGGAGAAACTTCTTCACTCAGATGGTAGTAGGTCTGTGGAATTTGCTGCCCCAGGAAGCTGTGGAAGCGACATCATTAAATAAATTTAAAACAGAAATAGACAGTTTCCTAGAAGTAAAGGGAATTGGGGGTTACGGGGAGCGGGCAGGAAATTGGACATGAATTTAGATTTGAGGTTAGGGTCAGATCAGCCTGATCTTATTGAATGGCGGAGCAGGCTCAAGGGGCCGATTGGCTTACTCCTGCTCCTATTTCTTATGTTCTTATGTTCTCCACATCCGGCGGAGATGGAGGTCCCCAATGGAGGGCTCTCTATGTGGGAGTCCTCCCCTGCATCACTGGGGATCTGGGCTGGATGGTTTTGCACGGAGCAGTCCCCACATCAGGCTCTTGAGCCATTCCACGGACTCGCAGGTCACCTATAATTTCTGTGGCCTGGAGGAGTCCTGTTCTCACGTGTACACTGAGTGTGAGAGGTTTGCAGTCCCTGTTTCACCATTTGAAGGGGCTGCTCCTCAATTTCTGGTTGCACTCCAGTCCCCCATTCCTGATCTTTGACCACCCGGTGAGGAGGGAGGGGGCGGGTAAGTCGGAGGACATCCTCGTGGGTCTGTCCCTGGGCCTGGCCAAGGTGACCATCTACAGGTCCAGGCTAGACACGGCAGGTGGGGGCGGTCACTCCGACTGTCTGCCTATCTCCCGCAGCAATCTCCACACCCAGCTGGCCCTGCAGAAGGAGCACACGGTGTCTGCCGGTACTCTTGAGGCTTTCAGCGAGCGATGGTTACCCCAGGGACTGGACTGCATCCTCGACAAGGAAAATAAAATGATGACTTAATTTGGTTCACAAAAGAGGGGGACGATACAGATGTTGTAGTTAAGGAGGAGGAGTGTGAATTATTGGATGGGACAAACATAGTGAAAGAGGAAATATTAAAGGGATTAGCATGTTTGAAAGTAGATAAACTGCCAGGCCCGGATGAAATGATTCCCAGGCTGTTAAGAGAAGCAAGGGAGGAAATAGCGGAGGCTCTGACCATCATTTTCCAATCTTATCTCGCTACAGGCGTGGTGTCAGAGGATTGGAGGACTGCTAATGTTGTACAGTTATTTTAAAAGGGAGGAAAGGATACACCGAGTAATTATAGGCCAGTCAGCCTAACCTTGGTAGTGGGCAAATTATTGGAAACAATTCGGAAGTCCAGCATTAATCGTCATTCAGAAAGGAACGGGTTAATCAAGGACAGTCAGCCCGGATTTTTAAAGGAAGGTTGTGTCTGACTAACTTGATTGAATTTTTTGAGGAGGTAACAAGGAGTGTCGATGAGGGTAACGCGTTTGATGTAGTCTACATGGATTTTAGCAAGGCTTTTGATAAGGTCCCACATGGCATACTGGTCAGAAAAGTAAAAGCCCATGGGATCCAAGGAAAAGAGGCAAGTTGGATCCCAAATTGGCTCAGTGGCAGGAAGCAAAGGGTAATGATCGGCGGGTGTTTTTGTAAATGGAAGGCTGTTTCAATTGGGATTCAATAGGGTTCAGTACTGGGTCCCTTGCTTTTTGTGATATTTATTAATGAGGGGGGGGAGGGTGGCAGTATTGATTAAGGAGAATATTGCAGTACTGGAGAGGGAGGATGTCCTGGAGGGGTCAAGGACAGAATCTATTTGGTTAAAGTTAAGAAATAAAAGAGGTGCCATTACACCAATTAGTGGGAAGGATATAGAGGAGCAAATTTGCAGGGAAATTACAGAGAAGTGAAAAAGCCATCGAGTAGTGATAATGGGGGACTTCAACTATCCTAATGTAGACTGGGATAGTAATAGTGTGAAGGGCAGAGAGGGGGAGGAATTTTTGAAATGTGGGTTCATGATAACTTTCTTAACCAGTACATTTCCAGCCCAATGAGGAAGGAGGCATTCCTAAACTTGGTTTTCGGGAATGAGGTGGGCCAAGTGGAGCAAGTGTCAGTGGGGGAGCATTTAGGGAGCAGCAATCATAATATCATAAGATTTAGAATAGCTATGGAAAAGGACAAGGACCACTCTAAAGTAAAAATACTCAATTAGAGGAGGGCCGATTTCAGTGGGATGAGAACAGATCTGACCCGGGTAAATTGGAATCAAAGATTGGCAGGCAAAACTGTAATTGAACAGTGGGCGGCCTTTAAAGAGGAGATGGTTCGGGTACAGTCCAGGTACATTCCCACGAGGGGGAAAGGTAGGGCAACTAAAGCCAGAGCTCCCTGGATGACAACAGCGATAGAGAGTAAGAAGAAACAGAAAAAAGGGGCGCATGATAGATGTCAAGTTGATAACACAAGTGAGAACCAGGCTGAATATAGAAAGTTCAGAGGAGAAGTGAAAAAGGAAATAAGAGGGACAAAGAGAGAGTATGAGAATAGACTGGTGGCCAACATGAAAGGGAATCCAAAGTCTTCTACAGGCATGTAAACAGTAAACGGGTAGTAAGAGGTGGAGTGGGGCTGATTAGGGACTATAAAGGAGATCTACTCATGGAGACAGAGGGGATGGCCGAGGTACTTAATGAGTACTTTGCATCTGTCTTTACCAAGGAAGAAGATGCTGCCAGAGACTCAGTAAAGGAAGATATAGTTGTGATACTGGATGAACTAAAAATTGATAAAGAAAAAGGAACTTGAAAGGCTGGCTGTCCTTAAAGTAGACAAGTCACCTGGTCCGGATGGGATGCATCCTAGGTTGCTGAGGGAAGTAAGGGTGGAAATTGCGGAGGTACTGGCCATAATCTTCCAAATATCCCTAGATACAGGGGTGGTGCCAGAGGACTGGAGAATTGCAAATGTTACACCCTTGTTCAAAAAAGGGTGTACGGATAAACCCAGCAACTACAGGCCAGTCAGTTTAACCTCGGTGGAGGGGAAACTTTTAGAAACGATAATCCGGACAGAACTAACAGTCACTTGTGGATTGATTAGGGAAAGTCAGTGCGGATTTATTAAAGGCAAATCATGTTTAACTAACCTGATAGAGTTTTTTGATGAAGTAACAGAGAGGGTTGATGAGGACAATGCAGTTGATGTGATGTATATGGACTTTCAAAAGGCTTTTGATAAAGTGCCTCACAGTAGGCTTATCATCAAGATTCCGGTCCATGGAATAAAGGGGGATGTAGCAACATGGATACAGAATTGGCTAAGGGACAGGAAACAGAGTAGTGGTGAACGATTGTTTTTCGGACTGGAGGGAGGTGTACAGTGCTGTTCCCCAGGGGTCGGTGCTGGGACCACTGCTTTTCTTGATATATATTACTGACTTGGACTTGGATGTACAGGGCACAATTTCAAAATTTGCAGATGACACAAAACTTGCAAGTGCAGTGAACAGTGAGGAGGATAGTGATAGACTTCAAGAGGATATAGACAGGCTGGTGGAATGGGCGGACACGTGGCAGATGAAATTTAACACAGAAACATGCGAAGTGATACATTTTGGTAGGAAGGATGAGGAGAGGCAATATAAACTGGAGAGCACAATTCTAAAAGGGGTACGAGAACAGAGAGATCTGGGGGTATATGTGCACAAATCGTTGAAGGTGGCAGGGCAGGTTGAGAAAGCGGCTAAAAAAGCATACGGGATCCTGGGCTTTATAAATAGAGGCATAGAGTACAAAATTATTATGCTCATGATGAACCTTTATAAAACACTGGTTCGGCCACAACTGGAATATTGTGTCTGGTTCTGGGCACCGCACTTTAGGAAAGATGTGAATGCCTTAGAGAGGGTGCAGAGAGATTTACTAGAATGATTCCAGGGTTGAGGGACTTTAGTTACGTGGATAGACTGGAGAAGCTGGGGCTGTTCTCCTTGGAACAGTGATGGTTGTGAGGAGATTTGATAGAGGTATTCAAAATCATGAAGGGTCTGGACAGAGTGGATAGAGAGAAACTGTTCCCATTGGCGGAAGGGTCATGAACCAGAGAACATAGATTTAAGGTGATTGGTAAAAGAAGCAAAGGTGACATGAGGAAAATCTTCGAAAGGGAACTGGATAAGTGCTTGAAATTTAACAAAATTGCAGGGCTACGGGTATAGGGTGGGGGAGTGGGACTCGCTGGATTGCTCTTGCAAAGAGCCAGTGAGGACTCGATGGACCGAATGGTCTCCTTCCGTGCTGTAACCTTTCTATGATCCTATGATTGAGGACTAAATCTAAGGGGCATGATTAAGAAGTTTGCAGATGATACAAAAATTGGCCGTGTGGTTGATAGTGAGGAGGAAATCTGTGGACTGCAGGAAGATATCAATGGGTTGGTCAGATGGGCAGAAAAGTGACAAATGGAATTCAATCTGGAGAAGTGTGAGGTAATGCATTTGGGAGGGCAAACAAGGCAAGGGAGTACACAATAAATGGGAGGATACTGAGAGCTGTGGAGGAAGTGAGGGACCTTGGAGTGCATGTCCACAGATCAATGAAGGTAGCAGGACAGGTAGATAAGGTGGTTAACAAGGCACACGGGATACTTTCCTTTATTAGCCAAGGCATAGAATATAAGAGCAGGGAGGTTATGCTGGAACTGTATAAAACACTAGTTAGGCCACAGCTTGAGTACTGCGTACAGTTCTGGTCACCACATTACAGGAAACGTGTGATTGCACTCGAGAGGGTACAGAGGAGATTTACGAGAATGTTGCCAGGACTGGAGAATTTTAGCTATGAGGAAAGATTGGATAGGCTGGGGTTGTTTTAATTGGAACAGAGGAGGCTGAGGGGAGATTTAATTGAGATGTAAAAAATTATGAGGGGCCAAAATTGAGTGGATAGGGAGGTCTATTACCCCTAGCAGAGAGGTCAATACCCAGGGGCCATAGATTTAAAGTAAATGATAAAAGGATTAGAGGGGAGCTGAGGAGAAATGTTCTCACCCAGAGGGTGGTGGGGGTCTGGAACTCACTGCCTGAGAGGGTGGGAGAGGCAGAAACCCTCAACTCATTTAAAAAGTACCTGGATGTGCACTTGAAGTGCTGGAACCGATAGGGCTACGGACCAAGTGCTGGAAAGTGGGATTTGGCTGGATAGCTCTTTTTCGGCTGTTGCGGACACGATGGGCTGAATGGCCTCCTTCTGTGCTGTAACTTTCTATGGCTCTTTTAATTGACCTGTCGGGATGGCATGGGTGGCCCAGTGTAATCAGAAAAATGGGATATTTTCACACCCTCCTCTGAAGGGGCGACAATAGAAAAGAAAACAGATTCTCACTCATTGGGACTGATCGGCGCTCAATTGGTTTCAGAATCTCAATAAAACCTGGGAGTCAGCATCCATTGGCGGCGCCTCTTCCACCCAATCCCAACCAGCGACCACTCCCATTGGGCTAGAACACTGCTGACGTCACTGGCCACAAGGGCGGGCCATTGAGGATTTGATTGGTGAACGGATGATTCGGGTCCCGGTATAAAGCCGAGCTGTGGAGTAACGAGGTGAGCGGTTAGTAGCTGGGTTTGGGTCGGTAGTGGGACTGGACACGATCCGAGAGAGGAGCGAATCGCGGTGAGCGGGAGATCTCTTTCTTTAACCTTCACTCAATCTCTGGTTTCCTTCTGTCTCCAGTTAGTAACCAAATAGTTTCAGGTGGAGTCTGTAGCACTTCCTGCCCCAGTACTGTTTGAGATAATTGGTGGAATCGTTCATTGATAAAGCGGCTTGTTCCGTTTACCTGGTCTGGAGCAGGTTGTTTCTAATTGAGGGAAAACCTCCTTTACAAGCTGTTCGACCGTGAGTGCAGCGCCGCCCTTATTACCGAGCTGACTATTAATCTCCTTAATATCCCTTCCCTCTGTCCACTGACTCAGTGAGGTGTCCCTAATATATATTATACATAAGCCCCTAATTCAACTAATGAAGTGTTCCCTTCTGTAGATTGAACCTGAGTTACAGTCCGATATAAAACCAGTAGATATGAAGAATGACGCCAGAGTGAGATTGCCCTGTAAATCTTGGAGATGTGGAGTGCCAGAGGCGGTCGTGCGTCCCATGATTCACCGAGAAGGACTCGACCATTCCGGTGAGTATTTTTCTCTGGACTCTGTTTGGGAGTTTCATGGTTTGGTGACCGAGGCTGCAGGCGGTTCACTCGGTATCCCGGCTTTTTAATCTGTGACTATTATAAAGATCTCCCTTCTGGTGGTAGATATTGTGACCTGAGCTGAGGAATCTTAGTCCAGATCGAATTGCCCCAAATCTCAACTGTTCCAATCTTACTCTGGGTTTGTTGATTATCTGTAGAATTGTTACTTTGCCGCCTGGTTGGGACTGGGACACTGGGTCAGGAGGATCTCTTGCTCTCGGGAGCTGTAATTGGGTCTCTGGACTCAGTGTTCAGCCCCTAGTGCTGGAGCTCATCTCATGGAGCTTGGCCCCGATTTGGTAAATGTAGAAAGTGGTTTGTTAATGAACCTGCCATAGGCGGTCTTTGGATAGGTTGGTGTTCGGTGGGTTTATTCCCCGAGAATAAAACTAGACTAAAGTCAAAGTACTGGGATTAAACACGTCATCAACTTGTGGGCCAGATGTTGGTCCAGTTCCAGCTGTTTCAGGCCCAGTTCACTGCTCAAGTCTCGGGTTAAATTGAAGTGGTTTGAGATTGGGCCGAATGTTAACTTTCACCTTAAGGTTTAAATGATTAAATTTCTCAACAAACTCCGAACTAAACTTCCAAAGACTAAAAATGATTTATTGGTAAGACAGGCCTGGTTCTGGGGTGGGGGGAGTCTGACTCCCGGGGCGGGAGCCCTCTAACTCCTGCCTCACTCCTTGTCTTTGCAGAGGGCGGAGCGCCGAGCGCCGGATCCCCCACCGCTTCTCCGAACTTGTTGGCGGCCTGGGGAGGCTCCACAGACGGCCAGTTGTCCGCTACTGACGGAGCAGCCTGGCTTCGGGGGTAAGTAACATGG
Source organism: Heptranchias perlo (assembly GCF_035084215.1). Classification (NCBI taxonomy): domain Eukaryota; kingdom Metazoa; phylum Chordata; class Chondrichthyes; order Hexanchiformes; family Hexanchidae; genus Heptranchias; species Heptranchias perlo. The sequence continues at coordinate 2,953,771 of NW_027139772.1, read as the reverse complement.
AATCTCTCTCAACCTCCCGCCAGTCAGGCCCTGAGATTGGTCCTGATCACCTTGGCCAAGGTGGGGAATGGGCTCGGGTTCCCGGGAGTGATCCAGGACCGTGTGATGACAGTGTCCGGCTTGTCTGTACTCGCTCTCCCCCCGGACAGGTGACTACCCTCCGATTGCTGATATTCAGTTGAGTCTGGATTTCAGCTGCTGCCCCCAGCGGTCGAAGCTCCGACCTGAATTTGAGGGCGGCCTGATGCCAGGACTGTAATTTAACCCCCGATCCCACCAATCTTTTCCCAACTCATTCCACCGCCCACCTGTCGGTGCCGGCCCGGGGTTCAGACACGGTCGGACGCGGCAGTTGAATGAATTGGTCTCCAATAAAAGGCCGCGATAGAATCTGCTGCTCGAACTTTGCTCTCTGGATATTGAGTGTTGGACTCGCTCTGGCGGCTCCTCCACATTCCACTCGCTGAAAGTATAACTGCAGTCCGCTCTAATACTGTGAGAAGTGGCCCTGTTAATTCTGCCTGGTTAGATCCCGGGGGCTGTGTTTAGACCCACTTCAGACTGTCGGCAAGAAATTGGCCCGGATTCCACTAACTGACTAATTTGGGACCTCCAGTTGCTCATTATCCAGGCTGTACAGTGACCTACCCAGAGAAAGCTCTATTTCATATCCCGAATAGACGCTCAATCTCTAAATCGGGGCAACTCTCACTCAGGACCAACTGCGAATCCTATTCGGCGATTGCAATGGTTTGAAACGGACTTTACTTGTTTTTATGTAACACTTCCTTATTGTACCAGACGGAAATTCTCCCTCTGAGAAAGATTACCTGAATTTAAACACAGCTCCCTCTATTCCAGCAGGATTGCCCCAGACCAAGACTCTGGAGATGGGCGGGGTGAGGTGATTGCCCCCTGGAGACCCCGAGTGACTGTGCCCAGAACCCCCACAGTTCTCAAGTAAGTTTCAACCAACACAAGTCGGTCGGAACTCGATTATTTCAATTTCCCGTTTCGAGACTGTTGGATTTGTGTCTTTAACCGGAGACTGAGCCGGGGAGGAATCGCTCGGATCCGACTACAAGCTCCAAGTTTCTGTTACTGATCTGATGGGGACCGGGGGAGGGGTTCCGTCTCGGACCCCTCGAGTTCCGGGGACACTGCACAGGCTGGAGACCGGGGGAGGGTTCCGTCTCGGACCCCTCGAGTTCCGGGGACACTGCACAGGCTGGAGACCGGGGGAGGGTTCCGTCTCGGACCCCTCGAGTTCCGGGGACACTGCACAGGCTGGAGACCGGGGGAGGGTTCCGTCTCGGACCCCTCGAGTTCCGGGGACACTGCACAGGCTGGAGACCGGGGGAGGGTTCCGTCTCGGTCCCCCTCGAGTTCCGGGGACACTAATGTCCTACAACCTTCTCAGGCAGCCCACTGATTCCAAAAATGAATGTTTTAAACCGCCCCCAATCCGATGTGGGATACTCTGGTGGAGAAATCCTTTCTCTCCAATGGCGCTCCTTTATTGAAGGGTTTGGGCAGGAAGAGAAACACCGTCACCGATTGGCCTTTCTCTTTATCCCGTGTCCGATTCCCAATGAGAACAGACCTTGTGTGGAAGTAATCGTTTGCTGGTAACTCCAACGTGACAGTAACTGAGGGAGGTCCGGTTCACATCAATTAACCTGGGCACCAACTCCCTAATGGCACCTGGTTCACTATTTACAGTGCAATCCTCGAACGGGACTGTAGGCTGAAGAGAGAATGTGGGTGAGACAGAGAAGCTTAATGTGTCCTCCCTCCCACTCCCGGTCTATTCACCCCCTCAATAACCCACAGGAATCCCGTGCCACCACAGAGTGTCCGTCTGCTGTTATCGCCCACGGTCAATGCTCGCCTGGTAAATCTAAATTCGCGAGAGCTTCGGATTTGTTCCCCGCCCTGAATTTGGATTAATGATGTAAATTTATGCCTCCCAAAAGTCAGTCTGTTATTTGGATCTTGGCTTTTTGTCAGAATTCCTTACCTTTCGAGGGGATGGCAGAGGCCAGTGTAAAATATCAAACTCTTCTCTTTGGGAGAGTTTGACTTGTGTTGGTGGTGAGTCAGGTTGGGGAAGGACTGATGGTCCGGACTGAGTGAACTAACCGCCACCCCGGCCTGCCTTTCCTTCCTAGGAGACACAGTGCAGTCTGGAGGCCGATGAGCTCAGAGGAACGGGAAATGGCGACGATCTCTCGCTTACAAAAGGAGACAGCAGAGCACAGGAAGCGCAACGAAGCAATGATGCGTTTAGCGATCGCTGGGACAGGTAAAGTGTCGCGACTGAGTTCACATGTCGGATCTGGAATATTCCACCTGTACCTTGTGTGGGGAGGTGTCTGTAACCAGTGTCGCTGGTGGGGTGGACCGGGATTCACTGATAGTTCATGGAGATACTCCTGGGACCTCCCTGAAATGGCGGGAGGTTCTATTCCCATCACCCACTGACTCCGATTCTGTTTCCACATCTTTCCTCTGCTTTGAGCATCGACAAATCAGCATTGATTCGTTCAATTTAACTTTCACCAAACCTCCTTTCATTCACTCTGGACAGTTTCACTGGCAGTTCCACGGTGCCTTAAACCAATCCCGAGCCCACTTTTACGATCAGTGGGTGCCAATTGATGGGTCGGCACAGCAGCAACCCATTCGGCCCATCATGCCTGTGCCAGCTCTTTGAAAGAGTCCAATTAGTCTCTTTCCCCATAGCCCTGCAATTCTTTTACTTGAACTATTTATCAAATTGCCTTTTGACCGTTACTGAATCTGCTTCCACCGCCCTCAGACACTGCGTTCCAGATCATAATTCGCTGCCTCATGTCCCCTCTGGGTTTGCCAGTTACCTTCTATCTGTGTCCTCTGGTTACTGACGCTTTTGCCAATGGAAACTGTTTCTCCTTATTGACCGAAAAAACGGTCATTACCTTGAACACCGATCAAATCTCCCCTCTACTCAATAACAACCCCGGTCTCTCCACCCAACTGAAATCCTTCATCTCTGGTATCATTGGAGTAAATCTCCTCTGCACCCTCAAAGGCATTAACATCCTTCCTAAAGTCTGGTACCAGCATTTTTTTATTCGTTCATGGGATGTGGGCGTCGCCAGCGAGGCTGGCATTTATTGCCCATCCCAAATTGCCCTTGAGGTGGTGAGCCGCCTTCTTGAACCGCTGCAGTCCGTGTGGTGAAGGTTCTCCCACAGTGCTGTTAGGAAGGGAGTTCCTGGATTTTGAACCAGCGACGATGAAGGAACGGCGATATATTTCCAAGTCGGGATGGTGTGTGACTTGGAGGGGAACGTGCAGGTGGTGTTGTTCCCATGTACCTGCTGCCCTTGTCCTTCTAGGTGGTAGAGGTCGCGGGTTTGGGAGGTGCTGTCGAAGATGCCTTGGCGAGTTGCTGCAGTGCATCCTGTGGATGGTACACACTGCAGCCACGGTGCGCCGGTGGTGAAGGGAGTGAATGTTTAGGGTGGTGGATGGGGTGCCAATCAAGCGGGCTGCTTTGTCCTGGATGGTGTCGAGCTTCTTGAGTGTTGTTGGAGCTGCACTCATCCAGGCAAGTGGAGAGTATTCCATCACACTCCTGACTTGTGCCTTGTAGATGGTGGAAAGGCTTTGGGGAGTCAGGAGGTGAGTCACTCACCGCAGAATACCCAGCCTCTGACCTGCTCTTTTTGCCACAGTATTTGTGGCTGGTCCAGTTAAGTTTCTAGTCAATGGTGACCCCCAGGATGTTGATGGTGGGGGATTCGGCGATGGTTATACCGTTGAGTGTCAAGGAGGTGGTTAGACTCTCTCTTGTTGGAGATGGTCATTGCCTGGCACTTGTCTGGCGCGAATGTTACTTGCCACTCATCAGCCCATGTCTTGCTGCATGCGGGCTCGGACTACTTCATTATCTGAGGGGTTGTGAATGGAACTGAACACTGTGCAGTCATCAGCGAACATCCCCATTTCTGACCTTATGATGGAGGGAAGGTCATTGATGAAGCAGCTGAAGATGGTTGGGCCTAGGATACTGCCCTGATGAACTCCTGCAGCAATGTCCTGGGGCTGAGATGATTGGCCTCCAACAACCACTACCATCTTCCTTTGCGCTAGGTATGACTCCAGCCACTGGAGAGTTTTCCCCCTGGTTCCCTTTGATTTCAATTTTACTAGGGCTGTTTAGTGCCACACTCGGTCAAATGCCGCCTTGATGTCAAGGGCAGTCACTCTCACCTCTGGAATTCGGCTCTTTCGTCCATGTTTGGACCAAGGCTGTAATGAGGTCTGGAGCCGAGTGGTCCTGGCGGAACCCAAACTGAGCATCGGTGAGCAGGTTATTGGTGAATAAGTGCCGCTTGATTGCACTGTCGATGACACCTTCCATCACTTTGATGATTGAGAGTAGACTGATGGGGCGGTAATTGGCCGGATTGGATTTGTCCTGCTTTTTGTCGGCAGGACATACCTGGGCAATTTTCCATTGTCTGGTAGATGCCAGTGTTGTTGCTGTACTGGAACAGCTTGGCTAGAGGCGCAGCTAGTTCTGGAGCACAAGTCTTCAGCACGAAATCCGAGATGTTGTTGGAGCCCATAGCCTTTGCTGTATCCAGTGCACTCAGCCGTTTCTTGATATCACGTGGAGTGAATCGAATTGGCTGAAGACTGGCTTCCGTGATGTTGGAGATATCGGGAGGAGGCCGAGATGGATCATCCACTCGGCACTTCTGGCTGAAGATGGTTGCAAACGCTTCAGCCTTGTCTTTTGCACTCATGCTGGACTCCACCATCATTGAGAATGGGGATGTTTGCAGAGCCTCCTCCTCCGTTAGTTCAATTGTCCACCACCATTCACGACTGGATGTGGCAGGACTGCAGAGCTTTGATCTGATCCGTTGTTTGAGGAATCGCTTAGCTCTGTCTATAGCATGTTTCTGCTGTTTAGCATGCATGTAGTCCTGAGTTGTAGCTTCACCAGGCTGGCACCTCATTTTTAGGTACGCCTGGTGCTGCTCCTGGCAAGCTCTTCTACGCTCCTCATTGAACCAGGGTTGATCCCCTGACTTGGTGGTAGTGAGACATATGCCGGCCCTACTCCTGCTGGGGCCTAACTCGTGTTTAAAAATTGAGCATAACTGCCTTGCTTTTGTAACTAGTCCCCTATTTATAAAGCCACCGACCCTGTGCCTTTTAACAGCCTTCTGAAATGTCCTGTCACCTTCCAACTGTTCACGTCCACCTCCAGGTCTGTTCCTGCATCCCTCGTGTGTAATGGTCCAATCGGGCTGCTGAGGCGGGATACAGACCAATAATTGGTTCAGATTGAAGGCGGGTTTCTTTGGTCTCCCGCTCAGCTTGGTGCCATCGAGTTGTCCGAATCTGTATGGTCCATTCGATATTACATCGGGTGCCTGAAACAAATATCCCGTTTCTTGTCCCGACCACATCTTCCGCCTTCACCCCACAGACTAATGAATTTTGAGCTTCAAATGACTGATTCCTTCCTCGGGTGTTTGAGGAGATTCTGACGGGTCAGTTTGAACAGTTTATTGGAATAACCTGGTTGAGTGAGACGACCCGCATTGTCTCTGCTGGGATAGAGCAGCCTCCAAGTCACTGATGGTTGGTTTACATGGACCTGTTGGTGGAGTGGGCTCTACCGGATAGGACCTTGCCTACAAATGGGAGGAGCAATGTGGTAGTCCTCTCGCGTACTTCCGCCCTTATCTCGGCCTCTTCATGTAGGATGGGGAGCTGCGTTTGGGGACTGGGACCACACCCCTATTGAGGCTCCCCTGGACTGAGCTTGGAGTGCTTTCTCGAAAAATGAGCGACTTCAGTGGCCTGAATTTCTGGCGGGGTCCCGGGTGGGGGAGGAGAGAGGGAGGGGTGTCTCGGGGTCCCCGTTTTTACGGAGCGTTTCTTGCTGCTTGGATCCTGCAACTTGTTTTCGATTTGGGCGTGACGGGAGATCAAGTCCCACGTGGGCAGTAGAAATACCTATTATGGGATGTACTCGGATTTCCCAAATGTATTGGAGGTTCGACATGAGGCTACCGATTGAGGACAAGGAGTGCCGGAGAATCTATAAAATGGGGGAGATTGTCAGATGATAAAGCGGACACTTGATCGTCAGATTAAGGGTTAAATTTGAGTGTCGGGTCTTTATGGGGGGACTGGGAGGGGCCCACTGCCTTTCCCCATCTTGTGATCTCTCCTCAGGTCAGCCCATGGAGAGGATTACTATCCCGCTCAGACCTACAAACAATCGGGTCAAAGATCTGAGTGAGTCCGGATCAGAGCCGGAGTACAAAGAGTGGCATTTCATCAATGAACTCCGCACGTACCCGCCTTCGGTGAGTGAGCAGCCTGGGAACCGTGGGAACATTAGTCTAAGTAACGCCATGTGGGGAATGGAAGGAGAGCCTGAGCCGTTCCTGATTTTAACATCCACGTGGCCCTTGGTTTTAAGCCCCGTTTATCTTAAATTTCAATCCCGCTGGAGTTTGTTCTGTTCCAATAGTTAATTGAAAGAACGATCTTCATACTACATGAAACGACCGGTTTCTTCACTCCACTACCATAGAAAAAACCGCCTTTGGGCAGAGGGGGTCTGGTCTTAATGTTAGAGCCCGGCTGTTGAGTGATGTCGGGAACTCGTCACTCAGGAGTGAACATCTGGAATTCTCTCCCTCGAAGCTGAGGCTGGAGGAGGAGGTCAACTGTAAATGTCAATTTAGATTTTGCTCGGTGAAGGTATGAAGGATCACAGAACCTAGATGGAGTTAATATTAGATCATGGCTGATCTGTATAGAAGGGCGGAACAGGCTCGAGGGGCTGAATGGCCTCTCTCTGTTCCGAAACCTCCGTGACCCGAGTTTGCTTCCACCCGCTCGGCGGAATCAACTGCAAACGTGGGTTTGAACAAAACGGAGTAAATATTCTCAGGTCTGGATCTGGGGGTTTTCACTTCCCGGCAGTCTTAGTCCCACAGCGTCATGTGATCACCCAGTAACTCGTGTCGTCCATAAAACAAATATAATTTAATTTGATGGTTCATTTCTTGTGTTTATTAGTTGTGCCCTTTTTTAAAAGGTCACTTTTTTAGTTTATTTGCCCCAGTGCGATCAATCCAATGTCTCCGAACCGGTTTAAGAGGCTTTAGATTTAGTGTTGAATAAAGAACGACAATTAGTCACCAATCGAACGGTAAGGGAACACCCAGCGAACAGTGGCCTGAACATCATTGAAATCAATATTGGGTTTGAGGGAGAAGGTGATTCACGATATAAAGTTTAGAATTAGAGAATGCTTTCTTTGGAAGATGAGGCATGAACTGCCGACAGTCGGCTGGGCAGAGCCGTTAGTGGATCAAAGTACAGATGAGCAGTGGGAGGTGTCTGAAGATTTCTTTAGTCGAATACAAGACCCGTGTACACCCCGAAAGGACCAAAGCTCTAATTGTGTTATTAAAGAACCTTGGTCAGCAAAGGAAGTGAGATAATATAAAACTAACAAAGGGCGGACAGAAATGCAAAGAATAGTGGAGATCCTGCGGACTGGGAGAGATCGAGAGTGGCAGGAGATACAAGGAATGAGCAATTTGAGGACTATCGAGCACAACACTGAAGGTTTTAAAGTTTGAGGGTGGTTAGAAGGAATGTGGGCCCCTTAAAGACAGACACAGGTGACCTTGTAATGGAAAATAAGGAAATGGCAGACTTGCTAAATTACTTTCTATCTGTTTTCACAATAGAGGAAGAGGAGAAAATTCAATGAATCAAGGAAGGAACTTTAGATTTCAGTGGGAAAATTGTAATGGCAATCTTCAGTTTCATTATTTTCTCCAGACTCTCATTAGGGACATTGACTGCGCTTGAACAAATGAACTGATCAGAGAAGCAGCATAGATTTGTAAAGGGTAACTCTAGATTAACCAGTCTAGTTGACTTTTTTGAGGAGGTCACTAATGTAGTAGATAATGGGTCTATATAAATGAACATTAATTACAATTATAGATAAGTGTGCGGTGGTGCATTTTGGTAAGAGAAATAAGGAGGCCACATACTGATTGTGCAAATAATCTACAAGGAGGAGATCTAGAACAGATTCACAAATCATTATAAAAGTAGCAACGCAGCCATTAAAATGCAAACAAAGCACGGGTTCATTTCTAGAGGACGAGAATTGAAAAGCAGAAGTTCTGTTAAACTTGTATCGAATCTTGTTTAGACCACACTTCGAGTACTTGCACAGTTCTGGTCTCCAGATTAGAGGATAGAGGCATTGGAGAGGGTGCAAAAGATTTAAAGGCTGATACCAGAACTGAGGGGTTATGACTTATCAGGAAAAAATGAACAGGCTGGGGCTCTTTTTCTGCTTAGGAGGTGACCTGATAGGTCTTTAAAATTATGAAGGGGTTTGATAGGCGAGACAGAGAAAATGTTTCTGCATGTGGGAATCCATGACAAGGTCATTAATAAATCCAGTAGGGAATTCAGGAGAAGCGTTTTTACCAAGTGGTTGGAATGTGGAACTTGCTACCACATCGAACAGTTGAGGCGAACAGCAAAGATGTATTTAAGGAAGGGAAGCTCCATAAACATGAGGGAGAAAGGAATAGGATATGCTGCTAGGGTGGGAGAAGGCTCGTGTGGAGCATAAACACCGGCCTGGAGCAGTTGGGCCGAGGCCTGTTTCTGTGATGTGGATTCTATGTAATTCTACGGATGTTTTTATGGAATTCCAGAAAGCATTCGATAAGTTTCCACAAGGAACTTAGCAAAAATAACAGCATGTGGAACTGGAGGTAACCTTCTGACATGGGTAAGGAGTTGGGTAGTAGGAGACGAGTAGCGATAGTATGAACTCCAATTGGCAGGATGTGACTAGTGGTATTCTCCTGTGATCTGTACTGGGGCCTTAGCTTTTCACTATCAGTGACTGAGATGGAGTAGAGCAGTATATCAAAGTTTACTGAACATACTGTTAGGTGCCACAGTAAGTAGTGTAATCAGAACAAAGGAACATAGGAACAGGAGTAGGCCATTCATCCCCTCGTGCCTGCTCCGCCGTTTGATAAGATCATGGCTGATCTGTGATCTAACTCCATATACCTGCCTTTGGCCCATATCCCTTAATACCTTTGATTGCTAAAAAGCTATCTATCTCAGATTTAAATTTAGCAATTGAGCTAGTATCAATTGCCGTTTGCGGAAGAGAGTTCCAAACTTCTACCACCCTTTGTGTGCAGAAATGTTTTCGAATCTCGCTCCTGAAAGGTCTGGCTCTAATTTTTAGACTGTGCCCCCTACTCCTAGAATCCCCAACCAGCGGAAATAGTTTCTCTCTATCCACCCTATCTGTTCCCCTTAATATCTTATAAACTTCGATCAGATCACCCCTTAACCTTCTAAACTCCAGAGAATGCAACCCCGATTTGTGTAATCTCTCCTCGTAACTTAACCCTTGAAGTCTGGGTATCATTCTAGTAAACCTACGCTGCACTCCCTCCAAGGCCAATAGGTCCTTCCGAAGGTGCGGTGCCCAGAACTGCTCACAGTGCTCCAGGTGCGGTCTAACCAGGGTTTTGTATAGCTGCAGCATAACTTCTGCCCCCTTGTACTCTAGATGGGAGCAGAAAGCTGCGCAGGGACATTGATAATCAGTGGACAAATCTGGCAGATGGATTTCAATGAGGGGAAGTGAGGTCATCCCCTTTGGACCGAAGAGAGATCAGTATTTTCTATATGGTGAAAAAGAGAGATATAGGAATCGTTAAACTAGTGGACAGGTACAAATAATTAAAACCGCTAGTGGGATGTTGGCTTTTATCTCGAGCGGGCTGGAATACAAATGAGTGGCAGTTATGTTTAGTTACAGAAAGCTCTGCTCAGACCCCCGTCTGGAGTATTGTGTTCAGCTCTGGGCAACACACCTCAGGAAGGAGAGATTGGCCTTGGCGGGGCTGCAAGGCCGGATAGTCATTGAGATGGTACAGAGATTGTATCCTGGGATTGAGACTAGTCTCTATAGTGTATGATGGAGAGATTGTATCCTGGGATTGAGACTAGTCTCTATGGAGTATGATGGAGAGATTGTATCCTGGGATTGAGACTAGTCTCTATGGAGTATGATGGAGAGATTGTATCCTGGGATTGAGACTAGTCTCTATGGAGTATGATGGAGAGATTGTATCCTGGGATTGAGACTAGTCTCTATGGAGTATGATGGAGAGATTGTATCCTGGGATTGAGACGAGTCTCTATGGAGTATGATGGAGAGATTGTATCCTGGGATTGAGACTAGTCTCTGTAGTGTATGATGGAGAGATTGTATCCTGGGATTGAGACTAGTCTCTATAGTGTATGATGGAGAGATTGTTTCTGCACTAACACTCCTGTCATTTCAGACCCACTTAATCACAGGATGCACGGTGCCAAAACCGTTCAACCTGTCCTCCTGCAAGAAAAGGGAGTGTGAGGATGCGGCTGGCGGGCCGTATATCTCGATGGCCGAGTACATTGATATGTTTGAACACCGCACACAACCGGGAGGCCGCAAGAGGCCTAGACACCAGGAGATACCAGGTACTGCGCTCGGCCCTTAGCCTCAGCACTCACTGTTTCAAATTCATAATTAAAGGGGAAGGTCGATTTAAACTTTCGGGAAGGGATGTTGGGATTCGGTCACCAAACACAGGCCTGTTCGCGTACCCCCTGAACACTCAGCTCGCTGTACAGTGAAGTTCACTCTGCCCGATCCGAATCACACGGTGCCCCGAGCTGGCGGCAGAATCGTAATTTAAACCCTCCCGGTGGGCCATGGAGAGGGAGGGGAGTGAGCGGGCTGTTTAAACTGGACTGAACAATAACTAGAGGGCGCGGGTCACTGATCAAACCCGCGTTTTATAAATCACTACTTCCAGCGGCCGTTGAGACCCCGGGCCCTGCTGACTGACTCCGTCTATCGCCGGCGGGGTCTCCGGGACACGGGTAGAGGTGGGAGTCACTGCCTTCAGACTGAAATCCGTGTTTCTCTCTCTCCCTCTGATCTCTACAGATCAACATGGCGCGTTGTGGCTAACGGGCTGTGGTGACTCCCGGGACCCAGTGATATGTCGAGTCTCTCTCTCTCCTGATCAGTGATGGGAACGGTGGTTGCTGCTCAGTCCCGTCGTCTTCCAGGTCTGAAACTCCCCTTTCACATTTCACCGCTCACCTTGGACCGAAGTGTCCGGGGGCCGCCTTCATCACCCCGAACTGATGCGTTAATCGAATGATTCCGGCCCGCTTTCCACCGACTGTCTGTCTCTCTCTCTCCAAACTCCGACCAGGCGGCCGAACCTTTTCTAAGGCGGAGTTTTTCACTCGACCAGCGCCCGAAGCGAGAAGGCCGATGTTTGGGCCTAAAGTTTATTTCTCTGATCTGAGGTCAGTCGGAAGTTTCACTTGTTTCTCCAGACAGATCCGCCCTCCATTTCCCCCCCAGATCTGAGCAGTAACTGTCCTTAATGGACCCAGCGATGTTTCACTTTAATGTATTGACTGGCGATGCGCGCGTCTGTCCCAAATCACCGAGCTGTACTTTTCCTGACCGAGGGGGGAGATTTCCCCCCAACTCAAAGCCCCTTCCACCCTTTCCCTTCATCTCCTTTCGAAGTTGCTGCTCCCGGTTATAATTGGACCAGTGTCCCAGGGGGTCCGGGCTGTAAATGGGCAGGAATTGTAAAACTTGGTAGATTTCCCTTGAATTCTTTTTAATGTTTGTAACATGTTCTGTTTGCACAATAAAGATGTTCGATGAGATTCTGGTGTCCTGTGGTGTTCAGACCCTGAACAGCTGAGATTATTCAGGAGGAACAAACTCTGCAATTTGCTGCCGCCAAGAGTTGAGTATTTGTAACAGCGAGTGAGACGCAGCGGGAGTCTAACTCGCTCAGGTCAGTGTTATAAACACTGATTTGCAGCAGTGTCCTGGTTGTATTTAAATTTTCCTCCTCCTCTGTTCCCTTCCTCCTGATTTGATCCTTTCCCCACTGCTCTCCTGTTCATGAACCCACCCAACTGATGATGGAGCCAATCCGACTCCAGCATGGCCAGGGCTCCATTCATTGGTCCGTGTGTCTGCTTCGCTCTGTTCATTCGCAGCGGGAGTCTGAGACTCGCTCAGGTCAGTGTTAATGACTTAGATGAAGGGGACAGTGTAATGTCTCCAAGTTTGATGATAGAAAGCTCGGTGGGAAAGTAAGCTCTGAAGAGTGCAGTCTATGAAGAGACATACAGGTTAAGTGAGTGGGGAAATGTAAAGTTCTTTGAGAAGAATAGAAAAACGGAATGTTAAATGAAGAGGGATTTGGGAGTCCTTTATATCAAACAGTTAGTAGGCAGGTACAGCAGGCAATTAGGAAGGCAAATGTATGTTGGCCTTTATTCCAAGGGGTTGGAGCACAAGAGTAAGGAAGCCTTACTACAATTGTACAGGGCTTTGGTGAGCGCTCACCTGGAGTACTGTGTACAGTTTTGGTCTCTTTATCTAAGGAAGGATATACTTGCCATAGAGGCTGTGCGGCAAACTATCACTAGATTGATTCCTGGGATGAGGGTTCTCCTGAGGAGAGTAGAATGGGCCTATAATCTCGAGTTTAAAAAAAGGAGGATCTCATTGAAAGGTATGATTGAGGGGGGCTGGACAGGATAGATGCTGAGAGGCTGTTTCCCCTGGCTGGAGAGTCTAGAACGAGAGGGCATCGTCTCAGGATAGGGGGTCGGCTATTTAGGACAGGAGACATTTCTTCACTCAGAGGGTTGTGAATCTTTGGAATTCTCTACCCCAGAGGGCTGTGGATGCTGAGTCATTGAGTATATTCAAGGCTGAGATTTTTGGACTCTCCGGATCGGGCGGGAAAGTGAGTTGAGATCGAATATCAGCCATGATATGATTGAGTGGTGGAGGAGGCTCGAGGGGCCGGATGGCCTCTACCTGCTCTCATTTCTGTGCTGTATGACCCAGTCATGCAACTGAGCGGTTTGATACAACTGAGTGAAGTGACCCAGTAAACCAGAGTGCCGTGAAGTCAACCATGTGGGACTGGAGTCGCCTATAGGCCAGACCAGGTAGGAACGGCAGGTTTATTTCCTGAAAGGACACTTTCAACAATCAGGCACTTGGGACAATCTCAGATCCATGGTCAGTTTAACTGTTACTAGCTTTTTATTCCCAATTTTTTTAAAAACTGGATTCAATTCACTTTTGGCAGTTCCTATGGAATCTGCTTCCACCGCCCTTTCAGTGAGTGCGTAGCAGATCATAACACCCTGCGTGAAAACATTTCATCTCTAGTTCTTTTGCCAATTATTTAAAATCCGTGTCCTTTTGAATATTGGCCCACTTGCCAGAGGAAAGTTTCTCCCTACTTGCTCTATCAAAACCCATTATTTTGAACACCGCGATCAGGTCTCCTGTCTCCTTCTCTGTTCAAAGGAGAACAATCCCAGCTTCTCCAATATACATAACTGAAGTCCCTTATACCTGATGATCTCCTGGTTAAATCACATAGAATTGTTACAGCACACGGAGGCCGTTAATTTGTATTTGAACCAATGATATGCCCTTCCCTCGGGACTGCACCTGATCTGATGGGAAGGCTTGTGAGCCACTGTGATCCTGAAATCTATGCTGGCAGGAGAATAACGAAGGCGGGGGGGGGAAGCATTTAAGACCATGAAGGAAAATGGCGCAGAATTAAGTGATTCAATATCAAAAGGCCTGCCTGGAGAGGGAGTAGAGAGCCCTATATCAAGTTAGCTGACCGCACTAAGTTAGGATGCACAGTAAGTAGTGTAAATGGATTCAATATCAAAAGGCATATCTGGAGTATAAAAAGGCCATAAAGATGGCAGAGAAAAATTTCGAATTGAATATTGCAAAAGAAGTGAAGGATCAATGTGTATTTTTCAATTGTATTAGAGAAAAAGATGAACAAGGGATGGAGCGGGCCTTAAGGTGGGATCAGCTGAGGCGAGACAACTGATGCAACATAGGCTCCAAAAGTGCTCAATGCGCTTTGTTTTTTGCCTCAGTTTCCACTAAGGAGAGGAAAGGTAATTAATTTGATGTGGAAATGGGAACTAGAGGGTCTTTCAGAGGTAAGTTGTGAGACTATTGACATTACTCCAGCACTATTGGCGAACAGCGGTACAAACCGAAGGTGGATAAATCTCAAGGGCCCGAGAAGATGTTCCCGAGGATCTTTATGAAAATCAGGAGGAAAATTGCAGGAACTCGGGCATGAATCTTGGAGAAATTTCTGAATAGCGGAGAGGAGCTTGTGACTGGAGAAAGCCAGAGTGAGTGAGTTTGACGTCCATTGTGAGTAAAGTTATGGAGACCCATAAAGATAAGATCATGGTGCATCTGGATAGGAATATAATCTTAAAAGATGGCCAATATGTGTTGATGAAGGGGAGTCCTTGCTAATCGAGCTTATTAGTTTTCTTTAAGCTTGATATGGGTGAGGCAGTGGATGAGATGTACTTGGAGTTCAGTAAAGCCTTTTATACAATTCCTCTGGAAAGGCTGGGAGTGAAGAGGAGGATAGTGGGAATCAGTGGAAATAGTTCACAGGAAATTCGAATAGGATGACCGACAGAACCCAGTGGTACAGGGATTGTCATTGGTCCAGGAGAATGTTACCAGTGGGGTCCCACAGGGGGTCTGTTTTGGATCTTTTGTTTAATATCTTTATAAATGATCTGGAGCTCGGAGTCACAGCACAATGGCTACATTTACAGACAATACAAAGCTGATTAAAGTGGTAGACTGCAAAGCTAAAGAGGATAAGCGACAGGAGGATTTAAATACTTGGGAGTTGGGCAGACAGGTGACAGATGGAATTAAATGTAAAGTGCTTCACACGGACAACAAATCCAGGAAGGGATTGTTACTTAAATGGAAAGAAAATAATTTGCATGGAAAATTAGATCTGTGGGTCCTGATTGACAATAAATTGAAACTATCGACCTAAGGCTAGGAGGCAGTGAGGAAAACCAATCAGATGTTGGGATGAATTCAAAGGTCAATATTGAGCCGAGATTGTGAAGTAATCCGGTCTCTTTATAAATTATTAGTCTGACCGCACTTAGAATACCGTGTACAGATCTGGCCACCGGAGTACAAAAATGATATTGCAACAATTGAACGGATAGAGAAGAGAGCAACCAGCATGATTGAGGGATTGGATTGTGAGGAGTGATTATGTAAATTGGGAATGTTCTCAGTGGAAAAGAAAAGTTGATGTGTTTATTCTAATAAATGGTGGGAGCTCATCAAGAAACAATAGTAACAATGATTAAAGAGTACAATAGAGAAGAGTAGAGTTCAGGTCACAGTGGTGAGTTTTATCCCGTTACTGTCTCAACAAAAAGGTTGTTAATCCTTCAACAATAACTTCCGCTTGATTCTGACCCGATTAGTTATAAAGCAGCAAGGTTTAATAGATTGATTCACACCAGTAATACGACGGTCTCCAGATTACATTAAATGACCAGCAATCAATACAATCTGATCAATCTGGGAGAAGTATAACCAGACCTTACCTCCATGGACTGCCTGTGGCAATGAACTTCGGACCATCCCCACTCGTGAGCTCGAACTTTTTGGAGGGAGTACTCCCTCTCTATACTATTTGGCGTCGTTATTCTGCATCTCTGTCCTTATCTCCTGTCTGTAAACATCCCACTGTGCTGACTCTATCAAAACCCACCAAGCATCTCTGCTGCATAAAAAGTTTGTTCCACCTCAGCCTTTCACTGTTAGCAGGTCTGAGTATGCGGTTTCTTTAGCGTCGACCTCTGCCAACCGTCTCCAGACTTTTGGTTTTTTTTCTCCATTCTAGTGCCTCAACATTCCCAGTGATCTCTTGGCTTTCTGTAAGTTCTTTCTCACACCGATGTGGTACTTTGCCCTTTATATATCTGCCCCCTTGCTAAGATCCTTGGCAGTATGCAAGTCAATATTTTCTATGCTTGCTTCAAGCCATATTCTTACATGTCCCTCCTCTTCATCCTGAGTAAAGCCTGAGTTCAATATTCACCTTATCCCTCAACTATCTTCTTGGTCTTGGGTTAGATCAGCTTGAATTTACATTTTATCAATATTAGGTTTATATAAGCACACATAAATATTGCTTCGAAGTTTCATTTGGTTAATACAGAAACCTACAATGTATCATGTTATAAAGAAATCACGGACTTAAAAGGAGAGCTGGAGAATCTTTTACTAATATTTTTGCTGAGTGTTATTTCTCCCGAGCCCCATTCCATTGTTAACTGAAAGGAGCCGAAACCTGAATTTGGAAATCCATATTACTGTGTCCGTCTTTACTTTAATTTCAATCCCTCTGATTCCTGATTGTTTCATTAATTAGTCGGTTTCTCTGTGGACAATGTGTCAGTGCCTTCGCATAAAAGATTTTCTCACTCTCCTGGGCCACATTAACCATTTCTTGTCCTTCTGTTGTTCAGTAACTGAGCGTGACTCAGACCCGTTCTTAGGGCATCTTCATCACGCATTTCCACAGACTAGTTACCTCACATGCAACATATCAGAGGTATCGTTCTGCTGGCCAGGTTCTTTTCCTCATGGTATTCCCATGACACAGGCCATATGTCCAGTAAGATTCCGTCCTGTTAGAACAACTGGTCTGTTTGAAGAGCGGTTCCACTAACTCACCAGACCGGAGGCCTTTGGAATCATGTTCTTCATCCTGGTCTCTGTTTCCAATTGATGGCAACACACATTTGTATCTTTCATGTTCACTGTAGCCATTCTTAGGCTTTCAGGTTATCTCATTAAACGATCAGGGTGGTCTGGAGGGGGGCGGGCGGTCGGTCTGGAGGGGGGAGGGGGGCGGTCTGGAGGTCTTTGCTTATCTCCCCCTGTATGGTCCAGATGTATCGAGTAGTGCCCAGGCTATCAAATGCAGTTTTCTCATTGTTCAGTTGAGACGAGGACACAAATCTCCACGAGAAAGCTGTCAATTCAATATTCTCAACTATTTCCTGTCTTTCACTAGATTGTACAGTTATACCAGATTGACATTTTTAGTAAATCATTCCCAGCTGATTTCTATTACTCACAGATATACTCACACATCTTTCTCTAACCCCTTTGGGTTGGTTCCTGAAATTCACCAATAATCCCTTAGGGCGATGACCTTAGAAAAATTCCCATTGGTGATGTAATTTCCCGGTTTCTATCTTATATCTTCAATCACTTCCTCTCAGCCAATTTTACACATCCCTTTATATCCATGAACCCTGGAGCAACTTTACTGTCCAATACAATATTTACAGTCTGGTCCAATACTCAGATTCCAGGTTTTGGTAAGGTTAACTTTAACAGACTGAGACAGAGGCTGACGACAGCAAAATGGTCAAAACTGTTACTGGGTTAAAGTACATATGAACAGTGGGAGGTGTTCAAAAATGAATTTAGTTTAATACAGGACCAGTATATATCGCTAAAGGGCAAGAGCTCTACTTACCAAATAAAACAGCCATGGTCAGCAACAGAGCTGAGAGATAACATGAACCGAAAGGAAAGAGCACACAAAAGTGCAAAGAATAGTGTCGATCCAGGGGACTGGGAGAGACATAAAGAACAGCAAAGGAAGACAAAAAAGATCATAAGAGCTACAAAAAGGGAATTGGAAAAGAAACTTGCGAGGGATATCAAGATTAACACAGAAAGTTTCTACAATTATATTAGACGAGAAATCGCAGTCAAGGGGAATGTGGGCCCTTTAAAAACAGGCGCGGGTAATATTACAAATTAAAATAAGGAAATGGCAGACTTGTTGAACAATTACTTTGTGTCAGTTTTCACAGTGGAGGAAGAGGATAATATACCTGACATTCCAGGGAAACGAATAATGAATCAAGGACTGGAACTCACTGAAGTTAATGTCAGCAAAAAGACAGGATTTGAAAAGATAATGGTATTAAAGACGGACAAATCCCCAGGACCCGATGGTTTTCACCCCAGGGTTTTAAAGGCAGTAGGTGAGGAAATTGCAGATGCTTTAACCATAATCTTCCAAAGCTCTCCCGATTCAGGAATTGTCCCTCTAGATTGGAGAATTGTAAATGGAACTCCATTATTTGAGAGTTGAGAGAGAGACCAGGAAATTATAAACCTGTTAGTCTAACATCGATTGTGGGGAAGTTATTGGAATCTATAATTAAGGACAGGGTGACTGAGCACTTAGAGAAATTTGAGCTGATTAGAGAGAGCAAACACGGATTTGCAAAGGGCAGGTCATGCCTAATGAACTTGATTGAATCTTTGAGGAAATTACCAAAGTAGTAGACAGGGGAATGTCTATGGATGTAGTTTCTATGGACTTCCAGAAGGCATTCGATAAGGTTCCACATAAGAGACTGTTAGCTCAAATTAAAGCTCGTGGAATTGAAGGCAAATTATTGACCTGGTTAGGAGATTGGTTAGGCGGTAGACAGAGAGGAGGGATAATGGGAATTACTCGAATTGGAAGGAAGTGACCAGTGGTGTCCCACAAGGATCTGTGCTGGGGCCTCAACTATTCTCTATATTTATTAATTACTTAATTAACACAATAGGGAGCCAGATATCCAAGTTTACTGATGACACAAAGATTGGTGGCATTGTAAGCAGTGTAGATGGGAACATAAAATTACAAAGAGACATTGATAGATTAGGTGAGTGGGCAAAACTGTGGCAGATGGATTTCAACACAGTTAAGTGTGAGGTCATCCATTTGGACCAAAAAAAGAACAGCTCCAAGTAATTTGTAAATGGTGAAAATCTGGAATAGTGGCGGTCCAAAGAGATTTAGCGGTTTGTATAAACAGATCACTAAAATGCAGTAGTCAGGGATCAAAAATAATCAAAAAGGCTAATGGAATGTTAGCCTTTATAACTAGAGGGCTAGAATTTAAGGGAGGAATTTTAGATACAACTTTACAAACCACATCTGGAGCACTGGGTACAGTTCTGGGCACCGCACCCTAGAAAGGAGATAGTGGCCTTGGAAGGAGTGCAGCACAGATTCACCAGCATGTTACCAGGGCTCCAAGGGTTAGATTATGAGGAGAGATTACATAAACTAGGCTTGTATTCCCTGGAATATAGAATTTAATTGAGGTTTTTAGGATTTTGAAAGGAATTGATAGGGTGGATAGAGAGAAACTTTTTCCACTGGCGGGGGAGTCTAGGACAAGGGGACATAACCTTAAAATCAGAGCCAGGCCATTGAGGAGAACAGTTAGGAAACACTTCTTCATGCAAAGGGTGTGGAACTCTCGCCCACAAAAAGCAGTAGATGCTCAATTAATAATTTTATATCTGAGATCAATCGATTTTTTCCAGCCAAGGGTATTAAGGGATCTGGAGCCAAGGTGGGTGGGTGGAGTTAGGATACAGATCAGCCATGATCTCATTGAATGGCGGAACAGGCTCGAAGGTCTGACTGGCCTCCTCCTCCTCCTCCTCCTCCTCCTCCTCCTCCTCCTCCTCCTATGTCCCTATGTTTGCTGTTTTTATGATTCTAAAGGGAAGAGATAATGCAGATCAAAAGCAGTTATTTCATCCTGTTCAGAGCAGTCAGTCCAGAGGACAGGGTCTGACGTCTGATGGGTAGTAAATTCTGAGATGAATCTGCAGAAGCATCATTTCAGTGAGTGAAACCTTACTCAATCTGTGGAACAGACTCCCCCGAGATACGGTAGAACTAATTAGTATTGATCCATTCAAATGCAAATTAGATAGATTTCATTCAGAATATAATATTTTGTGTTGCACTATGTGAGTAATTTGAGACATGACATATTAAGTACAACAGGCTCGGGAGGAACAGGTGACTTTGGACCTTTGGTTCCCAAATCTCTCCACCACCGGGGGTTTCTCCCCACCTCCTGTTTAGGTCTGTTGTAGACTCATTGATAGAGATTAATTGCAATGACTGGTCAGTAGCTCCATTATCGTTGTATCAGGCGACGACCAGGATGGTAGAAGGTGAACTGGATGGTCCTTGGCCTTTTTGGTCTAACAATTCCTCTGTTCCTATGTTTATGGACACAGGATTGTGGCTGTGAGGCGGTGCCCAGTGAGCGGTGAACAGTGGGTGGAGGCAGTCCGTGTTCCCATTTCAGAGTATCCGAGCCTCAAGATGCAACCCATTCCCAGGAGGGATATTGCAGTCTCTTCATTAAACAGTTAAACTTGATATCCAGCAACAGATTAGAGGCCGGACTCTCTGTCTCACACATGACTGTCGAGATACTCCAGGGCATTCGGTGCTGGTGGGAGTATACCAGGCCTGAGTCAGCACGGACAGGAGAATTGGAAACTAACTGAGAACAGTTAACAACACTGAATTGTGCGATGATGCAATTTCCCTCCTACATCCTTAAATTCACAGTGGTTAAGGGCCTTACACTGAGTGACTGTTTGTTTATCTGGGAGGGCAGGCAGTGTGGTGCATAGGCGAGAAGAGCACAGGACGCAATATTAACGTGCAATATATACTGGATTTCTCATTGAAACATATAAGATTCTGAGGGGACTCGATAGGGGAGATGCTGAGAGGATGTTACCCCTCATGGGGGAATCTAAAACTAGGGGGCATGGTCTCAGAAGAAGGGATCGCCCGTTTAAGACGGAATTTCTTCTCCCAGAGGGTCGTGAATCTTTGGAATTCTTTACCCCAAAAAGCTGTGGAGGCTGAGTCATTGAATACATTCAAGGCTGAGTTAGACAAATTGTTGATCAGCAAGGGAGTCAAAGGATACGGGGAAAGAGCGGGAAAGTGGAGTTGAGGTAAAAATCAGATCAGCCATGATCTCAATGATTGGCGGAGCTGGCTCGATGGGCTGAATGGCCTACTCCTGCTGCTATCTCTTATGGTCTTATGGATTTGACTATTTTCATTGTTGAAATAATTGAACAATTAGTCTCAACGGATATTTCACCCCAGTCTTTAACTCCTCTCTGAATTTACTCTGGGTCCCCGCATAAATAAACGGGTTGATGCAGGAACTCAAAAGCTGAAGCATAAATCCGCTTTCCTCCAGAATAAAAAGTGAGTCACCGAAATTGCATCCTGAGAAATAACTAACGTTTGCAATTCGGACATAGAGGAAAGTTATAAGAAACAACAACCACAAGAGGATAAAACTGCCCGAGATGGCGAAGAGTAAAATGATGGACCTTCTCCGACTCTCCATCTCTGGGTCACTCTGATTCTCACCATTGCTGTGGGCCCGGAGTCTCCTGCGGGCTCTGTTGGCCGCTAGAATGTATCTGACGGTCAGAGCATTGAGCAGAAGAATCAGAAGGAATGGGAGACACGGAGTTAAAATACGATGAAACCAGTCAAATGCGGCCCAAAGAGGTGAGGAATAAAATTCCAATTTCACCTTACAGAACCAAGGTACATTGTTAATTGTATACAAAGGTTCATATATAAAGTATGAAGGGATGTTTTTTAAACAGCTCAGGGCACAGACGGTCCCTATAACCACGGCCGCCGTTTTCTCGGTGCAATATTTTGTTTTCAGCTTCTGGCAACAAATGGCCACAAATCGATCAAAGGTGAAAGTGACTGTGAACCAGACGGAACTGACTCTGGCGATATAAATTAGGACAATGCTGAGACTACAGACGGGAGTGATGGACAGGAAACTACCCCGAAAATAAATACCAGGAATCCGGTTTAATATCACAGCCGTGAGAATGACCAGGAGATCCGTCACCGCCATGGACACCAGGTACCGAGTGATACATCTGGAGAGACCGCACCTTCCTCGGGACAGGATCACAATCACTGCCAAGTTCGCTGTGAGACAGAGAGAGAGAAAAAGAGGAAAATGACTGAACGGATTCTGAGCGAAATCATCCGTTGACAGGATTCTGAGAGACATTTACAGTTTGGAAACGTGACCCTGTGGTGAAAATGGATCTCTCACGCCATGGGCACCGGGCTCTGTGTTTAAAATAATCATTCGCATTAAAATTGAGACAGGCCAAAGACATCGGACTGTAAAATAATACAATGAAATGTAATGGAGAACAAGGAGGACTCGGGAACACGTTGAAGCCAAAGTGGGAATATCAGAGAGGCGGGAGAATCTATCGGTCATGGATTACAAAAGATCAGAGAGACGGTAGAATCTATCGGTAATGGATTATAAAAGATCAGAGAGACAGGAGAATCTATCGGTAATGGATTATAAAAGATCAGAGAGACGGGAGAATCTATCGGTAATGGATTACAAAAGATCAGAGAGACGGGAGAATCTATCGGTAATGGATTATAAACGATCAGAGAGACAGGAGAATCTATCGGTAATGGATTATAAAAGATCAGAGAGACGGGAGAATCTATCGGTAATGGATTATAAAAGATCAGAGAGACGGGAGAATCTATCGATAATGGATTATAGAAGATCAGAGAGACGGGAGAATCTATCGGTAATGGATTATAAATGATCAGAGAGACGGGAGAATCTATCGGTAATGGATTATAAAAGATCAGAGAGGCGGGAGAATCTATCGGTAATGGATTATAAAAGATCAGAGAGACGGGAGAATCTATCGGTAATGGATTATAAAAGATCAGAGGGACGGGAGAATCTATCGGTAATGGATTACAAAAGATCAGAGAGACGGGAGAATCTATCGGTAATGGATTATAAAAGATCAGAGAGGCGGGAGAATCTATCGGTAATGAATTATAAAAGATCAGAGAGACGGGAGAATCTATCGGTAATGGATTATAAAAGATCAGAGAGACGGGAGAATCTATCGGTAATGGATTATAAAAGATCAGAGAGACGGGAGAATCTATCGGTAACGGATTATAAAAGATCAGAGGGACAGGAGAATCTATCGGTAATGGATTATAAAAGATCAGAGGGACAGGAGAATCTATCGGTAATGGATTATAAAAGATCAGAGAGACGGGAGAATCTATCGGTAATGGATTACAAAAGATCAGAGAGACGGGAGAATCTATCGGTCATGGATTACAAAAGATCAGAGAGACGGGAGAATCTATCGGTCACGGATTATAAAAGATCGTTAAGAGGATAAGGAATAAAACTACCGACAATAAAAGTGGAAGTGATGAAGAAAGAAGTAACGAATCGATATTTAAACCCGACCATGTCCTTCTGAGGATCCAAAGCGCCTTCCTCCGATTAATTACCGTCACATTATTCACTGTTGGAAAATTCACCAGTCAACAAACTCAAAAAGATTCCCAAACGGCGGAGGAGAGATTGGACAATTGGGTTTACCTGATTTGGCCGAGGGACTGTTGATGAAGATACAGTGAGAATTCACGGCTCTTCTTCAGATAGTCACCTCGGATCATCAATATCCAGCCGATCCACCCGAAGATGAATGGTCTCATTCGGTAAAAAGGTACCTCAGCACAACATAGAGTACAGCGCTCCCTCAGTACAACATAGAGTACAGCGCTCCCTCAGTACAACATAGAGTACAGCGCTCCCTCAGTACAACATACAGTACAGCGCTCCCTCAGTACAACATACAGTACAGCGCTCCCTCAGTACAACATACAGTACAGCGCTCCCTCAGTACAACATAGAGTACAGCGCTCCCTCAGTACAACATAGAGTACAGCGCTCCCTCAGTACAACATAGAGTACAGCGCTCCCTCAGTACAACATATAGTACAGCGCTCCCTCAGTACAACATAGAGTACAGCGCTCCCTCAGTACAACATACAGTACAGCGCTCCCTCAGTACAACATATAGTACAGCGCTCCCTCAGTACAACATAGAGTACAGCGCTCCCTCAGTACAACATACAGTACAGCGCTCCCTCAGTACAACATATAGTACAGCGCTCCCTCAGTACAACAAAGAGTACAGCGCTCCCTCAGTACAACATACAGTACAGCGCTCCGTCAGTACAACATAGAGTACAGCGCTCCCTCAGTACAACATATAGTACAGCGCTCCCTCAGTACAACACAGAGTACAGCGCTCCCTCAGTACAACATATAGTACAGCGCTCCCTCAGTACTACATATAGTACAGCGCTCCCTCAGTACAACATAGAGTACAGCGCTCCCTCAGTACAACATAGAGTACAGCGCTCCCTCAGAACAGCAGAGAGTACAGCGCTCCCTCAGTACAACATGGAGTACAGCGCTCCCTCAGTACAACATACAGTACAGCGCTCCCTCAGTACAACATAGAGTACAGCACTCCCTCAGTACAACATAGAGTACAGCGCTCCCTCAGTAAAACATAGAGTACAGCGCTCCCTCAGTACAACATACAGTACAGCGCTCCCTCAGTACAACATAGAGTACAGCGCTCCCTCAGTACAACATAGAGTACAGCGCTCCCTCAGTACATCATATAGTACAGCGCTCCCTCAGTACAACATAGAGTACAGCGCTCCCTCAGTACAACATATAGTACAGCGCTCCCTCAGTACAACATACAGTACAGCGCTCCCTCAGAACAGCAGAGAGTACAGCGCTCCCTCAGTACAACATGGAGTACAGCACTCCCTCAGTACAACATACAGTACAGCGCTCCCTCAGAACAGCAGAGAGTACAGCGCTCCCTCAGTACAACATAGAGTACAGCGCTCCCTCAGTACAACATGGAGTACAGCGCTCCCTCAGTACAACATGGAGTACAGCGCTCCCTCAGTACAACATAGAATACAGCGCTCCCTCAGTACAACATAGAGTATAGCGCTTCCTCAGTACAACATACAGTACAGCGCTCCCTCAGAACAGCAGAGAGTACAGCGCTCCCTCAGTACAACATGGAGTACAGCGCTCCCTCAGTACAACATACAGTACAGCGCTCCCTCAGTACAACATGGAGTACAGCGCTCCCTCAGTACAACATAGAGTACAGCGCTTCCTCAGTACAACATAGAGTACAGCGCTCCCTGAGAACAGCAGAGAGTACAGCGCTCCCTCAGTACAACATAGAGTACAGCGCTCCCTCAGTACAACATAGAGTACAGCGCTCCCTCAGATCAGCAGAGAGTTCAGCGCTCCCTCAGTACAACATGGGGTACAGCGCTCCCTCAGTACAACATAGAGTACAGCGCTCCCTCAGTACAACATACAGTACAGCACTCCCTCAGTACAACATATAGTACAGCGCTCCCTCAGTACAACATACAGTACAGCGCTCCCTCAGTACAACATAGAGTACAGCACTCCCTCAGTACAACATAGAGTACAGCACTCCCTCAGTACAACATAGAGTACAGCGCTCCCTCAGTACAACATAGAGTACAGCGCTCCCTCAGTACAACATACAGTACAGCGCTCCCTCAGTACAACATAGAGTACAGCGCTCCCTCAGTACAACATAGAGTACAGCGCTCCCTCAGTACAACAGACAGTACAGCGCTCCCTCAGAACAGCAGAGAGTACAGCGCTCCCTCAGTACAACATAGAGTACAGCGCTCCCTCAGTACAACATGGAGTACAGCGCTCCCTCAGTACAACATGGAGTACAGCGCTCCCTCTGTACAACATAGAGTACAGCGCTTCCTCAGTACAACATACAGTACAGCGCTCCCTCAGAACAGCAGAGAGTACAGCGCTCCCTCAGTACAACATGGAGTACAGCGCTCCCTCAGTACAACATACAGTACAGCGCTCCCTCAGTACAACAGAGAGTACAGCGCTCCCTCAGTACAACATGGAGTACAGCGCTCCCTCAGTACAACATGGAGTACAGCGCTCCCTCAGTACAACATACAGTACAGCGCTCCCTCAGTACAACATAGAGTACAGCGCTCCCTCAGTACAACATACTGTACAGCGCTTCCTCAGTACAACATACAGTACAGCGCTTCCTCAGTACAACATACAGTATAGCCCTCCCTCAGTACTCCATACAGTACAGCGCTCCCTCAGTACAACATGGAGTACAGCGCTCCCTCAGTACAACATAGAGTACAGCGCTTCCTCAGTACAACATACAGTACAGCGCTTCCTCAGTACAACATACAGTACAGCCCTCCCTCAGTACTCCATACAGTACAGCGCTCCCTCAGTACAACATAGAGTACAGCGCTCCCTCAGTACTCCACACAGTACAGCCCTCCCTCAGTACTCCACACAGTACAGCGCTCCCTCAGTACAACATAGAGTATAGCGCTCCATCAGTAAAACATACAGTACAGCGCTCCATCAGTTAAACATACAGTACAGCGCTCCCTCAGTGCAACATAGAGTATAGCGCTCCCTCAGTACAACATAGAGTACAGCGCTCCCTCAGTACAACATAGAGTATAGCGCTCCATCAGTAAAACATACAGTATAGCGCTCCCTCAGTACAACATAGAGTACAGCGCTCCCTCAGTACAACATAGAGTATAGCGCTCCATCAGTAAAACATACAGTACAGCGCTCCCTCAGTACTCCACACGATACATCGCTCCCTCAGTACAACATACAGTACGAGGCTCCCTCAGTACAATATACAGTACAGCGCTCCCTCAATACAACATTGTACAGCGCTCCCTCAGTACAACATACCGAACAGTGCACGACCTTAGTACAGCATACAGTTCAGGGCTCCCACAGTACTGCATAGAGTGCAGCGGTCCCTCAGTACAACACAGTACAGGGCTTACTTTGTACTGCAGAGAGTACAGGGCTCCCTCAGTACTCCATACAGTACAGATCTCCCTCAGTACTCCATACAGGACAGCGCTCCCTCAGTACATCATACAGTACAGCGCTCCCTCAGTACACCATACAATACAGCGCTCCCTCAGTATACCATACAGTACAGCCCTCCCTCAGTACAACATACAGTGCAGCGCTCCCTCAGTACAACATAGAGTACAGCCCTCCCTCAGTACACCATACAGTACAGCGCTCCCTCAGTACAACATACAGTAGAGCGCTCCCTCAGTACTCCATACAGTACAGCGCTCCCTCAGTACACCATACAGTACAGCGCTCCCTCAGCACTCCATACAGTACAGCGCTCCCTCAGTACTCCATAAAGTACAGCCCTCCCTCAGTACAACATACAGTACAGCCCTCCCTCAGCACTCCATACAGCACAGCTCGCCCTCAGTACAACATACAGTACAGCCCTCCCTCAGTACAACATACAGCACAGCGCTCCCTCAGTACAACATACAGTACAGCGCTCCCTCATTATACCATACAGTACAGCGCTCCCTCAGCACTCCATACAGTACAGCGCTCCCTCAGTACTCCATGAAGTACAGCCCTCCCTCAGTACAACATACAGCACAGCGCTCCCTCAGTACAACATACAGTACAGCGCTCCCTCATTATACCATACAGTACAGCCCTCCCTCAGTACTCCATACAGTACAGCGCTCCCTCAGTACAACATAGAGTACAGAGCTCCCTCAGTGCAACATAGAGTACAGCGCTCCCTCAGTACTCCACACAGTACAGCGCTCCCTCAGTACAACATAGAGTACAGCGCTCCCTCAGTACTCCATACAGTACAGCGCTCCCTCAGTACAACATAGAGTACAGCGCTCCCTCAGTACTCCACACAATACAGCCCTCCCTCAGTACTCCATACAGTACAGCGCTCCCTCAGTACAACATAGAGTACAGCGCTCCCTCAGTACTCCACACAGTACAGCCCTCCCTCAGTACTCCACACAGTACAGCCCTCCCTCAGTACTCCATACAGTACAGCGCTCCCTCAGTACAACATACAGTACAGCGCTCCCTCATTACAACATAGAGTACAGCGCTCCCTCAGTACAACATAGAGTACAGCGCTCCCTCAGTACTCCACACAGTACAGCCCTCCCTCAGTACTCCATACAGTACAGCCCTCCCTCAGTACAACATAGAGTACAGCGCTCCCTCAGTACTCCACACAGTACAGCGCTCCCTCAGTATACCATACAGTACAGCCCTCCCTCAGTACAACATACAGTGCAGCGCTCCCTCAGTACAACATAGAGTACAGCCCTCCCTCAGTACACCATACAGTACAGCCCTCCCTCAGTACTCCATACAGTACAGCCCTCCCTCAGTACAACATAGAGTACAGCGCTCCCTCAGTACACCACACAGTACAGCGCTCCCTCAGTATACCATACAGTACAGCCCTCCCTCAGTACAACATACAGTGCAGCGCTTCCTCAGTACAACATAGAGTACAGCCCTCCCTCAGTACACCATACAGTACAGCGCTCCCTCAGTACAACATACAGTACAGCCCTCCCTCAGTACTCCACACAGTGCAGCGCTCCCTCAGTACAACATAGAGTACAGCCCTCCCTCAGTACACCATACAGTACAGCGCTCCCTCAGTACTCCATACAGTACAGCGCTCCCTCAGTACTCCATACAGTACAGCGCTCCCTCAGTACACCATACAGTACAGCGCTCCTTCAGTACAACATACAGTACAGCCCTCCCTCAGTACTCCACACAGTGCAGCGCTCCCTCAGTACAACATAGAGTACAGCCCTCCCTCAGTACACCATACAGTACAGCGCTCCCTCAGTACTCCATACAGTACAGCGCTCCCTCAGTACTCCATACAGTACAGCCCTCCCTCAGTACACCATACAGTACAGCGCTCCCTCAGTACAACATACAGTACAGCCCTCCCTCAGTACTCCACACAGTGCAGCGCTCCCTCAGTACAACATAGAGTACAGCCCTCCCTCAGTACACCATACAGTACAGCGCTCCCTCAGTACTCCATACAGTACAGCGCTCCCTCAGTACTCCATACAGTACAGCGCTCCCTCAGTACTCCATACAGTACAGCGCTCCCTCAGTACTCCATACAGTACAGCCCTCCCTCAGTACAACATACAGTACAGCGCTCCCTCAGCACTCCATACAGTACAGCGCTCCCTCAGTACACCATACAGTACAGCGCTCCCTCAGCACTCCATACAGTACAGCGCTCCCTCAGTACTCCATAAAGTACAGCCCTCCCTCAGTACACCATACAGTACAGCGCTCCCTCAGCACTCCATACAGTACAGCGCTCCCTCAGTACACCATACAGTACAGCGCTCCCTCAGCACTCCATACAGTACAGCGCTCCCTCAGTACACCATACAGTACAGCGCTCCCTCAGTACTCCATAAAGTACAGCCCTCCCTCAGTACAACATACAGTACAGCCCTCCCTCAGCACTCCATACAGCACAGCTCTCCCTCAGTACAACATACAGTACAGCCCTACCTCAGTACAACATACAGAACAGCGCTCCCTCAGCACAACATACAGTACAGCGCTCCCTCAGTACAACATACAGTACAGCCCTACCTCAGTACAACATACAGAACAGCGCTCCCTCAGCACAACATACAGTACAGCCCTCCCTCAGCACTCCATACAGCACAGCTCTCCCTCAGTACAACATACAGTACAGCCCTACCTCAGTACAACATACAGAACAGCGCTCCCTCAGCACTCCATACAGCACAGCTCTCCCTCAGTACAACATACAGTACAGCCCTACCTCAGTACAACATACAGAACAGCGCTCCCTCAGTACTCCATACAGTACAGCGCTCCCTCAGTACAACATACAGTACAGCCCTCCCTCAGTACTCCACACAGTGCAGCGCTCCCTCAGTACAACATAGAGTACAGCCCTCCCTCAGTACACCATACAGTACAGCGCTCCCTCAGTACTCCATACAGTACAGCGCTCCCTCAGTACTCCATACAGTACAGCGCTCCCTCAGTACACCATACAGTACAGCGCTCCCTCAGTACAACATACAGTACAGCCCTCCCTCAGTACTCCACACAGTGCAGCGCTCCCTCAGTACAACATAGAGTACAGCCCTCCCTCAGTACACCATACAGTACATCGCTCCCTCAGTACTCCATACAGTACAGCGCTCCCTCAGTACTCCATACAGTACAGCCCTCCCTCAGTACACCATACAGTACAGCGCTCCCTCAGTACAACATAGAGTACAGCCCTCCCTCAGTACTCCACACAGTGCAGCGCTCCCTCAGTACAACATAGAGTACAGCCCTCCCTCAGTACACCATACAGTACAGCGCTCCCTCAGTACTCCATACAGTACAGCGCTCCCTCAGTACTCCATACAGTACAGCGCTCCCTCAGTACTCCATACAGTACAGCGCTCCCTCAGTACTCCATACAGTACAGCCCTCCCTCAGTACAACATACAGTACAGCGCTCCCTCAGCACTCCATACAGTACAGCGCTCCCTCAGTACACCATACAGTACAGCGCTCTCTCAGCACTCCATACAGTACAGCGCTCCCTCAGTACTCCATAAAGTACAGCCCTCCCTCAGTACACCATACAGTACAGCGCTCCCTCAGCACTCCATACAGTACAGCGCTCCCTCAGTACTCCATAAAGTACAGCCCTCCCTCAGTACAACATACAGTACAGCCCTCCCTCAGCACTCCATACAGCACAGCTCTCCCTCAGTACAACATACAGTACAGCCCTACCTCAGTACAACATACAGAACAGCGCTCCCTCAGCACAACATACAGTACAGCCCTCCCTCAGCACTCCATACAGCACAGCTCTCCCTCAGTACAACATACAGTACAGCCCTACCTCAGTACAACATACAGAACAGCGCTCCCTCAGTACTCCATACAGTACAGCGCTCCCTCAGCACTCCATACAGTACAGCGCTCCCTCAGTACTCCATAAAGTACAGCCCTCCCTCAGTACACCATACAGTCAAGCGCTCCCTCAGCACGCCATACAGCACAGCTCTCCCTCAGTACAACATACAGTACAGCCCTCCCTCAGTGCAACATAGAGTACAGCGCTCCCTCAGCACAACATACAGCACAGCGCTCCCTCAGTACAACATACAGCACAGCGCTCCCTCAGCACAACATGGAGTACAGCGCTCCCTCAGTACAACATACAGTACAGCGCTCACTCAGTACACCATACAGTACAGCGCTCCCTCAGCACTCCATACAGTACAGCGCTCCCTCAGTACTCCATAAAGTACAGCCCTCCCTCAGTACACCATACAGTGAAGCGCTCCCTCAGCACGCCATACAGCACAGCTCTCCCTCAGTACAACATACAGTACAGCGCTCCCTCAGCACAACATACAGCACAGCCCTCCCTCAGTACAACATACAGTACAGCGCTCCCTCAGCACAACATACAGCACAGCGCTCCCTCAGTACAACATACAGCACAGCGCTCCCTCAGCACAACATACAGTACAGCCCTCCCTCAGTACAACATACAGTACAGCCCTCCCTCAGTACAACATAGAGTACAGCGCTCCCTCAGTACAACATACAGCACAGCGCTCCCTCAGCACAACATAGAGTACAGCCCTCCCTCAGTACAACATAGAGTACAGCGCTCCCTCAGTACAACATACAGCACAGCGCTCCCTCAGCACAACATAGAGTACAGCCCTCCCTCAGTACTCCATACAGTACAGCCCTCCCTCAGTACTCCACACAGTACAGCCCTCCCTCAGTACTCCATACAGTACAGCCCTCCCTCAGTACTCCACACAGTACAGCCCTCCCTCAGTCCTCCATACAGTACAGCCCTCCCTCAGTACTCCATACAGTACAGCCCTCCCTCAGTACTCCATACAGTACATCCCTCCCTCAGTACTCCACACAGTACAGCCCTCCCTCAGTACTCCATACAGTACAGCCCTCCCTCAGTACTCCATACAGTACAGCGCTCCCTCAGTACTCCATACAGTACAGCCCTCCCTCAGTACTCCACACAGTACAGCCCTCCCTCAGTACTCCATACAGTACAGCCCTCCCTCAGTACTCCATACAGTACAGCCCTCCCTCAGTACTCCATACAGTACATCCCTCCCTCAGTACTCCACACAGTACAGCCCTCCCTCAGTACTCCACACAGTACATCCCTCCCTCAGTACTCCATACAGTACAGCCCTCCCTCAGTACTCCACACAGTACATCCCTCCCTCAGTACACCATACAGTCAAGCGCTCCCTCAGCACTCCATACAGCACAGCTCTCCCTCAGTACAACATACAGTACAGCCCTCCCTCAGTACAACATACAGCACAGCGATCCCTCAGCACAACATACAGTACAGCCCTCCCTCAGTACAACATAGAGTACAGCGCTCCCTCAGTACTCCATACAGTACAGCGCTCCCTCAGTACAGCATACAGTACAGCGCTCCCTCAGTACAACATACAGTACAGCCCTCCCTCAGTACAACATACAGTACAGCCCTCCCTCAGTACAACATGGAGTACAGCGCTCCCTCAGTACTCCACACAGTACAGCGCTCCCTCAGTACAACATACAGCACAGCGCTCCCTCAGTACTCCACACAGTACAGCGCTCCCTCAGTACAACATACAGCACAGCCCTCCCTCAGTACTCCACACAGTACAGCCCTCCCTCAGTACTCCACACAGTACAGCGCTCCCTCAGTACTCCACACAGTACAGCCCTCCCTCAGTACTCCACACAGTACAGCGCTCCCTCAGTACTCCACACAGTACAGCCCTCCCTCAGTACTCCGCACAGTACAGCCCTCCCTCAGTACTCCGCACAGTTCAGCGCTCCCTCAGTACTGCAGTGCGCTCTCAGGATCAATTATGGGCTTTGTCCTGTAGTGGACATTGAATTACAATTCAGAATCGAGAGATGCCATCAATAATGCGGCCTCACTTAATGTGCACAACAGTGTGATCATTTTCCCACAGTTTAGCACGGTTACATTCAGTGTCTACAGATTCAGATTCGCACGGTGACATTCATTGTGAACAGATTCAGTTCAGCACGGTTACTTTCAGTGTTGACAGATACAGATTAGCACGGTTACATTGAGTGTGGAGAGATTCAGTTCAGCACGGTTACATTGAGTGCGGACAGAATCAGTTTAGCACGGTTACATTCAGTGTTGATAGATACAGTTTAGCACGGTTACATTTCGTATGGACGGATTCAGTTTAGCACGGTTACATTCAGTGTGGATAGATTCATTTTAGCACGGTTACATTCAGTGTGGACAGATTCAGATTAGCACGGTTACATTCAGTGTGGACAGGTCCTGTTTAGCACGGTTACATTCAGTGTGGACAGATTCAGTTTAGCACGGTTACATTCAGTGTGGACAAATTCAGTTTAGCACGGTTAAATTCAATGTGGACAGATTCAGTTTAGCACGGTTACTTTCAGTGTGGACATGGTCAGTTTCAAACGGTGACATTCAGTTTGGACAGATTCAGTTTAGCACGGTTACTTTCAGTGTGGACTAGCTCAGTTTAGCACGGTTACTTTCAGTGTGCATAGATTCATTTTAGCACGGTCACATCCAGTGTGGAGAGATTCAGATTAGCACGGTTAAATTCAATGTGGACAGATTCAGTTTCGCACGGTTACATTGAGTGCGAACAGAATCAGTTTAGCACGGTTACATTCATTGTAGACAGACACAGTTCAGCACGGTTAAATTCAATGTGGATAGATTCATTTTAGCACGGTTACATTGAGTGTGTACAGATTCAGTTTCGCACGGTTACCTTCAGTGTGGACAGATTCAGTTTAGCACGGTTACATTCGGTATGGACAGATTCAGTTTAGCCCGGTTACATTCAGTGTGGACAGATTCAGTTTAGCACGGTTACATTCGGTATGGACAGATTCAGTTCAGCACGGTTACATTCAATATGGACAGATTCAGTTTAGCACGGTTACATTCAATATGGACAGATTCAGTTTAGCACGGTTACATTCAGTGTGGACAAATTTAGTTCAGCACGGTTACATTCAGTGTGGACAGATTCAGTTTAGCACGGTTACATTCAATATGGACAGATTCAGTTTAGCACGGTAACCTTGAGTGTGGACAGATTCAGTTTAGCACGGTTACATTCAGTGTGGACGAATACAGTTTAGCACGGTTACATTCAGTGTGAACAGATTCAGTTTAGCACGGTTATATTCAGTGTTGACAGATACAGTTTAGCACGGTTACATTCAGTGTGGACAGATTCAGTTTAGCACGGTTATATCCAGTGTTGACAGATACAGTTTAGCATGGTAACAATCAGTGTAGACAGGTTCAATTAAGCACGGTTACATTTAGTACAGTCAGATTCAGTTTCGCACTGTTTCACTCAGTGTGGACAGATTCAGTTTAGCACGGTTACATTGAGTGTGGACAGATTCAGTTTAGCACGGTTACTTTCAGTGTGGACAGATTCAGTTTCGCACGGTTACACTCAATGTCAACAGATTCAGTTCAGCACGGTTACACTCAGTGTGAACAGATTCAGTTTAGCACGGTTACCTTGAGTGTGGAAAGATTCAGTTTCGCACGGTTGCACTCAATGTCAACAGATTCAGTTCAGCACGGTTACACTCAGTGTGAACAGATTCAGTTTAGCACGGTTACCTTGAGTGTGGAAAAATTCAGTTTAGCACGGTTACACTCAATGTCAACAGATTCAGTTAAGCACGGTTAGATTCAGTGTGGAGTGATTCAGATTAGCACGGTTACATTTAGTGTGGACAGATTCAGTTTAGCACGGTT
Source organism: Heptranchias perlo (assembly GCF_035084215.1). Lineage (NCBI taxonomy): Eukaryota > Metazoa > Chordata > Chondrichthyes > Hexanchiformes > Hexanchidae > Heptranchias > Heptranchias perlo. The sequence continues at coordinate 2,919,153 of NW_027139772.1, read as the reverse complement.
ACATTGAGTGGGGACAGATTCATTGTAGCACGGTTACAATCATTGTGGACAGATTCAGTTTCGCACGGTTTCATTTCGTGTGGACAGATTCAGTTTAGCATGGTTACAATCATTGTGGAAAGATTCAGTTTAGCACGGTTACAATAATTGCGAACAGATTCAGTTTAGCACGGTTACTTTGATTTTGTACAGATTCAGTTTGGCAAGTTTTCAATCAGTGTGGACAGATTCAGTTTATCACGGTTACATTCAGTGTGGACAGGTCCAGTTTAGCACTGTTTCACTCAGTGCGGACGGATTCAGTTTAACACGGTAACATTTAGTGTGGACAGATTCAGTTTAGCACGGTTATTTTGAGTGGAGACAGATTCAGTTTCGCACGGTTACATTGAGTGTGGACAGATAAAGATGTAACACGGCTACTTTCAGTGTGGACAGATTCAGTTCAGCACGGTTACTTTCAGTGTGGACAGATTCAGTTTCGCACGGTTACATTTCTTGTGGACAGATTCAGTTTAGCACGGTTACATTGAGTGTGGACAGATTCAGTTTAGCACGGTTACATTCAGTGTTGACAGATTCAGTTTAGCACGGTTAATTTCAATGTGGACAGATTCAGTTTAGCACGGTTACATTCACTGTGAACAGATTCAGTTTAGCACGGTTACTTTCAGTGTTGACAGATTCAGATTAGCACGGTTAATTTCAATGTGGACAGATTCAGTTTAGCACGGTTACATTCAGTGTGGAGAGATTCAGTTTCGCACGGTTACATTCAATGCGGAACGATTCCAGTTCAGCACGGTTACATTCAGTGTGGACAGATTCGGTTTAGCACGGTTACATTCAGTGTGGACAGATTCAATTTAGCACGGTTACATTTACTGTGAACTGATTACGTTTAGCACGGTTACATTCAGTGTTTCAGATACAGTTTAGCACGGTTAATTTCAATGTGGACAGATTCAGTTTCGCACGGTTACATTTCTTGTGGACAGATTCAGTTTCGCACGGTTACATTGAGTGGGGACAGATTCAGTTTAGCACGGTTACATTCAATGTGGACAGATTCAGTTTCGCACAGTAACATTCAGTGTGCACAGATTCAGTTTAGCACGGTTACATTGAGTGTGGACAGATTCAGTTTAGCACGGTTACTTTCAGTGTGGACAGATTCAGTTTAGCACGGTTACATTCAATGTGGACAGATTCAGTTTCGCACGGTTACATTCACTGTGAACAGATTCAGTTTAGCACGGTTACATTCAGTGTGGACTAATTCAGTTTAGCACGGTTACATTCAGTGTGGAGAGATTCAGTTTCGCACGGTTACATTCAATGCGGAACGATTCCAGTTCAGCACGGTTACATTCAGTGTCGACAGATTCAGTTTAGCACGGTTACATTCAGTGTGGACAGATTCAGTTTAGCATGGTTACATTCAGTGTGGACAGATTCAGTTTAGCACGGTTACATTCAGTGTGGACAGATTCAGTTTAGCACGGTTACATTCACTGTGGACAGATTCAGTTTAGCACGGTTACATTCAGTGTTGACAGATTCAGTTTAGCACGGTTAATTTCAATGTGGACAGATTCAGTTTAGCACGGTTACATTCACTGTGAACAGATTCAGTTTAGCACGGTTAATTTCAATGTGGACAGATTCAGTTTAGCACGGTTACATTCACTGTGAACTGATTCAGTTTAGCACGGTTACATTCAGTGTTGACAGATTCAGATTAGCACGGTTACATTCAGTGTGGACAGATTCAGTTTAGCACGGTTACATTCAGTGTGGAGAGATTCAGTTCCGCACGGTTACATTCAATGCGGAACGATTCCAGTTCAGCACGGTTACATTCAGTGTGGACAGATTCAGATTAGCACGGTTACATTCAGTGTGGACAGATACAGTTTAGCACCGTGACATTCACTGTGGACAGATTCAGTTTAGCACGGTTACATTCAGTGTGGACAGATTCAATTTAGCACGGTTACATTTACTGTGAACTGATTAAGTTTAGCACGGTTACATTCAGTGTTTCAGATACAGTTTAGCACGGTTAATTTCAGTGTGGACAGATTCAGTTTCGCACGGTTACATTTCTTGTGGACAGATTCAGTTTCGCACGGTTACATTGAGTGTGGACAGATTCAGTTTCGCACGGTTTCATTTCGTGTGGACAGATTCAGTTTAGCACAGTAACATTCAGTGTGGACAGATGAAGTTTAACACGGTTACATTCAGTGTGGACAGATTCAGTTTAGCACGGTTACATTCACTGTGGACAGATTCAGTTTAGCACGGTTACATTCAGTGTTGACAGATTCAGTTTAGCACGGTTAATTTCAATGTGGACAGATTCAGTTTAGCACGGTGACATTCACTGTGAACAGATTCAGTTTAGCACGGTTAATTTCAATGTGGACAGATTCAGTTTAGCACGGTTACATTCACTGTGAACTGATTCAGTTTAGCACGGTTACATTCAGTGTTGACAGATTCAGATTAGCACGGTTACATTCAGTGTGGAGAGATTCAGTTCCGCACGGTTACATTCAATGCGGAACGATTCCAGTTCAGCACGGTTACATTCAGTGTGGACAGATTCAGATTAGCACGGTTACATTCAGTGTGGACAGATACAGTTTAGCACCGTGACATTCACTGTGGACAGATTCAGTTTAGCACGGTTACATTCAGTGTGGACAGATTCAATTTAGCACGGTTACATTTACTGTGAACTGATTAAGTTTAGCACGGTTACATTCAGTGTTTCAGATACAGTTTAGCACGGTTAATTTCAGTGTGGACAGATTCAGTTTCGCACGGTTACATTTCTTGTGGACAGATTCAGTTTCGCACGGTTACATTGAGTGTGGACAGATTCAGTTTCGCACGGTTTCATTTCGTGTGGACAGATTCAGTTTAGCACAGTAACATTCAGTGTGGACAGATGAAGTTTAACACGGTTACATTCAGTGTGGACAGATTCAGTTTAGCACGGTTACATTGAGTGTGGACAGATTCAGTTCAGCACGGTTACATTCAGTGTGGACTAATTCAGTTTAGCACGGTTACTTTCAGTGTGGACAGATTCAGTTTAGCACGGTTACATTCAGTGTGGACAGATTCAGTTTAGCACGGTTATATCCAGTGTTGACAGATACAGTTTAGCATGGTAACAATCAGTGTAGACAGGTTCAATTAAGCACGGTTACATTTAGTACAGTCAGATTCAGTTTCGCACTGTTTCACTCAGTGTGGACAGATTCAGTTTAGCACGGTTACATTGAGTGTGGACAGATTCAGTTTAGCACGGTTACTTTCAGTGTGGACAGATTCAGTTTCGCACGGTTACACTCAATGTCAACAGATTCAGTTCAGCACGGTTACACTCAGTGTGAACAGATTCAGTTTAGCACGGTTACCTTGAGTGTGGAAAGATTCAGTTTCGCACGGTTGCACTCAATGTCAACAGATTCAGTTCAGCACGGTTACACTCAGTGTGAACAGATTCAGTTTAGCACGGTTACCTTGAGTGTGGAAAAATTCAGTTTAGCACGGTTACACTCAATGTCAACAGATTCAGTTAAGCACGGTTAGATTCAGTGTGGAGTGATTCAGATTAGCACGGTTACATTTAGTGTGGACAGATTCAGTTTAGCACGGTTACATTGAGTGGGGACAGATTCATTGTAGCACGGTTACAATCATTGTGGACAGATTCAGTTTCGCACGGTTTCATTTCGTGTGGACAGATTCAGTTTAGCATGGTTACAATCATTGTGGAAAGATTCAGTTTAGCACGGTTACAATAATTGCGAACAGATTCAGTTTAGCACGGTTACTTTGATTTTGTACAGATTCAGTTTGGCAAGTTTTCAATCAGTGTGGACAGATTCAGTTTATCACGGTTACATTCAGTGTGGACAGGTCCAGTTTAGCACTGTTTCACTCAGTGCGGACGGATTTAGTTTAACACGGTAACATTTAGTGTGGACAGATTCAGTTTAGCACGGTTATTTTGAGTGGAGACAGATTCAGTTTCGCACGGTTACATTGAGTGTGGACAGATAAAGATGTAACACGGCTACTTTCAGTGTGGACAGATTCAGTTCAGCACGGTTACTTTCAGTGTGGACAGATTCAGTTTCGCACGGTTACATTTCTTGTGGACAGATTCAGTTTAGCACGGTTACATTGAGTGTGGACAGATTCAGTTTAGCACGGTTACATTCAGTGTTGACAGATTCAGTTTAGCACGGTTAATTTCAATGTGGACAGATTCAGTTTAGCACGGTTACATTCACTGTGAACAGATTCAGTTTAGCACGGTTACTTTCAGTGTTGACAGATTCAGATTAGCACGGTTAATTTCAATGTGGACAGATTCAGTTTAGCACGGTTACATTCAGTGTGGAGAGATTCAGTTTCGCACGGTTACATTCAATGCGGAACGATTCCAGTTCAGCACGGTTACATTCAGTGTGGACAGATTCGGTTTAGCACGGTTACATTCAGTGTGGACAGATTCAATTTAGCACGGTTACATTTACTGTGAACTGATTACGTTTAGCACGGTTACATTCAGTGTTTCAGATACAGTTTAGCACGGTTAATTTCAATGTGGACAGATTCAGTTTCGCACGGTTACATTTCTTGTGGACAGATTCAGTTTCGCACGGTTACATTGAGTGGGGACAGATTCAGTTTAGCACGGTTACATTCAATGTGGACAGATTCAGTTTCGCACAGTAACATTCAGTGTGCACAGATTCAGTTTAGCACGGTTACATTGAGTGTGGACAGATTCAGTTTAGCACGGTTACTTTCAGTGTGGACAGATTCAGTTTAGCACGGTTACATTCAATGTGGACAGATTCAGTTTCGCACGGTTACATTCACTGTGAACAGATTCAGTTTAGCACGGTTACATTCAGTGTGGACTAATTCAGTTTAGCACGGTTACATTCAGTGTGGAGAGATTCAGTTTCGCACGGTTACATTCAATGCGGAACGATTCCAGTTCAGCACGGTTACATTCAGTGTCGACAGATTCAGTTTAGCACGGTTACATTCAGTGTGGACAGATTCAGTTTAGCATGGTTACATTCAGTGTGGACAGATTCAGTTTAGCACGGTTACATTCAGTGTGGACAGATTCAGTTTAGCACGGTTACATTCACTGTGGACAGATTCAGTTTAGCACGGTTACATTCAGTGTTGACAGATTCAGTTTAGCACGGTTAATTTCAATGTGGACAGATTCAGTTTAGCACGGTTACATTCACTGTGAACAGATTCAGTTTAGCACGGTTAATTTCAATGTGGACAGATTCAGTTTAGCACGGTTACATTCACTGTGAACTGATTCAGTTTAGCACGGTTACATTCAGTGTTGACATATTCAGATTAGCACGGTTACATTCAGTGTGGAGAGATTCAGTTCCGCACGGTTACATTCAATGCGGAACGATTCCAGTTCAGCACGGTTACATTCAGTGTGGACAGATTCAGATTAGCACGGTTACATTCAGTGTGGACAGATACAGTTTAGCACCGTGACATTCACTGTGGACAGATTCAGTTTAGCACGGTTACATTCAGTGTGGACAGATTCAATTTAGCACGGTTACATTTACTGTGAACTGATTAAGTTTAGCACGGTTACATTCACTGTTTCAGATACAGTTTAGCACGGTTAATTTCAGTGTGGACAGATTCAGTTTCGCACGGTTACATTTCTTGTGGACAGATTCAGTTTCGCACGGTTACATTGAGTGTGGACAGATTCAGTTTCGCACGGTTTCATTTCGTGTGGACAGATTCAGTTTAGCACAGTAACATTCAGTGTGGACAGATGAAGTTTAACACGGTTACATTCAGTGTGGACAGATTCAGTTTAGCACGGTTACATTGAGTGTGGACAGATTCAGTTCAGCACGGTTACATTCAGTGTGGACTAATTCAGTTTAGCACGGTTACTTTCAGTGTGGACAGATTCAGTTTAGCACGGTTACATTCAATGTGGACAGATTCAGTTTCGCACGGTTACATTCACTGTGAACAGATTCAGTTTAGCACGGTTACATTCAGTGTGGACTAATTCATTTTAGCACGGTTACATTCAGTGTGGACTAATTCAGTTTAGCACGGTTACATTCAGTGTGGAGAGATTCAGTTTCGCACGGTTACATTCAATGCGGAACGATTCCAGTTCAGCACGGTTACATTCAGTGTCGACAGATTCAGTTTAGCACGGTTACATTCACTGTGAACTGATTAAGTTTAGCACGGTTACATTCAGTGTGGACAGATTCAGTTTAGCACGGTTACATTCAGTGTGGACAGATTCAGTTTAGCACGGTTACATTCACTGTGGACAGATTCAGTTTAGCACGGTTACATTCAGTGTGGACAGATTCAATTTAGCACGGTTATATTCTACTGTGAACTGATTAAGTTTAGCACGGTTACATTCAGTGTGGACAGATACAGTTTAGCACGGTTACATTGAGTGTGGACAGATTCAGTTTAGCACGGTTAATTTCAATGTGGACAGATTCAGTTTCGCACGGTTACATTTCTTGTGGACAGATTCAGTTTCGCACGGTTACATTCAGTGTGGAGAGATTCAGTTTTGCACGGTTACATTCAGTGTGGACAGATTCAGTTCAGCACGGTTACATTGAGTGTGAACAGATTCTGATTATCACGGTTACATTCAGTGTGGACAGATACAGTTTAGCACGGTTACATTCAGTGAGGACAGATTCAATTTAGCACGGTTATATTTAGTGTGCACAGATTCATTTTGCACGGTTAAATTCAATGTCGACAGATTCAGTTCAGCACGGTTATATTGAGTGCGGACAGATTCAGTTTGGAAGGTTTTCCATCAGTGTGGACAAGTCCAGTTTGGCACTGTTAAATAAAGTGCGTACAGATTCAGTTTCGCACGGTTAGAATCAGTGTGGACAGGTTCAATTTGCACGCTTACATTTACTCCGGTCAGATTCAGTTTAACACGTTTACATTGAGTGCGGACTGATTCAGTTTCGCACGGTTACATTTCGTGTGGACTGATTCAGTTTCGCACGGTTACATTTCGTGTGGACAGATTCAGTTTAGCACGGTTACATTGAGTGGGGACAGTTTCAGTTTAGCTCGGTTACAATCAGTGTGGACAGATCCCGTTTAACACGGTTACATTCGGTGTTGACAGGTCCAGTTTTACATGGTTATATTCAGTGCGGACAGTTTCACTTTTGCACGGTTATAATCAGTTTCGACAGATTCAGTTTAGCACGGTTACAATCAGTGTGTACAGTTTCAGTTTAGCACGGTTACATTGAGTTGTAACAGATTCAGTTTTGCACGGTTACATACAGTGTGGACAGATTCAGTTTAGCACGGATATATTTAGTGTGGATAGATTCAGTTAAGCACGGTTACATTCAGTGTGGACAGATTCAGTTTAGCACGGTTACATACAGTGTGGACAGATTCAGTTTAGCACGGTTACATACAGTGTGGACAGATTCAGTTTAGCACGGTTACATTCAGTGTGGACAGATTCAGTTTAGCACGGTTACATTCAGCGTAGACAGATTCAGTTTAGCACGGTTACATTCAGTGTGGACAGATTCAGTTTCGCACGGTTACATTGAGTGGGGACAGATTCAGATTCGCACGGTTTCAATCATGGTGGACAGCTTCAGTTTAGCACGGTTACATGCAGTGTGGACAGAATCAGTTTAGCACGGTTACATTGAGTGGGGACAGATTCAGTTTAGCACGGTTACATTGAGTGGGAACAAATTCAGTTTAGCACGGTTTCATTGAGTGTGGACTGATTCAGTTTAGCACGGTTACATTGAGTGGGGACAGATTCAGTTTAGCACGGTTACAATCAGTGTGGACAGATTCAGTTTAACACGGTTACATTCGGTGTTGACAGGTTCAGTTTAGCACGGTTACATTCAGTGTGGACAGATTCAGTTTAGCACGGTTACATTCAGTGTGGACAGATTCAGTTTAGCACGGTTACATTCAGTGGGGACAGATTCAGTTTAGCACGGTTACATTCAGTGTGGACAGATTCAGTTTAGCACGGTTACATTGAGTGGGGACAGATTCAGATTCCGACGGTTTCAATCATGGTGGACAGAATCAGTTTAGCACGGTTACATTCAGTTTGGACAGATTCAGTTTAGCACGGTTACATTGAGTGGGAACAAATTCAGTTCAGCACGGTTTCATTGAGTGTGGACTGATTCAGTTTAGCACGCTTACATTGAGTGGGGACAGTTTCAGTTTAGCACGGATACATTGAATGTGGACAGATTCAGTTTAGCACGGTTAGATTGAGTGGGGACAGATTCAGTTTAGCCCGGTTACAATCAGTGTGGACATATTCAGTTTAGCACGGTTACAATCAGTGTGGACAGATTCAGATTAGCACGGTTACAATCAGTGTGGACAGATTCAGATTAGCACGGTTGCATTCAGTGTGGACAGATTCAGATTAGCACGGTTACATTGAGTGGGAACAGATTCAGTTTAGCACGGTTACATTCAGTGTGGACAGATTCAGTTTGGCACGGTTACAATCAGTGTGGACAGATTCAGATTAGCACGGTTGCATTCAGTGTGGACAGATTCAGATTAGCACGGTTACATTGAGTGGGAACAGATTCAGTTTAGCACGGTTACATTGAGTGGGAACAGATTCAGTTTAACACGGTTACATTCAGTGTGGACAGATTCTGATTATCACGGTTACATTCAGTGTGGACAGATGCAGTGTAGCACCGTGACATTCACTGTGGACAGATTCAGTTTAGCACGGTTACATTCAGTGTGGACAGATTCAATTTAGCACGGTTACATTCACTGTGAACCGATTAAGTTTAGCACGGTTACATTCAGTGTTGACAGATTCAGTTTAGCACAGTTACATTTCTTGTGGACAGATTCAGTTTCGCACGGTTCCATTCAGTGTGGAGTGATTCAGTTTCGCACGGTTACATTCAATGCGGAACGATTCCAGTTCAGCACGGTTACATTCATTGTGGACAGATTCAGTTTAGCACGGTTACATTCACTGTGAACAGATTCAGTTTAGCACGGTTACATTTCTTGTGGACAGATTCAGTTTCGCACGGTTACATTTCTTGTGGACAGATTCAGTTTAGCACGGTTACATTCAGTGTGGACAGATTCAGTTTAGCACGGTTACATTCAGTGTCGACAGATTCAGTTTAGCACGGTTACATTCAAAGCGGAACGATTCCAGTTCAGCACGGTTACATTCAGTGTGGACAGATACAGTTTAGCACGGTTACATTGAGTGTGAACAGATTCTGATTATCACGGTTACATTCAGTGTGGACAGATTCAATTTAGCACGGTTATATTTAGTGTGCACAGATTCATTTTGCACGGTTAAATTCAATGTCGACAGATTCAGTTCAGCACGGTTATATTGAGTGCGGACAGATTCAGTTTCGTAGGTTTTCCATCAGTGTGGACAGGTCCAGTTTGGCACTGTTAAATACAGTGCGTACAGATTCAGTTTCGCACGGTTAGAATCAGTGTGGACAGGTTCAATTTGCACGCTTACATTTACTCCGGTCAGATTCAGTTTAGCACGGATACATTGAGTGGGGACAGATTCAGTTAAGCACGGTTACATTTCGTGTGGACTGATTCAGTTTCGCACGGTTACATTTCGTGTGGACAGATTCAGTTTAGCACGGTTACATTGAGTGTGGACAGATTCAGTTTAGCACGGTTACATTGAGAGGGAACAGATTCAGATTAGCACGGTTACATTCAGTGTGGACAGATTCAGATTTGCACGGTTACATTCAGTGTGGACAGATTCAGATTTGCACGGTTGCATTGAGTGGGGACAGTTTCAGTTTAGCCCGGTTACAATCAGTGTGGACAGATCCCGTTTAACACGGTTACATTCGGTGTTGACAGGTCCAGTTTTACATGGTTATATTCAGTGCGGACAGTTTCACTTTTGCACGGTTATAATCAGTTTCGACAGATTCAGTTTAGCACGGTTACATTCAGTGTGGACAGATTCAGTTTAGCACGGTTACATACAGTGTGGACATATTCAGTTTAGCACGGTTACATTCAGTGTGGACAGATTCAGTTTAGCACGGTTACATTGAGTGGGGACAGATTCAGTTTAGCACGGTTACATTCAGTGTGGACAGATTCAGTTTAGCACGGTTACATTCAGTGTGGACAGATTCAGTTTAGCACGGTTACATTCAGTGTAGACAGATTCAGTTTAGCACGGTTACATTCAGTGTGGACAGATTCAGTTTAGCACGGTTACATTGAGTGGGGACAGATTCATATTCGCACGGTTTCAATCATGTGGACAGATTCAGTTTAGCACGTTTACATGCAGTGTGGACAGAATCAGTTTAGCACGGTTACATTCAGTTTGGACAGAATCAGTTTAGCACGGTTACATTGAGGTTGGACTGATTCAGTTTAGCACGGATACATTGAATGTGGACAGATTCAGTTCAGCACGGTTACATTCATTCTGGACAGATTCAGATTAGCACGATTACATTCAGGGTGTACAGGTTCAGTTTAGCTCGGTTCCATTCAGTGCAGAGAGATTCAGTTAAGCACGGTTACATTTAATGTGGACAGATTCAGTTTCGCACAGTTAATTTCAATGTGGACAGAATCAGTTTAGCACGGTTACATCCAGTGTGGACAGGTCCAGTTTGCACGGTTACATTGAGTGGGGACCGATTCGTTTTAGCACGGATATATTTAGTGTGGATAGATTCAGTTTAGCACGTTTACATTTAGTGTGGATAGTTTCAGTTTAGCACGGTTACATTGAGTGGGAACAGATTCAGTTTAGCACGGTTACATTCAGTGTGGACAGATTCAATTTAGCACGGTTACATTCAGTGTGGACAGATTCAGTTTCGCACGGTTACATTCAATGTGGACAGATTCAGTATCGCACGGTTACATTCAGTTTGGACAGATTCAGTTCAGCACGGTTACATTCATTCTGGACAGATTCAGTTTAGCACGGTAACATTCAGTGAGGAGAGATTCAGTTCAGCACGGTTACATTCAATTTTGGCAGGTTCTGTTTCGCACGGTTACATTCAGTGTGGACAGATTCAGTTCAGCACAGTTTCATTCATTGTGGACAGGGCCAGTTTAGCACGGTTACATTCAGTGTGTACAGATTCAGTTTGGCACGGTTGCATTCAATGTGTACAGATTCAGTTTCGCACGGTTAAAATCAGTGTGAACAGATTCAGTTAAGCACGGTTACATTGAGTTGGGACAGATTCAGTTTGGCACAGTTCCATTCAGTTTGGACAGATTCAGTTTAGCACGGTTACATTCAGTTGGGACAGATTCAGTTTAGCACGGTTACATTCACTCTGGTAGATTCAGCTTCGCACGGTTACATTCAATATGGACGGATTCAGTTTAGCACGGTTACATTCAGTGTGGACGGATTCAGTTTAGCACGGTTCCATTCAAAATGGACAGATTCAGTTCAGCACGGTTACATTCATTCTGGACAGATTCAGATTAGCACGATTATATTCAGGGTGTGCAGGTTCAGTTTAGCTCGGTTCCATTCAGTGCAGAGAGATTCAGTTAAGCACGGTTACATTTAATGCGGGCAGATTCAGTTTCGCACAGTTAATTTCAATGTGGACAGAATCAGTTTAGCACGGTTACATTGAGTGGGGACCGATTCAGTTTAGCACGGTTACATTCAGTCCCGACAGATTCAGTTTAGCACATTTACATTGAGTGTGGTCAGATTCAGTTTGTCACGGTGACATTTAGCGTGGACAGATTCAGTTTAGCACGGTTACATTCAGTGTGGACAGATTCAGTTTAGCACGGATACATTTAGTGTGGATAGATTCAGTTTAGCACGGTTACATTTAGTGTGGACAGTTTCAGTTTATCACGGTTACATTGAGTGGGGAGAGATTCAGTTTAGCCCGGTTGCATTCAGTGTGGACAGTTTCAGTTTCGCACGGATACATTCAGTGTGGACAGATTCAGTTTGGCACGGTTACATTGAGTGGGGACAGATTCAGTTTAGCACGGATACATTGAGTGGGGACAGATTCAGTTAAGCACGGTTACATTCAGTGTGGACAGATTCAGTTTCGCACGGATACATTTAGTGTGGTTAGATTCAGTTTAGCACGGTTACATTTCGTGTGGATAGTTTCAGTTTAGCACGGTTACATTCAGTGTGGACAGATTCAGTTTAGCACGGTTTCATTCAGTCTGCACAGTTTCAGATTTGCACGGTTACATTCAGTGTGGACAGATTCAGTTTAGCACGGTTACACTGATTCGGAACAGATTCAGTTTAGCACGGTTACATTCAGTGTGGACAGATTCAGTTTAGCACGGTTACATTCAGTGTTGTCATGTCCAGTTTAGCACGGTTACATTCAGTGTGGACAGATTCAGTTTAGCATGGTTACATTCAGTGCGGACAGATTCAGTTTTGCACGATTATACTCAGTGTGGACACGTCCAGTTTAGCACGGTTACATTCAGTGCGGACTGATTCAGTTTAGCACGGTTACATTGAGTGCGGACAAATTCAGTTTCGCACGGTTACACTCAGTGTGGACAGGTCCAGTTTCGCACGGTTACATTGAGTGCGGACAGATTCAGTTTAGCACGGATACATTCAGTGTGGCCAGGTCCAGTTTATCAGGATAGCTTTCACTGTGACCAGTTCCAGTTTAGCACGGTTATATTCACTGTTGACAGATCCAGTTCAGAATGTTTACTTTCAGTAAAGACTGATCCAGTTGAGCGCAGTTACATTCAGTGTGGACACGTCCAGTTCTGCACGGTTACATTGAGAGTGGACAGGTCTGGTTCAACAAGGTTATGTTCAGTGTGGACAGGTCCAGTTCAGCATGGTGACTTTGATTGAGGACAGGTCCGGAGAAACACTGTTATTTTCAGTGTGGACAAATCCAGTTCAACAAAATTACATTCATTGTGGAAAGTTCCGGTTCAGAACGGTTAGATTCAGCGTGGGCAGTTCCAATTGAGTCCGGACACATTCTGCGTGCACAGCCCCAGTTCAGCACGGTTACATTCAGTGTGCAAAGATCCTGTTGAGAACGGTTACATTCAGTGTGCATAGGTCCAGGTCAGAACGGTTACATTCAGTGTGTAGAGCTCCAGTTCAGAATTGTTAAATTCAACGTGGACAGGTCCAATTGTAGACCGATCCAGTTCAGCAAGGTTAAAGTCAGCGTGGACAGGTACAGCTCAGCACGGTTACATTCATTATGGACAGGTCCAGTTCAGCACGGTTTCATTCAGTGCGGATCGGTCCAGTTCGGACTGGTTCAGTTGGGCATGGTTGCTTTCTGTGTGGACTGTTCCAGTTCAACATGTGTATATTCAGTGTGGACTGTTCCAGTTCAGTTACATTCATTATGAAATGGTCCAGATCACCATGATTAAATCATTGTGGACAGGTCCAGTTCAGAACCGTTTCATTCAGCGTGGACAGGTCCAATTGTCGACCAAGAATAATAATGAGGGAGAGATTTGAGTATCAGAGAAAGCTAGCTGGAAATATGAAAACAGATATCAAGAGTTTCTACAGGTATTTTAAAAGGAGAAGAGTAAGTAAAGTGAGCGTTGATCCTCCAGAGAGAGAGTCTGGGGAATTTCTAATGGGGAATAAGGAAATGGCGGATGAATTGAACAGATATTTTGCGTCCATCTTCACTGTAGAGGATACAAATAACATGCCAGAAATAATTGTGAATCAAGAGGTGAAAGGGAGGGAGGAACTTAAAACATTTACAATCACCAGGGAAAGGGTTTTGAAATTAATATTCGAACTAAAAGCTGACAAGTCCCCTCGGGTCTTAAAAGAAGTGACTGCAGAGATAATAGATGCATTGGTATTAATTTTCCAAAATTGAAGAGATTCTGGAAGAGTCCCATCAGATTGGAAAATAACGAATGTAACTCCTCTGTTCAAGAAAGGAGGGAGACAGAAAGCAGGAAACTACAGGCCTAACATCTGTCATAGGGAAAATGCTAGAATCTATTATTAAGGAGGTTATAGCAGGGCACTTAGAAAATCTCAATGCAATCAAGCAGAGTCAACACGGCTTTGTGAAAGGGAAATCGTGTTTGACTAATTTATTAGAGTTCTCTGAGGAAGTAACAAGCAACGTGGATAAAGGGGACCCTGTGGATGAGGTGTACTTGGATATCCAGAAGGCTTTTGACAAGGTGCCACATCAAAGGTGACTACACAAAATAAGAGCTCATGGTGTCGGGGGTGACATATTAGCATAGATAAAGGATTGGTTCGCTAACAGGAAACAGAGAGTCGGCATAAATGGGTCATTTTCAGGTTGGCAAGATGTAACGAGTGGAGTGCCACAGGGATCAGTGCTGGGGCCTCAACTATTTACAATCTATATCAATGACTTGGATGAAGGGACCGAATGTATGGTTGCTAAATTTGCTGATGACACAAAGGTAGGTAGGAAAGTAAGTTGGGAAGAGGACATAAGGAGTCTGCAAAGGGATATAGATAGGTTGAGTGAGTGGGCAAAAATTTGGCAGATGGAGTATAATGTGGGAAAATGTGAATTTGTCCACTTTGGCAGGAGGAATAGAAAAGCAATGTTTTATTTAAATGGAGAGAGATTGCAGAACTCGGAGGTACAGAGGGATCTGGGTGTCCTAGTACATGAACCACAGAAAGTTAGTATGCAGGTGCAGCGAGCCCAGCGGATGTGGTGTACTTGGATTTCCAGAAGGCTTTTGCAAGGTGCCACATCAAAGGTTACTACACATATCATATTTACATGGACAAAGGATTGTTTAGCTAACAGGAAACAGAGAGTAGGAATAAATGGGCCATTTTCAGGTTGGCAAGATGTAACTTGGATTTCCAGAAGGCTTTTGACAAGGTGCCACATCAAAGGTAAATGGAATATTGTCATTTATTGCAAGGGGAATGGAATATAAAAGTCGAGATGTCTTACTACAGTTGTTCAGGGCATTGGTGAGACCACATCTAGAATACTGTGTGCAGTTTTGGTCTCCTTATTTAAGAAAGGACATAATTGCTTTGGAGCCGGTTCAGAGAAGGTTCACTCGACTGATTCCTGGGATGAGGGGGTTATCTTATGAGGAAAGGTTGGACAAGTTGAGCCTGTATACACTGGAGTTTAGAAGAATGAGAGGTGATCTTATTGAAACATATAAGATCCTGAGGGGACTAGAAGGGGTAGATGCTGAGAGGATGTTTCCCCTTGTGGGAGACACTAGAACTAGGAGCCACAGATTAAAAATAAGGGGTCTCCCATTTATAATGGAGATGAGGAGAATTTTTTTCTCGCAGAGGGCCGTGAGTCTGTGGAACTCCCTTCCCCAGAGAGCGGGGGAGGCAGGGTCATTGAATATTTTTAAGGCTGAGTTCGATAGATTCCTGATTATCAAGGGAGTCAAAGGTTATAGTAGATAGACAGGAAAGTCGGGTTGAGGTCACAATCAGATCAGCCATGATCTTATCAAATGGGAGAGCAGGCTCGAGGGGGCGAAAGGCCTTCTCCTGCTCTTAATTCGTATGTTCGTATGTTCGTATGTCCTCTGGTCCTTGACCTTTCCGCCAATGGGAACAGTTTCTCTCTATCTACTCTGTCCAGACCCTTCATGATTTTGAATACCTCTGTCAAATCTCCTCACAACCTTCTCTGTTCCAAGGAGAACAGCCCCAGCTTCTCCAGTCTATCCACGTAACTAAAGTCCCTCATCCCTGGAATCATTCTAGTAAATCTCTTCTGCACCCTCTCTAAGGCCTTCACATCTTTCCTAAAGTGCGGTACTCAGAACTGGACACAATACTCCAGTTGTGGTCGAACCAGTGTTTTATAAAGGTTCATCATGACTTCCATACTTTTGTACTCTATGCCTCTATTTATAAACCCCAGGATCCCGTATGCTAAAGCCCGGTTACATTCAGTGTGGAGAGGTCCAGTTCGGCACGGTTAAATTCAGTGTGGACATGGCCAGTTCAGCACGGTTACATTCAGTGTGGACAGGCCCAGTTCAGCACGATTACATTCAGTGTGAACTGGTCCAGTTCAGCACGGTTACATTCAATGTGAACTGGTCCAGTTCAGCACGGTTACATTCAGTGTGAACTGGTCCAGTTCAGCACGGTTACATTCAGTGTGAACTGGTTCAGTTCAGCACGGTTGCATTCAGTGTGGACAGGTTCAGTTCAGCACGGCTGCATTCAGCATGGGCAGGACGGGTTCAGCACGGTTACATTAAGTCAGGGCACGTCCGGTTCAACAAATTTATATTTAGTCTGGTCTGGTCCAGTTCGGCATGGTTACCTTCAGTGAGTAGAGGTCCAATTCAGCACGGATACATTCAGCGTGGACTGGCCCAGTTCAGCGCGATTCCACCCAGTGTTGAATGGTTCACTTCAATGTAATCTTGTTGATGAACTGGACCTGTCCATTGAATGTCACAGCGCTGCATTGGAGCTGTCCACAACTAAGTTAACCTTGTTAACTAGATCCGTGCTGAATCAGGCCTTTTCTCACTGAATGTAACCGTGCTGAACTGAACCTATCCACACTGAATTCACAGACAGCTGGGTGAAAGTGGGTGTACACTCTCACAGGGATTGTAAGCTAGCGGCATGTGACCCGTGCTTGCCCGGACTAGAGCTTGATAATGACCAGGAGCGAGACCCTGCAAGCGATTTCCGGCTGCAGGTCCAGAGATTCCCTGGTCAGGTATAACTTGTGCTGAACCCTCTTCACTCAGCAGACGAGGGGTTTAAACCCGGATCTTCCGAATCTACAAGGTCCACTCTCACCGTGGCAACCGCCTATTGTTAACGGGATCAGACTGCAGTCACTCGATATTTCACTTTAGAACCGTGTCAGATCCATTTAAAGTCATTCCATTCCATCAAAACAAAAACAGCAGCCTGGCAGCGGCTGCACTCATCTGTTTGTTTCAATTAGTATAATTAATGTAAAAGATCAAACCGTTTAATTGTCTCCCTGGAGCCTGACATCAGGTATAAATGTGAAACCCTTTGAATGCAGCGCAGAGCACGCTCAGAGCGTCTTATCGAAATGCACGGATCACCAAAAGGTCTGGTGTTTGCCCTTTATTATCCCATCCTTGCGGCTATCGGTGTTCCAGGTAAAGTATTGGAGATAGTTATGGACATCATTGTTCAGCGTTATCTCTCCTCTTATTAACCGGAATCTCTCACACCCCTTATCGATATCATTTCTTACATTTACTGCATAATTTCTCGCCGCTAACTGTACAATTTCTAATCTTTAACTGTATCATTTCTGCCCTTCAACTATATCGTTTCTCCCCTTTAACTGTACCGTTTCTCCCCTTTAACTGTAACATTTCTCCCCTTTAACTGTACCGTTTCTCCCCTTTAACTGTAACATTTCTTCCCTTTAACTGTATCATTTCTCCCCTTTAACTGTATAATTTCTCCTCTTTAACTGTATCATTTCTCCCCTTTAACTGTATCATTTCTCACCTTTAACTGTATCATTTCTCCTCTTTAACTGTATCATTTCTCCTCTTTAACTGTATCATTTCTCACCTTTAACTGTATCATTTCCCCTCTTTAACTGTATCATTTCTCCCCTTTAACTGTATCATTTCTCACATTTAACTGTATCATTTCTCCTCTTTAACTGTATCGTTTCTCCCCTTTAACTGTATCATTTCTCCTCTGTAATTATATTATATCTCATCTGTAACTGTATCATTTCTCACCTTTAACTGTATCATTTCCCATCTTTAACTGTATCATTTCTCCCCTTTAACTGTATCATTTCTCACCTTTAACTGTATCATTTCTCCTCTTTAACTGTATCGTTTCTCCCCTTTAACTGTCTCATTTCTCCTCTGTAATTATATTATATCTCATCTGTAACTGTATCATTTCTCCTGTTTAACTGTATCATTTCTCCTCTTTAATTGTATCATTTCTGCCCTTTAACTGTATAATTTATCCCCTTTATCTGTATCATTTCTCCTCTTTAATTGTATCACTTCTCCTCTTTAACTGTATCATGTATCCCCTTTAACTGTATCATTTCTCCTCTTTAACTGTATCATTTCTCCCCTTTAACTGTATCATTTCTCCTCTTTAACTTTATCATTTCTCCCCTTTAACTGTATCATTTCTCCTCTTTAAGTGTATCATTTCTCCCCTTTAACTGTATCATTTCTCCCCTTTAACTGTATCATTTCTCCCCTTTAACTGTATCATTTCTCCCCTTTAACTGTATCATTTCTCCTCTTTAACTGTATGATTTCTCCCCTTTAACTGTATCATTTCTCCCCTTTAACTGTATCATTTCTCCCCTTTAACTGTATCATTTCTCCCCTTTAACTGTATCATTTCTCCCCTTTAACTGTATCATTTCTCCCCTTTAACTGTATCATTTCTCCTCTTTATCTGTATCATTTCTCCCCTTTAACTGTATCATTTCTCCCCTTTAACTGTATGATTTCTCCCCTTTAACTGTATCATTTCTCCCCTTTAACTGTATCATTTCTCCTCTTTAACTGTATCATTTCTCCCCTTTAACTGTATCATTTCTCCCCTTTAACTGTATCATTTCTCCCCTTTAACTGTATCATTTCTCCCCTTTAACTGTATCATTTCTCCCCTTTAACTGTATCATTTCTCCCCTTTAACTGTATCATTTCTCCCCTTTAACTGTATCATTTCTCCTCTTTAACTTTATCATTTCTCCCCTTTAACTGTATCATTTCTCCTCTTTAAGTGTATCATTTCTCCCCTTTAACTGTATCATTTCTCCCCTTTAACTGTATCATTTCTCCCCTTTAACTGTATCATTTCTCCCCTTTAACTGTATCATTTCTCCCCTTTAACTGTATCATTTCTCCTCTTTAACTGTATCATTTCTCCTCTTTAACTGTATCATTTCTCCCCTTTAACTGTATCATTTCTCCCCTTTAACTGTATCATTTCTCCCCTTTAACTGTATCATTTCTCCTCTTTAACTGTATCATTTCTCCTCTTTAACTGTATCATTTCGCCCCTTTAACTGTATCATTTCTCCTCTTTAACTGTATCATTTCACCCTCGAACTGCAGCTTTTCTTGTTTTTATCTGGATCATTTTTTCCCTCTATCTGTATAATTCTCCCCTTTGTCTGTGTCATTTCTCTTCGTTAACTGCATCATTTCTCATGTTTAATTGTATCATTACTCCCCTTGAACTGTAAAATTTCTCCTCTTTAACTGTATCTGATCTTCCTTTCAACTGTTTAATTTCTCGCCATTATCTGTATCATTTCTCCTCTTTAACTGTATAATTTCTCCGCTTTAGCTGTTATTTCTGCCCTTCAACTGTTTTATTTCTCCCATTTAACTGCATCATTTCTCCTCTTAAACTGTTTCATTTCTCATCTGTAACTGTATTATTTCTCCCCTTTAACTGTATCATTTCTCCTCTTAAACTGTTTCATTTCTCATCTGTAACTGTAGTATTTCTTCACTTTAACAGTCACATTTCTCCCCTTTAACTGTATCATTTCTCCTCTTTAAGTGTATCATTTCTCCCCTTTAACTGTATCATTTCTCCCCTTTAACTGTATCATTTCTCCCCTTTAACTGTATCATTTCTCCTCTTTAATTGTATCACTTCTCCTCTTTAACTGTATCATGTATCCCCTTTAACTGTATCATTTCTCCTCTTTAACTGTATCATTTCTCCCCTTTAACTGTATCATTTCTCCTCTTTAACTTTATCATTTCTCCCCTTTAACTGTATCATTTCTCCTCTTTAAGTGTATCATTTCTCCCCTTTAACTGTATCATTTCTCCCCTTTAACTGTATCATTTCTCCCCTTTAACTGTATCATTTCTCCCCTTTAACTGTATCATTTCTCCTCTTTAACTGTATGATTTCTCCCCTTTAACTGTATCATTTCTCCCCTTTAACTGTATCATTTCTCCCCTTTAACTGTATCATTTCTCCCCTTTAACTGTATCATTTCTCCCCTTTAACTGTATCATTTCTCCCCTTTAACTGTATCATTTCTCCTCTTTATCTGTATCATTTCTCCCCTTTAACTGTATCATTTCTCCCCTTTAACTGTATGATTTCTCCCCTTTAACTGTATCATTTCTCCCCTTTAACCGTATCATTTCTCCTCTTTAACTGTATCATTTCTCCCCTTTAACTGTATCATTTCTCCCCTTTAACTGTATCATTTCTCCCCTTTAACTGTATCATTTCTCCCCTTTAACTGTATCATTTCTCCCCTTTAACTGTATCATTTCTCCCCTTTAACTGTATCATTTCTCCCCTTTAACTGTATCATTTCTCCCCTTTAACTGTATCATTTCTCCTCTTTAACTTTATCATTTCTCCCCTTTAACTGTATCATTTCTCCTCTTTAAGTGTATCATTTCTCCCCTTTAACTGTATCATTTCTCCCCTTTAACTGTATCATTTCTCCCCTTTAACTGTATCATTTCTCCCCTTTAACTGTATCATTTCTCCCCTTTAACTGTATCATTTCTCCTCTTTAACTGTATCATTTCTCCTCTTTAACTGTATCATTTCTCCCCTTTAACTGTATCATTTCTCCCCTTTAACTGTATCATTTCTCCCCTTTAACTGTATCATTTCTCCTCTTTAACTGTATCATTTCTCCTCTTTAACTGTATCATTTCGCCCCTTTAACTGTATCATTTCTCCTCTTTAACTGTATCATTTCACCCTCGAACTGCAGCTTTTCTTGTTTTTATCTGGATCATTTTTTCCCTCTATCTGTATAATTCTCCCCTTTGTCTGTGTCATTTCTCTTCGTTAACTGCATCATTTCTCATGTTTAATTGTATCATTACTCCCCTTGAACTGTAAAATTTCTCCTCTTTAACTGTATCTGATCTTCCTTTCAACTGTTTAATTTCTCGCCATTATCTGTATCATTTCTCCTCTTTAACTGTATAATTTCTCCGCTTTAGCTGTTATTTCTGCCCTTCAACTGTTTTATTTCTCCCATTTAACTGCATCATTTCTCCTCTTAAACTGTTTCATTTCTCATCTGTAACTGTATTATTTCTCCCCTTTAACTGTATCATTTCTCCTCTTAAACTGTTTCATTTCTCATCTGTAACTGTAGTATTTCTTCACTTTAACAGTCACATTTCTCCCCTTTAACTGGATCATTTCTCCCCTTTAAATCTCTCATTTCTCCCCTTTAACTGTATCATTTCTCCCCCTGAACTGTAAAATTTCTCCCCTTTAACTGTATCATTTCTCCCTTTTAACTGTATCATTTCTCCCTTTTAACTGTATCATTTCTCCTCTTTAACTGTTTCATTTCTCCGCTTTAACTCTGTCATTTCTCACCTTTAACTGTATTATTTCTCCCATTTAACTCTCTCATTTCTTCCCTTGAACTCTCTCATTTCACCTCTTTAAATGTATCATTTCTCCCTCTGAACTGTAAAATTTCTCCCATTTATCTGAATCATTTCTCCCCTTTAATTGTATCATTTCTCCTCTTTAACTTCATCATTTCTCCCATTTAACTCTCTCATTTCTTCCCTTTAACTGTATAATTTCTCCCCTTTAACTGTATCATTTCTCCCATTTAACTGTATCATTTCTCCCCTTTAACTCTCTCATTTCTCCCCTTTAACTGTATAATTTCTCCCCTTTAACTGTATCATTTCTCCCATTTAACTGTATCATTTCTCCCCTTTAACTGTATCATTTCTCCCCTTTAACTGTATCATTTCTCCCATTTAACTGTATCATTTCTCCCCTTTAACTGTATCATTTCTCCCCTTTAACTGTATCATTTCTCCCATTTAACTGTATCATTTCTCCCCTTTAACTGTATCATTTATCCCCTTTAACTGTATCATTTCTCCCATTTAACTGTATCATTTCTCCTCTTTAACTGTATAATTTCTCCCCCTGAACTGTAAAATTTCTCCCTTTTATCTGTATTATTTCTCCTCTGCAATTATATTACATCTCATCTGTAACTGTATCATTTCTCCCCTTTAACTGTATCATTTCTCCTCTTTAACTGTATCGTTTCACCCCTTTAACTGTATCATTTCTCCTCTTTAACTGTATCATTTCACCTCTTTAACTGTATCATTTCTCCTCTGTAATTATATTATATCTCATCTGTAACTGTATCATTTCTCCCCTTTAACTGTATCATTTCTCCTCTTTAACTGTATCATTTCTCCTCTTTAATTGTATAACTTCTCATCTGTAACTATCATTTCTCCCCTTTAACTGTATCATTTCTCGTCTTCAACTGTATCATTTCTCTCCTTTAAATGTATCATTTTCCCCTTTAAATGTACCATTTCTCCCCTTTAAATGTATAATTTCACTGTTTAACTTTATCGTTTCTCCCCTTTAACTGTATCGTTTCTCCCCTTTAACTGTATCATTTCCCTGTTTAACTTTATCGTTTCTCCCCTTTAACTGTATCATTTCTCCCCTTTAACTCTCTCATTTCTTCCCTTTAACTCTCTCATTTCTCCCCTTTAAATGTATCATTTCTCCCCTTTAAGTGTATCATTTCTCCTCTTTAACTGTTTCATTTCTTCCCTTTATCTGTATCATTTCTCCTCTTCAACAATATCATTTCTCCCTTTAACTGTATCATTTCTCCTCTTTAACTGTATCATTTCTCCTCTTTAACTGTATCATTTCTGCCCTTTAACTGTATCATTTCTCCCTTTAACTGTATCATTTCTCCTCTTTAACTGTATCATTTCTCCCCTTTAACTGTATCATTTCTCCTCTTTAACTTTATCATTTCTCCCCTTTAACTGTATCATTTCTCCCCTTTAACTGTATCAATTCTCCCCTTTAACTGTATAATTTCTCCCCTTTAACTGTATAATTTCGCCCCTTTAACTGTATCATTTCTTCCCTTTAACTCTCTCATTTCTCCCCTTTAACTGTATCATTTCACCCTCGAAATGCAGCTTTTCTTGTTTTTATCTGTATCATTTTTTCCCTTTATCTGTATAATTCTCCCCTTTGTCTGTGTCATTTCTCTTCGTTAGCTGCATCATTTCTCATGTTTAATTGTATCATTTCTCCCCTTGAACTGTAAAATTTCTCCTCTTTAACTGTATCTGATCTACCTTTCAACTGTTTAATTTCTCGCCATTATCTGTATCATTTCTCCTCTTTAACTGTATAATTTCTCCGCTTTAGCTGTTATTTCTGCCCTTCAACTGTTTTATTTCTCCCATTTAACTGTATCATTTCTCCTCTTAAACTGTTTCATTTCTCATCTGTAACTGTATTATTTCTTCCCTTTAACAGTTACATTTCTCCCCTTTAACTGTATCATTTCTCCCCTTTTACTGAATCATTTCTCCCCTTTAACAGTCACATTTCTCCCCTTTAACAGTATAATTTCTCCCCTTTTACTGGATCATTTCTCCCCTTTAAATCTCTCATTTCTCCCCTTCAACTGTGTCATTTCTCCCCTTCAACTGTATCATTTCTCCTCTTAAACTGTTTCATTTCTCATCTGTAACTGTATTATTTCTTCCCTTTAACAGTCATATTTCTCCCCTTTATCTGGATCATTTCTCCCCTTTAACTGTATCATTTCTCCCCTTTTACTGTATCATTTCTCCCCTTTAACAGTCACATTTCTCCCCTTTAACAGTATAATTTCTCCCCTTTTACGGGATCATTTCTCCCCTTTAAATCTCTCATTTCTCCCCTTCAACTGTATCATTTCTCCCCTTTAACTGTATAATTTCTCCTCTTAAACTGTTTCATTTCTCATCTGTAACTGTATTATTTCTTCCCTTTAACAGTCATATTTCTCCCCTTTATCTGGATCATTTCTCCCCTTTAACTGTATCATTTCTCCTCTTAAACTGTTTCATTTCTCATGTGTAACTGTATCATTTCTCCCCTTTAACTGTATCATTTCTCCCCTTTTACTGGATCATTTCTCCCCTTTAAATCTCTCATTTCTCCCCTTTAACTGTATCATTTCTCCCCTTTAACTGTATCATTTCTCCTCTTTAACTGTATCATTTATACTACTTAACTGTATCATTTCTCCCATTTAACTGTATCATTTCTCCTCTGTAATTATATTATATCTCATCTGTAACTGTTTCATTTCTCCCCTTTTACTGTATCATTTCTCCCCTTTAACTGTATCATTTCTCCCCCTGAACTGTAAAATTTCTCCCCTTTAACTGTATCATTTCTCCCTTTTAACGGTATAATTTATCCTCTTTAACTGTTTGATTTCTCCGCTTTAACTCTGTCATTTCTCACCTTCAACTGTATCATTTCTCCCATTTAACTCTCTCATTTCTTCCCTTTAACTCTCTCATTTCTCCCCTTTAACTGTATCATTTCTCCCCTTTAACTGTAACATTTCTCCCCTTTAACTGTACCGTTTCTCCCCTTTAACTGTAACATTTCTTCCCTTTAACTGTATCATTTCTCCCCTTTAACTGTATCATTTCTCCTCTTTAACTGTATCATTTCTCCTCTTTAACTGTATCATTTCTCACCTTTAACTGTATCATTTCCCCTCTTTAACTGTATCATTTCTCCCCTTTAACTGTATCATTTCTCACCTTTAACTGTATCATTTCTCCCCTTTAACTGTATCATTTCTCACCTTTAACTGTATCATTTCTCCTCTTTAACTGTATCGTTTCTCCCCTTTAACTGTATCATTTCTCCTCTGTAATTATATTATATCTCATCTGTAACTGTATCATTTCTCACCTTTAACTGTATCATTTCCCATCTTTAACTGTATCATTTCTCCCCTTTAACTGTATCATTTCTCACCTTTAACTATATCATTTCTCCTCTTTAACTGTATCGTTTCTCCCCTTTAACTGTCTCATTTCTCCTCTGTAATTATATTATATCTCATCTGTAACTGTATCATTTCTCCTCTTTAACTGTATCATTTCTCTTTAATTGTATCATTTCTGCCCTTTAACTGTATAATTTATCCCCTTTATCTGTATCATTTCTCCTCTTTAATTGTATCACTTCTCCTCTTTAACTGTATCATGTATCCCCTTTAACTGTATCATTTCTCCTCTTTAACTGTATCATTTCTCCCCTTTAACTGTATCATTTCTCCTCTTTAACTTTATCATTTCTCCCCTTTAACTGTATCATTTCTCCTCTTTAAGTGTATCATTTCTCCCCTTTAACTGTATCATTTCTCCCCTTTAACTGTATCATTTCTCCCCTTTAACTGTATCATTTCTCCCCTTTAACTGTATCATTTCTCCTCTTTCACTGTATGATTTCTCCCCTTTAACTGTATCATTTCTCCCCTTTAACTGTATCATTTCTCCCCTTTAACTGTATCATTTCTCCCCTTTAACTGTATCATTTCTCCCCTTTAACTGTATCATTTCTCCTCTTTATCTGTATCATTTCTCCCCTTTAACTGTATCATTTCTCCCCTTTAACTGTATCATTTCTCCCCTTTAACTGTATCATTTCTCCCCTTTAACTGTATCATTTCTCCTCTTTAACTGTATCATTTCTCCCCTTTAACTGTATCATTTCTCCCCTTTAACTGTATCATTTCTCCCCTTTAACTGTATCATTTCTCCCCTTTAACTGTATCATTTCTCCCCTTTAACTGTATCATTTCTCCCCTTTAACTGTATCATTTCTCCCCTTTAACTGTATCATTTCTCCTCTTTAACTTTATCATTTCTCCCCTTTAACTGTATCATTTCTCCTCTTTAAGTGTATCATTTCTCCCCTTTAACTGTATCATTTCTCCCCTTTAACTGTATCATTTCTCCCCTTTAACTGTATCATTTCTCCCCTTTAACTGTATCATTTCTCCTCTTTAACTGTATCATTTCTCCTCTTTAACTGTATCATTTCTCCCCTTTAACTGTATCATTTCTCCCCTTTAACTGTATCATTTCTCCCCTTTAACTGTATCATTTCTCCTCTTTAACTGTATCATTTCTCCTCTTTAACTGTATCATTTCGCCCCTTTAACTGTATCATTTCTCCTCTTTAACTGTATCATTTCACCCTCGAACTGCAGCTTTTCTTGTTTTTATCTGTATCATTTTTTCCCTCTATCTGTATAATTCTCCCCTTTGTCTGTGTCATTTCTCTTCGTTAACTGCATCATTTCTCATGTTTAATTGTATCATTACTCCCCTTGAACTGTAAAATTTCTCCTCTTTAACTGTATCTGATCTTCCTTTCAACTGTTTAATTTCTCGCCATTATCTGTATCATTTCTCCTCTTTAACTGTATAATTTCTCCGCTTTAGCTGTTATTTCTGCCCTTCAACTGTTTTATTTCTCCCATTTAACTGCATCATTTCTCCTCTTAAACTGTTTCATTTCTCATCTGTAACTGTATTATTTCTCCCCTTTAACTGTATCATTTCTCCTCTTAAACTGTTTCATTTCTCATCTGTAACTGCAGTATTTCTCCCCTTTAACTGTATCATTTCTCCTCTTAAACTGTTTCATTTCTCATCTGTAACTGTAGTATTTCTTCACTTTAACAGTCACATTTCTCCCCTTTAACTGGATCATTTCTCCCCTTTAAATCTCTCATTTCTCCCCTTTAACTGTATCATTTCTCCCCCTGAACTGTAAAATTTCTCCCCTTTAACTGTATCATTTCTCCCTTTTAACTGTATCATTTCTCCCTTTTAACTGTATCATTTCTCCTCTTTAACTGTTTCATTTCTCCGCTTTAACTCTGTCATTTCTCACCTTTAACTGTATTATTTCTCCCATTTAACTCTCTCATTTCTTCCCTTGAACTCTCTCATTTCACCTCTTTAAATGTATCATTTCTCCCTCTGAACTGTAAAATTTCTCCCATTTATCTGAATCATTTCTCCCCTTTAATTGTATCATTTCTCCTCTTTAACTTCATCATTTCTCCCATTTAACTCTCTCATTTCTTCCCTTTAACTGTATAATTTCTCCCCTTTAACTGTATCATTTCTCCCATTTAACTGTATCATTTCTCCCCTTTAACTCTCTCATTTCTCCCCTTTAACTGTATAATTTCTCCCCTTTAACTGTATCATTTCTCCCATTTAACTGTATCATTTCTCCCCTTTAACTGTATCATTTCTCCCCTTTAATTGTATCATTTCTCCCATTTAACTGTATCATTTCTCCCCTTTAACAGTCACATTTCTCCCCTTTAACAGTATAATTTCTCCCCTTTTACGGGATCATTTCTCCCCTTTAAATCTCTCATTTCTCCCCTTCAACTGTATCATTTCTCCCCTTTAACTGTATAATTTCTCCTCTTAAACTGTTTCATTTCTCATCTGTAACTGTATTATTTCTTCCCTTTAACAGTCATATTTCTCCCCTTTATCTGGATCATTTCTCCCCTTTAACTGTATCATTTCTCCTCTTAAACTGTTTCATTTCTCATGTGTAACTGTATCATTTCTCCCCTTTAACTGTACATTTCTCCCCTTTTACTGGATCATTTCTCCCCTTTAAATCTCTCATTTCTCCCCTTTAACTGTATCATTTCTCCCCTTTAACTGTATCATTTCTCCTCTTTAACTGTATCATTTATACTACTTAACTGTATCATTTCTCCCATTTAACTGTATCATTTCTCCTCTGTAATTATATTATATCTCATCTGTAACTGTTTCATTTCTCCCCCTTTACTGTATCATTTCTCCCCTTTAACTGTATCATTTCTCCCCCTGAACTGTAAAATTTCTCCCCTTTAACTGTATCATTTCTCCCCTTTAACTGTATCATTTCTCCTCCTGGACTGTAAAATTTCTCCCTTTTATATGAATCATTTCTCCCTTTTAACGGTATAATTTATCCTCTTTAACTGTTTGATTTCTCCGCTTTAACTCTGTCATTTCTCACCTTCAACTGTATCATTTCTCCCATTTAACTCTCTCATTTCTTCCCTTTAACTCTCTCATTTCTCCCCTTTAACTGTATCATTTCTCCCCTTTAACTGTAACATTTCTCCCCTTTAACTGTACCATTTCTCCCCTTTAACTGTATCATTTCTCCCCTTTAACTGTATCATTTCTCCTCTTTAACTGTATCATTTCTCCTCTTTAACTGTATCATTTCTCCTCTTTAACTGTATCATTTCTCCTCTTTAACTGTATCATTTCTCCTCTTTAACTGTACCGTTTCTCCCCTTTAACTGTAACATTTCTTCCCTTTAACTGTATCATTTCTCCCCTTTAACTGTATCATTTCTCCCCTTTAACTGTATCATTTCTCCTCTTTAACTGTATCATTTCTCCTCTTTAACTGTATCATTTCTCCTCTTTAACTGTACCGTTTCTCCCCTTTAACTGTAACATTTCTTCCCTTTAACTGTATCATTTCTCCCCTTTAACTGTCTCATTTCTCCTCTTTAACTGTATCATTTCTCCTCTTTAACTGTATCATTTCTCCCCTTTAACTGTATCATTTCCCCTCTTTAACTGTATCATTTCTCCTCTTTAACTGTCTCATTTCTCCTCTTTAACTGTATCATTTCTCCTCTTTAACTGTATCATTTCTCCCCTTTAACTGTATCATTTCTCACCTTTAACTGTATCATTTCTCCCCTTTAACTGTATCATTTCTCACCTTTAACTGTATCATTTCTCCTCTTTAACTGTATCGTTTCTCCCCTTTAACTGTATCATTTCTCCTCTGTAATTGTATTATATCTCATCTGTAACTGTATCATTTCTCACCTTTAACTGTATCATTTCCCATCTTTAACTGTATCATTTCTGCCCTTTAACTGTATAATTTATCCCCTTTATCTGTATCATTTCTCCTCTTTAATTGTATCACTTCTCCTCTTTAACTGTATCATGTATCCCCTTTAACTGTATCATTTCTCCTCTTTAACTGTATCATTTCTCTCCTTTAACTTTATCATTTCTCCTCTTTAACTTTATCATTTCTCCCCTTTAACTGTATCATTTCTCCTCTTTAAGTGTATCATTTCTCCCCTTTAACTGTATCATTTCTCCCCTTTAACTGTATCATTTCTCCCCTTTAACTGTATCATTTCTCCCCTTTAACTGTATCATTTCTCCTCTTTAACTGTATCGTTTCTCCCCTTTAACTGTATCATTTCTCCTCTGTAATTATATTATATCTCATCTGTAACTGTATCATTTCTCCCCTTTAACTGTATCATTTCTCCTCTTTAACTTTATCATTTCTCCCCTTTAACTGTATCATTTCTCCTCTTTAAGTGTATCATTTCTCCCCTTTAACTGTATCATTTCTCCCCTTTAACTGTATCATTTCTCCCCTTTAACTGTATCATTTCTCCCCTTTAACTGTATCATTTCTCCTCTTTAACTGTATCATTTCTCCTCTTTAACTGTATCATTTCTCCCCTTTAACTGTATCATTTCTCCCCTTTAACTGTATCATTTCTCCCCTTTAACTGTATCATTTCTCCTCTTTAACTGTATCATTTCTCCTCTTTAACTGTATCATTTCGCCCCTTTAACTGTATCATTTCTCCTCTTTAACTGTATCATTTCACCCTCGAACTGCAGCTTTTCTTGTTTTTATCTGTATCATTTTTTCCCTCTATCTGTATAATTCTCCCCTTTGTCTGTGTCATTTCTCTTCGTTAACTGCATCATTTCTCATGTTTAATTGTATCATTACTCCCCTTGAACTGTAAAATTTCTCCTCTTTAACTGTATCTGATCTTCCTTTCAACTGTTTAATTTCTCGCCATTATCTGTATCATTTCTCCTCTTTAACTGTATAATTTCTCCGCTTTAGCTGTTATTTCTGCCCTTCAACTGTTTTATTTCTCCCATTTAACTGCATCATTTCTCCTCTTAAACTGTTTCATTTCTCATCTGTAACTGTATTATTTCTCCCCTTTAACTGTATCATTTCTCCTCTTAAACTGTTTCATTTCTCATCTGTAACTGCAGTATTTCTCCCCTTTAACTGTATCATTTCTCCTCTTAAACTGTTTCATTTCTCATCTGTAACTGTAGTATTTCTTCACTTTAACAGTCACATTTCTCCCCTTTAACTGGATCATTTCTCCCCTTTAAATCTCTCATTTCTCCCCTTTAACTGTATCATTTCTCCCCCTGAACTGTAAAATTTCTCCCCTTTAACTGTATCATTTCTCCCTTTTAACTGTATCATTTCTCCCTTTTAACTGTATCATTTCTCCTCTTTAACTGTTTCATTTCTCCGCTTTAACTCTGTCATTTCTCACCTTTAACTGTATTATTTCTCCCATTTAACTCTCTCATTTCTTCCCTTGAACTCTCTCATTTCACCTCTTTAAATGTATCATTTCTCCCTCTGAACTGTAAAATTTCTCCCATTTATCTGAATCATTTCTCCCCTTTAATTGTATCATTTCTCCTCTTTAACTTCATCATTTCTCCCATTTAACTCTCTCATTTCTTCCCTTTAACTGTATAATTTCTCCCCTTTAACTGTATCATTTCTCCCATTTAACTGTACCGTTTCTCCCCTTTAACTGTAACATTTCTTCCCTTTAACTGTATCATTTCTCCCCTTTAACTGTATCATTTCTCCTCTTTAACTGTATCATTTCTCCTCTTTAACTGTATCATTTCTCACCTTTAACTGTATCATTTCCCCTCTTTAACTGTATCATTTCTCCCCTTTAACTGTATCATTTCTCACCTTTAACTGTATCATTTCTCCCCTTTAACTGTATCATTTCTCACCTTTAACTGTATCATTTCTCCTCTTTAACTGTATCGTTTCTCCCCTTTAACTGTATCATTTCTCCTCTGTAATTGTATTATATCTCATCTGTAACTGTATCATTTCTCACCTTTAACTGTATCATTTCCCATCTTTAACTGTATCATTTCTGCCCTTTAACTGTATAATTTATCCCCTTTATCTGTATCATTTCTCCTCTTTAATTGTATCACTTCTCCTCTTTAACTGTATCATGTATCCCCTTTAACTGTATCATTTCTCCTCTTTAACTGTATCATTTCTCTCCTTTAACTTTATCATTTCTCCTCTTTAACTTTATCATTTCTCCCCTTTAACTGTATCATTTCTCCTCTTTAAGTGTATCATTTCTCCCCTTTAACTGTATCATTTCTCCCCTTTAACTGTATCATTTCTCCCCTTTAACTGTATCATTTCTCCCCTTTAACTGTATCATTTCTCCTCTTTAAC
The DNA here is from genome assembly GCF_035084215.1 of Heptranchias perlo. Classification (NCBI taxonomy): domain Eukaryota; kingdom Metazoa; phylum Chordata; class Chondrichthyes; order Hexanchiformes; family Hexanchidae; genus Heptranchias; species Heptranchias perlo. Next base: position 2,887,814 of record NW_027139772.1, on the reverse strand, counting down.
TGTATCGTTTCTCCCCTTTAACTGTATCATTTCTCCTCTGTAATTATATTATATCTCATCTGTAACTGTATCATTTCTCCCCTTTAACTGTATCATTTCTCCTCTTTAACTTTATCATTTCTCCCCTTTAACTGTATCATTTCTCCTCTTTAAGTGTATCATTTCTCCCCTTTAACTGTATCATTTCTCCCCTTTAACTGTATCATTTCTCCCCTTTAACTGTATCATTTCTCCCCTTTAACTGTATCATTTCTCCTCTTTAACTGTATCATTTCTCCTCTTTAACTGTATCATTTCTCCCCTTTAACTGTATCATTTCTCCCCTTTAACTGTATCATTTCTCCCCTTTAACTGTATCATTTCTCCTCTTTAACTGTATCATTTCTCCTCTTTAACTGTATCATTTCGCCCCTTTAACTGTATCATTTCTCCTCTTTAACTGTATCATTTCACCCTCGAACTGCAGCTTTTCTTGTTTTTATCTGTATCATTTTTTCCCTCTATCTGTATAATTCTCCCCTTTGTCTGTGTCATTTCTCTTCGTTAACTGCATCATTTCTCATGTTTAATTGTATCATTACTCCCCTTGAACTGTAAAATTTCTCCTCTTTAACTGTATCTGATCTTCCTTTCAACTGTTTAATTTCTCGCCATTATCTGTATCATTTCTCCTCTTTAACTGTATAATTTCTCCGCTTTAGCTGTTATTTCTGCCCTTCAACTGTTTTATTTCTCCCATTTAACTGCATCATTTCTCCTCTTAAACTGTTTCATTTCTCATCTGTAACTGTATTATTTCTCCCCTTTAACTGTATCATTTCTCCTCTTAAACTGTTTCATTTCTCATCTGTAACTGCAGTATTTCTCCCCTTTAACTGTATCATTTCTCCTCTTAAACTGTTTCATTTCTCATCTGTAACTGTAGTATTTCTTCACTTTAACAGTCACATTTCTCCCCTTTAACTGGATCATTTCTCCCCTTTAAATCTCTCATTTCTCCCCTTTAACTGTATCATTTCTCCCCCTGAACTGTAAAATTTCTCCCCTTTAACTGTATCATTTCTCCCTTTTAACTGTATCATTTCTCCCTTTTAACTGTATCATTTCTCCTCTTTAACTGTTTCATTTCTCCGCTTTAACTCTGTCATTTCTCACCTTTAACTGTATTATTTCTCCCATTTAACTCTCTCATTTCTTCCCTTGAACTCTCTCATTTCACCTCTTTAAATGTATCATTTCTCCCTCTGAACTGTAAAATTTCTCCCATTTATCTGAATCATTTCTCCCCTTTAATTGTATCATTTCTCCTCTTTAACTTCATCATTTCTCCCATTTAACTCTCTCATTTCTTCCCTTTAACTGTATAATTTCTCCCCTTTAACTGTATCATTTCTCCCATTTAACTGTATCATTTCTCCCCTTTAACTCTCTCATTTCTCCCCTTTAACTGTATAATTTCTCCCCTTTAACTGTATCATTTCTCCCATTTAACTGTATCATTTCTCCCCTTTAACTGTATCATTTCTCCCCTTTAATTGTATCATTTCTCCCATTTAACTGTATCATTTCTCCCCTTTAACAGTCACATTTCTCCCCTTTAACAGTATAATTTCTCCCCTTTTACGGGATCATTTCTCCCCTTTAAATCTCTCATTTCTCCCCTTCAACTGTATCATTTCTCCCCTTTAACTGTATAATTTCTCCTCTTAAACTGTTTCATTTCTCATCTGTAACTGTATTATTTCTTCCCTTTAACAGTCATATTTCTCCCCTTTATCTGGATCATTTCTCCCCTTTAACTGTATCATTTCTCCTCTTAAACTGTTTCATTTCTCATGTGTAACTGTATCATTTCTCCCCTTTAACTGTACATTTCTCCCCTTTTACTGGATCATTTCTCCCCTTTAAATCTCTCATTTCTCCCCTTTAACTGTATCATTTCTCCCCTTTAACTGTATCATTTCTCCTCTTTAACTGTATCATTTATACTACTTAACTGTATCATTTCTCCCATTTAACTGTATCATTTCTCCTCTGTAATTATATTATATCTCATCTGTAACTGTTTCATTTCTCCCCCTTTACTGTATCATTTCTCCCCTTTAACTGTATCATTTCTCCCCCTGAACTGTAAAATTTCTCCCCTTTAACTGTATCATTTCTCCCCTTTAACTGTATCATTTCTCCTCCTGGACTGTAAAATTTCTCCCTTTTATATGAATCATTTCTCCCTTTTAACGGTATAATTTATCCTCTTTAACTGTTTGATTTCTCCGCTTTAACTCTGTCATTTCTCACCTTCAACTGTATCATTTCTCCCATTTAACTCTCTCATTTCTTCACTTTAACTCTCTCATTTCTCCCCTTTAACTGTATCATTTCTCCCCTTTAACTGTAACATTTCTCCCCTTTAACTGTACCGTTTCTCCCCTTTAACTGTAACATTTCTTCCCTTTAACTGTATCATTTCTCCCCTTTAACTGTATCATTTCTCCTCTTTAACTGTATCATTTCTCCTCTTTAACTGTATCATTTCTCACCTTTAACTGTATCATTTCCCCTCTTTAACTGTATCATTTCTCCCCTTTAACTGTATCATTTCTCACCTTTAACTGTATCATTTCTCCCCTTTAACTGTATCATTTCTCACCTTTAACTGTATCATTTCTCCTCTTTAACTGTATCGTTTCTCCCCTTTAACTGTATCATTTCTCCTCTGTAATTATATTATATCTCATCTGTAACTGTATCATTTCTCACCTTTAACTGTATCATTTCCCATCTTTAACTGTATCATTTCTCCCCTTTAACTGTATCATTTCTCACCTTTAACTGTATCATTTCTCCTCTTTAACTGTATCGTTTCTCCCCTTTAACTGTCTCATTTCTCCTCTGTAATTATATTATATCTCATCTGTAACTGTATCATTTCTCCTCTTTAACTGTATCATTTCTCCTCTTTAATTGTATCATTTCTGCCCTTTAACTGTATAATTTATCCCCTTTATCTGTATCATTTCTCCTCTTTAATTGTATCACTTCTCCTCTTTAACTGTATCATGTATCCCCTTTAACTGTATCATTTCTCCTCTTTAACTGTATCATTTCTCTCCTTTAACTGTATCATTTCTCCTCTTTAACTTTATCATTTCTCCCCTTTAACTGTATCATTTCTCCTCTTTAAGTGTATCATTTCTCCCCTTTAACTGTATCATTTCTCCCCTTTAACTGTATCATTTCTCCCCTTTAACTGTATCATTTCTCCCCTTTAACTGTATCATTTCTCCTCTTTAACTGTATGATTTCTCCCCTTTAACTGTATCATTTCTCCCCTTTAACTGTATCATTTCTCCCCTTTAACTGTATCATTTCTCCCCTTTAACTGTATCATTTCTCCCCTTTAACTGTATCATTTCTCCTCTTTATCTGTATCATTTCTCCCCTTTAACTGTATCATTTCTCCCCTTTAACTGTATCATTTCTCCCCTTTAACTGTATCATTTCTCCCCTTTAACTGTATCATTTCTCCTCTTTAACTGTATCATTTCTCCCCTTTAACTGTATCATTTCTCCCCTTTAACTGTATCATTTCTCCCCTTTAACTGTATCATTTCTCCCCTTTAACTGTATCATTTCTCCCCTTTAACTGTATCATTTCTCCCCTTTAACTGTATCATTTCTCCCCTTTAACTGTATCATTTCTCCTCTTTAACTTTATCATTTCTCCCCTTTAACTGTATCATTTCTCCTCTTTAAGTGTATCATTTCTCCCCTTTAACTGTATCATTTCTCCCCTTTAACTGTATCATTTCTCCCCTTTAACTGTATCATTTCTCCCCTTTAAATGTATCATTTCTCCCCTTTAACTGTATCATTTCTCCTCTTTAACTGTATCATTTCTCCTCTTTAACTGTATCATTTCTCCCCTTTAACTGTATCATTTCTCCCCTTTAACTGTATCATTTCTCCCCTTTAACTGTATCATTTCTCCTCTTTAACTGTATCATTTCTCCTCTTTAACTGTATCATTTCGCCCCTTTAACTGTATCATTTCTCCTCTTTAACTGTATCATTTCACCCTCGAACTGCAGCTTTTCTTGTTTTTATCTGGATCATTTTTTCCCTCTATCTGTATAATTCTCCCCTTTGTCTGTGTCATTTCTCTTCGTTAACTGCATCATTTCTCATGTTTAATTGTATCATTACTCCCCTTGAACTGTAAAATTTCTCCTCTTTAACTGTATCTGATCTTCCTTTCAACTGTTTAATTTCTCGCCATTATCTGTATCATTTCTCCTCTTTAACTGTATAATTTCTCCGCTTTAGCTGTTATTTCTGCCCTTCAACTGTTTTATTTCTCCCATTTAACTGCATCATTTCTCCTCTTAAACTGTTTCATTTCTCATCTGTAACTGTATTATTTCTCCCCTTTAACTGTATCATTTCTCCTCTTAAACTGTTTCATTTCTCATCTGTAACTGTAGTATTTCTTCACTTTAACAGTCACATTTCTCCCCTTTAACTGGATCATTTCTCCCCTTTAAATCTCTCATTTCTCCCCTTTAACTGTATCATTTCTCCCCCTGAACTGTAAAATTTCTCCCCTTTAACTGTATCATTTCTCCCTTTTAACTGTATCATTTCTCCCTTTTAACTGTATCATTTCTCCTCTTTAACTGTTTCATTTCTCCGCTTTAACTCTGTCATTTCTCACCTTTAACTGTATTATTTCTCCCATTTAACTCTCTCATTTCTTCCCTTGAACTCTCTCATTTCACCTCTTTAAATGTATCATTTCTCCCTCTGAACTGTAAAATTTCTCCCATTTATCTGAATCATTTCTCCCCTTTAATTGTATCATTTCTCCTCTTTAACTTCATCATTTCTCCCATTTAACTCTCTCATTTCTTCCCTTTAACTGTATAATTTCTCCCCTTTAACTGTATCATTTCTCCCATTTAACTGTATCATTTCTCCCCTTTAACTCTCTCATTTCTCCCCTTTAACTGTATAATTTCTCCCCTTTAACTGTATCATTTCTCCCATTTAACTGTATCATTTCTCCCCTTTAACTGTATCATTTCTCCCCTTTAATTGTATCATTTCTCCCATTTAACTGTATCATTTCTCCCCTTTAACAGTCACATTTCTCCCCTTTAACAGTATAATTTCTCCCCTTTTACGGGATCATTTCTCCCCTTTAAATCTCTCATTTCTCCCCTTCAACTGTATCATTTCTCCCCCTGAACTGTAAAATTTCTCCCCTTTAACTGTATCATTTCTCCCTTTTAACTGTATCATTTCTCCCTTTTAACTGTATCATTTCTCCTCTTAAACTGTTTCATTTCTCATCTGTAACTGTAGTATTTCTTCACTTTAACAGTCACATTTCTCCCCTTTAACTGGATCATTTCTCCCCTTTAAATCTCTCATTTCTCCCCTTTAACTGTATCATTTCTCCCCCTGAACTGTAAAATTTCTCCCCTTTAACTGTATCATTTCTCCCTTTTAACTGTATCATTTCTCCCTTTTAACTGTATCATTTCTCCTCTTAAACTGTTTCATTTCTCATCTGTAACTGTAGTATTTCTTCACTTTAACAGTCACATTTCTCCCCTTTAACTGGATCATTTCTCCCCTTTAAATCTCTCATTTCTCCCCTTTAACTGTATCATTTCTCCCCCTGAACTGTAAAATTTCTCCCCTTTAACTGTATCATTTCTCCCATTTAACTGTATCATTTCTCCCCTTTAACTGTATCATTTCTCCCCTTTAACTGTATCATTTCTCCCATTTAACTGTATCATTTCTCCCCTTTAACAGTCACATTTCTCCCCTTTAACAGTATAATTTCTCCCCTTTTACGGGATCATTTCTCCCCTTTAAATCTCTCATTTCTCCCCTTCAACTGTATCATTTCTCCCCTTTAACTGTATAATTTCTCCTCTTAAACTGTTTCATTTCTCATCTGTAACTGTATTATTTCTTCCCTTTAACAGTCATATTTCTCCCCTTTATCTGGATCATTTCTCCCCTTTAACTGTATCATTTCTCCTCTTAAACTGTTTCATTTCTCATGTGTAACTGTATCATTTCTCCCCTTTAACTGTATCATTTCTCCCCTTTTACTGGATCATTTCTCCCCTTTAAATCTCTCATTTCTCCCCTTTAACTGTATCATTTCTCCTCTTTAACTGTTTCATTTCTCCGCTTTAACTCTGTCATTTCTCACCTTTAACTGTATTATTTCTCCCATTTAACTCTCTCATTTCTTCCCTTGAACTCTCTCATTTCACCTCTTTAAATGTATCATTTCTCCCTCTGAACTGTAAAATTTCTCCCATTTATCTGAATCATTTCTCCCCTTTAATTGTATCATTTCTCCTCTTTAACTTCATCATTTCTCCCCTTTAACTCTCTCATTTCTCCCCTTTAACTGTATAATTTCTCCCCTTTAACTGTATCATTTCTCCCATTTAACTGTATCATTTCTCCCCTTTAACTGTATCATTTCTCCCCTTTAACTGTATCATTTCTCCCATTTAACTGTATCATTTCTCCCCTTTAACTGTATCATTTCTCCCCTTTAACTGTATCATTTCTCCCATTTAACTGTATCATTTCTCCCCTTTAACTGTATCATTTATCCCCTTTAACTGTATCATTTCTCCCATTTAACTGTATCATTTCTCCTCTTTAACTGTATAATTTCTCCCCCTGAACTGTAAAATTTCTCCCTTTTATCTGTATTATTTCTCCTCTGCAATTATATTACATCTCATCTGTAACTGTATCATTTCTCCCCTTTAACTGTATCATTTCTCCTCTTTAACTGTATCGTTTCACCCCTTTAACTGTATCATTTCTCCTCTTTAACTGTATCATTTCACCCCTTTAACTGTATCATTTCTCCTCTGTAATTATATTATATCTCATCTGTAACTGTATCATTTCTCCCCTTTAACTGTATCATTTCTCCTCTTTAACTGTATCATTTCTCCTCTTTAATTGTATAACTTCTCATCTGTAACTATCATTTCTCCCCTTTAACTGTATCATTTCTCGTCTTCAACTGTATCATTTCTCTCCTTTAAATGTATCATTTTCCCCTTTAAATGTACCATTTCTCCCCTTTAAATGTATAATTTCACTGTTTAACTTTATCGTTTCTCCCCTTTAACTGTATCGTTTCTCCCCTTTAACTGTATCATTTCCCTGTTTAACTTTATCGTTTCTCCCCTTTAACTGTATCATTTCTCCCCTTTCACTCTCTCATTTCTTCCCTTCAACTCTCTCATTTCTCCCCTTTAAATGTATCATTTCTCCCCTTTAAGTGTATCATTTCTCCTCTTTAACTGTTTCATTTCTTCCCTTTATCTGTATCATTTCTCCTCTTCAACAATATCATTTCTCCCTTTAACTGTATCATTTCTCCTCTTTAACTGTATCATTTCTCCTCTTTAACTGTATCATTTCTGCCCTTTAACTGTATCATTTCTCCCTTTAACTTTATCATTTCTCCCCTTTAACTGTATCAATTCTCCCCTTTAACTGTATAATTTCTCCCCTTTAACTGTATCATTTCTCCCCTTTAACTGTATCAATTCTCCCCTTTAACTGTATAATTTCTCCCCTTTAACTGTATAATTTCGCCCCTTTAACTGTATCATTTCTTCCCTTTAACTCTCTCATTTCTCCCCTTTAACTGTATCATTTCACCCTCGAAATGCAGCTTTTCTTGTTTTTATCTGTATCATTTTTTCCCTTTATCTGTATAATTCTCCCCTTTGTCTGTGTCGTTTCTCTTCGTTAGCTGCATCATTTCTCATGTTTAATTGTATCATTTCTCCCCTTGAACTGTAAAATTTCTCCTCTTTAACTGTATCTGATCTACCTTTCAACTGTTTAATTTCTCGCCATTATCTGTATCATTTCTCCTCTTTAACTGTATAATTTCTCCGCTTTAGCTGTTATTTCTGCCCTTCAACTGTTTTATTTCTCCCATTTAACTGTATCATTTCTCCTCGAAAACTGTTTCATTTCTCATCTGTAACTGTATTATTTCTTCCCTTTAACAGTCACATTTCTCCCCTTTAACTGTATCATTTCTCCCCTTTTACTGTATCATTTCTCCCCTTTAACAGTCACATTTCTCCCCTTTAACAGTATAATTTCTCCCCTTTTACTGGATCATTTCTCCCCTTTAAATCTCTCATTTCTCCCCTTCAACTGTGTCATTTCTCCCCTTTAACTGTATCATTTCTCCTCTTAAACTGTTTCATTTCTCATCTGTAACTGTATTATTTCTTCCCTTTAACAGTCATATTTCTCCCCTTTATCTGGATCATTTCTCCCCTTTAACTGTATCATTTCTCCCCTTTTACTGTATCATTTCTCCCCTTTAACAGTCACATTTCTCCCCTTTAACAGTATAATTTCTCCCCTTTTACGGGATCATTTCTCCCCTTTAAATCTCTCATTTCTCCCCTTCAACTGTATCATTTCTCCCCTTTAACTGTATAATTTGTCCTCTTAAACTGTTTCATTTCTCATCTGTAACTGTATTATTTCTTCCCTTTAACAGTCATATTTCTCCCCTTTATCTGGATCATTTCTCCCCTTTAACTGTATCATTTCTCCTCTTAAACTGTTTCATTTCTCATGTGTAACTGTATCATTTCTCCCCTTTAACTGTATCATTTCTCCCCTTTTACTGGATCATTTCTCCCCTTTAAATCTCTCATTTCTCCCCTTTAACTGTATCATTTCTCCTCTTTAACTGTATCATTTATACTACTTAACTGTATCATTTCTCCCATTTAACTGTATCATTTCTCCTCTGTAATTATATTATATCTCATCTGTAACTGTTTCATTTCTCCCCTTTTACTGTATCATTTCTCCCCTTTAACTGTATCATTTCTCCCCCTGAACTGTAAAATTTCTCCCCTTTAACTGTATCATTTCTCCCCTTTAACTGTATCATTTCTCCCCCTGGACTGTAATATTTCTCCCTTTTATATGAATCATTTCTCCCTTTTAACGGTATAATTTATCCTCTTTAACTGTTTGATTTCTCCGCTTTAACTCTGTCATTTCTCACCTTCAACTGTATCATTTCTCCCATTTAACTCTCTCATTTCTTCCCTTTAACTCTCTCATTTCTCCTCTTTAAGTGTATCATTTCTCCCCTTTAACTGTATCATTTCTCCTCTTTAAGTGTATCATTTCTCCCCTTTAACTGTATCATTTCTCCTCTTTAACTGTATAATTTCTCCTCTTTAGCTTTATCATTTCTCCCCTTTAAGTGTATCATTTCTCCCCTTTAACTTTATCATTTCTCCCCTTTAAGTGTATCATTTCTCCCCTTTAACTTTATCATTTCTCCCCTTTAAGTGTATCATTTCTCCCCTTTAACTGTATCATTTCTCTTCTTTAACTTTGTCATTTCTCCCCTTTAACTGTATCATTTCTCCCATTTAACTGTTTCATTTCTCCTCTTTAATTGTATAATTTCCCATCTGTAACTATCATTTCTCCCCTTTAACTGTTATATTTCTCGTCTTCAACTGTATCATTTCTCTCCTTTAAATGTATCATTTTCCCCTTTAACTGTATCGTTTCTCCCCTTCAACTGTATCATTTCTCCCCTTTAACTCTCTCATTTCTTCCCTTTAACTCTCTCATTTCTCCCCTTTAACTGTATCATTTCTCCTCTTTAACTGTATCATTTCTTCCCTTTAACTGTATCATTTCTCCTCTTTAACCATATCATTTCTCCCTTTAACTGTATCATTTCTCCTCTTTAACTGTATCATTTCTCCCTTTAACTGTATAATTTCTCCCTTTAACTGTATAATTTCTCCCCTTTAACTGTATCATTTCTCCCCTTTAACTGTATCATTTCTGTCCTTTAACTGTATCATTTCTCCCTTTAACTGTATCATTTCTCCTCTTTAACTTTATAATTTCTCCCTTTAACTGTATCATTTCTCCTCTTTAATTGTATCATTTCTCCTCTTTAACCCTCTCATTTCTCCTCTTTAACGGTATCATTTCTCCTCTTTAACTCTCTCATTTCTCCCCTTTAACTGTATCATTTCTCCCCTTTAACTGTATCATTTCTCCTCTGAAACTGTTTCATTTCTCATCTGTAACTGTATTATTTCTTCCCTTTAACAGTCATATTTCTCCCCTTTATCTGGATCATTTCTCCCCTTTAACTGTATCATTTCTCCTCTTTAACTGTATCATTTATACTACTTAACTGTATCATTTCTCCCATTTAACTGTATCATTTCTCCTCTGTAATTATATTATATCTCATCTGTAACTGTTTCATTTCTCCCCTTTTACTGTATCATTTCTCCCCTTTAACTGTATCATTTCTCCCCCTGAACTGTAAAATTTCTCCCCTTTAACTGTATCATTTCTCCCCTTTAACTGTATCATTTCTCCCCCTGGACTGTAAAATTTCTCCCTTTTATATGAATCATTTCTCCCTTTTAACGGTATAATTTATCCTCTTTAACTGTTTGATTTCTCCGCTTTAACTCTGTCATTTCTCACCTTCAACTGTATCATTTCTCCCATTTAACTCTCTCATTTCTTCCCTTTAACTCTCTCATTTCTCCTCTTTAAGTGTATCATTTCTCCCCTTTAACTGTATCATTTCTCCTCTTTAAGTGTATCATTTCTCCCCTTTAACTGTATCATTTCTCCTCTTTAACTGTATAATTTCTCCTCTTTAACTTTATCATTTCTCCCCTTTAAGTGTATCATTTCTCCCCTTTAACTTTATCATTTCTCCCCTTTAAGTGTATCATTTCTCCCCTTTAACTGTATCATTTCTCTTCTTTAACTTTGTCATTTCTCCCCTTTAACTGTATCATTTCTCCCATTTAACTGTTTCATTTCTCCTCTTTAATTGTATAATTTCTCATCTGTAACTATCATTTCTCCCCTTTAACTGTTATATTTCTCGTCTTCAACTGTATCATTTCTCTCCTTTAAATGTATCATTTTCCCCTTTAACTGTATCGTTTCTTCCCTTTAACTGTATCATTTCTCCCCTTTAACTCTCTCATTTCTTCCCTTTAACTCTCTCATTTCTCCCCTTTAACTGTATCATTTCTGCTCTTTAACCATATAATTTCTCCCTTTAACTGTATCATTTCTCCTCTTTAACTGTATCATTTCTCCCTTTAACTGTATAATTTCTCCCTTTAACTGTATCATTTCTCCCCTTTAACTGTATCATTTCTCCCCTTTAACTGTATCATTTCTCCCCTTTAACTGTATCATTTCTCCCCTTTAACTGTATCATTTCTGTCCTTTAACTGTATCATTTCTCCCATTTAACTGTTTCATTTCTCCTCTTTAATTGTATAATTTCTCATCTGTAACTATCATTTCTCCCCTTTAACTGTTATATTTCTCGTCTTCAACTGTATCATTTCTCTCCTTTAAATGTATCATTTTCCCCTTTAACTGTATCGTTTCTCCCCTTTAACTGTATCATTTCTCCCCTTTAACTCTCTCATTTCTCCCCTTTAACTGTATCATTTCTCCTCTTTAACTGTATCATTTCTTCCCTTTAACTGTATCATTTCTCCTCTTTAACTGTATCATTTCTCCCTTTAACTGTATAATTTCTCCCTTTAACTGTATCATTTCTCCTCTTTAACCCTCTCATTTCTCCTCTTTAACGGTATCATTTCTCCTCTTTAACTCTCTCATTTCTCCCCTTTAACTGTATCATTTCTCCCCTTTAACTGTATCATTTCTCCTCTGAAACTGTTTCATTTCTCATCTGTAACTGTATTATTTCTTCCCTTTAACAGTCATATTTCTCCCCTTTATCTGGATAATTTCTCCCCTTTAACTGTATCATTTCTCCTCTTTAACTGTATCATTTATACTACTTAACTGTATCATTTCTCCCATTTAACTGTATCATTTCTCATCTGTAATTATATTATATCTCATCTGTAACTGTTTTATTTCTCCCCTTTTACTGTATCATTTCTCCCCTTTAACTGTATCATTTCTCCCCCTGAACTGTAAAATTTCTCCCCTTTAACTGTATCATTTCTCCCCTTTAACTGTATCATTTCTCCCCCTGGACTGTAAAATTTCTCCCTTTTCTATGAATCATTTCTCCCTTTTAACGGTATAATTTATCCTCTTTAACTGTTTGATTTCTCCGCTTTAACTCTGTCATTTCTCACCTTCAACTGTATCATTTCTCCCATTTAACTCTCTCATTTCTTCCCTTTAACTCTCTCATTTCTCCTCTTTAAGTGTATCATTTCTCCCCTTTAACTGTATCATTTCTCCTCTTTAAGTGTATCATTTCTCCCCTTTAACTGTATCATTTCTCCCCTTTAACTGTATCATTTCTCCTCTTTAACTGTATCATTTCTCCTCTTTAACTGTATCATTTCTTCCATTTAATTGTATCATTTCTCCCCTTTAACTTTATCATTTCTCCCCTTTAAGTGTATCATTTCTCCCCTTTAACTGTATCATTTCTCCCCTTTAACTGTATCATTTCTCTTCTTTAACTTTGTCATTTCTCCCCTTTAACTGTATCATTTCTCCCATTTAACTGTTTCATTTCTCCTCTTTAACTATATCATTTCTCCCTTTAACTGTATCATTTCTCCTCTTTAACTCTCTCATTTCTCCTCTTTAACTCTCTCATTTCTCCTCTTTCACACTCTCATTTCTCCCCTTTAACTGTATAATTTCTCCTCTTTAACTGTATCATTTCTCCCATTTTACTGTATCATTTCTCCTCTTTAACTGTATCATTTCTCCTCTTTAACTCTCTCATTTCTCCTCTTTAACTCTCTAATTTCTCCTCTTTTACACTCTCATTTCTCCCCTATAACTGTATCATTTCTCCTCTTTAATTGTATCATTTCTCCCCTTTAACTGTATCAATTCCCCCCTTTAACTGTATCATTTCTCCCCTTTAACTGTATCAATTCTCCCCTTTAACTGTATCATTTCTCCCCTTTAATTGTATCATTTCTCCTCTTTAACTGTATCAATTCTCCCCTTTAACTGTATGATTTCTTCCCTTTAACTCTCTCATTTCTTCCCTTTAACTCTCTCATTTCTCCCCTTTAACTGTATCATTTCACCCTCGAACTGCAGCTTTTCTTGTTTTTATCTGTATCATTTTTTCCCTCTATCTGTATAATTCTCCCCTTTGTCTGTGTCATTTCTCTTCGTTAACTGCATCATTTCTCATGTTTAATTGTATCATTTCTCCCCTTGAACTGTAAAATTTCTCCTCTTTAACTGTATCTGATCTTCCTTTCAACTGTTTAATTTCTCGCCATTATCTGTATCATTTCTCCTCTTTAACTGTATAATTTCTCCGCTTTAGCTGTTATTTCTGCCCTTCAACTGTTTTATTTCTCCCATTTAACTGTATCATTTCTCCTCTTAAACTGTTTCATTTCTCCTCTTTATCTGAATGATTTCTCCTCTTTAACCCTCTCATTTCTCCCCTTTTACTGTGTCATTTCTCCTCTTTAACTGTATCATTTCTCCTCTTTAACTGTATCACTTCTCCCCTTTTACTGTATCATTTCTCCTCTTTAACTGTATCATTTCTCCTCTTTAACTCTCTAATTTCTCCTCTTTTACACTCTCATTTCTCCCCTATAACTGTATCATTTCTCCTCTTTAATTGTATCATTTCTCCCCTTTTACTGTATCATTTCTCCCCTTTTACTGTATCATTTCTCCTCTTTAACTGTATTATTTCTCCCATTTAACTGTATCATTTCCCCTCTTGATCTGAATGATTTCTCCTCTTTAATTGTATCATTTTTCTCGTGTATCGTATCTCTATCTGTTTTGTGTGGATGTTTCTCCAATATTTGTTCGGATGATTTCCACAGACCGACCACTTCAGAGGCACCAGTTCAATCGAATATTTGTTCAATATGATGATCTTTGCGATTATATCGTATATTCCAGTATAGGTCACTGCACTGTGACTGCTATTATCACACTGTTATAACGGTGTCCAGGTATTTCTCCTGTGTTAATACTATTTTCCTGTGACTGCTATTATCACACTGTTATAACGGTTTACATATATTCCTCCTGTGTTAATACTATTTTACTGTGACTGCTATTATCACACTGTTATAACGGTGTCCAGGTATTTCTCCTGTGTTAATACTATTTTACTGTGACTGCTATTATCACACTGTTATAACGGTTTACATATATTCCTCCTGTGTTAATACTATTTTACTGTGACTGCTATTATCACACTGTTATAACGGTTTACATATATTCCTCCTGTGTTAATACTATTTTACTGTGACTGCTATTATCACACTGTTATAACGGTTTACATATATTCCTCCTGTGTTAATACTATTTTCCTGTGACTGGTATTATCACACTGTTATAACAGTATATATGTTGTTCAATTTTGCAATTGACACAGTTACTGTGGGTGAATTATCACACTGTTGTCCACATTGAGTGAGGCCGCATAACTGTTGGCATCTCTCGATTCTGAATCACAAAGTTGTAAGATCAATGTCCACTATTGGACGAAGCCCACAATTGATCCTGAGAGCGCACTGCAGTGCTGAGGGAGCGTTGTACTGTATGTTGTACTGAGGGAGCGCGGTACTGTATGTTGTCCTGAGGGAGCGCGGTACTGTATGTTGTACAGAGGGAGCGCGGTACTGTATGTTGTACAGAGGGAGCGTTGTACTCTATGTTGTACTCAGGGAGCGTTGTACTCTATGTTGTACTGACGGAGCGCTGTACTGTATGTTGTACTGAGGGAGCGCTGTACTCTATGTTGTATTGAGGGAGCGCTGTACTCTATGTTGTACTGACGGAGCGCTGTACTGTATGTTGTACTGAGGGAGCGCTGTACTGTATGTTGTACTGAGGGAGCGCTGTACTCTATGTTGTACTGAGGGAGCGCTGTACTGTATGTTGTACTGAGGGAGCGCTGTACTCTATGTTGTACTGAGGGAGCGTTGTACTCTATGTTGTACTGAGGGAGCGCTGTACTGTATGGAGTACTGAGGGAGCGCTGTACTGTATGGAGTACTGAGGGAGCGCTGTACTGTATGGAGTACTGAGGGAGCGCTGTACTGTATGGAGTACTGAGGGAGCGCTGTACTGTATGTTGTACTGAGGGAGCGCTGTGCTGTATGGAGTACTGAGGGAGCGCTGTACTGTATGGAGTACTGAGGGAGCTCTGAACTCTGAGTTGTCCTGAGAGAGCTCTGTACTGTATGTTGTACTGAGGGAGCGCTGTACTGAATGCAGTACTGAGGGAGCGCTGTACTGTATGGAGTACTGAGGGAGCTCTGAACTCTGAGTTGTCCTGAGAGAGCTCTGTACTGTATGGAGTACTGAGGGAGCTCTGTATACTATGTCATCCTGAAGGAGCGCTGTTCTGTATGTTTTACTAAGAGTTCACTGTACCGCTGTAGATATAGAAACATATAAAACTAGGAGCAGGAGTAGGCCATTCGGCCCTTCGAGCCTGCTCCACCATTCAATATGATCATGGCTGATCCTCTATCTCAATACCATATTTCCCGCTCTCTCCCCATACCCCTTGATGCCTTTTGTGTCTCGAAATCTATCTCGCTCCTTCTTAAATATATTCAGTGACTTGGCCTCCACAGCCTTCTGTAGTAGAGAATTCCACAGGTTCACCACCCTCTGAGTGAAGAAATTTCTCCTCATCTCAGTCCTAAATGTCCTACCCCGTATCCTGAGGCTGTGACCCCTCGTTCTAGACCACCCAGCCAGGGGAAACATCCTCCCTGCATCCAGTCTGTCTAACCCTGTCAGAATTTTATATGTTTCAATGAGATCTCCTCTCACTCTTCTAAACTCGAGTGAATACAGGCCGATTCGACCCAATCTCTCCTCATACGACAGTCCTGCCATCCCACGAATCAGTCTGGTGAACCTTCGCTGCACTCCCTCTATGGCAAGAATATCCTTTCTTAGGTAAGGAGACCAAAACTGCACACAATACTCCAGGTGTTGTCTCACCAAGGCCCTGTATAACTGCAGTAAGACATCCTTGCTCCTGTACTCAAATCCTCTTGCAATGAAGGCCAACATACCATTTGCCTTCCTAACTGCTTGCTACACCTGCATGTTTGCTTTCAGTGACTGGTGTACAAGGACACCCAGGTCCCTTTGTACATCAACATTCCCCAATCTATCACTATTTAAATAATACTCTGCCTTTCTGTTTTTCCTTCCGAACTGGATAACTTCACATTTATCCACATTATACTGCAACTGCCATGTATTTGCCCACTCACTCAACTTGTCTAAATTGTCTTGAAGCCTCATTTTGTGTCGTCAGCAAACTTGGAAATATTACATTTAGTTCCCTCATTCAAATCATTGATATATATTGTGAATAGCTGGGGCCCAAGCACTGATCCCTGCAGTACCCCACTAGTCACTGCCTGCCACCCGGAAAAAGACCAATTCATTCCTACTCTCTGTTTCCTGTCTGTTAACCAATTTTCAAGCCATGCCAGTGTATTACCCAAAATCCCATGGGCTTTAATATTGCACACTAACCTCTTATGTGGGACTTTATCAAAGGCCTTCTGAAAATCCAAATAAACCACATTCACTGGTTCTCCCTTATCTATTCTACCAGTTACATCCTCAAAAACTCCAGTAGGTTTGTCAAACATGATTTCCCTTTCATAAATCCATGTTGACTTTGTCTAATCCCGTTCATATTTTCTCAGTGTTCTGTTATCACATCCTTTATAATAGACTTTAGCATTTTCCCTACTATTGATGTTAGGCTAACCGGTCTGTAGTTCATTGTTTTCTCTCCCTCCTTTTTTTAAATAGTGGGGATACATTTGCCACCCTCCAATCTGCAGGAACTGTTCCATAATCTAAAGAATATTGGAATTTTCTGCTGTATGTAGTTCTGAGGGAGCTCTCTACTGTATAGAGTACTGAGTGAGCGCTGCACTGTATGGAGTACTGAGGGATCTCTGTACTGTGTGTAGTACTGAGGGAGCGCTGTACTGTGTGTAGTACTGAGGGAGCGCTGTAATGTACGGAGTACTGAGGGATCTCTGTACTGTGTGTAGTACTGAGGCAGCGCTGTAATGTACGGAGTACTGAGGGAGCGCTGTACTGTATAGCATACTGAGGGAGCACTGTATTGTATGTTGTGCTGCGGGAGAGCAGTACTGTATGGAGTACAGAGGGAGCGCTGTACTGTATGTTGTACTGAGAGAGTGCTATACTGTATTTTTTACTGAGGGAGTGCTGTACTGTATGGAATACTGAGAGAGAGCTGTACTGTATGGAGTACTGAGGGAACGCTTTATTGCATGGAGAATTGAGGGAGCGCTGTACTGTATGTAGCACTGAGGGAGCGCTGTACTGTGTTTTGTACTGAGGGAGCGCTGTGCTGTAGGGAGTACCGAGGGAGCGCTGTACTCTATGTTGTACTGAGGGAGCGCTGTACTATATGTTGTACTGAGGGAGCACTGTACTGCATGTTGTACTGAGCGAGCGCTGTACTGCATGGAGTATTGAGGGAGCGCTGTACTGTACGTTGTACTGATGGAGCGCTGTACTGTACATTGTACTGAGGGAGCGCTGTACTGTACGTTGTACTGATGGAGCGCTGTACTGTACATTGTACTGAGGGAGCGCTGCACTGTACATTGTACTGAGGGAGCGCTGTACTGTACGGAGTATTGAGGGAGCGCTGTACTCTATGGAGTACTGAGGGAGCGCTGTACTGAATGGAGCCCTGAGGGAGCGATTTACTCTATGGAGTACTGAGGGAGCGCTGTACTATACGGAGTACTGAGGGAGCGCTGTACTATAGTTTGTACTGAGGGAGCGCCGTATTGTAAGGAGTATTGAGGGAGCGCTGTAATGTGTGTAGTGCTGACGGAGCACTATACTGTCGGGAGTTGAGGGAGCGCTGCATTGTTTG
The DNA here is from genome assembly GCF_035084215.1 of Heptranchias perlo. NCBI lineage: Eukaryota > Metazoa > Chordata > Chondrichthyes > Hexanchiformes > Hexanchidae > Heptranchias > Heptranchias perlo. The sequence goes on along the minus strand of NW_027139772.1, from coordinate 2,869,807 downwards.
GAGCAATGAGAGTGCGCAGTACTGTTTGGAGTACTGAGGGAGTGTTGTACACTATGGCGTACTGAGGGAGCTCTATACTCTATTTGTCCTGAGGGAGCGCTGTACTGTACATAGTTCTGAGGGAGCGCTGTACTGTATGTTGTACTGAGGGAGCGCTGTACTGTACATAGTTCTGAGGGAGCGCTGTACTGTATGTTGTACTGAGGGAGCGCTGTACTGTACATAGTTCTGAGGGAGCGCTGTACTGTATGTTGTACTGAGAGATCGCTGTGCTGCATGGATTACTGAGCGAGCGCTGTACTGTATGGAGTAATGATGTGGAGATGCCGGTGATGGACTGGGGTTGACAAATGTAAGGAATCTTACAACATCAGGTTATAGTCCAACTGTTTTATTTGAAAATCACAAGCTTTCGGAGGCTTTCTCCTTCGTCAGGTGAGTGAGTGTGGGATTCCATGGAAGGTGACCGCATTTATATTCAGAGAACAATACCTGGTGATTACAGATAATCTTTCCAACTACCCGTTGTCAAGGCAGTCAAAGTGTTCAGACAGAGTGATGTTACCTACAGGACCACCGAATGCACAAACGGCCAGAACAAAAAAGACAGACAGAGAGAGAGAGATAAACATCCGAAAGGAAGAGAAAGACAGAGAATGACCCGTTGTGTTAAAAACAGATAACTTTTTTTCGCTGGTGGGGTTACATGTAGCGTGACATGAACCCAAGATCCCGGTTGAGGCCGTCCTCATGGGTGCGGAACTTAGCTATCAACTTCTGCTCGAAGATTTTGCGTTGTCGTGTGTCTCGAAGGCCGCCTTGGAGTACGCTTACCCGAAGGTCGGTGGATGAATGTCCATGACTGCTGAAGTGTTCCCCGACTGGGAGGGAACCCTCCTGTCTGGCGATTGTTGCGCGGTGTCCGTTCATCCGTTGTCGCAGCGTCTGCATGGTCTCGCCAATGTACCATTCTCTGGGGCATCCTTTCCTGCAACGTATGAGGTAGACAATGTTGGCCGAGTCACAGGAGTATGAACCATGTACCTGGTGGGTGGTGTCCTCTCGTGTGATGGTGGTATCTGTGTCGATGATCTGGCATGTCTTGCAGAGGTTACCGTGGCAGGGTTGTGTGGCGTCGTGGACGCTGTTCTCCTGAAGGCTGGGTAATTTGCTGCGAACGATGGTCTGTTTGAGGTTGGGTGGCTGTTTAAAGGCGAGTAGTGGAGGTGTGGGGATGGCCATAGCGAGGTGTTTGTCCTCATTGATGACATGTTGAAGGCTGCGGAGAACATGGTGTAGTTTCTCCGCTCCGGGGAAGTACTGGACGACAAAGGGTACTCTGTTGGTTGCGTCCCGTGTTAGTCTCCTGAGGAGGTCTATGCGATTTTTTGCTGTGGCCCGTCGGAACTGTCGATCGATGAGTCGAGCGTCATATCCCGTTCATACCAGGGCTTCTTTCAGAGTCTGTAGGTGTCCATCGCGTTCCTCCTCGTCTGAGCAGACCCTGTGTATTCGCAGGGCCTGTCCATAGGGGATGGCCTCTTTGACGTGGTTAGGGTGGAAGCTGGAAAAGTGGAGCATCGTGAGGTTGTCCGTGGGCTTGCGGTGGAGTGAGGTGCTGAGGTGCCCGTCTTTGATGGAGATTCGTGTGTCCAAGAAAGAAACTGATTCTGAGGAGTAGTCCATGGTGAGCTTGATGGTGGGATGGAACTTGTTCATGTTATCGTGTAGTCTCTTTAGTGATTCCTTGCCGTGGGTCCATAGAAAGAAAATGTCGTCGATGTATCTGGTGTATAGTGTTGGTTGGAGGTCTTGTGCAGTGAAGAAGTCCTGCTCGAACTTGTGCATGAAAATGTTGGCGTATTGGGGTGCGAATTTGGTCCCCATGGCTGTTCCGTGTGTTTGGGTAAAGAACTGGTTATCGAAGGTGAAGACATTGTGATCCAGGATGAAGCGGATGAGTTGTAGGATGGCGTCTGGAGATTGGCTGTTGTTGGTGTTGAGTATTGATGCTGTCGCAGCGATGCCGTCATCGTGGGGGATACTGGTGTAGAGTGCCGAGACGTCCATCGTGGTGAGAAGTGTTCCTGGTTCATCTGGTCCGTGGGTACTGAGTTTTTGTAGGAAGTCTGTAGTGTCATGACAGAAGCTGGAGGTTCCCTGTACGATGGGTTTCAGGATGCCCTCGACGTATCCAGAGAGGTTCTCACACAGGGTTCCGTTGCCTGATACGATAGGACGTCCGGGTGTGTTGGCTTTGTGTATCTTTGGGAGGCAGTAGAAGTCTCCCACGCGGGGAGTACGTGGGATGAGAGCTGTACTGTATGTTGTACTGAGGGAGCGCTGTACTGTATGTTGTACTGAGGGAGCGCTGTACTGTATGTTGTACTGAGGGAGCGCTGTACTCTATGTTGTACTGAGGGAGCGCTGTACTCTATGTTGTACTGAGGGAGCGCTGTACTGTATGTTGTACTGAGGGAGCGCTGTACTGTATGTTGTACTGAGGAAGCGCTGTACTCTATGTTGTACTGAGGGAGCGCTGTACTCTATGTTGTGCTGAGGGAGCGCTGTACTGTATGGTGTACTGAGGGAGCGCTGTACTGTATGTTGTACTGAGGGAGCGCTGTACTCTATGTTGTGCTGAGGGAGCGCTGTACTCTATGTTGTACTGAGGGAGCGCTGTACTCTATGTTGTACTGAGGGAGCGCTGTACTCTATGTTGTACTGAGGGAGGGCTGTACTGTATGTTGTACTGACGGAGCGCTGTACTGTATGTTGTACTGAGGGAGGACTGTACTGTATGTTGTACTGAGGGAGCGCTGTACTGTATGTTGTACTGAGGGAGCGCTGTACTATATGTTGTACTGAGGGAGCGCTGTACTGTATGTTGTACTGATGGAGCGCTGTACTGTATGTTGTACTGAGGGAGCGCTGTACTATATGTTGTACTGAGGGAGCGCTGTACTGTATGTTGTACTGAGGGAGCGCTGTCCTGTTTGTTGTACTGAGGGAGCGCTGTACTCTACGTTGTACTGAGGGAGCGCTGTACTCTATGTTGTACTGAGGGAGCGCTGTACTGTATGTTGTACTGAGGGAGCGCTGTACTCTCTTGTTCTGAGGGAGCGCTGAACTGTATGGTGTACTGAGGGAGCGCTGTACTCTCTTGTTCTGAGGGAGCGCTGAACTGTATGTTGTACTGAGGGAGCGCTGTACTCTATGTTGTACTGAGGGAGCGCTGTACTCTATGTTGTCCTAAGGGAGCGCTGTATTGTATGTTGTACTGAGGGAGCGCTGTACTGTATGTTGTACTGAGGGAGCGCTGTACTCTATGTTGTACTGAGGGAGCGCTGTACTTTATGTTGTACTAAGGGAGCGCTGTACTGTATGTTGTACTGAGGGAGCGCTGTACTCTATGTTGTACTGAGGGAGCGCTGTACTCTATGTTGTACTGAGGGAGCGCTGTACTCTATGTTGTACTGAGGGAGCGCTGTACTCTATGTTGTACTGAGGGAGCGCTGTACTGTATGTTGTACTGAGGGAGCGCTGTACTATATGTTGTACTGAGGGAGCGCTGTACTCCATGTTGTACTGAGGGAGCGCTGTACTGTATGTTGTACTGAGGGAGCGCTGTACTGTATGTTGTACTGAGGGAGCGCTGTACTGTATGTTGTACTGAGGGAGCGCTGTACTGTATGGTGTACTGAGGGAGCGCTTTACTATATGTTGTACTGAGGGAGCGCTGTACTGTATGTTGTACTGAGGGAGCGCTGTACTGTATGTTGTACTGAGGGAGCGCTGTACTGTATGTTGTACTGAGGGAGCGCTGTACTATATGTTGTACTGAGGGAGCGCTGTACTGTATGTTGTACTGAGGGAGCTCTGTACTGTATGTTGTACTGAGGGAGCGCTGTCCTGTTTGTTGTACTGAGGGAGCGCTGTCCTCTACGTTGTACTGAGGGAGCGCTGCACTCTATGTTGTACTGAGGGAGCGCTGTCCTCTATCTTGTACTGAGGGAGCGCTGTACTCTATGTTGTACTGTGGGAGCGCTGTACTCTATGTTGTACTGAGGGAGCGCTGTACTCTATGTTGTACTGAGGGAGCGCTGTATTCTATGTTGTATTGAGGGAGCGCTGTACTGTATGTTGTACTGAGGGAGCGCTGTACTGTATGTTGTACTGAGGGAGCGCTGTACTATATGTTGTACTGAGGGAGCGCTGTACTGTATGTTGTACTAAGGGAGCGCTGTACTGTATGTTGTACTGAGGGAGCGCTGTACTATATGTTGTACTGAGGGAGCGCTGTACTGTATGTTGTACTGATGGAGCGCTGTACTGTATGTTGTACTGAGGGAGCGCTGTACTATATGTTGTACTGAGGGAGCGCTGTACTGTATGTTGTACTGAGGGAGCGCTGTCCTGTTTGTTGTACTGAGGGAGCGCTGTACTCTACGTTGTACTGAGGGAGCGCTGTACTCTATGTTGTACTGAGGGAGCGCTGTACTGTATGTTGTACTGAGGGAGCGCTGTATTCTATGTTGTACTGAGGGAGCGCTGTACTGTATGTTGTACTGAGGGAGCGCTGTACTCAATGTTGTACTGAGGGAGCGCTGTACTGTATGTTGTACTGAGGGAGCGCTGTACTGTATGTTGTACTGAGGGAGCGCTGTATTCTATGTTGTACTGAGGGAGCGCTGTATTCTATGTTGTACTGAGGGAGCGCTGTACTGTATGTTGTACTGAGGGAGCGCTGTACTCTATGTTGTACTGAGGGAGCGCTGTATTCTATGTTGTACTGAGGGAGCGCTGTACTGTATGTTGTACTGAGGAAGCGCTGTACTCTATGTTGTACTGAGGAAACGCTGTACTATATGTTGTACTGAGGGAGCGCTGTACTGTATGTTGTACTGAGGGAGCGCTGTACTGTATGTTGTACTGAGGGAGCGCAGTACTGTATGGTGTACTGAGGGAGCGCTGTACACTATGTTGTACTGAGGGAGCGCTGTACTCTATGTTGTACTGAGGGAGCGCTGTACTATATGTTGTACTGAGGGAGCGCTGTACTGTATGTTGTACTGATGGAGCGCTGTACTCTATATTGTACTGAGGGAGCGCTGTACTCTATGTTGTACTGAGGGAGCGCTGTACTCTATGTTGGACTGAGGGAGCGCTGTACTGTATGTTGTACTGAGGGAGCGCTGTACTATATGTTGTACTGAGGGAGCACTGTACTCTATGTTGTACTGAGGGAGCGCTGTACTCTATGTTGTACTGAGGGAGCGCTGTGCTCTATGTTGTACTGAGGGAGCGCTGTACTATATGTTGGACTGAGGGAGCGCTGTACTCTATGTTGTACTGAGGGAGCGCTGTACTCTCTGTTGGACTGAGGGGCTTTTTTACCGAATGAGACCATTCATCTTCGGGTGGATCGGGTGGATATTGATGATCCGAGGTGACTATCTGAAGAAGAGCCGTGAATTCTCACTGTATCTTCATCAACAGTCCCTCGGCCAAATCAGGTAAACCCAATTGTCCAATCTCTCCTCCGCCGTTTGGGAATCTTTTTGAGTTTGTTGACTGGTGAATTTTCCAACAGTGAATAATGTGACGGTAATTAATCGGAGGAAGGCGCTTTGGATCCTCAGAAGGACATGGTCGGGTTTAAATATCGATTCGTTACTTCTTTCTTCATCACTTCCACTTTTGTTGTCGGTAGTTTTATTCCTTATCCTCTTAACGATCTTTTGTAATTCATGACCGATAGATTCTCCCGTCTCTCTGATCTTTTATAATCCATTACCGATAGATTCTCCCGTCTCTCTGATCTTTTATAATCCATTACCGATAGATTCTCCCGTCCCTCTGATCTTTTATAATCCATTACCGATAGATTCTCCCGTCTCTCTGATCTTTTATAATTCATTACCGATAGATTCTCCCGTCTCTCTGATCTTTTGTAATCCATTACCGATAGATTCTCCCGTCTCTCTGATCTTTTATAATCCATTACCGATAGATTCTCCCGTCTCTCTGATCTTTTATAATCCATTACCGATAGATTCTCCCGCCTCTCTGATCTTTTATAATCCATTACCGATAGATTCTCCCGTCTCTCTGATCTTTTATAATCCATTACCGATAGATTCTCCCGTCTCTCTGATCTTTTGTAATCCATTACCGATAGATTCTCCCGTCTCTCTGATCTTTTGTAATCCATGACCGATAGATTCTCCCGTCTCTCTGATATTCCCACTTTAGCTTCAACGTGTTCCCGAGTCCTCCTTGTTCTCCATTACATTTCATTGTATTATTTTTTCAGTCCGATGTCTTTGGCCTGTCTCAATTTTAATGCGAATGATTATTTTAAACACAGAGCCCGGTGCCCATGGCGTGAGAGATCCATTTTCACCCCAGGGTCACGTTTCCAAACTGTAAATGTCTCTCGGAATCCTGTCAACGGATGATTTCGCTCAGAATCCGTTCAGTCATTTTCCTCTTTTTCTCTCTCTCTGTCTCACAGCTAACTTGGCAGTGATTGTGATCCTGTCCCGAGGAAGGTGCGGTCTCTCCAGATGTATCACTCGGTACCTGGTGTCCATGGCGGTGACGGATCTCCTGGTCATTCTCACGGCTGTGATATTAAACCGGATTGCTGGCATTTATTTTCGGGGTAGTTTCCTGTCCATCACTCCCGTCTGTAGTCTCAGCATTGTCCTAATTTATATCGCCAGAGTCAGTTCTGTCTGGTTAACGGTCACTTTCACCTTTGATCGATTTGTGGCCATTTGTTGCCAGAAGCTGAAAACAAAATATTGCACCGAGAAAACGGCGGCCGTGGTTATAGGGACGGTCTGTGCCCTGAGCTGTTTAAAAACCGTCCCTTCATACTTTATATATGAACCTTTGTATACAATTAACAATGTACCTTGGTTCTGTAAGGTAAAATTGGAATTTTATTCCTCACCTCTATGGGCCGCATTTGACTGGTTTCATCGTATTTTAACCCCGTGTCTCCCATTCCTTCTGATTCTTCTGCTCAATGCTCTGACCGTCAGATACATTCTAGCGGCCAACAGAGCCCGCAGGAGACTCCGGGCCCACAGCAATGGTGAGAATCAGAGTGACCCAGAGATGGAGAGTCGGAGAAGGTCCATCATTTTACTCTTCGCAATCTCGGGCAGTTTTATCCTCTTGTGGTTGTTGTTTCTTATAACTTTCCTCTATGTCCGAATTGCGAACGTTAGTTATTTCTCAGGATCCAATTTCGGTGACTCACTTTTTATTCTGGAGGAAAGCGGATTTATGCTTCAGCTTTTGAGTTCCTGCATCAACCCGTTTATTTATGCAGGGACCCAGAGTAAATTCAGAGAGGAGTTAAAGAATGGGGTGAAATATCCATTCAGACTAATTGTTCAATTATTTCAACAATGAAAATAGTCAAATCCATAAGACCATAAGAGATAGCAGCAGGAGTAGGCCATTCAGCCCATCGAGCCTGCTCCACCATTCATGGCTGATCTGATTTTTACCTCATCTCCACTTTCCCGCCTTTCCCCGTATCCTTTGACTTCCTTGCTAATCAACAATTTGTCTAACTCAGCCTTGAATGTATTCAATGACTCAGCCTCCACAGCTTTTTGGGGTAAAGAATTCCAAAGATTCACGACCCTCTGGGAGAAGAAATTCCTCCTCATTTCCGTCTTAAACGGGCGACCCCTTATTCTGAGACTATGCCCCCTAGTTTTAGATTCCCCGAGGGGTAACATCCTCTCAGCATCTACCCTATCGAGTCCCCTCAGAATCTTGTATGTTTCAATAAGATCTCCTCTCATTCTTCTAAACTCCAATGAATAGACCCAACCTGTTCAATCTTTCCTCATAAGACAACCCTTCCATACCCGGGATCAACCTCGTGAACCTTCTCTGAACTGCCTCCAATGCAAGTATGTCCTTCCTTAAATAAGGGCACCAGAACTGTCCGCAGTACTCCAGGTGTGGTCTTACCAGCACCCTGTACAGTTGGAGCATGACTTCCCTGCTTTTATACTCCATTCTCCTAGAAATAAAGGCCAATATTCCGTTTGCCTTCCGGATTACCTGCTGCACCTGTATGTTGACTTTTTGTGTTCCATGTACGAGGACACCCAGATCCCGCTGTACCACAGCATTTTGTAGTATTTCTCCATTCAAATGATATTTTGTTTTTTTATTTTTCCTGCCAATGTGGATGACTTCACATTTTCCCACATTATATTCTATGAGACCATAAGAGATAGGAGCATGAATAGGCCATTCGGCCCCTAAAGCCTACTCCGCCATTCAATGAGATCATGGCTGATCTGATTTCGACCTCAACTCCACTTTCCCGCCCTTTAACCCGGTAACAGTTTTGACCAGTTTGCTGTCGTCAGTCTCTGTCTCATTCTGTTAAAGTTAGCCTTCCGAAATCTGGAATCTGAGTATTGGACCAGACTGTAAATATTGTATTGGACAGTAAAGTTGCTCCAGGGTTAATGGATATAAGGGGATGTGTAAAATTGGCTGAGAGGAAGTGATTGAAGATATAAGCTGGAAACAGGGAAATTACATCACCAATGGGAATTTTTCTAAGGTCATCGCCCTAAGGGATTATTGGTGAATTTCAGGAATCAACCCAAAGGGGTTAGAGAAAGATGTGTGAGTAGATCTATGAGCAATAGAAATCAGCTAGGAATGATTTACTAAAAATATCAATCTGGTATAATCTAGTGAAAGACAGGAAATAGTTGAGAATATTGAATTGACAGCTTTCTCGTGGAGATTTGTGTCCTCGTCTCAACTGAACAATGAGAAAACTGCATTTGATAGCCTGGGCACTACTCGATACATCTGGACCATACAGGGGGAGATAAGCAAAGACCTCCAGACCGCCCCCCTCCCCCCTCCAGACCGCCCGCCCCCTCCAGACCACCCTGATCGTTTAATGAGATAACCTGAAAGCCTAAGAATGGCTACAGTGAACATGAAAGATACAAATGTGTGTTGCTATTTATTGGAAACAGAGACCACGATGAAGAACATGATTCCAAAGGCCTCCGGTCTGGTGAGTTAGTGGAACCGCTCTTCAAACAGACCAGTTGTTCTTACAGGACGGAATCTTACTGGACATATGGCCTGTGTCATGGGAATACCATGAGGAAAAGAACCTGGCCAGCAGAACGATACCTCTGATATGTTGCATGTGAGGTAACTAGTCTGTGGAAATGCGTGATGAAGATGCCCTAAGAACGGGTCTGAATCACGCTCAGTTACTGAACAACAGAAGGACAAGAAATGGTTAATGTGGCCCAGGAGAGTGAGAAAATCTTTTATGCGAAGGCACTGACACATTGTCCACAGAGAAACCGACTAATTAATGAAACAATCAGGAATCAGAGGGATTGAAATTAAAGTAAAGACGGACACAGTAATATGGATTTCCAAATTCAGGTTTCGGCTCCTTTCAGTTAACAATGGAATTGGGCTCGGGAGAAATAACACTTAGCAAAAATATTAGTAAAAGATTCTCCAGCTCTCCTTTTAAGTCCGCGATTTCTTTATAACATTATACATTGTAGGTTTCTGTATTAACCAAATGAAACTTCGAAGCAATATTTATGTGTGCTTATATAAACCTAATTTTGATAAAATGTAAACTCAAGCTGATCTAATCCAAGACCAAGAAGATAGTTGAGGGATAAAGTGAATATTGAACTCAGGCTTTACTCAGGATGAAGAGGAGGGACATGTAAGAATATGGCTTGAAGCAAGCATAGAAAATATTGACTTGCATACTGCCAAGGATCTTAGCAAGGGGGCAGATATATAAAGGGCAAAGTACCACATCGGTGTGAGAAAGAACTTACAGAAAGCCAAGAGATCACTGGGAGAATGCTGAGGCACTAGAATGGAGAAAAAAAACCAAAAGTCTGGAGACGGTTGGCAGCGGTAGATGCTAAAGAAACCGCATACTCAGACCTGCTAACAGTGAAAGGCGATGTAAATAGTAAGACATGGCAGTTTCCAAGTAAGGCCGAGGTGAAACAAACTGTTCATGCAGCAGAGATCCTTGGTGGGTTTTGATAAGAGTCAGCACAGTGGGATGTTTACAGACAGGAGATAAGGATAGACATGCGGACATGCAGAACAACGCAGCTGAATAGTATAAAGAGAGGGCGTGCTCCCTCCAAAAGTTCGAGCTCTCGAGTGGGGATGATCGGCAATTCATTGCCACAGGTAGTCCATGGAGGTAAGGTCTGATCAATCTTCAGTCTGGGGTGGGGGAGGAAAGAGTATAATGAGATTGTATTGATTGCTTGTCATTTAATGTAATCTGGAGACAGTTGTATTACCGTTGAGTCAATCTATTAAACCTTGTTGTTTTATAACCGCTTAGGTCAGACTCAAGCGGAAGTTATTGTTGAAGGATTAACAACCCTTTTGTTGAGACAGTAACGGGATTAAATCCACCAACATTGACCTGAACTCTGCTCTTATCCCTATTTTAATCTTTAATCATTGTTACTATTGTTTCTTGATTGGTCCCCCCCACCCCACCATGTATTAGATCATCTCTCAACTTTTCTTTTCCACTGAGAACTTGCCGAATTTACATAATCGCTCCTCATAATCCAATCCCTCCATCACCTCAATCATTCTGGTTGCTCTCTTCTATACCCGTTCAATAGAACCATAGAAAAGATACAGCACAGAAGGCGGCCATTCAGCCCATCGTGTCCGTGCCGGCTCGAAGAACAACCAGGTGCCCATTCTAATCCCACCTTCCAGCACCCGGTCCGTAGCCCTGCAGCTTAAGCACTTTAGGTGCAGGTCCAGGTGCTTTTGAAAAGAGTTGAGGGTCCCTGCCTCTACCACCAATTGGGCAGCGAATTCCATACGCCCACTACCTTCTGGGTAAAAATGTTTTCCTCATGTCCCCTCTAATCCTTCCGCCAATCAGCTTAAATCTATGTCCTCTAGTTCTTGAACTCTCCGCTTGGGGAAACAGGTATTTCCTGCCTACTCTATCTGGGCCCCTCATAATTTTGTACACCTCAATCAAGTCTCCCCTCAGCCTCCTCTGCTCCAAGGAAAACAACCCCAGCCTATCCAATCTCTCCTCGTAGCTGCAATTTTCAAGCCCTGGCAACATTCTTGTAAATCTTCTCTGCACTCTCTCCAATGTAATGTGGTGAGCAGAACTGTACACAATACTCCAGCTGTGGCCTTACCAGCGTTTTATACAGTTCCATCATTACATCCCTGCTTTTGTATTCTATACCTCGGCTAATAACGGAGAGCATTCCGTATGCCTTCTTCACAACCTTATCTACCTGTACTGCCACCTTCAGGGATCTGTGCACATGCACTCCAAGGTCTCTCACTTCCTCGACCCCTCTCAATATATTCCCGTTTACCACATGTTCCCTTTTACTGTTTGCCCTCCCTAAGTGCATTACCTCACACTTCTCCGGGTTGAACTCCATTTGCCACTTTTCTGCCCACTCCCCCAACCCCAACCCATTGATATCACGTACACACACACACACACACACACACAGCAAGGGACCCAACACTGAGCCCTGTGGTACACCACTGGAAACGGATTTCCATTCGCAAAGACTGCAATATCTTTTTTGTACTGTGGTGATCAGATCTGTACACGGTATTCTAAGTGCGGTCAGACTAGTGATTTATAAAGAGACAGGATTACTTCACAATCTCGGCTCAATGAACCTTTGAATACATCCCAATGTCTGATTTGTTTTCCTCACTGCCTCCGAGCATTATTATTGCGATAGCTTCAATTTATTTTCAATCAGGACCCACAGATCGAGTGCGATTTGGCTGGGTAGCTCGTTCCTCAGCTGGCGTGGACGAGATGGGCCGAATAGCCTCCTTCTCTGCCGTAATTTTTCCATGATATTCTCTCTTATTTTCCATGCACTTTACTTTCTTTCCATTTAAGAAATAATCCCTTCCTGGATTTGTCGTCCCCACTTTAAATTTCTCTACATTGAATTCCATCTGTCACCTGTCTGCCCAATTCCCAAGTATTTAAATCCTCCTGTCGCTTATCCTATTTAGTTTTGCAGTCTACCACTTTCATCAGCTTTGTATTGTCTGTAAATGTAGCCATTGTGCTGTGACTCCGAGCTCCAGATCATTTATAAAGATATTAAACAAAAGATCCAAAACAGACCCCCTGTGGGACCCCACTGGTAACATTCTCCTGGACCAATGACAATCCTTGTACCACTGGGTTCTGTCGGTCATCCTATTCGAATTTCCTGTGAACTATTTCCACTGATTCCCACTATCCTCCTTTTCACTCCCAGCCTTTCCAGAGGAATTGTATAAAAGGCTTTACTGAACTCCAAGTACATCTCATCCACTGCCTCACCCATATCAAGCTTAAAGAAAACTAATAAGCTCGATTAGCAAGGACTCCCCTTCATCAACACATATTGGCCATCTTTTAAGATTATATTCCTATCCAGATGCACCATGATCTTATCTTTAAGGGTCTCCATAACTTTACTCACAATGGACGTCAAACTCACTCACTCTGGCTTTCTCCAGTCACAAGCTCCTCTCCGCTATTCAGAAATTTCTCCAAGATTGATGCCCGAGTGCCTGCAATTTTCTCCCTGATTTCGGTTTGTACCGCTGTTCGCCAATAGTGCTGGAGTAATGTCAATAGTCTCACAACTTACCTCTGAAAGACCCTCTAGTTCCCATTTCCACATCAAATTAATTACCTTTCCTCTCCTTGGTAGAAATTGAGCACTTTTGGAGCCTGTGTTGCCTCAGTTGTCTCGTCTCACCCGATCCCACTTTGTGGCCCTGCTCCATCCCTCGTTTGCCTTTTTCTTTTAAATGTGTACTTTTCAGTTATTAACCTTCACTTCTTTTGCAATATTCAATTCGAATTTTTCTCTGCCACCTTTACGGCCTTTTTATACTCCAGATATGCCTTTTGATATTGAATCCATCTACACTACTTACTGTGCATCCTAACTTAGTGCGATCAGCTAACTTGGATGTAGGGCTCTCTACTCGATCCCCAGGCAGGCCTTTTGGTATCGAATCCATCTTCATTGTGCACCATTTTCCTCATGGCCTTAAATGCATTTTTCCCCTCTTGTTACTCTTCCTGTCAGCATAGATTTCAGGGTTACAGTCGCTCGCAAGCCTTCCCATCGGATCAAGGTGAGAAACCTTCCAATGTCACAGTAAATGAGGAGTTTGAGAAATCCAATAGGATAAAAATAAAGGAGGTGCTTAAAGTAGAAACGTCTCCCGGACCGGATGGGAAGTATCTCACATTGCTGAGGGATGATGTGGAGATGCCGGTGATGGACTGGGGTTGACAATTGTAAACAATTTTACAACACCAAGTTATAGTCCAGCAATTTTATTTTAAATTCACAAGGAAGTGAAAGTTAATAACTGAAAAATATACATTTAAAAGAAAAAGGCAAACGAGGGATGGAGCATAGCCACAAAGTGGGATCGGCTGAGACGAGACAACTGAGGCAACACAGGCTCCAAAAGTGCTCAATTTCTACCAAGGAGAGGAAAGGTAATTAATTTGATGTGGAAATGGGAACTAGAGGGTCTTTCAGAGGTAAGTTGAGAGACTATTGACATTACTCCAGCACTATTGGCGAACAGCGGTGAATTTAAAATAAAATTGCTGGACTATAACTTGGTGTTGTAAAATTGTTTACAATTGCTGAGGGAAGTTAGGGTGGAAATAAGACGCTTTGGCCACAATAGTCCTTGGAAATCTGGGCGGTGCCAGCGGACTGGAGAATTGCAAATCTTACACCTCTTCAAAGGGGAAGAGGGAAAATCCCGGTCATTACAGGCAGTCAGCCTAACGTCGGTGGTGGGAATATTTCTGGTCAGGATAATCCAGGACAAAATCAACTGTCACTTGGAAGACTATGGGTTAATAAATGACATCCAACACGGATTTGTTAGAATCATAGAAAGGTTACAGCACGGAAGGAGGCCATTCGGCCCGTCGAGCCTCTGCAGGCTGCCTGTCAGCAATCCAGCCCGTCTCACTCCCCCGCCCTCTCCCCGTAGTCCCGCAAATGTTTTCCTTTCAAGTACTTATCCAGTTCCCTTTTGAAGGCCATGATTGAATCTGCCTCCACCACCCCCTCGGGCAGTGCATTCCAGGTCATAACCACTCGCTGTGTAAAAACGTTTTTCCTCATGTCACCTTTGATTCTGTTGCCAATCACCTTAAATCTGTGTCCTCTGGTCCTTCACCCTTTCGCCAATGGGAACAGTTTCTTCTCTATCTACTCTGTCCAGACCCTTCATGGTTTTGAACAACTCGATCAAATCTCCTCTCAACTGTCTCTGTTCCAAGGAGAACAGCCCCAGCTTCTCCAGTCTATCCACGTAACTAAAGTCCCTCATCCCTGGAATCATTCTAGCAAATCTCTCTGCACCCTCTCTAAGGCCTTCACATCCTTCCTAAAGCTGGACACAATACTGCAGTTGTGGTCGAACCAATGTTTTATAAAGGTTCATCATGACTTTCATACTTTTGCACTCTCTGCCTCTATTTATAAAGCCCAGGATCCCGTTTGCTTTTTTAACCACTGTCTCAACCTGCCCTCTTCATTGATTTGTGCACATATACCCCCAGATCTCCCTGTTCCTGAACCCCCTTTTAGAACGGTGCCCTCTAGTTTATATTGCCTCTTGTCGTTCTTCCTACCGAAATATATCATTTCGCATTTTCCACATGTCCGCCCATTCCCCCAGCCTGTCCATATCCTCTTGAAGTCGATCACTATCCTCCTCACTGTTCACTACACTTCCAAGTTTCGTGTCATCTGCAAATTTTGAAATTGTGCCCTCAACATCCAAGTCATTAATATATATATAGCTCTCAAGAAAAGCAGTGATCCCAGGACCGTTCACCGCTTCTGTTTCCTGTCCCTTAGCCAATTCTATATCCGTATTGCTACTGTCCCCTTTTCTCATGGGCCATAATCTTGATAAGCCAGAGATAAGCCACTTTACTTATATGGAGAGACAAGAGAGCAAGCCCAGTTTCTCCCTGGAGCAGAGAAGGGAGCCCAAGTAACGGTATTCTAAATAATGATGGGTTTTCAAAGTTTCTCCTGACTCGCTCCGTTTCCTCTGGCACAGATTTAAAATAACTGGCAAAAGAACTTGAGATGAAATGTTTTCAGAGGTTTGTTAGTATCTGGAGTGCAATCCCTGAAAGGGTGGTGAAAAATCCCATGGGAATTTTCAAAAGGTAATTGGACTTGTACTTTAAAGAGCACAAAGTTGCAGGGTTATGGGGAAAAGCTGAGGGGTGTGACTAAACTGGAGAATTTTTAATGAGCTAGCACAGGCACAACGGGCCGAATAACCACGTTCTGTGCTGTAAGTTTCTATGATTGAGGGATGATCTAATTGAGGTGTTTAAGATTAAAGGATTTTATAGTTTCCAGAGGAATAAAGGGTAGAGAGAGAGAGAGAGAGAGAGGGAGAGAGTGTGTCGAGAACAAGGAGACATAACCCGAAAATTAGAGCTAGGCTGTTCGGAGGTGATATCAGAATGAACTTCACACAAGTGGGAGTGAAAATCTGGAACTCTTCACCCCAAAAGCTGTTGAGGCTGAGAGTGAACTGAAAGTTTCACATTTGTTAGGCGAGGGTATTAAAGGTTACAGAATTAGAGCGGGTAGATGAAAGATACAGACGATCTAATCGAATGGCAGAAAAGGCACAAGGGGCTGAATGGCCTACTCCTGTCCCTCAGAACCAAAGGCGAAATGAGGAAACACTAAAAACGCAGAGTTATGATCTGGAATTCACTGTCTGAGAGGGCGGTGGAATCAGATTCAATAATAACTTCCAGAAGGGAATTGGATAAATACTTGAAGGGAAAAATTTACACAGCTATGGGGAAAGCAGGAGAGTGGGAGTGATTGGCTATCTTTGAAAGACCTGGCCCGAATGGCCTCCTGCTGTGCTGTAACGTTATACTGAGATACACATGCTTGATGTCGGACAAGCAGAGTGACGCCATCCAGGGGTTGACAGAGGTGGTGGTGGTGAGGTAGAGCTGGGTGGAGTCAGGGTGAATGTGAAACTTGATGTGTTTTCGGAGGTTGTCCGAGGGGAGCAGCAGAGAAATAAAAGCGAGTCGAGGATAGATCCTTGGGGGACTCGAGATAACGGGGGATATTTAATCACTGAAGGGAAAAGTTCACAGCTCAGAATAAAGATGGCGAATGAACAGAGCGAAGCAGACACACGGACCAATGAATAAAGCCCCGACCGTGCTGGAGTCGGATTGGCTCCATCATCAGTTGGGTGGGTTCATGAACAGGAGAGCAGTGGGGAAAGGATCAAATCAGGAGGAAGGGAACAGAGGAGGAGGAAAATTTAAATACAATCAGGACACTGCTGCAAATCAGTGTTTATAACACTGACCTGAGCGAGTTAGACTCCCGCTGCGTCTCACTCGCTGTTACAAATACTCAACTCTTGGCGGCAGGAAATTGCAGAGTTTGTTCCTCCTGAATAATCTCAGCTGTTCAGGGTCTGAACACCACAGGACACCAGAATCTCATCGAACATCTTTATTGTGCAAACAGAACATGTTACAAACATTAAAAAGAATTCAAGGGAAATCTACCAAGTTTTACAATTCCTGCCCATTTACAGCCCGGACCCCCTGGGACACTGGTCCAATTATAACCGGGAGCAGCAACTTCGAAAGGAGATGAAGGGAAAGGGTGGAAGGGGCTTTGAGTTGGGGGGAAATCTCCCCCCTCGGTCAGGAAAAGTACAGCTCGGTGATTTGGGACAGACGCGCGCATCGCCAGTCAATACATTAAAGTGAAACATCGCTGGGTCCATTAAGGACAGTTACTGCTCAGATCTGGGGGGGAAATGGAGGGCGGATCTGTCTGGAGAAACAAGTGAAACTTCCGACTGACCTCAGATCAGAGAAATAAACTTTAGGCCCAAACATCGGCCTTCTCGCTTCGGGCGCTGGTCGAGTGAAAAACTCCGCCTTAGAAAAGGTTCGGCCGCCTGGTCGGAGTTTGGAGAGAGAGAGACAGACAGTCGGTGGAAAGCGGGCCGGAATCATTCGATTAACGCATCAGTTCGGGGTGATGAAGGCGGCCCCCGGACACTTCGGTCCAAGGTGAGCGGTGAAATGTGAAAGGGGAGTTTCAGACCTGGAAGACGACGGGACTGAGCAGCAACCACCGTTCCCATCACTGATCAGGAGAGAGAGAGACTCGACATATCACTGGGTCCCCGGAGTCACCACAGCCTGTTAGCCACAACGCGCCATGTTGATCTGTAGAGATCAGAGGGAGAGAGAGAAACACGGATTTCAGTCTGAAGGCAGTGACTCCCACCTCTACCCGTGTCCCGGAGACCCCGCCGGCGATAGACGGAGTCAGTCAGCAGGGCCCGGGGTCTCAACGGCCGCTGGAAGTAGTGATTTATAAAACGCGGGTTTGATCAGTGACCCGCGCCCTCTAGTTATTGTTCAGTCCAGTTTAAACAGCCCGCTCACTCCCCTCCCTCTCCATGGCCCACCGGGAGGGTTTAAATTACGATTCTGCCGCCAGCTCGGGGCACCGTGTGATTCGGATCGGGCAGAGAGTGAACTTCACTGTACAGCGAGCTGAGTGTTCAGGGGGTACCCGAACAGGCCAGTGTTTGGTGACCGAATCCCAACATCCCTTCCCGAAAGTTTAAATCGACCTTCCCCTTTAATTATGAATTTGAAACTGAGTGCTGAGGCTAAGGGCCGAGCGCAGTACCTGGTATCTCCTGGTGTCTAGGCCTCTTGCGGCCTCCCGGTTGTGTGCGGTGTTCAAACATATCAATGTACTCGGCCATCGAGATATACGGCCCGCCAGCCGCATCCTCACACTCCCTTTTCTTGCAAGAGGACAGGTTGAACGGTTTTGGCACCGTGCATCCTGTGATTAAGTGGGTCTGAAATGACAGGAGTGTTAGTGCAGAAACAATCTCTCCATCATACACTATAGAGACTAGTCTCAATCCCAGGATACAATCACTCCATCATACTCCATAGAGACTAGTCTCAATCCCAGGATACAATCTCTCCATCATTCTCCATAGAGACTAGTCTCAATCCCAGGATACAATCTCTCCATCATTCTCCATAGAGACTAGTCTCAATCCCAGGATACAATCTCTCCATCATTCTCCATAGAGACTAGTCTCAATCCCAGGATACAATCTCTCAATCATACTCCATAGAGACTAGTCTCAATCCCAGGATACAATCTCTCCATCATACACTATAGAGACTAGTCTCAATCCCAGGATACAATCTCTCCATCATACTCCATGGAGACTAGTCTCAATCCCAGGATACAATCTCTCCATCATTCTCCATAGAGACTAGTCTCAATCCCAGGATACAATCTCTCCATCATACACTATAGAGACTAGTCTCAATCCCAGGATACAATCTCTCCATCATACACCATAGAGACTAGTCTCAATCCCAGGATACAATCTCTCCATCATACACTATAGAGACTAGTCTCAATCCCAGGATACAATCTCTCCATCATACACCATAGAGACTAGTCTCAATCCCAGGATACAATCTCTCCATCATACACTATAGAGACTAGTCTCAATCCCAGGATACAATCTCTCCATCATACACTATAGAGACTAGTCTCAATCCTAGGATACAATCTCTGTACCATCTCAATGACTATCCGGCCTTGCAGCCCCGCCAAGGCCAATCTCTCCTTCCTGAGGTGTGTTGCCCAGAACGGAACACAATACTCCAGACGGGGGTCTGAGCAGAGCTTTCTGTAACTAAACATAACTGCCACTCATTTGTATTCCAGCCCCCTTGAGATAAAGGCCAACATCCCATCAGCTGCTTTAATTATTTGTACCTGTCCACTGGTTTCGTGATTCCTACACATGGACCCCTACATCTGTTATTCACCAATTAGAAAATACTGATCTCTCTTCGGTCCAAAGGGGATGACCTCACCTCCCCTCATTGAAGTCCATCTGACAGATTTGCCCACTGACTAGCAATGCCCCCTTGCAACTTCGTGCTCCCATCTAGAGTACTTACTGTGGTCAGTAAACTTGGATAAACTGCTCTACTCCATCTCAGTCATCGATAGTGAAAAGCTAAGGCTCCAGTACAGATCACGGGGGGAAGACACCACTGGACACACTCTGCCAAGTGGAGTTCATACTATCGCTACTCGTCTCCTACTACCCAACTAATTCCTTACCCATGTCAGAAGGTTACCTCCAGTTCCACATGCTGTCATTTTTGCCAAGTTCCTTGTGGAAACTTATCGAATGCTTTCTGGAATTCTATAAAAACATCCATAGAATGACAGAATCCACATCACAGAAACAGGCCTCTCGGCCCAACTGCTCCAGGCCGGTGTTTATGCTCCACACGAACCCCAGCAGCATATCCCATTCCTTTCTCCTTCATGTTTCTCCAGCTTCCCCTTAAATGCATCTTTGCTGTTCGCTTCAACTGTTCAATGTGGTAGCAAGTTCCACATTCCAGCCACTTGGTAAAAACGCTTCTCCTGAATTCCCTACTGGATTTTATTAATGACCTTGTCATGGATTCCCACATGCAGAAACATTTTCTCTGTCTCGCCAATCAAACCCCTTCATAATTTTAAAGACCCATCAGGTCACCTCCTCAGCAGAAAAGAGCCCCAGCCTGTTCATTCTTGCCTGATAAGTCATAACCCCTCAGTTCTGGTAGCATTCTTGTAAATCTTTTTTGCACCCTCTCCAATGCCTCTATCCTTTGTAATCTGGAGAGTAGAACTGTGCAAGTACTCGAAGTGTGGTCTAAACAAGATTCGATACAAGTTTAACAGAACTTCTGCTTTTCAATTCTCGTCCTCTCGAAATGAACCCGTGCTTTGTTTGCATTTTAATGGCTGCGTTGCTACTTTTATAATGATTTGTGAATCTGTTCTAGATCTCCTCCTTGTAGATTATTTCCCCAAGCAGTATGTGGCCTCCTTATTTCTCCTACCAAAATGCACCACTGCACTTATCTATATTGTAATTAATGGTCATTTATATAGACCCATATTAATGACCTCCTCCAAAAAAAAATGCAACTAGGCTGGTTAATCTTGAATTACCTATGCTGCTTCTCTGATCAGTTTATCTCTCCAAGTGCAGTGTCCCTAATGAGACTCCTTGCAATCTTCAGTTTCATTATTTTCTCCAATAAAATTTTCCCACTGAAATCTATAAGTTCCTTCCTTGATTTATTGAAGTTTTTCCTCTATTGAAAGCCGCTAGAAAGTAATTTAGCAAGTCTGCCATTTCCTTATTTTCCATTACAAGGTCACCTGCTTCTGTCTTTAAGGGGCCCACATTCCTTCTAACCACCCTCAAACTTTAAAACCTTTAGTGTTGTGCTCGATATTCCTCAAGTTGCTCATTCCTTATATCTCCTGCCACTCTATCTCTCCCAGTCCGCAGGATCTCCACTATTCTTTGCATTTCTGTACGCCCTTCGTTAGTTTTATATTATCTCACTTCCCTTGCTGACCAAGGTTCTTTAATAACACAATTAGAGCTTTGGTCCTTTCGGGGTGTACACGGGTCTTGTATTCGACTAAAGAAATCTTCAGACACCTCCCACTGCTCATCTGTACTTTGATCCACTAACGGCTCTGCCCAGCCGACTGTCGGCAGTTCATGCCTCATCTTCCAAAGAAAGCATTCTCTAATTCTAAACTTTATATCGTGAATCACCTTCTCCCTCAAACCCAATATTGATTTCAATGATGTTCAGGCCACTGTTCGCTGGGTGTTCCCTTACCGTTCGATTGGTGACTAATTGTCGTTCTTTATTCAACACTAAATCTAAAGCCTCTTAAACCGGTTCGGAGACATTGGATTGATCGCACTGGGGCAAATAAACTAAAAAAGTGACCTTTTAAAAAAGGGCACAACTAATAAACACAAGAAATGAACCATCAAATTAAATTATTTGTTTTATGGACGACACGAGGTACTGGGTGATCACATGACGCTGTGGGACTAAGACTGCCGGGAAGTGAAAACCCCCAGATCCAGACCTGAGAATATTTACTCCGTTTTGTTCAAACCCACGTTTGCAGTTGATTCCGCCGAGCGGGTGGAAGCAAACTCGGGTCACGGAGGTTTCGGAACAGAGAGAGGCCATTCAGCCCCTCGAGCCTGTTCCGCCCTTCTATACAGATCAGCCATGATCTAATATTAACTCCATCTAGGTTCTGTGATGCTTAATACCTTCACCGAGCAAAATCTAAATTGACATTTACAGTTGACCTCCTCCTCCTCCAGCCTCAGCTTCGAGGGAGAGAATTCCAGATGTTCACTCCTGAGTGACGAGTTCCCGACATCACTCAACAGCCGGGCTCTAACATTAAGACCAGACCCCCTCTGCCCAAAGGCGGTTTTTTCTATGGTAGTGGAGTGAAGAAACAGGTCGTTTCATGTAGTATGAAGATCGTTCTTTCAATTAACTATTGGAACAGAACAAACTCCAGCTGGAGTGAAATTCAGGATAAACGGGGCTTAAAACCAAGGGCCACGTGGATGTTAAAATCAGAAACGGCTCAGGCTCTCCTTCCATTCCCCACATGGCGTTACTTAGACTAATGTTCCCACGGTTCCCAGGCTGCTCACTCACCGAGGGCGGGTACGTGCGGAGTTCATTGATGAAATTCCACTCTTTGTACTCCGGCTCTGATCCGGATTCACTCAGATCTTTGACCCGATTGTTTGTGTGGCAGTAAATGTTGATAGGCCTGAGCGGGATAGGACTCCTCTTCATGGGCTGACCTGAGGAGAGATCACAAGATGGGGAAAGGCAGTGGGCCCCTCCCAGTCCCCCCATAAAGACCCGACACTCAATTTCAACCCTTAACCTGACGATCAAGTGTCCGCTTTATCATCTGACGATCTCCCCCATTTTATAGATTCTCCAGCACTCCTTGTCCTCAATCGGTAGCCTCATGTCGAACCGCCAATTGGGAAATCCGAGTACATCCCATAATAGGTATTTCTACTGCCCACGTGGGACATGATCTCCCGGTCACGCCCAAATCTAACAAGTTGCAGGATCCAAGCAGCAAGAAACGCTTCAAAATACCGGGGCCTCGCTGGACCACGCCACCCCACCCGGGACCCCCTTCCTTCTCCCCTCCCCCCAAACCCGGGACCCCGCGACACACCCCCTTCCCCCGTCCGAAATTCAGACCACTGAAGTCGCTCATTTTTCGTGAAAGCACTCCAAGCTCAGTCCAAGGGAGCCTCAATAGGGGTGTGGTCCCAGTCCCCAAACGCAGCTCCCCATCCTACATGAAGAGGCCGAGATAAGGGCGGAAGTACGCGAGAGGACTACCACATTGCTCCTCCCATTTGTAGGCAAGGTCCTATCCGGTAGAGCCCACTCCACCAACAGGTCCATGTAAACCAACCATCAGTGACTTGGAGGCTGCTCTATCCCAGCAGAGACAATGCGGGTCGTCTCACTCAACCAGGTTATTCCAATAAACTGTTCAAACTGACCCGTCAGAATCTCCTCAAACACCCGAGGAAGGAATCAGTCATTTGAAGCTCAAAATTCATTAGTCTGTGGGGTGAAGGCGGAAGATGTGGTCGGGACAAGAAACGGGATATTTGTTTCAGGCACCCGATGTAATATCGAATGGACCATACAGATTCGGACAACTCGATGGCACCAAGCTGAGCGGGAGACCAAAGAAACCCGCCTTCAATCTGAACCAATTATTGGTCTGTATCCCGCCTCAGCAGCCCGATTGGACCATTACACACGAGGGATGCAGGAACAGACCTGGAGGTGGACGTACACAAGTTGGAAGGTGACAGGACATTTCAGAAGGCTGTTAAAAGGCACAGGGTCGGTGGCTTTATAAATAGGGGACCAGTTACAAAAGCAAGGCAGTTATGCTCAATTTAACACGAGTTTGTCCAATTTTGGGAACTAGACTTTAGGAAGGATGTCAAGGCCTTGGAGAGGGTGCAGAGGAGATTTACTCAAATGACACCAGGGATGAGGGACTTCAGTTGGGTGGAGAGACCGGGGTTGTTATTGAGTAGAGGGGAGATTTGATCGGTGTTCAAGGTAATGACCGGTTTTCGGTCAATAAGGAGAAACAGTTTCCAGTGGCAGAAGCGTCAGTAACCAGAGGACAGAGATTGAAGGCAACTGGCAAACCCAGAGGGGACATGAGGCAGCGAATTATGATCTGGAACGCAGTGTCTGAGGGCGGTGAAAGCAGATTCAGTAACTGTCAAAAGGCAATTTGATAAATAGTTCAAGTAAAAGAATTGCAGGGCTATGGGGAAAGAGACTAATTGGACTCTTTCAAAGAGCTGGCACAGGCATGATGGGCCGAATGGTCTGTTGCTGTGCCGTCCCATCAATTGGCACCCACTGATCGTAAAAGTGGGCTCGGGATTGGTTTAAGGCACCGTGGAACTGCCAGTGAAACTGTCCAGAGTGAATGAAAGGAGGTTTGGTGAAAGTTAAATTGAAGGAATCAATGCTGATTTGTCGATGCTCAAAGCAGAGGAAAGATGTGGAAACAGAATCGGAGTCAGTGGGTGATGGGAATAGAACCTCCCGCCATTTCAGGGAGGTCCCAGGAGTATCTCCATGAACTATCAGTGAATCCCGGTCCACCCCACCAGCGACACTGGTTACAGACACCTCCCCACACAAGGTACAGGTGGAATATTCCAGATCCGACATGTGAACTCAGTCGCGACACTTTACCTGTCCCAGCGATCGCTAAACGCATCATTGCTTCGTTGCGCTTCCTGTGCTCTGCTGTCTCCTTTTGTAAGCGAGAGATCGTCGCCATTTCCCGTTCCTCTGAGCTCATCGGCCTCCAGACTGCACTGTGTCTCCTAGGAAGGAAAGGCAGGCCGGGGTGGCGGTTAGTTCACTCAGTCCGGACCATCAGTCCTTCCCCAACCTGACTCACCACCAACACAAGTCAAACTCTCCCAAAGAGGGGAGTTTGATATTTTACACTGGCCTCTGCCATCCCCTCTAAAGGTAAGGAATTCTGACAAAAAGCCAAGATCCAAATAACAGACCGACTTTTGGGAGGCATAAATTTACATCATTAATCCAAATTCA
Source organism: Heptranchias perlo (assembly GCF_035084215.1). Classification (NCBI taxonomy): domain Eukaryota; kingdom Metazoa; phylum Chordata; class Chondrichthyes; order Hexanchiformes; family Hexanchidae; genus Heptranchias; species Heptranchias perlo. Next base: position 2,845,569 of record NW_027139772.1, on the reverse strand, counting down.
GGGCGGGGAACAAATCCGAAGCTCTCGCGAATTTAGATTTACCAGGCGAGCATTGACCGTGGGCGATAACAGCAGACGGACACTCTGTGGTGGCACGGGATTCCTGTGGGTTATTGAGGGGGTGAATAGACCGGGAGTGGGAGGGAGGACACATTAAGCTTCTCTGTCTCACCCACATTCTCTCTTCAGCCTACAGTCCCGTTCGAGGATTGCACTGTAAATAGTGAACCAGGTGCCATTAGGGAGTTGGTGCCCAGGTTAATTGATGTGAACCGGACCTCCCTCAGTTACTGTCACGTTGGAGTTACCAGCAAACGATTACTTCCACACAAGGTCTGTTCTCATTGGGAATCGGACACGGGATAAAGAGAAAGGCCAATCGGTGACGGTGTTTCTCTTCCTGCCCAAACCCTTCAATAAAGGAGCGCCATTGGAGAGAAAGGATTTCTCCACCAGAGTATCCCACATCGGATTGGGGGCGGTTTAAAACATTCATTTTTGGAATCAGTGGGCTGCCTGAGAAGGTTGTAGGACATTAGTGTCCCCGGAACTCGAGGGGGACCGAGACGGAACCCTCCCCCGGTCTCCAGCCTGTGCAGTGTCCCCGGAACTCGAGGGGTCCGAGACGGAACCCTCCCCCGGTCTCCAGCCTGTGCAGTGTCCCCGGAACTCGAGGGGGACCGAGACGGAACCCTCCCCCGGTCTCCAGCCTGTGCAGTGTCCCCGGAACTCGAGGGGACCGAGACGGAACCCTCCCCCGGTCTCCAGCCTGTGCAGTGTCCCCGGAACTCGAGGGGGACCGAGACGGAACCCTCCCCCGGTCTCCAGCCTGTGCAGTGTCCCCGGAACTCGAGGGGACCGAGACGGAACCCTCCCCTGGTCCCCATCAGATCAGTAACAGAAACTTGGAGCTTGTAGTCGGATCCGAGCGATTCCTCCCCGGCTCAGTCTCCGGTTAAAGACACAAATCCAACAGTCTCGAAACGGGAAATTGAAATAATCGAGTTCCGACCGACTTGTGTTGGTTGAAACTTACTTGAGAACTGTGGGGGTTCTGGGCACAGTCACTCGGGGTCTCCAGGGGGCAATCACCTCACCCCGCCCATCTCCAGAGTCTTGGTCTGGGGCAATCCTGCTGGAATAGAGGGAGCTGTGTTTAAATTCAGTTCATCTTTCTCAGAGGGAGAATTTCCGTCTGGTACAATAAGGAAGTGTTACATAAAAACAAGTAAAGTCCGTTTCAAACCATTGCAATCGCCGAATAGGATTCGCAGTTGGTCCTGAGTGAGAGTTACCCCGATTTAGAGATTGAGCGTCTATTCGGGATATGAAATAGAGCTTTCTCTGGGTAGGTCACTGTACAGCCTGGATAATGAGCAACTGGAGGTCCCAAATTAGTCAGTTAGTGGAATCCGGGCCAATTTCTTGCCGACAGTCGGAAGTGGGTCTAAACACAGCCCCCGGGATCTAACCAGGCAGAATTAACAGGGCCACTTCTCAAACAGTATTAGAGCGGACTGCAGTTATACTTTCAGCGAGTGGAATGTGGAGAGGAGCCGCCAGAGCGAGTCCAACACTCAATATCCAGAGAGCAAAGTTCGAGCAGCAGATTCTATCGCGGCCTTTTATTGGAGACCAATTCATTCAACTGCTGCGACCGACCGTGTCTGAACCCCGGGCCGGCACCGACAGGTGGGCGGTGGAATGAGTTGGGAAAAGATTGGCGGGATCGGGGTTAAATTACAGTCCTGGCATCAGGCCGCCCTCAAATTCAGGTCGGAGCTTCGACCGCTGGGGGCAGCAGCTGAAATCCAGACTCAACTGAATATCAGCAATCGGAGGGTAGTCACCTGTCCGGGGGGAGAGCGAGTACAGACAAGCCGGACACAGTGTCATCACACGGTCCTGGATCACTCCCGGGAACTCGAGCCCATTCCCCACCTTGGCCAAGGTGATCAGGACCAATCTCAGGGCCTGACTGGCGGGAGGTTGAGAGAGATTCCATGTTACTTACCCCCGAAGCCAGGCTGCTCCGTCAGTAGCGGACAACTGGCCGTCTGTGGAGCCTCCCCAGGCCGCCAACAAGTTCGGAGAAGCGGTGGGGGATCCGGCGCTCGGCGCTCCGCCCTCTGCAAAGACAAGGAGTGAAGCAGGAGTTAGAGGGCTCCCGCCCCGGGAGTCAGACTCCCCCCACCCCAGAACCAGGCCTGTCTTACCAATAAATCATTTTTAGTCTTTGGAAGTTTAGTTCGGAGTTTGTTGAGAAATTTAATCATTTAAACCTTAAGGTGAAAGTTAACATTCGGCCCAATCTCAAACCACTTCAATTTAACCCGAGACTTGAGCAGTGAACTGGGCCTGAAACAGCTGGAACTGGACCAACATCTGGCCCACAAGTTAATGACGTGTTTAATCCCAGTATTTTGACTTTAGTCTAGTTTTATTCTCGGGGAATAAACCCACGGAACACCAACCGATCCAAAGACCGCCTATGGCAGGTTCATTAACAAACCACTTTCTACATTTACCAAATCGGGGCCAAGCTCCATGAGATGAGCTCCAGCACTAGGGGCTGAACACTGAGTCCAGAGACCCAATTACAGCTCCCGAGAGCAAGAGATCCTCCTGACCCAGTGTCCCAGTCCCAACCAGGCGGCAAAGTAACAATTCTACAGATAATCAACAAACCCAGAGTAAGATTGGAACAGTTGAGATTTGGGGCAATTCGATCTGGACTAAGATTCCTCAGCTCAGGTCACAATATCTACCACCAGAAGGGAGATCTTTATAATAGTCACAGATTAAAAAGCCGGGATACCGCGTGAACCGCCTGCAGCCTCGGTCACCAAACCATGAAACTCCCAAACAGAGTCCAGAGAAAAATACTCACCGGAATGGTCGAGTCCTTCTCGGTGAATCATGGGACGCACGACCGCCTCTGGCACTCCACATCTCCAAGATTTACAGGGCAATCTCACTCTGGCGTCATTCTTCATATCTACTGGTTTTATATCGGACTGTAACTCAGGTTCACTCTACAGAAGGGAACACTTCATTAGTTGAATTAGGGGCTTATGTATAATATATATTAGGGACACCTCACTGAGTCAGTGGACAGAGGGAAGGGATATTAAGGAGATTAATAGTCAGCTCGGTAATAAGGGCGGCGCTGCACTCACGGTCGAACAGCTTGTAAAGGAGGTTTTCCCTCAATTAGAAACAACCTGCTCCAGACCAGGTAAACGGAACAAGCCGCTTTATCAATGAACGATTCCACCAATTATCTCAAACAGTACTGGGGCAGGAAGTGCTACAGACTCCACCTGAAACTATTTGGTTACTAACTGGAGACAGAAGGAAACCAGAGATTGAGTGAAGGTTAAAGAAAGAGATCTCCCGCTCACCGCGATTCGCTCCTCTCTCGGATCGTGTCCAGTCCCACTACCGACCCAAACCCAGCTACTAACCGCTCACCTCGTTACTCCACAGCTCGGCTTTATACCGGGACCCGAATCATCCGTTCACCAATCAAATCCTCAATGGCCCGCCCTTGTGGCCAGTGACGTCAGCAGTGTTCTAGCCCAATGGGAGTGGTCGCTGGTTGGGATTGGGTGGAAGAGGCGCCGCCAATGGATGCTGACTCCCAGGTTTTATTGAGATTCTGAAACCAATTGAGCGCCGATCAGTCCCAATGAGTGAGAATCTGTTTTCTTTTCTATTGTCGCCCCTTCAGAGGAGGGTGTGAAAATATCCCATTTTTCTGATGACAGTGGCCATCTATGTCACCCTGACAGGTCAATTAAAAGAACAAAATTAAACCATCATTTTATTTTCCTTGTTGAGGATGCAGTCCGGTCCCTGAGGTGCCCACAGCTCGCAGAAAGCCTCAAGAGTACTGGCAGACACCGTGTGCTCCCTCTCCAGGGCCACCCGGGAGCCAAATCCCCCACCATCAACATCCTGGGGGTCACCATTGACCAGAAACTTAACTGGACCAGCCATATAAATACTGTGGCTGCAAGAGCAGGTCAGAGGCTGGGTATTCTGCAGCGAGTGACTCACCTCCTGACTCCCCAAAGCCTTTCCACCATCTACAAGGCACAAGTCAGGAGTGTGATGGAATACTCTCCACTTGCCTGGATGAGTGCAGCTCCAACAACACTCAAAAAGCTTGACACCATCCAGGACAAAGCAGCCTGCTGGATTGGAACCCCATCCACCACCCTAAACATTCACTCCCTTCACCACCGGTGCACTGTGGAATATATTATTGACTTGGACTTGGGTGTACAGGGCACAATTTCAAAATTTGCAGATGACACAAAACTTGGAAGGGTAGTGAACAATGAGGAGGATAGTGATAGACTTCAAGAGGATATAGACAGGCTGGTGGAATGGGCGGACACGTGGCAGATGAAATTTAATGCAGATTGCACTGAAATGGAACCATAGAAACGTTACAGCTCGGAAGGAGGCCATTCGCCCCTTCGAGTCTGTGCCGGCTCTTTGCAAGAGCAATCCATCTAGTCCAACTCCCCCGCCCTTTTCCCGTAGCCCTGCACTTTTTTTCCCTTCGAGTACTTATCCAGTTCCCTTTCGAAGGCCATGATTGAATCTGCCTCCACCACCCCCTCGGGCAGTGCATTCCAGATCCGAACCACTCACTGTGTAAAAAAGATTTACCTCATGTCACCTTTGGTTCTTTTGCCAATCACCTTAAATCTATGTCCTCTGATTCTTGACCCTTCTGCCAATGGGAACAGTTTCTCTCTACCTACTCTGTCCAGACCCTTCATAATTTTGAATACCTCTATAAAATCTCCTCGCAACCTTCTCTGTTCCAAGGAGAACAACCCCAGATTCTCCAGTCTATCCACATATGAAGTCCCTCATCCCTGGAATCATTCAAGTGAATCTCTTCTGCACCCTCTCTAAGGCCTTCACATCTTTCCCAAAGTGCGGTGCCCAGAACTGGACACAATACTCCAGTTGTGGCCGAACTAGTGTTTTATAAAGGTTCATCATGACCTCCATACTTTGTACTCTGTGCCTCTATTTATAAAGCCCACTTTTTTAACCACTTTCTCAACCTGCCCTGCCACCTTCACTGATTTGTGCACATATACCCCCAGATCTCTATTCCTGCACCCCTTTTAGAATTGTGCCCTCGAGTTTATATTGCCTCTCCTCGTTCTTCCTACCGAAATGTATCACTTTGCATTTTTCTGCGTTAAATTTCATCTGCCACATGTCCGCCCATTCCACCAGCCTGTCTATATCCTCTTGAAGTCTATCACTATCCTCCTCAATGTTTACTAACCTTCCAAATTTTGTGTCATCTGAAAAATTTGAAATTGTGCCAAATCCAAGTCATTAATATAGATCAAGAAAAGCAGTGGTCCCAGCACTGACCCCTGGGGAACACCACTGTACACCTCCCTCCAGTTCGAAAAACAACTGTTCACCACTACTCTCTGTTTCCTGTTACTGAGACAATTTCCTATTCATGCTGCCACTGCCCCCTTTATTCCATGGACCGGAATCTTGATGATAAGCCTACCATGTGACACTTTATCAAACGCCTTTTGAAAGTCCATATACATCACATCAACTGCATTGTCCTCATCAACCCTCTCTGTTACCTCATCAAAAAAACTCTATCAGGTTAGATAAACACGATTTGCCTTTAACAAATCCGTGCTGGCTTTCCTTAATCAATCCACACTCGTCCAAGTGACTGTTAATTCTGTCCCAGATTATTATTTCTAAAAGTTTCCCCACCACCGAGGTTAAACTGATTGGCCTGTAGTTGCTGGGTTTATCCTTACACCTTTGCAATTTGCAATTCTCCAGTCCTCTGGCACCACCCCTGTATCTAAGGATGTTTGGAAGATTATGGCCAGTACCTCCGCAATTTCCACCCTTACTTCCCTCAGCCACCTAGGATGCATCCCATCCGGACTGGGTGACTTATCTACTTTAAGGACAGCTAGCCTTTCAAGTACCTCCCCTTTATCAATTTTTAGCCCATCCAGTATCTCAACTATATCTTCCTTTGCTGAGACTCTGGCAGCATTTTCTTCCTTGGTAAAGACAGATGCAAAGTACTCATTTAGTACCTCGGCCATGCCCTCTGCCTCCATGAGTAGCTATCCTTTATAGTCCCCAATTGGCCTCACCACTCCTCTTACTACCCGTTTACTGTTTACATGCCTGGAGAAACAGTACAGTATTAGGTGGGACAAATACAAGAAGGTCTAAGATTGGTTTACAGTGCATGTGTGTAAACGCACAAAGTGTGGTAAATAAGGTTGGTGAGCTGCAGGCGCAATAGTCACATGGGAATATGATGAGATGGCGATAACGGAGACCTGGCTCAAAAAAGGGCAGGATTGGAGACTAAATATTCCTGGATACAAGGTGTTCAGGACAGATAGGGAAGGGAAGAAAGGAGAGGGGTGGCAGTATTGATTAAGGAGAATATTGCAGTGCTGGAGAGAGAGGATGTCCTGGAGGGGTCAAGGACAGAATCTATTTGGTTAGAGTTAAGATACAATAGAGGTGCCATTACATTACTATAGGCCATTGAACTGGTGGAAGGATATAGAGTCATAGAGTCATAGAGTTATACAGCACGGAAAGAGGCCCTTCGACCCATCGTGTCCGCGCCGGCCATCAGCCCTGTCTACTCTAATCCCATATTCCAGCATTTGGTCCGTAGCCTTGTATGCTATGGCATTTCAAGTGCTCATCCAAATGCTTCTTGAATGTTGTGAGGGTTCCTGCCTCCACAACCCTTTCAGGCAGTGAGTTCCAGACTCCAACCACCCTCTGGGTGAAAAAGTTCTTTCTCAAATCCCCTCTAAACCTCCCGCCTTTTACCTTGAATCTATGTCCCCTTGTTATAGAACCCTCAACGAAGGGAAAAAGCTCCTTAGTATCCATCCTATCTGTGCCCCTCATAATTTTGTACACCTCAATCATGTCCCCCCTCAGCCTCCTCTGCTCCAAGGAAAACAAACCCAATCTTCCCAGTCTCTGGGAGCAAATTTGCAGGCAAACTACAGAGAGGTGCAAGAACTATAGAGTAGTGATAATGGGGGACTTCAATTATCCTATCTTAGGCTGATATAAGGGGCAAAGTGTGTTGAGGAGAACTTTCTTGACCAGTATGTTTCTGGTCCGACGAGGAAGGAGGCATTGCTGGATCTGGTTCTGGGGAATGAGGTGGGCCAAGTGGAGCAAGTATCAGTGGGGGAACATTTAGGGAACAGTGATCATAGTATCATAAGGTTTAGATTAACTATGAAAAGGACAAGGAGCAATCTAGAGTGAAAATACCCAATTGGAGGAGGGCCAATTTCAGTGGGTTGAGAACGGATCTGACCCGGGTAAATTGGAATCAAAGATGGGCAGGCAAAACTGTAATCAAACAATGGGCGGCCTTTAAAGAGATGGTTCGGGTACAGTCTAGGTACGTTCCCACGAGGGGGAAAGGTAGGGCAACTAAAGCCAGAGCTCCCTGGATAAAAGACAAGAGAGTTGGATGACAGATGTCAGGCTGATAATACAAGTGAGAACCAGGCTGAATATGGAAAGTTCAGAGGGGCAGTGAGAAAGGAAATGAGGGGCAAAGAGAGAGTATAAGACTAGACTGGCAGCTAACATAAAAGGGAATTCAAGTCTTCTATAGGCATATAAATAGGAAACAGGTAGTAAGAGGAGAGGTGGGGCCTCCAAGAGAATGGTATATCCAAGTTTGCAGATGACACCAAGTTAGGAGGCACAGCAAGTTGTGTAGATGGGAGCAGGAACAGTAATGAAGAAAATAATAGCATGAAAGAGTGACAAATCCCCAGGACCAGATGGTTTCCATCCCAGGGTTTTAAAGGAAGTAGGTGAGCACATTGCAGATGCCCTAACTATAATCTTTCAAAGTTCTCTAGATTCAGGAACGCCAGATTGGAAAATTGCACATGTCACTCCACTTTTTAAGAAAGGAGAGGGAAACCAGGGAATTGTAGACCAGTTAGCATAACATCTGTTGTGGGGAAAATGCTGGAGTCTATAATTAAGGATAGGATGACTGAACACCTCGAGAATTTTCAGTTAATCAGAGAGAGCCAGCATGGATTTGTGAAAGGTAGGTCGTGCCTGACAAACCTGATTGAATTTTTTGAAGAGGTGACTAAGGTAGTGGACAGGGGAATGTCAATGGATGTTATTTTTATGGACTTCCAGAAGGCATTTGATAAGATCCCACATAAGAGACTGTTAGCTAAGATAGAAGCCCATGGAATCGAGGGAAAAGTACAGACTTGGTTAGGAAGTTGGCTGAGCGAAAGGCGACAGACAGTAGGGATCATGGGGAGGTACTCACATTGGCAGGATGTGACCAGTGGAGTCCCGCAGGGATCTGTCTTGGGGCCTCAATTATTCACAATATTTCTTAACGACTTAGATGAAGGCATAGAAAGTCTCATAAGTTTGCCGATGACACAAAGATTGGTGGCATTGTAAGCAGTGTAGATGAAAACATAAAATTACAAAGGGATATTGATAGATTAGGTGAATGGGCAAAACTGTGGCAAATGGAATTCAATGTAGACAAATGTGAGGTCATCCACTTTGGATCAAAAAAGGATAGAACAGGGTACTTTCTAAATGGTAAAAAGTTAAAAACAGTGGATGTCCAAAGGGACTTAAGGGTTCAGGTACATAGATCATTGAAGTGTCATGAACAGGTGCAGAAAATAATCAATAAAGCTAATGGAATGCTGGCCTTTATATCTAGAGGACTAGAGTACAAGGGGGCAGAAGTTATGCTGCAGCTATACAAAACCCTGGTTAGACCGCACCTGGAGTACTGTGAGCAGTTCTGGGCACCGCACCTTCGGAAGGACATATTGGCCTTGGAGGGAGTGCAGCGTAGGTTTACTAGAATGATACCCGGACTTCAAGGGTTGTTACGAGGAGAGATTACACAAATTGGGGTTGTATTCTCTCGAGTTCAGAAGGTTAAGGGGTGATCTGATCGAAGTTTATAAGATATTAAGGGGAACAGATAGGGTGGATAGAGAGAAACTATTTCCGCTGGTTGGGGATTCTAGGAGTAGGGGGCACAGTCTAAAAATTAGAGCCAGACCTTTCAGGAGCGAGATTAGAAAACATTTCTACACACAAAGGGTGGTAGAAGTTTGGAACTCTCTTCCGCAAACGGCAATTGATACCAGCTCAATTGCTAAACTTAAATCTGAGATAGATAGCTTTTTGGCAACCAAAGGTATTAAGAGATATGGGCCAAAGGCAGGTATATGGAGTTAGATCACAGATCAGCCATGATCTTATCAAATGGCGGAGCAGGCACGAGGGGCTGAATGGCCTACTCCTGTTCCGATGTAGGAAGCTACAAAGGGACAGATTAAGTGAGTGGACAAAACTGTGGCAGATGGAGTTCAGCGTGGGGAAATGTGAGGTCATCCACTTGGGATGCAAGAAGGAAACATTGGAGTATTTTCTTCAAGTGAGAGACTGGGAACTGTGGAGGAGCAAAGGGATTTGGGTGTCCATGTACACAGATCACTAAAAGCGAGTGCCCGGATACAAAAAGTAATCACAAAGACTAATGGAATGTCGGCCTTTATCTCGAGGGCTGGAATACAAAGGGGAGGAAGTTATGCTTCAGTTCCACAGAGCCTCGGTCAGAGCCCCTCTGGAGTACTGATCCTCAACAAGGATATCTTGGCCTTGGAGGGGGGACTGTGCAGATTAACCAGAATGATACTGGGGCTTGAAGGTTCAATTATGAGGACAGGGTGCAGAAACTTGGTTTGTATTCCCTTGAGTTTCGAAGGTTGAGGGTGATCTGATCCAGGGATTTCAAATGATAAAGGGATTCGATAGGGTCGAAATAGAAACTATTTTCTGTGGTGGGGGAATCCAGAACAAGAGGGCATGACCTTAAAATTAGAGCTAGGGCGTCTCGGAGTGAAATCAGGAAGCTCTTTATCACACACGGGTGGTGGAAATCTGCTCAGGCTGATTGAAGTGGACCCTGTGATATAATAGAATTTTTTGTCCTCTCAGACTTGGACATCTTGTAGATCCATCTGTTGAAGAGTTGGAGGAACTCAGTTCTAAGATGGATTCCACTCACTTTATGATAATTCCTCAATCAGCTTTTCTAATCATCGAGATATCAAGGACCAGACACACTGTGTTTCAAATAAAGCTGATTTAATTCACACTTATCCAGAATATTAAACTCCAGCCCAGTTATAGGGGTTATTAACATCAGAAACAAACCCCAACTGTCAGAATGAACATGGTTCAGTCCTGGATGTGATTAACAGCAGAATCCAACCCCTGCAGTCACAGGTGAACTCGCTGGTGTTTTAGCAGGTGTTGTGACAGAGTGAAACCCTTCTCACACACAGAGCAGATGAACGGCCTCTCCCCAGTGTGGACTCGCTGGTGTCTCAGCAGGTTGGATGAATGAGTGAATCCCTTCCCACACACGGAGCAGGTGAACGGCCTCTCCCCGGTGTGAACTCGCTGGTGAATCAGTAGGTTGGATGACCGAGTGAATCTCTTCCCACACACGGAGCAGGTGAACGGTCTCTCCCCGGTGTGAACACGTTGGTGTTTCAGCAGTTCGTTTGTGCTTTTAAAGCTCTTCTCACAGTCAGAACATTTAAAAGGTCTCTCGTCAGTGTGAACTCGCTGGTGTGTCAACAGGCTGGATGAACAAGTGAATCCCTTCCCACACACGGAGCAGGTGAACGGCCTCTCCAAAGTGTGAACTCGCTGATGTGTCAGCAGGCTGGATGATTGAGTGAATCCCTTCCCACACACGGAGCAGGTGAACGGCCTCTCCCCAGGGTGAGTGTGTTGGTGTCTCAGCAGATCCTTTGTGCTTTTAAAGCTCTTCTCACAGTCAGAACATTTAAAAGGTCTCTTATCAGTGTGAACAAGTTGGTGTTCAATGAGGCTTGATGACTGAGTGAATCCCTTCCCACACACGGAGCAGGTGAACGGCCTCTCCCCAGTGTGAAATCGCTGGTGTATCAGGAGGTGGGATGACTGAGTGAATCCCTTCCCACAGACAGAGCAGGTGAACGGTCTCTCCCCGGTGTGAAATCGCTGGTGTCTCAGCAGGTGGGAAGAAGTTGTGAATCCCTTCCCACACATGGAGCAGGTGAACGGCCTCTCCCCGGTGTGACTGCGTCGATGAGTTTCCAGCTCAGACGGGGAGCTGAATCCCTTCCCGCAGTCCCCACATTTACACGGTTTCTCCGTGGTCCGGGTGTCCTTGTGTCTCTCCAGGTTGGACGATCAGTTGAAGCCTCGTCCACACACAGAACACGTGGACGGTTTCTCCCCGCTGTGAATGGTGCGATGTTTTTTTCAGCCTGTGTAACTGGTTAAAGCTCTTTCCACACTCAGTGCACTGGAACACTCTCACTCGGGGCTGAGAGTCTCGGTGATTTTCCACTCACACTGATGTTTGAAATCTTTTCTCACAGACACAGAAGGAGAAATGTTTCTCCTTCTATGCTCAAAGACCGATGATATTCAGGACCTGATGAATCGAGTGACTCCGTCAAATCTTGACGTGATGTTTGGTTTGAGTTTCCTGTCTGTAAATCCTCCCCTTCCAATTCCCTGTAAAAGGAGTTTACAAAAGTCCTCACTGTAAATACAGGATAGAAATTCAGAACAGACAATTCTAGTTTCTATGGAAAATTCTTTCCTCTCTTGTTCCCCCAGACTGTAAATCCCCGTCCCACACACTCTCCCTCTCTCTGTCCACTGAAACCTTAATGTGGAGATGCCGGTGATGGACTGGGGTGGACAAATGTAAGGAATCTTACAACACCAGGTTATAGTTCAACAAATTTATTTTTAAATCACAAGCTTTCGGAGATTATCCCCGAAACCTTAACACAGCATCTCAAACAATTCTCCACCATACCCATTATTTTTCCTCCCTCCCCTGAAGGTGCTGACTCTGACTGGGTTCAGTTCTACACTCACTGGTTCCCCTCTCTCTCCTCCCCTGAAGGTGCTGACTCTGACTGGGTTCAGTTCTACACTCACTGGTTCCCCTCTCTCTCCTCCCCTGAAGGTGCTGACTCTGACTGGGTTCAGTTCTACACTCACTGGTTCCCCTCTCTCTCTCTCTCTCCTCCCCTGAAGGTGCTGACTCTGACTGGGTTCAGTTCTACACTCACTGGTTCCCTTCTCTCTCCTCCCCCTGAAGGTGCTGACTCTGACTGGGTTCAGTTCTACACTCACTGGTTCCCCTCTCTCTCCTCCCCTGAAGGTGCTGACTCTGACTGGGTTCAGTTCTACACTCACTGGTTCCCCTCTCTCTCCTCCCCTGAAGGTACTGACTCTGACTGGGTTCAGTTCTACACTCACTGGTTCCCCTCTCTCTCCTCCCCTGAAGGTACTGACTCTGACTGGGTTCAGTTCTACACTCACTGGTTCCCCTCTCTCTCCTCCCCTGAAGGTGCTGACTCTGACTGGGTTCAGTTCCACATACATTAGGAGCAGGAGTCGGCCATACAGCCCCACGAACCTGCTCCGCCATTCAATAAGATCATGGCTGAACTTCGACCTCAACTCCACTTTCCCGCCCAATCCCCATATCCCTTGATTCCCCTAGAGTCCAAAAATCTATCAATCTCAGCCTTGAATATACTCATGATGTGGAGATGCCGGTGATGGACTGGGGTTGACAATTGTAAACAATTTTACAACACCAAGTTATAGTCCAGCAATTTTATTTTAAATTCACAAGCTTTCGGAGATTTTCTCCTTCCTCAGGCAAATGTTTCAAGATCTCCTTGAAGCCTACGCATTTATACATATTGAACAATAATACATGGTGTTTACAGACTGCCCCTGCAACTGCCCGTTGCCAAGGCAATCACCGTGTTCAGACAGAGAGGTGTTACCTGCAGAACCTCCGAATACACATTCAACAAAAAAACAAACAGGGAAAAAAAACAGAGAAAAAAAAACACAGAGGCAGAAACATCCGGAAGGCAGAGAGAGCCAGCAAATGACCCATTATATTAAAAACAGATAACATTTGTTCGCTGGTGGGGTAACGTGTAGCGTGACATGAACCCAAGATCCCGGTTGAGGCCGTCCTCATGGGTGCGGAACTTGGCTATCAATTTCTGCTCGACGATTTTGCGTTGTCGTGTGTCTCGAAGGCCGCCTTGGAAAGGAAAGGATGCCCCAGAGCATGGTACATTGGCGAGACCATGCAGACGCTGCGACAACGGATGAACGGACACCGCGCAACAATCGCCAAACAGGAGGGTTCCCTCCCAGTCGGGGAACACTTCAGCAGTCATGGACATTCATCCACCGACCTTCGGGTAAGCGTACTCCAAGGCGGCCTTCGAGACACACGACAACGCAAAATCGTCGAGCAGAAATTGATAGCCAAGTTCCGCACCCATGAGGACGGCCTCAACCGGGATCTTGGGTTCATGTCACGCTACACGTTACCCCACCAGCGAACAAATGTTATCTGTTTTTAATATAATGGGTCATTTGCTGGCTCTCTCTGCCTTCCGGATGTTTCTGCCTCTCTCTGTGTTTTTTTTTCTCTGTTTTTTTTCCCTGTTTGTTTTTTTGTTGAATGTGTATTCGGAGGTTCTGCAGGTAACACCTCTCTGTCTGAACACGGTGATTGCCTTGGCAACGGGCAGTTGCAGGGGCAGTCTGTAAACACCATGTATTATTGTTCAATATGTATAAATGCGTAGGCTTCAAGGAGATCTTGAAACATTTGCCTGAGGAAGGAGAAAATCTCCGAAAGCTTGTGAATTTAAAATAAAATTGCTGGACTATAACTTGGTGTTGTAAAATTGTTTACAATTGAATATACTCAATGACTCAGCATCCACAGCGCTCGGGGGTAGAGAATTCCAAAGATTCACAACCTTCTGAATGAAGAAATTCCTCCTCATCTCAGTCCGAAACGGCCGACCCCTTATCCTGAGACTATGCCCTCTAGATCTAGACTCTCCAGCCAGGGGCAACAGCCTCTCAGCATCTCCCCTGTCAAGCCCCCCTCAGAATGTTTCAATGAGATCACCTCTCATTCTTCTAAACTCCAGAGAGTATCGGCCCATTCTACTCAATCTCTCCTCATAGGACAACCCTCTCATCCAAGGAATCAATCTAGTGAACCTTCGATGCACCGCCTCTAAGGCAAGTATATCCTTCCTTAGATAAGGAGACCAAAACTGTACACAGTACTCCAGGTGAGGTCTCACCAAAACCCTGTACAACTGTAATAAGACTTCCTTACTCTTGTACTCCAACCCCCTTGCAATAAAGGCTAACATACCGTTTGCCCTCCTGAATGCTTGCTGCACCTGCATGTTAACTTTCTGTGATTCGTGGAGAAGGCCACCCAAATCCCTCTGAACACCAACATTTCTCAGTCTTTCACCTTTTAAAATATATTCTGTTTTTCTATTTTTCCCACCAAAGTGAATAACCTCACATTATACCCCATCTGCCACCTTCTTGCCCACTCACTTAACCTGTCTATATCCCTTTGCAGACTCTTTGTGTCCTCCTCACAGCTAACTTTCCCACCGAGCTTTGTATCGTCAGCAAACATGGATACATTACACTGGGTCCCCTCAGATATATTGTTAACAGCTGAGGCCCAAGCACTGATCCTTGCGGCACCTCACTAGTCACAGCCGGCCAACCTGAGAATGACCCGTTTATCCCTACTCTCTGTTTTCTGTCTGTTAACCAATCCTCTATCCACACTAATATGTGGCATGGACGGGTACATGGGACTGGGATGTTATAGCTATTACTGAAACATGGCTAAGGGAGGGGCAGGACTGGCAGCTCAATGTTCCAGGGTACAGATGCTATAGGAAAGATAGAGCAGGAGGTAAGAGAGGAGGGGGAGTTGCGTTCTTGATTAGGGAGAACATCACGGCAGTAGTGAGAGGGGATATATCCGAGGGTTCGCCCACTGAGTCTATATGGGTAGAACTGAAAAATAAGAAGGGAGAGATCACTTTGATAGGATTGTACTACAGACCCCCAAATAGTCAACGGGAAATTGAGGAGCAAATATATAAGGAGATTACAGACAGCTGCAAGAAAAATAGGGTGGTAATAGTAGGGGACTTTAACTTTCCCAACATTGACTGGGACAGCCATAGCATTAGGGGCTTGGATGGAGAGAAATTTGTTGAGTGTATTCAGGAGGAATTTCTCATTCAGTATGTGGATGGCCCGACTAGAGAGGGGGCAAAACTCGACCTCCTCTTGGGAAATAAGCAAGGGCAGGTGACAGAAGTGTTAGTGAGGGATCACTTTGGGACCAGTGATCATAATTCCATTAGTTTTAGGATAGCTATGGAGAATGATAGGTCAGGCCCAGAAGTTAAAATTCTAAATTGGGGAAAGGCCAATGTTGATGGTATTAGACAGGAACTTTCAGAAGTTGATTGGGAGAGTCTGTAGGCAGGCAAAGGGACGTCTGGTAAGTGGGAGGCCTTCAAAAGTGTGTTAACCAGGGTTCAGGGTAAGCACATTCCTTATAAAGTGAAGGGCAGGGCTGGTAGAAGTAGGGAACCTTGGATGACTCGGGAGATTGAGGCCCGAGTCAGAAAGAAGAAGGAGGCATATGATAGGCACTTGGGATCAAGTGGATCCCTTGAAGAGTATAGAGATTGCCAGAGTAGAGTTAAGAGAGAAATCAGGAGGGCAAAAAGGGGATATGAGATTGCTTTGGCAGGTAAGGCAAAGGAGAATCCAAAGAGCTTCTACAAATACATAAAGGGCAAAAGAGTAACGAGGGAGAGAGTTGGGCCACTTAAGGATCAACAAGGTCATCTATGTGCGGAACCACAAGAGATGGGTGAGATCCTAAATGACTATTTCGCATCGGTATTTACGGTTGAGAAAGGCATGGATGTTAGGGAACTTGGGGAAATAAATAGTGATGTCTTGAGGAGTGTACATATTACAGAGAGGGAGGTGCTGGAAGTCTTAACGCGCATCAAGGTAGATAAATCTCCGGGACCTGATGAAATGTATCCCAGGACGTTATGGGAGGTGAGGGAGGAAATTGCGGTCCCCTAGCAGAGATATTTGAATCATCGACAGCTACAGGTGAGGTGCCTGAAGATTGGAGGGTAGTAAATGTTGTGCCTTTGTTTAAGAAGGGCGGCAGGGAAAAGCCTGGGAACTACAGACCGGTGAGCCTGACATCTGTAGTGGGTAAGTTGTTAGAGGGTATTCTGAGAGACAGGATCTACGGGCATTTGGAGAGGCAGGGACTGATTAGGAACAGTCAGCATGGTTTTGTGAGAGGAAAATCATGTCTCACAAATTTGATTGAGTTTTTTGAAGGGGTAACCAAGAAGATAGATGAGGGCTGTGCAGTAGACGTGGTCTACATGGACTTTAGCAAAGCCTTTGACAAGGTACCGCATGGTAGGTTGTTACATAAGGTTAGATCTCACGGGATCCAAGGTGAGGTCGCCAATTGGATATAAAATTGGATTGACGGCAGAAGACAGAAGGTGGTTGTAGAGGGTTGTTTTTCAAACTGGAGGCCTGTGACCAGCGGTGTGCCTCAGGGATCGGTGCTGGGTCCGCTGTTATTTGTTATTTATATTAATGATTTGGATGAGAATTTAGGAGGCATGGTTAGTAAGTTTGCAGATGATACCAAGATTGGTGGCGTTGTGGACAGTGAAGAAGGTTATCTAGGATTGCAACGGGATCTTGATAAATTGGGCCAGTGGGCCGATGAATGGCAGATGGAGTTTAATTTAGATAAATGTGAGGTGATGCATTCTGGTAGATCGAATCGGGCCAGGGCAAACTCCGTTAATGGTAGGGCGTTGGGGAGAGTTATAGAACAAAGAGATCTAGGAGTACAGGTTCATAGCTCTTGAAAGTGGAGTCACAGGTGGATGGGGTGGTGAAGAAGGCATTCAGCATGCTTGGTTTCATTGGTCAGAACATTCAATACAGGAGTTGGGATGTCTTGTTGAAGTTGTACAAGACATTAGTTAGGCCACACTTGGAATACTGTGTACAGTTCTGGTCACCCTATTATAGAAAGGATATTATTAAACTAGAAAGAGTGCAGAAAAGATTTACTAGGATGCTACCGGGACTTGATGGTTTGACTTATAGGGAGAGGTTGGATAGGCTGAGACTTTTTTCCCTGGAGAGTAGGAGGTTAAGGGGGGATCTTATAGAAGTCTATAAAATAATGAGGGGCATAGATAAGGTAGATAGTCAAAATCTTTTCCCAAAGGTAGGGGTGTCTATAACGAGGGGGCATAGATTTAAGGTGAGAGGGGAGAGATACAAAAGGGTCCAGAGGGGAAATTTTTTAACTCAAAGAGTGGTGAGTGTCTGGAACGAGCTGCCAGAGGCAGTAGCAGAGGCGGGTACAATTTTGACTTTTAAAAAGCATTTGGACAGTTACATGGGTAAGATGGGTATAGAGGGATATGGGCCAAGTGCAGGCAATTGGGACTAGCTTAGTGGTATAAACTGGGCGACATGGACATGTTGGGCCGAAGGGCCTGTTTCAATGTTGTAAACTTCTATGATTCTATAATACATTATCCTCAACCCCACGAGTCCTTATCTTGTGTAACAACCATTCGTGTGGCACCTTATTGAATGCCTTTTGAAAATCCAAATATACGACACCCACTGGCTCCCCTTTATCGACCCTGATCGAATTTTTTGAGGGTGCAACTAATAGATTTGTGAAACACGATTTCCGATGAGTGCAGTGAACCAGGGGTCAGTGTTAGGAGGGTGATGTTGTGATGGGGAGAGGTGCTGAGTGTAGTGTCCCAGGGTCAGTGTTCGGAGGGTGATGTTGTGATGAGGAGAGGTGCTGAGTGTAGTGTCCCAGGGTCAGTGTTCGGAGGGTGATGTTGTGATGGGGAGAGGTGCTGAGTGTAGTGTACCAGGGGTCAGTGTTCGGAGGGTGATGTTGTGATGGGGAGAGGTGCTGAGTGTAGTGTCCCAGGGGTCAGTGTTCGGAGGGTGATGTTGAGGATGAGGAGAGGTGCTGAGTGTAGTGTCCCAGGGGTCAGTGTTAGGAGGGTGATGTTGAGGATGGGGAGAGGTGCTGAGTGCAGTGTCCCAGGGTCAGTGTTAGGAGGGTGATGTTGTGATGGGGAGAGGTGCTGAGTGTAGTGTCCCGGGGTCAGTGTTAGGAGGGTGATGTTGTGATGGGGAGAGGTGCTGAGTGTAGTGTCCCAGGGGTCAGTGTTAGGAGGGTGATGTTGTGATGGGGAGAGGTGCTGAGTGTAGTGTCCCAGGGTCAGTGTTAGGAGGGTGATGTTGAGGATGGGGAGAGGTGCTGAGTGTAGTGTCCCAGGGGTCAGTGTTCGGAGGGTGATGTTGTGATGGGGAGAGGTGCTGAGTGTAGTGTCCCAGGGTCAGCGTTCGGAGGGTGATGTTGTGATGGGGAGAGGTGCTGAGTGTAGTGTCCCAGGGGTCAGTGTTCGGAGGGTGATGTTGTGATGGGGAGAGGTGCTGAGTGTAGTGTCCCAGGGGTCAGTGTAAGGAGGGTGATGTTGTGATGGGGAGAGGTGCTGAGTGTAGTGTCCCAGGGTCAGTGTTCGGAGGGTGATGTTGAGGATGGGGAGAGGTGCTGAGTGTAGTGTCCCAGGGGTCAGTGTTCGGAGGGTGATGTTGAGGATGGGGAGAGGTGCTGAGTGTAGTGTCCCAGGGGTCAGTGTTCGGAGGGTGATGTTGAGGATGGGGAGAGGTGCTGAGTGCAGTGTCCCAGGGGTCAGTGTTAGGAGGGTGATGTTGTGATGGGGAGAGGTGCTGAGTGTAGTGTCCCAGGGGTCAGTGTTCGGAGGGTGATGTTGAGGATGGGGAGAGGTGCTGAGTGTAGTGTCCCAGGGGTCAGTGTTCGGAGGGTGATGTTGTGATGGGGAGAGGTGCTGAGTGTAGTGTCCCAGGGTCAGTGTTAGGAGGGTGATGTTGTGATGAGGAGAGGTGCTGAGTGTTGTGTCCCAGGGGTCAGTGTTCGGAGGGTGATGTTGTGATGAGGAGAGGTGCTGAGTGTTGTGTCCCAGGGGTCAGTGTTCGGAGGGTGATGTTGAGGATGGGGAGAGGTGCTGAGTGTAGTGTCCCAGGGGTCAGTGTTCGGAGGGTGATGTTGTGATGAGGAGAGGTGCTGAGTGTAGTGTCCCAGGGTCAGTGTTCGGAGGGTGATGTTGTGATGGGGAGAGGTGCTGAGTGTAGTGTCCCAGGGGTCAGTGTTCGGAGGGTGATGTTGTGATGGGGAGAGGTGCTGAGTGTAGTGTCCCAGGGGTCAGTGTTCGGAGGGTGATGTTGTGATGGGGAGAGGTGCTGAGTGTAGTGTCCCAGGGTCAGTGTTCGGAGGGTGATGTTGTGATGGGGAGAGGTGCTGAGTGTAGTGTCCCAGGGTCAGTGTTCGGAGGGTGATGTTGTGATGGGGAGAGGTGCTGAGTGTAGTGTCCCAGGGTCAGTGTTAGGAGGGTGATGTTGTGATGGGGAGAGGTGCTGAGTGCAGTGTCCCAGGGGTCAGTGTTAGGAGGGTGATGTTGAGGATGGGGAGAGGTGCTGAGTGTCGTGTCCCAGGGGTCAGTGTTCGGAGGGTGATGTTGAGGATGGGGAGAGGTGCTGAGTGTAGTGTCCCAGGGTCAGTGTTCGGAGGGTGATGTTGTGATGGGGAGAGGTGCTGAGTGTAGTGTCCCAGGGTCAGTGTTAGGAGGGTGATGTTGTGATGGGGAGAGGTGCTGAGTGTAGTGTCCCAGGGGTCAGTGTTAGGAGGGTGATGTTGAGGATGGGGAGAGGTGCTGAGTGTAGTGTCCCAGGGGTCAGTGTTAGGAGGGTGATGTTGTGATGAGGAGAGGTGCTGAGTGTAGTGTCCTAGGGGTCAGTGTTCGGAGGGTGATGTTGTGATGGGGAGAGGTGCTGAGTGTAGTGTCCCAGGGTCAGTGTTCGGAGGGTGATGTTGTGATGGGGAGAGGTGCTGAGTGTAGTGTCCCAGGGGTCAGTGTTCGGAGGGTGATGTTGTGATGGGGAGAGGTGCTGAGTGTAGTGTCCCAGGGGTCAGTGTTCGGAGGGTGATGTTGTGATGGGGAGAGGTGCTGAGTGTAGTGTCCCAGGGGTCAGTGTTAGGAGGGTGATGTTGAGGATGGGGAGAGGTGCTGAGTGTAGTGTCCCAGGGGTCAGTGTTAGGAGGGTGATGTTGTGATGAGGAGAGGTGCTGAGTGTAGTGTCCCAGGGGTCAGTGTTAGGAGGGTGATGTTGAGGATGGGGAGAGGTGCTGAGTGTAGTGTCCCAGGGGTCAGTGTTAGGAGGGTGATGTTGTGATGGGGAGAGGTGCTGAGTGTAGTGTCCCAGGGGTCAGTGTTCGGAGGGTGATGTTGTGATGGGGAGAGGTGCTGAGTGTAGTGTCCCAGGGTCAGTGTTCGGAGGGTGATGTTGTGATGGGGAGAGGTGCTGAGTGTAGTGTCCCAGGGGTCAGTGCTCGGAGGGTGATGTTGTGATGGGGAGAGGTGCTGAGTGTAGTGTCCGAGGGGTCAGTGTTCGGAGGGTGATGTTGTGATGGGGAGAGGTGCTGAGTGTAGTGTCCCAGGGGTCAGTGTTCGGAGGGTGATGTTGTGATGGGGAGAGGTGCTGAGTGTCGTGTCCCAGGGGTCAGTGTTAGGAGGGTGATGTTGTGATGGGGAGAGGTGCTGAGTGTAGTGTCCCAGGGGTCAGTGTTAGGAGGGTGATGTTGTGATGGGGAGAGGTGCTGAGTGTAGTGTCCCAGGGGTCAGTGTTCGGAGGGTGAGGTTGAGGATGGGGAGAGGTGCTGAGTGTCGTGTCCCAGGGGTCAGTGTTCGGAGGGTGAGGTTGAGGATGGGGAGAGGTGCTGAGTGTAGTGTCCCAGGGGTCAGTGTTCGGAGGGTGATGTTGAGGATGAGGAGAGGTGCTGAGTGTAGTGTCCCAGGGGTCAGTGTTCGGAGGGTGATGTTGAGGATGGGGAGAGGTGCTGAGTGTAGTGTCCCAGGGGTCAGTGTTCGGAGGGTGAGGTTGTGATGGGGAGAGGTGCTGAGTGCAGTGTCCCAGGGGTCAGTGTTAGGAGGGTGAGGTTGAGGATGGGGAGAGGTGCTGAGTGTAGTGTCCCAGGGGTCAGTGTTAGGAGGGTGATGTTGTGATGGGGAGAGGTGCTGAGTGCAGTGTCCCAGGGGTCAGTGTTCGGAGGGTGAGGGTGAGGATGGGGAGAGGTGCTGAGTGTAGTGTCCCAGGGGTCAGTGTTCGGAGGGTGAGGGTGAGGATGGGGAGAGGTGCTGAGTGTAGTGTCCGAGGGGTCAGTGTTCGGAGGGTGATGTTGTGATGGGGAGAGGTGCTGAGTGTAGTGTCCCAGGGGTCAGTGTTCGGAGGGTGATGTTGTGATGGGGAGAGGTGCTGAGTGTAGTGTCCCAGGGGTCAGTGTTAGGAGGGTGATGTTGTGATGGGGAGAGGTGCTGAGTGTCGTGTCCCAGGGGTCAGTGTTCGGAGGGTGATGTTGTGATGGGGAGAGGTGCTGAGTGTAGTGTCCCAGGGGTCAGTGTTAGGAGGGTGATGTTGTGATGGGGAGAGGTGCTGAGTGTAGTGTCCCAGGGGTCAGTGTTCGGATGGTGATGTTGTGATGGGGAGAGGTGCTGAGTGTAGTGTCCCAGGGGTCAGTGTTCGGAGGGTGATGTTGTGATGGGGAGAGGTGCTGAGTGTAGTGTCCCGGGGGTCAGTGTTCGGAGGGTGATGTTGTGATGGGGAGAGGTGCTGAGTGTAGTGTCCCAGGGTCAGTGTTCGGAGGGTGATGTTGTGATGAGGAGAGGTGCTGAGTGTAGTGTCCCTGGGGTCAGTGTTCGGAGGGTGATGTTGAGGATGGGGAGAGGTGCTGAGTGTAGTGTCCCAGGGTCAGTGTTCGGAGGGTGATGTTGAGGATGAGGAGAGGTGCTGAGTGTAGTGTCCCAGGGTCAGTGTTCGGCGGGTGATGTTGTCATGGGGAGAGGTGCTGAGTGTAGTGTCCCAGGGTCAGTGTTAGGAGGGTGATGTTGTGATGAGGAGGTGCTGAGTGTAGTGTCCCAGGGTCAGTGTTCGGAGGGTGATGTTGTGATGGGGAGAGGTGCTGAGTGTAGTGTCCCAGGGTCAGTGTTCGGAGGGTGATGTTGAGGATGGGGAGAGGTGCTGAGTGTCGTGTCCCAGGGTCAGTGTTCGGAGGGTGATGTTGTGATGGGGAGAGGTGCTGAGTGTAGTGTCCCAGGGGTCAGTGTTCGGAGGGTGATGTTGTGATGGGGAGAGGTGCTGAGTGTAGTGTCCCAGGGGTCAGTGTTCGGAGGGTGATGTTGAGGATGGGGAGACGTGCTGAGTGCAGTGTCCCAGGGGTCAGTGTTCGGAGGGTGAGGTTGTGATGGGGAGAGGTGCTGAGTGCAGTGTCCCAGGGGTCAGTGTTCGGAGGGTGATGTTGTGATGGGGAGAGGTGCTGAGTGCAGTGTCCCAGGGGTCAGTGATCGGAGGGTGATGTTGTGATGAGGAGAGGTGCTGAGTGTAGTGTCCCAGGGGTCAGTGTTCGGAGGGTGATGTTGAGGATGGGGAGAGGTGCTGAGTGTAGTGTCCCAGGGGTCAGTGTTCGGAGGGTGATGTTGTGATGGGGAGAGGTGCTGAGTGTAGTGTCCCAGGGTCAGTGTTCGGAGGGTGATGTTGAGGATGGGGAGAGGTGCTGAGTGTAGTGTCCCAGGGTCAGTGTTCGGAGGGTGATGTTGAGGATGGGGAGAGGTGCTGAGTGCAGTGTCCCAGGCGTCAGTGTTCGGAGGGTGATGTTGTGATGGGGAGAGGTGCTGAGTGTAGTGTCCCAGGGGTCAGTGTTCGGAGGGTGATGTTGAGGATGGGGAGAGGTGCTGAGTGTCGTGTCCCAGGGGTCAGTGTTAGGAGGGTGATGTTGAGGATGGGGAGAGGTGCTGAGTGTAGTGTCCCAGGGTCAGTGTTCGGAGGGTGATGTTGAGGATGGGGAGAGGTGCTGAGTGTAGTGTCCCAGGGTCAGTGTTCGGAGGGTGATGTTGAGGATGGGGAGAGGTGCTGAGTGTAGTGTCCCAGGGTCAGTGTTCGGAGGGTGATGTTGTGATGGGGAGAGGTGCTGAGTGTATTGTCCCAGGGGTCAGTGTTCGGAGGGTGATGTTGTGATGGGGAGAGGTGCTGAGTGTAGTGTCCCAGGGTCAGTGTTCGGAGGGTGATGTTGAGGATGGGGAGAGGTGCTGAGTGTAGTGTCCCAGGGGTCAGTGTTCGGAGGGTGATGTTGTGATGGGGAGAGGTGCTGAGTGTAGTGTCCCAGGGGTCAGTGTTCGGAGGGTGATGTTGAGGATGGGGAGAGGTGCTGAGTGTAGTGTCCCAGGGTCAGTGTTCGGAGGGTGATGTTGAGGATGGGGAGAGGTGCTGAGTGTAGTGTCCCAGGGGTCAGTGTTAGGAGGGTGATGTTGTGATGGGGAGAGGTGCTGAGTGTAGTGTCCCAGGGGTCAGTGTTCGGAGGGTGATGTTGTGATGGGGAGAGGTGCTGAGTGTAGTGTCCCAGGGGTCAGTGTTCGGAGGGTGATGTTGAGGATGGGGAGAGGTGCTGAGTGTAGTGTCCCAGGGGTCAGTGTTAGGAGGGTGATGTTGTGATGGGGAGAGGTGCTGAGTGTAGTGTCCCAGGGGTCAGTGTTCGGAGGGTGATGTTGTGATGGGGAGAGGTGCTGAGTGTCGTGTCCCAGGGGTCAGTGTTCGGAGGGTGATGTTGTGATGGGGAGAGGTGCTGAGTGTCGTGTCCCAGGGGTCAGTGTTAGGAGGGTGATGTTGTGATGGGGAGAGGTGCTGAGTGTAGTGTCCCAGGGGTCAGTGTTCGGAGGGTGAGGTTGTGATGGGGAGAGGTGCTGAGTGTCGTGTCCCAGGGGTCAGTGTTCGGAGGGTGATGTTGAGGATGGGGAGAGGTGCTGAGTGTAGTGTCCCAGGGTCAGTGTTCGGAGGGTGAGGTTGTGATGGGGAGAGGTGCTGAGTGTAGTGTCCCAGGGTCAGTGTTCGGAGGGTGATGTTGTGATGGGGAGAGGTGCTGAGTGTAGTGTCCCAGGGGTCAGTGTTCGGAGGGTGATGTTGTGATGGGGAGAGGTGCTGAGTGTAGTGTCCCAGGGGTCAGTGTTCGGAGGGTGATGTTGTGATGGGAAGAGGTGCTGAGTGTAGTGTCCCAGGGGTCAGTGTTCGGAGGGTGATGTTGTGATGGGGAGAGGTGCTGAGTGTAGTGTCCCAGGGGTCAGTGTTCGGAGGGTGATGTTGTGATGGGGAGAGGTGCTGAGTGTAGTGTCCCAGGGTCAGTGTTAGGAGGGTGATGTTGTGATGGGGAGAGGTGCTGAGTGTAGTGTCCCAGGGTCAGTGTTCGGAGGGTGATGTTGTGATGGGGAGAGGTGCTGAGTGTAGTGTCCCAGGGGTCAGTGTTCGGAGGGTGATGTTGAGGATGGGGAGAGGTGCTGAGTGTAGTGTCCCAGGGTCAGTGTTCGGAGGGTGAGGTTGAGGATGGGGAGTGGTGCTGAGTGTAGTGTCCCAGGGGTCAGTGTTCGGAGGGTGATGTTGTGATGGGGAGAGGTGCTGAGTGTAGTGTCCCAGGGGTCAGTGTTAGGAGGGTGATGTTGTGATGGGGAGAGGTGCTGAGTGTCGTGTCCCAGGGTCAGTGTTCGGAGGGTGATGTTGTGATGGGGAGAGGTGCTGAGTGTAGTGTCCCAGGGTCAGTGTTCGGAGGGTGATGTTGTGATGGGGAGAGGTGCTGAGTGTAGTGTCCCAGGGTCAGTGTTCGGAGGGTGATGTTGTGATGGGGAGAGGTGCTGAGTGTAGTGTCCCAGGGGTCAGTGTTAGGAGGGTGATGTTGTGATGGGGAGAGGTGCTGAGTGTCGTGTCCCAGGGTCAGTGTTCGGAGGGTGATGTTGTGATGGGGAGAGGTGCTGAGTGTAGTGTCCCAGGGTCAGTGTTCGGAGGGTGATGTTGTGATGGGGAGAGGTGCTGAGTGTCGTGTCCCAGGGGTCAGTGTTAGGAGGGTGATGTTGTGATGGGGAGAGGTGCTGAGTGTAGTGTCCCAGGGTCAGTGTTAGGAGGGTGATGTTGTGATGGGGAGAGGTGCTGAGTGTAGTGTCCCAGGGTCAGTGTTCGGAGGGTGATGTTGTGATGGGGAGAGGTGCTGAGTGTAGTGTCCCAGGGGTCAGTGTTAGGAGGGTGATGTTGTGATGGGGAGAGGTGCTGAGTGTCGTGTCCCAGGGGTCAGTGTTAGGAGGGTGATGTTGTGATGGGGA
The DNA here is from genome assembly GCF_035084215.1 of Heptranchias perlo. Classification (NCBI taxonomy): domain Eukaryota; kingdom Metazoa; phylum Chordata; class Chondrichthyes; order Hexanchiformes; family Hexanchidae; genus Heptranchias; species Heptranchias perlo. The sequence continues at coordinate 2,820,217 of NW_027139772.1, read as the reverse complement.
GAGGTGCTGAGTGTAGTGTCCCAGGGTCAGTGTTCGGAGGGTGAGGGTGAGGATGGGGATGAGGGTGAGGATGGGGATGAGGAGGTGCTGAGTGTAGTGTCCCAGGGGTCAGTGTTCGGAGGGTGAGGGTGAGGATGGGGATGAGGAGGTGCTGAGTGTCGTGTCCCAGGGTGAGGGTGAGGATGGGGAGAGGTGCTGAGTGTAGTGTCCCAGGGTCAGTGTTCGGAGGGTGAGGGTGAGGATGGGGATGAGGAGGTGCTGAGTGTAGTGTCCCAGGGTCAGTGTTCGGAGGGTGAGGGTGAGGATGGGGATGAGGAGGTGCTGAGTGTCGTGTCCCAGGGTGAGGGTGAGGATGGGGATGAGGAGGTGCTGAGTGTCGTGTCCCAGGGTGAGGGTGAGGATGGGGATGAGGAGGTGCTGAGTGTAGTGTCCCAGGGTCAGTGTTCGGAGGGTGAGGGTGAGGATGGGGATGAGGGTGAGGATGGGGATGAGGAGGTGCTGAGTGTAGTGTCCCAGGGGTCAGTGTTCGGAGGGTGAGGGTGAGGATGGGGATGAGGAGGTGCTGAGTGTCGTGTCCCAGGGTGAGGGTGAGGATGGGGAGAGGTGCTGAGTGTAGTGTCCCAGGGTCAGTGTTCGGAGGGTGAGGGTGAGGATGGGGATGAGGAGGTGCTGAGTGTAGTGTCCCAGGGTCAGTGTTCGGAGGGTGAGGGTGAGGGTGAGGATGGGGATGAGGAGGTGCTGAGTGTAGTGTCCCAGGGTCAGTGTTCGGAGGGTGAGGGTGAGGATGGGGATGAGGAGGTGCTGAGTGTCGTGTCCCAGGGTGAGGGTGAGGATGGGGATGAGGAGGTGCTGAGTGTCGTGTCCCAGGGTGAGGGTGAGGATGGGGATGAGGAGGTGCTGAGTGTAGTGTCCCAGGGTCAGTGTTCGGAGGGTGAGGGTGAGGATGGGGATGAGGGTGAGGATGGGGATGAGGAGGTGCTGAGTGTAGTGTCCCAGGGTCAGTGTTCGGAGGGTGAGGGTGAGGATGGGGATGAGGGTGAGGATGGGGATGAGGAGGTGCTGAGTGTCGTGTCCCAGGGTGAGGGTGAGGATGGGGATGAGGAGGTGCTGAGTGTCGTGTCCCAGGGTGAGGGTGAGGATGGGGATGAGGAGGTGCTGAGTGTCGTGTCCCAGGGTGAGGGTGAGGATGGGGATGAGGAGGTGCTGAGTGTAGTGTCCCAGGGTCAGTGTTCGGAGGGTGAGGGTGAGGATGGGGATGAGGAAGTCCTGAGCGCAGTCTTCCTGTACCAAGATGGTCGCGCATGCGCCGTGACGCTCCCTCCTCCTGTACCAAGATGGCGGCCGGTTCCCCCGGTAACCCGGGCCTGTCCCCGGGGAGAAGCCTCGCAGCTGCCGCCCGGCTCAAGACACGCGGGACAATCTGATCCTGAGCGGTTTCTGCCGCCGCTCACTCTGTTTGAGAGGCCGAGCGCGGGACCTACCTCCGGTTTCCGGATCTCCGGCCGGGACCCTCACACCTCACACCTCCGTCCGCCGAGTCTCCGCCGCGCCTGCGCGCTGGGCTCCGGGAGCGAGGGCGAGGGCAGCGTCTACCGCGCACCGCCTTCTGCGCAGTTCCTCCGCTCAACAAGCGTCATCGCCCGAGTCCACGCCCCTCGATTCAGGCTCCTCCCACTGCTTGTGGGAATGGGGGTGATTATTTAAAGGGACAGGAGCTTTTTTTTCTCTGTTTGTTTACATTTAAAGGGCCAGTGACTCCCCTCACTCTGTGCGTTTATATTTAAAGGGACAGTGACTCCCCTCACTCTGTGTGTTTGCATTTAAAGGGCCAGTTACTCCCCTCACTCTGTGTGTTTGTATTTAAAAGGATATTGACTGCTCATAATCTGTTTGTTTACATTTAAAGGGCCAGTGACTCCCCTCACTCTGTGTTTATTTTTAAATGGACAGTGACTGCCTATACTTTGTGTGTTTATATTTAAAGAGATGGTGACTCCCCTCGCTCTGTGTGTTTATATTTAAAGGGACAGTGACTCCCTATATCTTGTGTGTTTATGTTTAAAGAGACAGTGATTCCCCACACTCTGTGTGTTTGTCCGTAAAGAGACACTGATTCCCTATACTTTGTGTGTTTTTCTGTAAAGGGACAGTGACTCCCCTCGCTCCGTGTGTTTATATTTAAAGGGACAGTGACACCTCTCACTCCATGCTTTATATTTAAAGGGGCAGTGACTCCCCTCGCTCTGTGTGTTTATATTTAAAGGGACAGTGACTCCCCTTACTCTGTGCATTTATAGTTAAAGGGACAGTCCTGCTTATCTCAGTGTGTCGGGGGACATCACTAACAGAGCCCCTGTTAACAGTCGATCCTTTCTGTAATTATTGCCGTGATGGTAAAACTCTCCATTTTCGTGATTGCAGCCTTTCTAAAATGTCTCACTATTTTTTGAAGAGCTATCTGACTCGTTTGCTCAATTAGAATTTCACAGTGAGTGACAAAGGTTTTGATTAAAGGGACATTTCTTTCAAAATATTCTGTTCTACCTGCCCCCCACCCTGCAATTTAAAATATTCTGTATTACTGACTCCGAAGGTCCTGAGTTCACTCCTCGATCTGAGCCGACAGTTGATCTCAGACAAGGCAGCAATTCAGGTGCTGTAGTTGGGCTAAATAAGGGTAAAGATCAGTCCGTGCCCCTGCTCTTGATGGCGAGCCAGTGACACCGACTGGGAAGTGTATTGAGGGCAGGACTGGACTCGGCTGTGATGCCCACCACAGTGGAAAATCCTGCTGACACTCACTGTGTGGGCTCATGCATTAAGAATGGAACCTAGGAACAGGAGTGGGCCATTCAGCCCATCGAACCTGTCCCACCATTCAAGGCGATCATGGCTGATCTGTGGACCCAAGGCAGATCCACATCCCCTCATGCCCTTAACTGGCAAAAATCTAATGATCTCAGATTTTAAATTATTAATTGAGCAGCTACTGCTTTTTGTGGGAGGGAGTTCCACACTTCGACCACCCATTGTGTGAAGAAATGTTTCCCTAACTTCTCCCCTGAATGGCCTGGCTCTGATTTTAAGGTTATGTCCCCATGTCCTCGACTCCCCACCAGCGGGAAAACTTTCTCTCTCTCTACCCTATCAATTCCTTTCAAAATCCTAAAATCAATCAAATCACCCCTTAACCTTCTATATTCCAGGGAATACAAGCCGAGTTTATGAAATCTCTCCTCATAATCTAACCCTTGGAGCCCTGGCAACGTTCTGGGGAATCTGCACTGCACTCCTGCTGGACCTTTTCGAGGGTAATTATTGTCTGTGGAGCTGCATCCAGTCAGATTCAGCACCTTCAGGAGAGAAACAAAACCACAGACGGTGGAATGAACGTTGATTTTAGTCAGTAAGGATGGAGGGAGGGGGAGTGTGTGGAATGGGGAATTTACAGCTTAGGAGCAGACAGAGTATTCGACAGAAACACTAACACTTGTATTGATAAAGTGCACAGTAAAACATCCCAAGGCACTTCACAGGAGCGCAACCAAATAAAATTTGAGACAAGAATTTGATACTAGAGACAAGAAACCAGAATTGCCTGTTCTGAATTTCTATCCTGTATTTGCAGTGAGGACTTTTATAAACTCCTTTTACAGGGACTTAGAAGGGGAGGATTTGCAGACAAACCAAACATCACATCACGATCTGACCGAGTCACTCAATTCATCAGGACCTGAATATCGTCGGCCTTTGAGCATAGAAGGAGAAATCACCAATCACAGCGGTGAGAAACTGTACACGTGTTCTGTGTGTGTGAATGCACCTTCAGCCAATCGTCTCGCCCGTGAGACACAAACACAGAGGTGTGGGGAATTAACAGTGGAAATGTGGGGACTGTGGGAAGGGATTCAGTTCCCCGTCTGAGCTGGAAACTCATCGACGCAGTCACACCGGGGAGAGACCGTTCACCTGCTCCGTGTGTGGGAAGAGATTCACTCAGTCATCCACCCTGCTGACACACCAGCGAGTTCACAAGTGACTGCAGGGGTTGGATTCTGCTGTTAATCACATCCAGGACTGAACCATGTTCATTCTGACAGTCGGGGTTTGTTTCTGATGTTAATAACCCCTATAAATGGGATGGAGTTTAATATTCTGGATACATGTTAAATAAACCAGCTTTGTTTTAAACACCTTGTTGTAGATTTTGGCCTTTCCCATCTGAGTGTTTAGCATCACCTGACTGGAGCTCAGAAAGGACAATCTGGGGGGAGGATCGTCCGATGGGAACAGAACTTCAGCCCGGACACAGTCCTTCAGGGCCACACTGAGAGGGGCAAACGGCACTTTGGGGCTTTCTCCTCTCTCTTCACTGACCGCAGAGTCACTGTGTGGGTTAATCTTGAGGCGTGTAAGTAATGTGTCCCAGCCGCTCTCCTCCATGGTTCAGAGCTCCAGGCACGGAACAGAAGGCTCCTTTACAACTGTGTTTAGAGTCAGGAAGAACAACGGGGAATGCTGGAAACATGCTGTAAATCAGAGATTGGTGTAAAACTGGGATCTGTTCCTGACTGAAAGGGAAACGGCAGGTTTAAGTTTCCAGTCTAAAACTGACTGGGAATTATTCTACAAAGATTGAACCTGTTTGTTAAAACCTGCATTAAAATAGCAGAGGAAGGAGTTCACAGGAGCCTGTTAACGGCTGGTACAATTATCCACCAGTCATTTGATCTCCAGATAAAGAAGGACTTGCAGTGTGTTTCCAGAATTCCCTGTTTTATTGATGTGAGCGGGTTAGACACCAGGATAACTAAAAATACACGACCTGGACCATCCCCAGGGGGGGGGTCGATCCTGACAGTTACTCTGGGATCACTCCCACTGCAGAACTCCACCCTGCTGAAGGTTGTAGGCTCGGGGAGTGGGGCCTCCAGGAGTGGACTGTAAGGAAGCTGAGTTTCGTTATGCCGAGGAACCAGAGGAATTCTCACTGAGGAACGGTCTGGAGTTTTACCTGTCAGTGTAGGTCTGGGGGTGAATGATTCCTGACTCCCCGAACTGTCTGATATCGAACCCAGGTCAGATCAAGATGAATTCAGTTCATGAAATCTCAGTTAGGTTCCCGTCGAGCTGCTGAGTAAGTGAATTAACTCTTAACAAATCACCAAAGTAGCACCCACACCACAAGTTATGCACTAAACACTGTTTATTGGTTACAGATCACAAGCATTAGTTAAAGTTGGTCACACGGAGGTTTAATAGACATCTAGAAATATAATCAGAGTTATCTACTAATTGATCAGTAAATCAGCAATGGACAGAGTTACTTCATAAAACAAGTAGCAAAGCTTATACAGGAAAATCAGTGACTCACTGGAAATCAGCACTAACAGATAGAGTATTAACTATAGCAAGGAGCAGAGTCAGAGGTTATAAATTGGTGAGATTACTTTAAGAGTAATTCCTTCAATAACTGACATGTTAACAGCTTTGAAGAGCCTGTCTATCAAATAGCAAGTCTCCGTGTGATTACTGATATTCGGTGTTTACACGGTCTCGTCCTCGAGGTACAGAACAGATTGTCTCCTGTCAATATAGAGCTGGAGGATTGGGCCGTGATGTGTTCATCTTTGGTTCAATCCATTTGCTGAGTGGATTTAAATTTAATACCAGGCTTTCAGGCCTGATGCTCTGTTCACATGTCGAACGTGAGAGAGATGCTGTGGGACACACACTAAATCCAGCAGGAGTTAAAGACATCAAAGACAAGCTCCAACTGCAGAATGAATGTGGCTCAGTCCCTATCTCTGTAACCTCCTCCAGCCCTCCGACCCTCCCCTATCTCTGTAACCTCCTCCAGCCCTCCGACCCTCCCCTATCTCTGTAACCTCCTCCAGCCCTCCGACCCTCCCCTATCTCTGTAACCTCCTCCATGACCCTCCGACCCTCCCCTATCTCTGTAACCTCCTCCAGCCCTCCGACCCTCCCCTATCTCTGTAACCTCCTCCAGCCCTCCGACCCTCCCCTAACTCTGTAACCTCCTCCAGCCCTCCGACCCTCCCCTATCTCTGTAACCTCCTCCAGCCCTCTGACCCTCCCCTATCTCTGTAACCTCCTTCAGCCCTCCGACCCTCCCCTATCTCTGTAACCTCCTCCAGCCCTCCGACCCTCCCCTATCTCTGTAACCTCCTCCAGCCCTCCGACCCTCCCCTATCTCTGTAACCTCCTCCAGCCCTCCGACCCTCCCCTATCTCTGTAACCTCCTCCAGCCCTCCGACCCTCCCCTATCTCTGTAACCTCCTCCATGACCCTCCGACCCTCCCCTATCTCTGTAACCTCCTCCATGACCCTCCGACCCTCCCCTATCTCTGTAACCTCCTCCAGCCCTCCGACCCTCCCCTATCTCTGTAACCTCCTCCATGACCCTCCGACCCTCCCTATCTCTGTAACCTCCTCCAGCCCTCCGACCCTCCCCTATCTCTGTAACCTCCTCCAGCCCTCCGACCCTCCCCTATCTCTGTAACCTCCTCCAGCCCTCCGACCCTCCCTATCTCTGTAACCTCCTCCAGCCCTCCGACCCTCCCCTCTCTCTGTAACCTCCTCCAGCCCTCCGACCCTCCCCTATCTCTGTAACCTCCTCCAGCCCTCCGACCCTCCCCTATCTCTGTAACCTCCTCCAGCCCTCCGACCCTCCCCTATCTCTGTAACCTCCTCCATGACCCTCCGACCCTCCCCTATCTCTGTCACCTCCTCCAGCCCTCCGACCCTCCCCTATCTCTGTAACCTCCTCCATGACCCTCCGACCCTCCCCTATCTCTGTAACCTCCTCCAGCCCTCCGACCCTCCCCTATCTCTGTAACCTCCTCCATGACCCTCCGACCCTCCCCTATCTCTGTAACCTCCTCCATGACCCTCCGACCCTCCCCTATCTCTGTAACCTCCTCCATGACCCTCCGACCCTCCCTATCTCTGTAACCTCCTCCAGCCCTCCGACCCTCCCCTATCTCTGTAACCTCCTCCAGCCCTCCGACCCTCCCCTATCTCTGTAACCTCCTCCAGCCCTCCGACCCTCCCCTATCTCTGTAACCTCCTCCATGACCCTCCGACCCTCCCCTATCTCTGTAACCTCCTCCATGACCCTCCGACCCTCCCCTATCTCTGTAACCTCCTCCAGCCCTCCGACCCTCCCCTATCTCTGTATCCTCCTCCAGCCCTCCGACCCTCCCCTATCTCTGTAACCTCCTCCAGCCCTCCGCCCCTCCCCTATCTCTGTAACCTCCTCCAGCCCTCCGACCCTCCCCTATCTCTGTAACCTCCTCCATGACCCTCCGTCCCTCCCCGATCTCTGTCACCTCCTCCAGCCCTCCGTCCCTCCCCTATCTCTGTAACCTCCTCCAGCCCTCCGACCCTCCCCTATCTCTGTAACCTCCTCCAGCCCTCCGACCCTCCCCTATCTCTGTAACCTCCTCCAGCCCTCCGACCCTCCCCTATCTCTGTATCCTCCTCCAGCCCTCCGACCCTCCCCTATCTCTGTAACCTCCTCCAGCCCTCCGACCCTCCCCTATCTCTGTAACCTCCTCCATGACCCTCCGACTCTCCCCTATCTCTGTAACCTCCTTCAGCCCTCCGACCCTCCCCTATCTCTGTAACCTCCTCCAGCCCTCCGACCCTCCCCGATCTCTGTAACCTCCTCCAGCCCTCCGCCCCTCCCCTATCTCTGTAACCTCCTCCATGACCCTCCGACCCTCCCCTATCTCTGTAACCTCCTCCAGCCCTCCGACCCTCCCCTATCTCTGTAACCTCCTCCATGACCCTCCGACCCTCCCCTATCTCTGTAACCCCCTCCGACCCTCCCCTATCTCTGTAACCTCCTCCAGCCCTCCGACCCTCCCCTCTCTCTGTAACCTCCTCCAGCCCTCCGACCCTCCCCTATCTCTGTCACCTCCTCCAGCCCTCCGACCCTCCCCTATCTCTGTAACCTCCTCCAGCCCTCCGACCCTCCCCTATCTCTGTAACCCCCTCCGACCCTCCCCTATCTCTGTAACCTCCTCCAGCCCTCCGACCCTCCCCTATCTCTGTCACCTCCTCCAGCCCTCCGACCCTCCCCTATCTCTGTAACCTCCTCCAGCCCTCCGACCCTCCCCTATCTCTGTAACCTCCTCCATGACCCTCCGACCCTCCCCTATCTCTGTAACCTCCTCCAGCCCACCGACCCTCCCCTATCTCTGTAACCTCCTCCAGCCCTCCGCCCCTCCCCTATCTCTGTAACCTCCTTCAGCCCTCCGACCCTCCCCTATCTCTGTAACCTCCTCCAGCCCTCCGTCCCTCCCCTATCTCTGTAACCTCCTCCAGCCCTCCGACCCTCCCCTATCTCTGTAACCTCCTCCATGACCCTCCGACCCTCCCCTATCTCTGTATCCTCCTCCAGCCCTCCGACCCTCCCCTATCTCTGTAACCTCCTCCAGCCCTCCGACCCTCCCCTATCTCTGTCACCTCCTCCAGCCCTCCGACCCTCCCCTATCTCTGTAACCTCCTCCAGCCCTCCGCCCCTCCCCTATCTCTGTAACCTCCTCCAGCCCTCCGACCCTCCCCTATCTCTGTAACCTCCTCCAGCCCTCCGACCCTCCCCTATCTCTGTCACCTCCTCCAGCCCTCCGACCCTCCCCTATCTCTGTCACCTCCTCCAGCCCTCCGACCCTCCCCTATCTCTGTAACCTCCTCCAGCCCTCCGACCCTCCCCAATATCTGGAACCTCCTCCAGCCCTCCGACCCTCCCCTCTCTCTGTAACCTCCTCCAGCCCTCCGACCCTCCCCTATCTCTGTCACCTCCTCCAGCCCTCCGACCCTCCCAGATCTCTGCTCTCCCCACCATTGGGGGCCGTGCCTTCAGCTGTCTGAGCCCCAAGCTCTGGAATTCCCTCCCTGAACCTCTCCCCCTCTCTCTCCTCCTTTAAGATGCTCCTTTAAAACCTCCCTCTTTGACCCAGATTTCGGTGCCCTGTCCTAATCTCTCCTTATGTGGTTCGGTGTCAAATTTCTGTTTCATAATCGGGCCTGTGAGGCGCCTTAAAGAGCAATTCTAATTCTAACTACATTAAAGGCACTATATAAATGCAATTTATTGATGTTCAAAGCGAATAACAGAAGAACCCAACCCCCCCCTCACTAATCAGACCCCCCCTCACTAATCAGACCCCGCACTCACTAATCAAACCCCCCCTCACTAATCAGACCCCCCCCTCACTAATCAAACCCCCCCTCAATAATCAGACCCCCCCTCACTAATCAGACCCCCCCTCACTAATCAGACCCCCCCTCACTAATCAAACCCCCCCTCAATAATCAGACCCCCCCTCACTAATCAGACCCCCCCCTCACTAATCAGACCCCCCCTCACTAATCAGACCCCCCCCTCACTAATCAGACCCCCCCTCACTAATCAGACCCCCCCCCCTCACTAATCAGACCCCCCCCTCACTAATCAGACCCCCCCCCTCACTAATCAGACCCCCCCTCACTAATCAGACCCCCCCTCACTAATCAGACCCCCCCTCACTAATCAGACCCCCCCTCACTAATCAGACCCCCCCTCACTAATCAGACCCCCCCCTCACTAATCAGACCCCCCCTCACTAATCAGACCCCCCCTCACTAATCAGACCCCCCCTCACTAATCAGACCCCCCCTCACTAATCAGACCCCCCCCCTCACTAATCAGAACCCCCCTCACTAATCAGACCCCCCCTCACTAATCAGAACCCCCCTCACTAATCAGACCCCCCCCCTCACTAATCAGACCCCCCCTCACTAATCAGACCCCCCCTCACTAATCAGACCCCCCCCCTCACTAATCAGACCCCTCCTCACTAATCAGACCCCCCCTCACTAATCAGACCCCCCCTCACTAATCAGACCCCCCCCTCACTAATCAGACCCCCCCTCACTAATCAGACCCCCCCTCACTAATCAGACCCCCCCTCACTAATCAGACCCCCCCCCTCACTAATCAGACCCCCCCTCACTAATCAGACCCCCCCCTCACTAATCAGACCCCCGCCCTCACTAATCAGACCCCCCCTCACTAATCAGACCCCCCCCTCACTAATCAGACCCCCCCCTCACTAATGAGACCCCCGCGCTCACTAATCAGACCCCCCCTCACTAATCAGACCCCCTCCTCACTAATCAGACCCCCCCTCACTAATCAGACCCCCCCTCACTAATCAGACCCCCCCCTCACTAATCAGACCCCTCCTCACTAATCAGACCCCCCCTCACTAATCAGACCCCCACCCTCACTAATCAGACCCCCCCCTCACTAATCAGACCCCCCCTCACTAATCAGACCCCCCCCCTCACTAATCAGACCCCCCCCCTCACTAATCAGACCCCCCCCCTCACTAATCAGACCCCCCCTCACTAATCAATCAGACCCCCCCTCACTAATCAGACCCCCCCTCACTAATCAGACCCCCCCTCACTAATCAGACCACCGCCCTCACTAATCAGACCCCCCCTCACTAATCAGACCCCCCCCCTCACTAATCAGACCCCCCCTCACTAATCAGACCCCCCCCCTCACTAATCAGACCCCTCCTCACTAATCAGACCCCCCCTCACTAATCAGACCCCACCTCACTAATCAGACCCCCCCTCACTAATCAGACCCCCCCTCACTAATCAGACCCCCCCTCACTAATCAGACCCCCCCTCACTAATCAGACCCCCCCTCACTAATCAGACCCCTCCTCACTAATCAGACCCCCCCTCACTAATCAGACCCCCCCTCACTAATCAGACCCCCCCTCACTAATCAGACCACCGCCCTCACTAATCAGACCCCCCCTCACTAATCAGACCCCCCCCCTCACTAATCAGACCCCCCCCCTCACTAATCAGACCCCCCCCTCACTAATCAGATCCCCCCCTCACTAATCAGACCCCTCCTCACTAATCAGACCCCCCCCCTCACTAATCAGACCCCCCCTCACTAATCAGACCCCCCCCTCACGAATCAGACCCCCCCTCACTAATCAGACCCCCCCCTCACTAATCAGACCCCCCCCCTCACTAATCAGACCCCCCCTCACTAATCAGACCCCTCCTCACTAATCAGACCCCTCCTCACTAATCAGACCCCCGCCCTCACTAACCCGACCCCCCCCTCACTAATCAGACCCCCCCTCACTAATCAGACCCCCGCCCTCACTAACCCGACCCCCCCCCTCACTATTCAGACCCCCCCCCTCACTAACCCGACCCCCCCCCCCTCACTATTCAGACCCCCGCACTCACTAATCAAAAGCAAAACATGCGATGCTGGACATCAGAAATAAAAACAGAAAATGCTGGAAAAACCGAGCAAGTCAGGCAGCGTCTGACGGAAGGTCATCGACCTGAAACATTAACTCTGTTTCTCTCTCCACAAGATGCTGCCTGACTCGCATTTTCTGTGTTTATCCCTGCAGTCACTTGTGAACTTGCTGGTGTGTCCTCAAGTGGGATGGACGGGTGTATCTTTTCCCACACACGGAGCAGGTGAACGGTCTCTCCCCGGTGTGAGTGCGTTGGTGTTTCAGCAGGTCCCCTGTGCTTTTAAAGCTCTTCTCACATTCAGAGCATTTAAAAGGTCTCTCGTCAGTGTGAACTCGCTGGTGTGCAGTGAGGTGGGACGAACAAATGTATCCCTTCCCACACACGGAGCAGGTGAACGGCCTCTCCCCGGTGTGAGTGCGCTGGTGCGTCAGATGGTGGGATGAACGAGTGAATCCCTTCCCACACACGGAGCAGGTGAACGGCCTCTCATCTGTGTGAACAGCCTGGTGTGTCAGATGGTGGGATGAAGACCTGAATCCTTTCCCACACACGGAGCAGACGAACGGTCTCTCGCCGGTGTGAACTCGCTTGTGATCAGTGAGGCTTGAGGATGAAGTGAAACCTCTCCCGCACACGGAGCAGGTGAACGGCCTCTCCCCGGTGTGAACTCGCTGGTGCTCAATGAGGGTGGCTGACTGCCTGAACCTCTTCCCGCAGTGAGAGCAACTGAACGGCCTCTCGTCAGTGTGAACTCGCTGGTGTGACCGGAGGACGGATGCCCAAGTGAATCCCTTCCCACACACGGGGCAGGTGAACGGCCTCTCCCCGGTGTGACTGCGCCGGTGAATTTCCAGCCGGGAGGGGAAACTGAATCCCTTCCCGCAGTCCCCACATTTCCACGGTTTCTCCGTGGTCCGGGTGTCCTTGTGTCTCTCCAGGTTGGACGATCAGTTGAAGCCTCGTCCACACACAGAACACGTGGACGGTTTCTCCCCGCTGTGAATGGTGCGATGTTTTTTCAGGCTGTGTAACTGGTGAAAGCTCTTTCCACACTCAGTGCACTGGAACACTCTCACTCGGGGCTGAGAGTCTCGGTGATTTCCCACTCACACTGATGTTTGAAATCTTTTCCCACAGACAGAACAGACAAACATTTCTCCTTCCACATTCAAAGACCGATGATATTCAGGTCCTGATGAATCGAGGGACTCCGTCAAATCCTGACGTGATGTTTGATTTGAGTTTCCCGTCTGTAAATCCTCCCCTTCTAATCCCCTGTAAAAGGAGTTTACAAAAGTCCTCACTGTAAATACAGGATAGAAATTCAGAGCAGACAATTCTAGTTTCTCTGGAACATTCTTCCCGCTCATTCCCCCAGACTGTAAATCCCCGTCCCACACACTCTCCCTCCTCCCTGTGCTGAAATCCAAACCCATCGCACCATCTCCATCATTCCTTCCCTCCACTCCCAGTTTCCTCCCTCCCTCTACTCTGGTCGGGTTCAGTTCTCCACTGGGAGCAGAGTGAGAGGAAAATAAATGAGGCACAGGGACCCTGAAGCCCCGCCCACTCTTTGTTCACAGTCACTGGGACCCTGAAGCCCCGCCCACTCTTTGTTCACAGTCACTGGGACCCTGAAGCCCCGCCCACTCTTTGTTCACAGTCACTGGGACCCTGAAGCCCCGCCCACTCTTTGTTCCCGGTCACTGGGACCCTGAAGCCCCGCCCACACTTTGTTCACAGTCACAGGGACCCTGAAGCCCCGCCCACTCTTTGTTCACAGTCACTGGGACCCTGAAGCCCCGCCCACTCTTTGTTCACAGTCACAGGGACCCTGAAGCCCCGCCCACTCTTTGTTCACAGTCACTGGGACCCTGAAGCCCCGCCCACTCTTTGTTCACAGTCACTGGGACCCTGAAGCCCCGCCCACTCTTTGTTCACAGTCACTGGGACCCTGAAGCCCCGCCCACTCTTTGTTCCCGGTCACTGGGACCCTGAAGCCCCGCCCACTCTTTGTTCCCGGTCACTGGGACCCTGAAGCCCCGCCCACTCTTTGTTCCCGGTCACTGGGACCCTGAAGCCCCGCCCACTCTTTGTTCCCGGTCACAGGGACCCTGAAGCCCCGCCCACTCTTTGTTCACAGTCACTGGGACCCTGAAGCCCCGCCCACTCTTTGTTCACAGTCACTGGGACCCTGAAGCCCCGCCCACTCTTTGTTCACCGTCACAGGGACCCTGAAGCCCCGCCCACTCTTTGTTCATAGTCACAGGGACCCTGAAGCCCCGCCCACTCTTTGTTCCCTGTCACTGGGACCCTGAAGCCCCGCCCACTCTTTGTTCACAGGCACAGGGACCCTGAAGCCCCGCCCACTCTTTGTTCACCGTCACAGGGACCCTGAAGCCCCGCCCACTCTTTGTTCACCGTCACTGGGACCCTGAAGCCCCGCCCACTCTTTGTTCCTGGTCACAGGGACCCTGAAGCCCCGCCCACTCTTTGTTCACAGTCACAGGGACCCTGAAGCCCCGCCCACTCTTTGTTCACAGTCACAGGGACCCTGAAGCCCCGCCCACTCTCTGTTCCCAGTCACTGGGACCCTGAAGCCCCGCCCACTCTTTGTTCACAGTCACTGGGACCCTGAAGCCCCGCCCACTCTTTGTTCACAGTCACTGGGACCCTGAAGCCCCGCCCACTCTTTGTTCATAGTCACAGGGACCCTGAAGCCCCGCCCACTCTTTGTTCATAGTCACAGGGACCCTGAAGCCCCGCCCACTCTTTGTTCCCTGTCACTGGGACCCTGAAGCCCCGCCCACTCTTTGTTCACAGGCACAGGGACCCTGAAGCCCCGCCCACTCTTTGTTCACCGTCACAGGGACCCTGAAGCCCCGCCCACTCTTTGTTCACCGTCACTGGGACCCTGAAGCCCCGCCCACTCTTTGTTCCTGGTCACAGGGACCCTGAAGCCCCGCCCACTCTTTGTTCACAGTCACAGGGACCCTGAAGCCCCGCCCACTCTTTGTTCACAGTCACAGGGACCCTGAAGCCCCGCCCACTCTCTGTTCCCAGTCACTGGGACCCTGAAGCCCCGCCCACTCTTTGTTCACAGTCACTGGGACCCTGAAGCCCCGCCCACTCTTTGTTCCCAGTCACAGGGACCCTGAAGCCCCGCCCACTCTTTGTTCCTGGTCACTGGGACCCTGAAGCCCCGCCCACTCTTTGTTCCCAGTCACAGGGACCCTGAAGCCCCGCCCACTCTTTGTTCACCGTCACAGGGACCCTGAAGCCCCGCCCACTCTTTGTTCACAGGCACAGGGACCCTGAAGCCCCGCCCACTCTTTGTTCACAGTCACTGGGACCCTGAAGCCCCGCCCACTCTTTGTTCCCTGTCACAGGGACCCTGAAGCCCCGCCCACTCTTTGTTCACAGTCACTGGGACCCTGAAGCCCCGCCCACTCTTTGTTCACCGTCACAGGGACCCTGAAGCCCCGCCCACTCTTTGTTCCCAGTCACTGGGACCCTGAAGCCCCGCCCACTCTTTGTTCACAGTCACAGGGACCCTGAAGCCCCGCCCACTCTTTGTTCACCGTCACAGGGACCCTGAAGCCCCGCCCACTCTTTGTTCCCCGTCACTGGGACCCTGAAGCCCCGCCCACTCTTTGTTCACCGTCACTGGGACCCTGAAGCCCCGCCCACTCTTTGTTCACAGTCACTGGGACCCTGAAGCCCCGCCCACTCTTTGTTCACAGTCACAGGGACCCTGAAGCCCCGCCCACTCTTTGTTCACAGTCACAGGGACCCTGAAGCCCCGCCCACTCTTTGTTCCCGGTCACTGGGACCCTGAAGCCCCGCCCACTCTTTGTTCACAGTCACAGGGACCATGAGGACCCGCCCACTCTTTGTTCACAGTCACAGGGACCCTGAAGCCCCGCCCACTCTTTGTTCCTGGTCACAGGGACCCTGAAGCCCCGCCCACTCTTTGTTCACAGTCACAGGGACCCTGAAGCCCCGCCCACTCTTTGTTCCTGGTCACAGGGACCCTGAAGCCCCGCCCACTCTTTGTTCACAGTCACAGGGACCCTGAAGCCCCGCCCACTCTTTGTTCCTGGTCACAGGGACCCTGAAGCCCCGCCCACTCTTTGTTCATAGTCACAGGGACCCTGAAGCCCCGCCCACTCTTTGTTCATAGTCACAGGGACCCTGAAGCCCCGCCCACTCTTTGTTCCCTGTCACTGGGACCCTGAAGCCCCGCCCACTCTTTGTTCACAGGCACAGGGACCCTGAAGCCCCGCCCACTCTTTGTTCACAGTCACTGGGACCCTGAAGCCCCGCCCACTCTTTGTTCACCGTCACAGGGACCCTGAAGCCCCGCCCACTCTTTGTTCACCGTCACTGGGACCCTGAAGCCCCGCCCACTCTTTGTTCCTGGTCACAGGGACCCTGAAGCCCCGCCCACTCTTTGTTCACAGTCACAGGGACCCTGAAGCCCCACCCACTCTTTGTTCACAGTCACAGGGACCCTGAAGCCCCGCCCACTCTCTGTTCCCAGTCACTGGGACCCTGAAGCCCCGCCCACTCTTTGTTCACAGTCACTGGGACCCTGAAGCCCCGCCCACTCTTTGTTCCCAGTCACAGGGACCCTGAAGCCCCGCCCACTCTTTGTTCCTGGTCACTGGGACCCTGAAGCCCCGCCCACTCTTTGTTCCCAGTCACAGGGACCCTGAAGCCCCGCCCACTCTTTGTTCACCGTCACAGGGACCCTGAAGCCCCGCCCACTCTTTGTTCACAGG
Organism: Heptranchias perlo; assembly: GCF_035084215.1. Taxonomy (NCBI): domain Eukaryota; kingdom Metazoa; phylum Chordata; class Chondrichthyes; order Hexanchiformes; family Hexanchidae; genus Heptranchias; species Heptranchias perlo. The sequence goes on along the minus strand of NW_027139772.1, from coordinate 2,804,117 downwards.
CACAGGGACCCTGAAGCCCCGCCCACTCTTTGTTCACAGTCACTGGGACCCTGAAGCCCCGCCCACTCTTTGTTCCCTGTCACAGGGACCCTGAAGCCCCGCCCACTCTTTGTTCACAGTCACTGGGACCCTGAAGCCCCGCCCACTCTTTGTTCACCGTCACAGGGACCCTGAAGCCCCGCCCACTCTTTGTTCCCAGTCACTGGGACCCTGAAGCCCCGCCCACTCTTTGTTCACAGTCACAGGGACCCTGAAGCCCCGCCCACTCTTTGTTCACCGTCACAGGGACCCTGAAGCCCCGCCCACTCTTTGTTCCCCGTCACTGGGACCCTGAAGCCCCGCCCACTCTTTGTTCACCGTCACTGGGACCCTGAAGCCCCGCCCACTCTTTGTTCACAGTCACTGGGACCCTGAAGCCCCGCCCACTCTTTGTTCACAGTCACAGGGACCCTGAAGCCCCGCCCACTCTTTGTTCACAGTCACAGGGACCCTGAAGCCCCGCCCACTCTTTGTTCACAGTCACAGGGACCCTGAAGCCCCGCCCACTCTTTGTTCACAGTCACAGGGACCCTGAAGCCCCGCCCACTCTTTGTTCACAGTCACAGGGACCCTGAAGCCCCGCCCACTCTTTGTTCACAGTCACAGGGACCCTGAAGCCCCGCCCACTCTTTGTTCACAGTCACAGGGACCCTGAAGCCCCGCCCACTCTTTGTTCACAGTCACAGGGACCCTGAAGCCCCGCCCACTCTTTGTTCCCGGTCACTGGGACCCTGAAGCCCCGCCCACTCTTTGTTCACAGTCACAGGGACCATGAGGACCCGCCCACTCTTTGTTCACAGTCACAGGGACCCTGAAGCCCCGCCCACTCTTTGTTCCTGGTCACAGGGACCCTGAAGCCCCGCCCACTCTTTGTTCACAGTCACAGGGACCCTGAAGCCCCGCCCACTCTTTGTTCCTGGTCACAGGGACCCTGAAGCCCCGCCCACTCTTTGTTCACAGTCACAGGGACCCTGAAACCCCGCCCACTCTTTGTTCACAGTCACAGGGACCCTGAAGCCCCGCCCACTCTTTGTTCCTGGTCACAGGGACCCTGAAGCCCCACCCACTCTTTGTTCACAGTCACAGGGACCCTGAAGCCCCGCCCACTCTTTGTTCACAGTCACAGGGACCCTGAAGCCCCGCCCACTCTTTGTTCCTGGTCACAGGGACCCTGAAGCCCCGCCCACTCTTTGTTCACAGTCACTGGGACCCTGAAGCCCCGCCCACTCTTTGTTCACAGTCACTGGGACCCTGAAGCCCCGCCCACTCTTTGTTCACAGTCACAGGGACCCTGAAGCCCCGCCCACTCTTTGTTCACAGTCACTGGGACCCTGAAGCCCCGCCCACTCTTTGTTCACAGTCACAGGGACCCTGAAGCCCCGCCCACTCTTTGTTCCTGGTCACAGGGACCCTGAAGCCCCGCCCACTCTTTGTTCACAGTCACAGGGACCCTGAAGCCCCGCCCACTCTTTGTTCCTGGTCACAGGGACCCTGAAGCCCCGCCCACTCTTTGTTCACAGTCACAGGGACCCTGAAGCCACGCCCACTCTTTGTTCCTGGTCACAGGGACCCTGAAGCCCCGCCCACTCTTCGTTCACAGTCACTGGGACCATGAAGCCCCGCCCACTCTTTGTTCACAGTCACTGGGACCCTGAAGCCCCGCCCACTCTTTGTTCACCATCACTGGGACCCTGAAGCCCCGCCCACTCTTTGTTCACAGTCACTGGGACCCTGAAGCCCCGCCCACTCTTTGTTCCTGGTCACAGGGACCCTGAAGCCCCGCCCACTCTTTGTTCACAGTCACTGGGACCCTGAAGCCCCGCCCACTCTTTGTTCACAGTCACAGTGACCCTGAAGCCCCGCCCACTCTTTGTTCCTGGTCACAGGGACCCTGAAGCCCCGCCCACTCTTTGTTCACAGTCACAGGGACCCTGAAACCCCGCCCACTCTTTGTTCCTGGTCACAGGGACCCTGAAGCCCCGCCCACTCTTTGTTCACAGTCACAGGGACCCTGAAGCCCTGCCCACTCTTTGTTCCTGGTCACAGGGACCCTGAAGCCCCGCCCACTCTTTGTTCACAGTCACTGGGACCATGAAGCCCCGCCCACTCTTTGTTCACAGTCACAGGGACCCTGAAGCCCCGCCCACTCTTTGTTCACAGTCACAGGGACCCTGAAGCCCCGCCCACTCTTTGTTCACAGTCACTGGGACCCTGAAGCCCCGCCCACTCTTTGTTCACAGTCACTGGGACCCTGAAGCCCCGCCCACTCTTTGTTCACAGTCACAGGGACCCTGAAGCCCCGCCCACTCTTTGTTCACAGTCACAGGGACCCTGAAGCCCCGCCCACTCTTTGTTCACAGTCACTGGGACCCTGAAGCCCCGCCCACTCTTTGTTCACAGTCACAGGGACCCTGAAGCCACGCCCACTCTTTGTTCCTGGTCACAGGGACCCTGAAGCCCCGCCCACTCTTTGTTCACAGTCACAGGGACCCTGAAGCCCCGCCCACTCTTTGTTCACAGTCACAGGGACCCTGAAGCCCCGCCCACTCTTTGTTCACAGTCACAGGGACCCTGAAGCCCCGCCCACTCTTTGTTCACAGTCACTGGGACCCTGAAGCCCCGCCCACTCTTTGTTCACCGTCACAGGGACACTGAAGCCCCGCCCACTCTTTGTTCACAGTCACAGGGACCCTGAAGCCCCGCCCACTCTTTGTTCACAGTCACAGGGACCCTGAAGCCCCGCCGACTCTTTGTTCCTGGTCACAGGGACCCTGAAGCCCCGCCCACTCTTTGTTCACAGTCACAGGGACCCTGAAGCCCCGCCCACTCTTTGTTCACAGTCATAGGGACCCTGAAGCCCCGCCCACTCTTTGTTCCCAGTCACAGGGACCCTGAAGCCCCGCCCACTCTTTGTTCCCAGTCACTGGGACCCTGAAGCCCCGCCCACTCTTTGTTCACAGTCACAGGGACCCTGAAGCCACGCCCACTCTTTGTTCACAGTCACTGGGACCCTGAAGCCCCGCCCACTCTTTGTTCACAGTCACAGGGACCCTGAAGCCCCGCCCACTATTTGTTCACAGTCACTGGGACCCTGAAGCCCCGCCCACTCTTTGTTCACAGTCACTGGGACCCTGAAGCCCCGCCCACTCTTTGTTCACAGTCACTGGGTCCCTGAAGCCCCGCCCACTCTTTGTTCACCATCACTGGGACCCTGAAGCCCCGCCCACTCTTTGTTCCCGGTCACAGGGACCCTGAAGCCCCGCCCACTCTTTGTTCACCGTCACTGGGACCCTGAAGCCCCGCCCACTCTTTGTTCCCGGTCACTGGGACCCTGAAGCCCCGCCCACTCTTTGTTCCCGGTCACTGGGACCCTGAAGCCCCGCCCACTCTTTGTTCCCCGTCACTGGGACCCTGAAGCCCCGCCCACTCTTTGTTCACCGTCACAGGGACCCTGAAGCCCCGCCCACTCTTTGTTCACAGGCACAGGGACCCTGAAGCCCCGCCCACTCTTTGTTCCCAGTCACTGGGACCCTGAAGCCCCGCCCACTCTTTGTTCCCTGTCACTGGGACCCTGAAGCCCCGCCCACTCTTTGTTCACAGTCACTGGGACCCTGAAGCCCCGCCCACTCTCTGTTCCCTGTCACAGGGACCCTGAAGCCCCGCCCACTCTTTGTTCCCAGTCACTGGGACCCTGAAGCCCCGCCCACTCTTTGTTCACAGTCACTGGGACCCTGAAGCCCCGCCCACTCTTTGTTCACAGTCACTGGGACCCTGAAGCCCCGCCCACTCTTTGTTCACAGTCACTGGGACCCTGAAGCCCCGCCCACTCTTTGTTCACAGTCACTGGGAACCTGAAGCCCCGCCCACTCTTTGTTCACAGTCACTGGGACCCTGAAGCCCCGCCCACTCTCTGTTCCCTGTCACAGGGACCCTGAAGCCCCGCCCACTCTTTGTTCACCGTCACTGGGACCCTGAAGCCCCGCCCACACTTTGTTCACCGTCACTGGGACGCTGAAGCCCCGCCCCCTCTTTGTTCCCGGTCACTGGGACCCTGAAGCCCCGCCCACTCTTTGTTCCCTGTCACAGGGACCCTGAAGCCCCGCCCACTCTTTGTTCCCGGTCACTGGGACCCTGAAGCCCCGCCCATTCTTTGTTCCCGGTCACAGGGACCCTGAAGCCCCGCCCACTCTTTGTACCCGGTCACAGGGACCCTGAAGCCCCGCCCACTCTTTGTTCCCGGTCACAGGGACCCTGAAGCCCCGCCCACTCTTTGTTCACAGTCACAGGGAACCTGAAGCCCCGCCCACAGGGACCCTGAAGCCCCGCCCACTCTTTGTTCCCGGTCACTGGGACCCTGAAGCCCCGCCCACTCTTTGTTCACCGTCACTGGGACGCTGAAGCCCCGCCCACTCTTTGTTCCCTGTCACTGGGACCCTGAAGCCCCGCCCACTCTTTGTTCCCGGTCACTGGGACCCTGAAGCCCCGCCCACTCTTTGTTCCCGGTCAATGGGACCCTGAAGCCCCGCCCACTCTTTGTTCACCATCACTGGGACCCTGAAGCCCCGCCCACTCTTTGTTCCCGGTCACTGGGACCCTGAAGCCCCGCCCACTCTTTGTTCCTAGTCACTGGGACCCTGATGCCCCGCCCACTCTTTGTTCCCAGTCACTGGGACCCTGAAGCCCCGCCCACTCTTTGTTCACAGTCACTGGGACCCTGAAGCCCCGCCCACTCTTTGTTCACAGTCACGAGGACCCCGAAGCCCCGCCCACTCTTTGTTCACCGTCACTGGGACCCTGAAGCCCCGCCCACTCTTTGTTCACAGTCACTGGGACCCTGAAGCCCCGCCCACTCTTTGTTCACAGTCACTGGGACCCTGAAGCCCCGCCCACTCTTTGTTCCTGGTCACAGGGACCCTGAAGCCCCGCCCACTCTTTGTTCCCGGTCACTGGGACCCTGAAGCCCCGCCCACTCTTTGCTCCCTGTCACAGGGACCCTGAAGCCCCGCCCACTCTTTGTTCCCCGTCACTGGGACCCTGAAGCCCCGCCCACTCTTTGTTCACCGTCACTGGGACCCTGAAGCCCCGCCCACTCTTTGTTCACAGTCACTGGGACCCTGAAGCCCCGCCCACTCTTTGTTCACAGTCACAGGGACCCTGAAGCCCCGCCCACTCTTTGTTCACAGTCACAGGGACCCTGAAGCCCCGCCCACTCTTTGTTCACAGTCACAGGGACCCTGAAGCCCCGCCCACTCTTTGTTCACAGTCACAGGGACCCTGAAGCCCCGCCCACTCTTTGTTCACAGTCACAGGGACCCTGAAGCCCCGCCCACTCTTTGTTCACAGTCACAGGGACCCTGAAGCCCCGCCCACTCTTTGTTCACAGTCACAGGGACCCTGAAGCCCCGCCCACTCTTTGTTCACAGTCACAGGGACCCTGAAGCCCCGCCCACTCTTTGTTCCCGGTCACTGGGACCCTGAAGCCCCGCCCACTCTTTGTTCACAGTCACAGGGACCATGAGGACCCGCCCACTCTTTGTTCACAGTCACAGGGACCCTGAAGCCCCGCCCACTCTTTGTTCCTGGTCACAGGGACCCTGAAGCCCCGCCCACTCTTTGTTCACAGTCACAGGGACCCTGAAGCCCCGCCCACTCTTTGTTCCTGGTCACAGGGACCCTGAAGCCCCGCCCACTCTTTGTTCACAGTCACAGGGACCCTGAAACCCCGCCCACTCTTTGTTCACAGTCACAGGGACCCTGAAGCCCCGCCCACTCTTTGTTCACAGGCACAGGGACCCTGAAGCCCCGCCCACTCTTTGTTCACAGTCACAGGGACCCTGAAACCCCGCCCACTCTTTGTTCCTGGTCACAGGGACCCTGAAGCCCCACCCACTCTTTGTTCACAGTCACAGGGACCCTGAAGCCCCGCCCACTCTTTGTTCACAGTCACAGGGACCCTGAAGCCCCGCCCACTCTTTGTTCCTGGTCACAGGGACCCTGAAGCCCCGCCCACTCTTTGTTCACAGTCACTGGGACCCTGAAGCCCCGCCCACTCTTTGTTCACAGTCACTGGGACCCTGAAGCCCCGCCCACTCTTTGTTCACAGTCACAGGGACCCTGAAGCCCCGCCCACTCTTTGTTCACAGTCACTGGGACCCTGAAGCCCCGCCCACTCTTTGTTCACAGTCACAGGGACCCTGAAGCCCCGCCCACTCTTTGTTCCTGGTCACAGGGACCCTGAAGCCCCGCCCACTCTTTGTTCACAGTCACAGGGACCCTGAAGCCCCGCCCACTCTTTGTTCCTGGTCACAGGGACCCTGAAGCCCCGCCCACTCTTTGTTCACAGTCACAGGGACCCTGAAGCCACGCCCACTCTTTGTTCCTGGTCACAGGGACCCTGAAGCCCCGCCCACTCTTCGTTCACAGTCACTGGGACCATGAAGCCCCGCCCACTCTTTGTTCACAGTCACTGGGACCCTGAAGCCCCGCCAACTCTTTGTTCACAGTCACTGGGACCCTGAAGCCCCGCCCACTCTTTGTTCACAGTCACTGGGACCCTGAAGCCCCGCCCACTCTTTGTTCACCATCACTGGGACCCTGAAGCCCCGCCCACTCTTTGTTCACAGTCACTGGGACCCTGAAGCCCCGCCCACTCTTTGTTCCTGGTCACAGGGACCCTGAAGCCCCGCCCACTCTTTGTTCACAGTCACTGGGACCCTGAAGCCCCGCCCACTCTTTGTTCACAGTCACAGTGACCCTGAAGCCCCGCCCACTCTTTGTTCCTGGTCACAGGGACCCTGAAGCCCCGCCCACTCTTTGTTCACAGTCACAGGGACCCTGAAACCCCGCCCACTCTTTGTTCCTGGTCACAGGGACCCTGAAGCCCCGCCCACTCTTTGTTCACAGTCACAGGGACCCTGAAGCCCTGCCCACTCTTTGTTCCTGGTCACAGGGACCCTGAAGCCCCGCCCACTCTTTGTTCACAGTCACTGGGACCATGAAGCCCCGCCCACTCTTTGTTCACAGTCACTGGGACCCTGAAGCCCCGCCCACTCTTTGTTCACAGTCACAGGGACCCTGAAGCCCCGCCCACTCTTTGTTCACAGTCACTGGGACCCTGAAGCCCCGCCCACTCTTTGTTCACAGTCACTGGGACCCTGAAGCCCCGCCCACTCTTTGTTCACAGTCACAGGGACCCTGAAGCCCCGCCCACTCTTTGTTCACAGTCACAGGGACCCTGAAGCCCCGCCCACTCTTTGTTCACAGTCACTGGGACCCTGAAGCCCCGCCCACTCTTTGTTCACAGTCACAGGGACCCTGAAGCCCCGCCCACTCTTTGTTCCTGGTCACAGGGACCCTGAAGCCCCGCCCACTCTTTGTTCACAGTCACAGGGACCCTGAAGCCCCGCCCACTCTTTGTTCACAGTCACAGGGACCCTGAAGCCCCGCCCACTCTTTGTTCACAGTCACAGGGACCCTGAAGCCCCGCCCACTCTTTGTTCACAGTCACTGGGACCCTGAAGCCCCGCCCACTCTTTGTTCACAGTCACAGGGACCCTGAAGCCCCGCCCACTCTTTGTTCACAGTCACAGGGACCCTGAAGCCCCGCCCACTCTTTGTTCACAGTCACAGGGACCCTGAAGCCCCGCCCACTCTTTGTTCCTGGTCACAGGGACCCTGAAGCCCCGCCCACTCTTTGTTCACAGTCACAGGGACCCTGAAGCCCCGCCCACTCTTTGTTCACAGGCACAGAGACCCTGAAGCCCCGCCCACTCTTTGTTCACAGGCACAGGGACCCTGAAGCCCCGCCGACTCTTTGTTCCTGGTCACAGGGACCCTGAAGCCCCGCCCACTCTTTGTTCACAGTCACAGGGACCCTGAAGCCCCGCCCACTCTTTGTTCCTGGTCACAGGGACCCTGAAGCCCCGCCCACTCTTTGTTCACAGTCACAGGGACCCTGAAGCCCCGCCGACTCTTTGTTCCTGGTCACAGGGACCCTGAAGCCCCGCCCACTCTTTGTTCACAGTCACAGGGACCCTGAAGCCCCGCCCACTCTTTGTTCACAGTCATAGGGACCCTGAAGCCCCGCCCACTCTTTGTTCCCAGTCACAGGGACCCTGAAGCCCCGCCCACTCTTTGTTCCCAGTCACTGGGACCCTGAAGCCCCGCCCACTCTTTGTTCACAGTCACAGGGACCCTGAAGCCACGCCCACTCTTTGTTCACAGTCACTGGGACCCTGAAGCCCCGCCCACTCTTTGTTCACAGTCACAGGGACCCTGAAGCCCCGCCCACTATTTGTTCACAGTCACTGGGACCCTGAAGCCCCGCCCACTCTTTGTTCACAGTCACTGGGACCCTGAAGCCCCGCCCACTCTTTGTTCACAGTCACTGGGTCCCTGAAGCCCCGCCCACTCTTTGTTCACCATCACTGGGACCCTGAAGCCCCGCCCACTCTTTGTTCCCGGTCACAGGGACCCTGAAGCCCCGCCCACTCTTTGTTCACCGTCACTGGGACCCTGAAGCCCCGCCCACTCTTTGTTCCCGGTCACTGGGACCCTGAAGCCCCGCCCACTCTTTGTTCCCGGTCACTGGGACCCTGAAGCCCCGCCCACTCTTTGTTCCCCGTCACTGGGACCCTGAAGCCCCGCCCACTCTTTGTTCACCGTCACAGGGACCCTGAAGCCCCGCCCACTCTTTGTTCACAGGCACAGGGACCCTGAAGCCCCGCCCACTCTTTGTTCCCAGTCACTGGGACCCTGAAGCCCCGCCCACTCTTTGTTCCCTGTCACTGGGACCCTGAAGCCCCGCCCACTCTTTGTTCCCAGTCACTGGGACCCTGAAGCCCCGCCCACTCTCTGTTCCCTGTCACAGGGACCCTGAAGCCCCGCCCACTCTTTGTTCCCAGTCACTGGGACCCTGAAGCCCCGCCCACTCTTTGTTCACAGTCACTGGGACCCTGAAGCCCCGCCCACTCTTTGTTCACAGTCACTGGGACCCTGAAGCCCCGCCCACTCTTTGTTCACAGTCACTGGGACCCTGAAGCCCCGCCCACTCTTTGTTCACAGTCACTGGGAACCTGAAGCCCCGCCCACTCTTTGTTCACAGTCACTGGGACCCTGAAGCCCCGCCCACTCTCTGTTCCCTGTCACAGGGACCCTGAAGCCCCGCCCACTCTTTGTTCACCGTCACTGGGACCCTGAAGCCCCGCCCACACTTTGTTCACCGTCACTGGGACGCTGAAGCCCCGCCCCCTCTTTGTTCCCGGTCACTGGGACCCTGAAGCCCCGCCCACTCTTTGTTCCCTGTCACAGGGACCCTGAAGCCCCGCCCATTCTTTGTTCCCGGTCACAGGGACCCTGAAGCCCCGCCCACTCTTTGTACCCGGTCACAGGGACCCTGAAGCCCCGCCCACTCTTTGTTCCCGGTCACAGGGACCCTGAAGCCCCGCCCACTCTTTGTTCACAGTCACAGGGAACCTGAAGCCCCGCCCACAGGGACCCTGAAGCCCCGCCCACTCTTTGTTCCCGGTCACTGGGACCCTGAAGCCCCGCCCACTCTTTGTTCACCGTCACTGGGACGCTGAAGCCCCGCCCACTCTTTGTTCCCTGTCACTGGGACCCTGAAGCCCCGCCCACTCTTTGTTCCCGGTCACTGGGACCCTGAAGCCCCGCCCACTCTTTGTTCCCGGTCAATGGGACCCTGAAGCCCCGCCCACTCTTTGTTCACCATCACTGGGACCCTGAAGCCCCGCCCACTCTTTGTTCCCGGTCACTGGGACCCTGAAGCCCCGCCCACTCTTTGTTCCTAGTCACTGGGACCCTGATGCCCCGCCCACTCTTTGTTCCCAGTCACTGGGACCCTGAAGCCCCGCCCACTCTTTGTTCACAGTCACTGGGACCCTGAAGCCCCGCCCACTCTTTGTTCACAGTCACTAGGACCCCGAAGCCCCGCCCACTCTTTGTTCACCGTCACTGGGACCCTGAAGCCCCGCCCACTCTTTGTTCACAGTCACTGGGACCCTGAAGCCCCGCCCACTCTTTGTTCACAGTCACTGGGACCCTGAAGCCCCGCCCACTCTTTGTTCCCGGTCACAGGGACCCTGAAGCCCCGCCCACTCTTTGTTCCCGGTCACTGGGACCCTGAAGCCCCGCCCACTCTTTGCTCCCTGTCACAGGGACCCTGAAGCCCCGCCCACTCTTTGTTCCCGGTCACAGGGACCCTGAAGCCCCGCCCACTCTTTGTACCCGGTCACAGGGTCCCTGAAGCCCCGCCCACTCTTTGTTCACAGTCACTGGGACCCTGAAGCCCCGCCCACTCTTTGTTCCCAGTCACTGGGACCCTGAAGCCCCGCCCACTCTTTGTTCACAGTCACTGGGACCCTGAAGCCCCGCCCACTCTTTGTTCACAGTCACTGGGACCCTGAAGCCCCGCCCACTCTTTGTTCACAGTCACTGGGACCCTGAAGACCCGCCCACTCTTTGTTCACAGTCACTGGGAACCTGAAGCCCCGCCCACTCTTTGTTCACAGTCACTGGGACCCTGAAGCCCCGCCCACTCTCTGTTCCCTGTCACAGGGACCCTGAAGCCCCGCCCACTCTTTGTTCACCGTCACTGGGACCCTGAAGCCCCGCCCACTCTTTGTTCCCGGTCACTGGGACCCTGAAGCCCCGCCCATTCTTTGTTCCCGGTCACAGGGACCCTGAAGCCCCGCCCACTCTTTGTACCCGGTCACAGGGACCCTGAAGCCCCGCCCACTCTTTGTTCCCGGTCACAGGGACCCTGAAGCCCCGCCCACTCTTTGTACCCGGTCACAGGGACCCTGAAGCCCCGCCCACTCTTTGTTCACAGTCACTGGGACCCTGAAGCCCCGCCCACTCTTTGTTCCCAGTCACTGGGACCCTGAAGCCCCGCCCACTCTTTGTTCACAGTCACTGGGACCCTGAAGCCCCGCCCACTCTTTGTTCACAGTCACTGGGACCCTGAAGCCCCGCCCACTCTTTGTTCACAGTCACTGGGACCCTGAAGACCCGCCCACTCTTTGTTCACAGTCACTGGGAACCTGAAGCCCCGCCCACTCTTTGTTCACAGTCACTGGGACCCTGAAGCCCCGCCCACTCTCTGTTCCCTGTCACAGGGACCCTGAAGCCCCGCCCACTCTTTGTTCACCGTCACTGGGACCCTGAAGCCCCGCCCACTCTTTGTTCCCGGTCACTGGGACCCTGAAGCCCCGCCCATTCTTTGTTCCCGGTCACAGGGACCCTGAAGCCCCGCCCACTCTTTGTACCCGGTCACAGGGACCCTGAAGCCCCGCCCACTCTTTGTACCCGGTCACAGGGACACTGAAGCCCCGCCCACAGGGACCCTGAAGCCCCGCCCACTCTTTGTTCCCGGTCACTGGGACCCTGAAGCCCCGCCCACTCTTTGTTCACCGTCACTGGGACGCTGAAGCCCCGCCCACTCTTTGTTCCCTGTCACTGGGACCCTGAAGCCCCGCCCACTCTTTGTTCCCGGTCACTGGGACCCTGAAGCCCCGCCCACTCTTTGTTCCCGGTCAATGGGACCCTGAAGCCCCGCCCACTCTTTGTTCACCGTCACTGGGACCCTGAAGCCCCGCCCACTCTTTGTTCCCGGTCACTGGGACCCTGAAGCCCCGCCCACTCTTTGTTCCTAGTCACTGGGACCCTGATGCCCCGCCCACTCTTTGTTCCCAGTTACTGGGACCCTGAAGCCCCGCCCACTCTTTGTTCACAGTCACAGGGACCCTGAAGCCCCGCCCACTCTTTGTTCACAGTCACTAGGACCCTGAAGCCCCGCCCACTCTTTGTTCACCGTCACTGGGACCCTGAAGCCCCGCCCACTCTTTGTTCACAGTCACTGGGACCCTGAAGCCCCGCCCACTCTTTGTTCACAGTCACTGGGACCCTGAAGCCCCGCCCACTCTTTGTTCCTGGTCACAGGGACCCTGAAGCCCCGCCCACTCTTTGTTCACAGTCACTGGGACCCTGAAGCCCCGCCCACTCTTTGTTCACCGTCACTGGGACGCTGAAGCCCCGCCCACTCTTTGTTCCCGGTCACTGGGACCCTGAAGCCCCGCCCACTCTTTGCTCCCTGTCACAGGGACCCTGAAGCCCCGCCCACTCTTTGTTCCCGGTCACAGGGACCCTGAAGCCCCGCCCACTCTTTGTACCCGGTCACAGGGACCCTGAAGCCCCGCCCACTCTTTGTTCCCGGTCACAGGGTCCCTCAAGCCCCGCCCACTGGGACCCTGAAGCCCCGCCCACTCTTTGTTCCCGGTCACTGGGACCCTGAAGCCCCGCCCACACTTTGTTCCCTGTCACTGGGACCCTGAAGCCCCGCCCACTCTTTGTTCCCAGTCACTGGGACCCTGAAGCCCCGCCCACTCTTTGTTCGCAGTCACTGGGACCCTGAAGCCCCGCCCACTCTCTGTTCCCAGTCACTGGGACCCTGAAGCCCCGCCCACTCTTTGTTCACAGTCACTGGGACCCTGAAGCCCCGCCCACTCTTTGTTCACAGTCACTGGGACCCTGAAGCCCCGCCCACTCTTTGTTCACCGTCACTGGGACCCTGAAGCCCCGCCCACTCTTTGTTCCCGGTCACTGGGACCCTGAAGCCCCGCCCATTCTTTGTTCCCGGTCACAGGGACCCTGAAGCCCCGCCCACTCTTTGTACCCGGTCACAGGGACCCTGAAGCCCCGCCCACTCTTTGTTCCCGGTCACAGGGACCCTGAAGCCCCGCCCACTCTTTGTACCCGGTCACAGGGACCCTGAAGCCCCGCCCACTCTTTGTTCACAGTCACTGGGACCCTGAAGCCCCGCCCACTCTTTGTTCCCAGTCACTGGGACCCTGAAGCCCCGCCCACTCTTTGTTCACAGTCACTGGGACCCTGAAGCCCCGCCCACTCTTTGTTCACAGTCACTGGGACCCTGAAGCCCCGCCCACTCTTTGTTCACAGTCACTGGGACCCTGAAGACCCGCCCACTCTTTGTTCACAGTCACTGGGAACCTGAAGCCCCGCCCACTCTTTGTTCACAGTCACTGGGACCCTGAAGCCCCGCCCACTCTCTGTTCCCTGTCACAGGGACCCTGAAGCCCCGCCCACTCTTTGTTCACCGTCACTGGGACCCTGAAGCCCCGCCCACTCTTTGTTCCCGGTCACTGGGACCCTGAAGCCCCGCCCATTCTTTGTTCCCGGTCACAGGGACCCTGAAGCCCCGCCCACTCTTTGTACCCGGTCACAGGGACCCTGAAGCCCCGCCCACTCTTTGTACCCGGTCACAGGGACACTGAAGCCCCGCCCACAGGGACCCTGAAGCCCCGCCCACTCTTTGTTCCCGGTCACTGGGACCCTGAAGCCCCGCCCACTCTTTGTTCACCGTCACTGGGACGCTGAAGCCCCGCCCACTCTTTGTTCCCTGTCACTGGGACCCTGAAGCCCCGCCCACTCTTTGTTCCCGGTCACTGGGACCCTGAAGCCCCGCCCACTCTTTGTTCCCGGTCAATGGGACCCTGAAGCCCCGCCCACTCTTTGTTCACCGTCACTGGGACCCTGAAGCCCCGCCCACTCTTTGTTCCCGGTCACTGGGACCCTGAAGCCCCGCCCACTCTTTGTTCACAGTCACTGGGACCCTGATGCCCCGCCCACTCTTTGTTCCCAGTTACTGGGACCCTGAAGCCCCGCCCACTCTTTGTTCACAGTCACAGGGACCCTGAAGCCCCGCCCACTCTTTGTTCACAGTCACTAGGACCCTGAAGCCCCGCCCACTCTTTGTTCACCGTCACTGGGACCCTGAAGCCCCGCCCACTCTTTGTTCACAGTCACTGGGACCCTGAAGCCCCGCCCACTCTTTGTTCACAGTCACTAGGACCCTGAAGCCCCGCCCACTCTTTGTTCCTGGTCACAGGGACCCTGAAGCCCCGCCCACTCTTTGTTCACAGTCACTGGGACCCTGAAGCCCCGCCCACTCTTTGTTCACCGTCACTGGGACGCTGAAGCCCCGCCCACTCTTTGTTCCCGGTCACTGGGACCCTGAAGCCCCGCCCACTCTTTGCTCCCTGTCACAGGGACCCTGAAGCCCCGCCCACTCTTTGTTCCCGGTCACAGGGACCCTGAAGCCCCGCCCACTCTTTGTACCCGGTCACAGGGACCCTGAAGCCCCGCCCACTCTTTGTTCCCGGTCACAGGGTCCCTCAAGCCCCGCCCACTGGGACCCTGAAGCCCCGCCCACTCTTTGTTCCCGGTCACTGGGACCCTGAAGCCCCGCCCACACTTTGTTCCCTGTCACTGGGACCCTGAAGCCCCGCCCACTCTTTGTTCCCAGTCACTGGGACCCTGAAGCCCCGCCCACTCTTTGTTCGCAGTCACTGGGACCCTGAAGCCCCGCCCACTCTCTGTTCCCAGTCACTGGGACCCTGAAGCCCCGCCCACTCTTTGTTCACAGTCACTGGGACCCTGAAGCCCCGCCCACTCTTTGTTCACAGTCACTGGGACCCTGAAGCCCCGCCCACTCTTTGTTCACAGTTACTGGGACCCTGAAGCCCCGCCCACTCTTTGTTCACCGTCACAGGGACCCTGAAGCCCCGCCCACTCTTTGTTCACCGTCACTGGGACCCTGAAGCCCCGCCCACTCTTTGTTCCCGGTCACTGGGACCCTGAAGCCCCGCCCACTCTTTGTTCACCGTCACTGGGACCCTGAAGACCCGCCCACTCTTTGTTCCTGGTCACTGGGACCCTGAAGCCCCGCCCACTCTTTGTTCACCGTCACTGGGACACTGAAGCCCCGCCCACACTTTGATCACCGTCACTGGGACCCTGAAGCCCCGCCCACTCTTTGTTCACCGTCACTGGGACCCTGAAGCCCCGCCCACTCTTTGTTCCCGGTCACTGGGACCCTGAAGCCCCGCCCACTCTTTGTTCCTAGTCACTGGGACCCTGATGCCCCGCCCACTCTTTGTTCCCAGTCACTGGGACCCTGAAGCCCCGCCCACTCTTTGTTCACAGTCACTGGGACCCTGAAGCCCCGCCCACTCTTTGTTCACAGTCACTAGGACCCTGAAGCCCCGCCCACTCTTTGTTCACAGTCACTGGGACACTGAAGCCCCGCCCACTCTTTGTTCACAGTCACAGGGACCCTGAAGCCCCGCCCACTCTTTGTTCACAGTCACTGGGACCCTGAAGCCCCGCCCACTCTTTGTTCACAGTCACTGGGACCCTGAAGCCCCGCCCACTCTTTGTTCACAGTCACAGGGACCCTGAAGCCCCGCCCACTCTTTGTTCCCGGTCACTGGGACCCTGAAGCCCCGCCCACTCTTTGTTCCCGGTCACTGGGACCCTGAAGCCCCGCCCACTCTTTGTTCCCTGTCACTAGGACCCTGAAGCCCCGCCCACTCTTTGTTCACAGTCACTGGGACCCTGAAGCCCCGCCCACTCTTTGTTCCTAGTCACTGGGACCCTGATGCCCCGCCCACTCTTTGTTCCCGGTCACTGGGACCCTGAAGCCCCGCCCACTCTTTGCTCCCTGTCACAGGGACCCTGAAGCCCCGCCCACTCTTTGTTCCCGGTCACAGGGACCCTGAAGCCCCGCCCACTCTTTGTACCCGGTCACAGGGACCCTGAAGCCCCGCCCACTCTTTGTTCCCGGTCACAGGGTCCCTCAAGCCCCGCCCACTGGGACCCTGAAGCCCCGCCCACTCTTTGTTCCCGGTCACAGGGTCCCTCAAGCCCCGCCCACTGGGACCCTGAAGCCCCGCCCACTCTTTGTTCCCTGTCACTGGGACCCTGAAGCCCCGCCCACTCTTTGTTCCCAGTCACTGGGACCCTGAAGCCCCGCCCACTCTTTGTTCACAGTCACTGGGACCCTGAAGCCCCGCCCACTCTCTGTTCCCAGTCACTGGGACCCTGAAGCCCCGCCCACTCTTTGTTCACAGTCACTGGGACCCTGAAGCCCCGCCCACTCTTTGTTCACAGTCACTGGGACCCTGAAGCCCCGCCCACTCTTTGTTCACAGTTACTGGGACCCTGAAGCCCCGCCCACTCTTTGTTCACCGTCACAGGGACCCTGAAGCCCCGCCCACTCTTTGTTCACCGTCACTGGGACCCTGAAGCCCCGCCCACTCTTTGTTCCCGGTCACTGGGACCCTGAAGCCCCGCCCACTCTTTGTTCACCGTCACTGGGACCCTGAAGACCCGCCCACTCTTTGTTCCTGGTCACTGGGACCCTGAAGCCCCGCCCACTCTTTGTTCACCGTCACTGGGACCCTGAAGCCCCGCCCACACTTTGATCACCGTCACTGGGACCCTGAAGCCCCGCCCACTCTTTGTTCACCGTCACTGGGACCCTGAAGCCCCGCCCACTCTTTGTTCCCGGTCACTGGGAACCTGAAGCCCCGCCCACTCTTTGTTCCTAGTCACTGGGACCCTGATGCCCCGCCCACTCTTTGTTCCCAGTCACTGGGACCCTGAAGCCCCGCCCACTCTTTGTTCACAGTCACTGGGACCCTGAA
Source organism: Heptranchias perlo (assembly GCF_035084215.1). Classification (NCBI taxonomy): domain Eukaryota; kingdom Metazoa; phylum Chordata; class Chondrichthyes; order Hexanchiformes; family Hexanchidae; genus Heptranchias; species Heptranchias perlo. The sequence continues at coordinate 2,787,558 of NW_027139772.1, read as the reverse complement.
GCCCCGCCCACTCTTTGTTCACAGTCACTAGGACCCTGAAGCCCCGCCCACTCTTTGTTCACAGTCACTGGGACAATGAAGCCCCGCCCACTCTTTGTTCACAGTCACAGGGACCCTGAAGCCCCGCCCACTCTTTGTTCCCGGTCACTGGGACCCTGAAGCCCCGCCCACTCTTTGTTCCCGGTCACTGGGACCCTGAAGCCCCGCCCACTCTTTGTTCCTAGTCACTGGGACCCTGATGCCCCGCCCACTCTTTGTTCCCAGTCACTGGGACCCTGAAGCCCCGCCCACTCTTTGTTCACAGTCACTGGGACCCTGAAGCCCCGCCCACTCTTTGTTCCCTGTCACTGGGACCCTGAAGCCCCACCCACTCTTTGTTCCCAGTCACTGGGACCCTGAAGCCCCGCCCACTCTTTGCTCCCTGTCACAGGGACCCTGAAGCCCCGCCCACTCTTTGTTCCCGGTCACAGGGACCCTGAAGCCCCGCCCACTGGGACCCTGAAGCCCCGCCCACTCTTTGCTCCCTGTCACAGGGACCCTGAAGCCCCGCCCACTCTTTGTTCCCGGTCACAGGGACCCTGAAGCCCCGCCCACTGGGACCCTGAAGCCCTGCCCACTCTTTGTTCACCGTCACTGGGACGCTGAAGCCCCGCCCACTCTTTGTTCCTGGTCACTGGGACCCTGAAGCCCCGCCCACTCGTTGTTCACCGTCACTGGGACGCAGAAGCCCCGCCCACTCTTTGTTCCCGGTCACTGGGACCCTGAAGACCCGCCCACTCTTTGTTCCCTGTCACTGGGACCCTGAAGCCCCGCCCACTCTTTGTTCCCAGTCACTGGGACCCTGAAGCCCCGCCCACTCTTTGCTCCCTGTCACAGGGACCCTGAAGCCCCGCCCACTCTTTGTTCCCGGTCACAGGGACCCTGAAACCCCGCCCACTTTTTGTACCCGGTCACAGGGACCCTGAAGCCCCGCCCACTCTTTGTTCCCGGTCACAGGGACCCTGAAGCCCCGCCCACTGGGACCCTGAAGCCCCGCCCACTCTTTGTTCACCGTCACTGGGACGCTGAAGCCCCGCCCACTCTTTGTTCCCGGTCACTGGGACCCTGAAGCCCCGCCCACTCTTTGTTCCCTGTCACTGGGACCCTGAAGCCCCGCCCACTCTTTGTTCCCAGTCACTGGGACCCTGAAGCCCCGCCCACTCTTTGTTCACAGTCACTGGGACCCTGAAGCCCCGCCCACTCTTTGTTCCCCGTCACTGGGACCCTGAAGCCCCGCCCACTCTTTGTTCACAGTCACTGGGACCCTGAAGCCCCGCCCACTCTCTGTTCCCAGTCACTGGGACCCTGAAGCCCCGCCCACTCTTTGTTCACCGTCACAGGGACCCTGAAGCCCCGCCCACTCTTTGTTCCCAGTCACAGGGACCCTGAAGCCCCGCCCACTCTTTGTTCACAGTCACTGGGACCCTGAAGCCCCGCCCACTCTTTGTTCACAGTCACTGGGACCCTGAAGCCCCGCCCACTCTTTGTTCACAGTCACTGGGACCCTGAAGCCCCGCCCACTCTTTGTTCACAGTCACTGGGACCCTGAAGCCCCGCCCACTCTTTGTTCACAGTCACAGGGACCCTGAAGCCCCGCCCACTCTTTGTTCCCGGTCACAGGGACCCTGAAGCCCCGCCCACTCTTTGTTCACAGTCACAGGGACCCTGAAGCCCCGCCCACTCTTTGTTCCCGGTCACAGGGACCCTGAAGCCCCGCCCACTCTTTGTTCCCGCTCCAGGATTGATGCGCCTGCGCCCTGTTCCCTCCCTGACTTCCCCCTCGCTCACCTGGGCGGCCGCCGGGCTCTCACTCGAGGTCTGAGGCCTTCACCCGGAGCGCCATTTCTCGCCTGCGTCCAGCCGCTCCTTCCGGATTCAGCGCACTTTGCGCATGCTCAGTGCATTCTCGGTTCTGCGCTTGCGCACCGGGAACCTACAATCATTGATAGAGCACTTTCCGCCGCGCGAGGAATTGTGGGTAATAACATCGCCATTGACAACGTTAGTTGGTGAACAGCGAATTGCTTCGTCATCCCCTCGAGAATTCAAGTCTTCTTTCGGCATATAAATAGGAAACAGGTAGTAAGAGGAGAGGTGGGGCCTCCAAGAGAATGGTATATCCAAGTTTGCAGATGACACCAAGTTAGGAGGCACAGCAAGTTGTGTAGATGGGAGCAGGAACAGTAATGAAGAAAATAATAGCATGAAAGAGTGACAAATCCCCAGGACCAGATGGTTTCCATCCCAGGGTTTTAAAGGAAGTAGGTGAGCACATTGCAGATGCCCTAACTATAATCTTTCAAAGTTCTCTAGATTCAGGAACTCCAGATTGGAAAATTGCACATGTCACTCCACTTTTTAAGAAAGGAGAGGGAAACCAGGGAATTGTAGACCAGTTAGCATAACATCTGTTGTGGGGAAAATGCTGGAGTCTATAATTAAGGATAGGATGACTGAACACCTCGAGAATTTTCAGTTAATCAGAGAGAGCCAGCATGGATTTGTGAAAGGTAGGTCGTGCCTGACAAACCTGATTGAATTTTTTGAAGAGGTGACTAAAGTAGTGGACAGGGGAATGTCAATGGATGTTATTTTTATGGACTTCCAGAAGGCATTTGATAAGATCCCACATAAGAGACTGTTAGCTAAGATAGAAGCCCATGGAATCGAGGGAAAAGTACAGACTTGGTTAGGAAGTTGGCTGAGCGAAAGGCGACAGAGAGTAGGGATCATGGGGAGGTACTCACATTGGCAGGATGTGACTAGTGGAGTCCCGCAGGGATCTGTCTTGGGGCCTCAATTATTCACAATATTTCTTAACGACTTAGATGAAGGCATAGAAAGTCTCATATCTAAGTTTGCCGATGACACAAAGATTGGTGGCATTGTAAGCAGTGTAGATGAAACATAAAATTACAAAGGGATATTGATAGATTAGGTGAATGGGCAAAACTGTGGCAAATGGAATTCAATGTAGACAAATGTGAGGTCATCCACTTTGGATCAAAAAAGGATAGAACAGGGTACTTTCTAAATGGTAAAAAGTTAAAAACAGTGGATGTCCAAAGGGACTTAAGGGTTCAGGTATATAGATCATTGAAGTGTCTTGAACAGGTGCAGAAAATAATCAATAAAGCTAATGGAATGCTGGCCTTTATATCGAGAGGACTAGAGTACAAGGGGGCAGAAGTAATGCTGCAGCTATACAAAACCCTGGTTAGACCGCACCTGGAGTACTGTGAGCAGTTCTGGGCACCGCACCTTCGGAAGGACATATTGGCCTTGGAGGGAGTGCAGCGTAGGTTTACTAGAATGATACCCAGACTTCAAGGGTTAAGTTACGAGGAGAGATTACACAAATTGGGGTTGTATTCTCTGGAGTTTTGAAGGTTAAGGGGTGATCTGATCGAAGTTTATAAGATATTAAGGGGAACAGATAGGGTGGATAGAGAGAAACTATTTCCGCTGGTTGGGGATTCTGGGAGTAGGGGGCACAGTCTAAAAATTAGAGCCAGACCTTTCAGGAGCGAGATTAGAAAACATTTCTACACATAAAGGGTTGTAGAAGTTTGGAACTCTCTTCCGCAAACGGCAATTGATACTAGCTCAATTGCTAAATTTAAATCTGAAATAGATAGATTTTTGGCAACCAAAGGTATTGAGGGATATGGACCAAAGGCGGGTATATGGAGTTAGATCACAGATCAGCCATGATCTTATCAAATGGCGGAGCAGGCACGAGGGGCTGAATGGCCTACTCCTGTTCCTATGTTCCTATGTGGAAGTCATGTTCCAGTTCTGGTTAGACCTCATCTGGAGACTGCGTTCAGTTCTGTTAAAATTAAAACTGAAGAAAAATGAGGGGAACACAAAAGGGAAAATGAAGCGGTGAGGAAAGAAGTCAAAAAAACAATTCGGAAAACAAAGAGGAACTACGAGATTAAATTGTCAATTAATATAAAAAGAAATAGTGAAGTATTCTATAGACTCATAAATAATAAAAGAAAAATCAGAATAGGGATTGGGCCGCTAAGGGATACAGACGAAAACCTCACAAGTAATGACAGCAATTTTGACCAGTTACTTTGCCTCAGTATTTACCAGGGAGAATAACAAGGTGCAAATGATATTGGAAGAAGAGATCAGAACAGTTATCAAGACATTTAAGACAAAAAGAGGGGGAGATAATTGATAAATTAATCAAACTTAGAGAGGATTAAACCCCAGGTCCGCAGGGAACATGAGAACTTTGGAACAGCAGTAGGCCATTCAGCCCCTCGGGCCTGTTCCGTCCTTCAGTGAGATCATCGCTGATCTGTGATCGAACTCCATATACCCACCTTATCCCCATATCCCTTAATACCTTTGGTTAACAAAAATCTATCAATCTCAGATTTAAAATTAACAATTAAGCGAGCAGAAGAGAGTTTGTGGAGGAGAGTTCCAAACTTCTCCCACCCTTTGTGTGTAGAAGTGTTTCCTAACTTCACTCCTGAAAGTCCTGGCTCTAATATTTAGGCTATGTTCCCTAGTCCGAGACTCCCCAACCAGTGGAAATAATTTCTCTCTATCTACCCTATCAATTCACCTTAATAGCTTGAAAACTTCGATCAAATCACCCCTTAATCTTCTAAATTCCAGGGAATACAACCCTAGTTTGTGTAATCTCTCTTCATAATTTAACCATGAGAGTCCAGGTATCATTCCAGTAAATCTACGCTGCACTCCCTCCAAGGCCAGTATATCCTTCCTAAGGTGCGGTGCCCAGAACTGAACACAGTACTCCAGGTGTGGTCTAACCAGGGCTTTGTATAGCTGGAGCATAACTTCTACCCCCTTGTATTCTAGTTCTCCAGATATAAAGACCAGCATTCCATTAGCCTTTTGATTATTTTCTGTACCTGTCCATGACATTTTAATGATCTATGTACCTGGACCCCTAAGTCTCTTTGGACCTTCACTGTTTTGAGCTTTTCACCATTTAGAAAGTACTCTGATCGATCCTTTTATATCCAAAGTGAATGACCTCACACTTGCCCACATTGAAATCCACTTACCACAGTTTTGCCCATTCACTTAATCTATTAATATCTCTCTGTAATTTTATACTTCCATCTACACTGCTTACAATGCTGCCCATCTTTGTGTCATTGGCAAACTTGGATATAGAAACATAGAGAATAGGAGTAGGTGCAGGCCATTCGGCCCTTCGAGCCTGCTCTGCCATTCAATATGATCATGGCTGATCCTTTATCTCAATACCATATTCCCGCTCTCTCCCCATACCCCGTGATGCCTTTTGTGTCTAGAAATCTATCTCGCTCCTTCTTAAATATATTCAGTGACTTGGCCTCCACAGCCTTCTGTGGTAGAGAATTCCACAGGTTCACCACCCTCTGAGTGAAGAAATTTCTCCTCATCTCAGTCCTAAATGTCCTACCCGGTATCCTGAGACTGTGACCCCTCGTTCTGGACCCCCCAGCCAGGGGAAACATCCTTTCTGCATCCAGTCTGTCTAGCTCCGTCAGAATTTTATATGTTTCAATGAGATCTCTCATTCTTCTAAACTCGAGTGAATACAGGCCGAGTCGACCCAATCTCTCCTCACACGACGGTCCTGCCATCCCAGGAATCAGTCTGGTGAACCTTCGCTGCACTCCCTCTATGGCAAGTATATCCTTTCTTAGGTAAGGAGTCCAAAACTGCACACAATACTCCAGGTGTGGTCTCACCAAGGCCCTGTATAACTGCAATAAGACATCCCTGCTCCTGTAATCAAATCCTCTTGCAATGAAGGCCAACATGCCATTTGCCTTCCTAACTGCTTGCTACACCTGCATGTTAGCTTTCAGTAATTGGTGTACAAGGACACCCAGGTCCCTTTGAACATCAACATTTCCCAATCTATCACCATTTAAATAATACTCTGCCTTTCTGTCTTTCCTTCCGAACTGGATAACTTCACATTTATCCACATTATACTGCAACTGCCATGTATTTGCCCACTCACTCAACTTGTCTAAATTGTCTTGAAGCCTCTTTGCATCCTCCTCACAACTCACGATCCCACCTAGTTTTGTGTCGTCAGCAAACTTGGAAATATTACATTTGGTTCCCTCATCCAAATCATTGATATATATTGTGAATAGCTGGGGCCCAAGCACTGATCCCTGCGGTACCCCACTAGTCACTGCCTGCCACCCCGAAAAAGACCCATTCATTCCCACTCTCTGTTTCCTGTCTGTTAACCAATTCTCAATCCATGCCAGTATATTACCACCAATCCCATGTGCTTTAATTTTGTACACTAACCTCTTATGTGGGACTTTATCAAAGGCCTTCTGAAAATCCAAATAAACCACATTCACTGGTTCTCCCTTGTCTATTCTACCAGTTACCTCCTCAAAAAACTCCAGTATGTTTGTCAAACATGATTTCCCTTTCATAAATCCATGTTTACTTTGTCTAATCCCGTTGATATTTTCTAAGTGTCCTGTTATCACATCCTTTATAATAGACTCTAGCATTTTTCCTACTACTGATGTTAGGCTAACCGGTCTGTAGTTCCCTCATTTTTCTCTCCCTCCTTTTTTAAATAGTGGGGATACATTTGCCACCCTCCAATCTGCAGGAACTGTTTCATAATCTATAGAATTTTGGAAGTTGACAACTAATGCAACTATTTCCATGGCTACCTCTTTTAGTACTCTGGGATGTAGATTATCAGGTCCTGGGGATTTGTCAGCCTTTAGCCCCATTAATTTCCCCAGCACTATTTTTTTACTAATACTGTTTTCCTTCAGTTCCTCCCTCTCACTGGACCGTTGGTTCCCTTACATTTCTGGCAGGTTATTTCTGTCCTCCTTTGTGAAGACAGAACCAAAATATGTGTTTAATTGTTCTGCCATTTCTTTGTTCCCCATTATAATTTCCCCCATTTCTGACTGTAAGGGACCTACATTTGTCTTCACTAATCTTTTTCTCTTGACTTATTTATAGAAGCTTTTACAGTCAGTTTTTATGTTCCCTGCTAGTTTACTCTCATACTCTATTTTTCCCCTCTTAATCAATGCCTTTGTCCTCCTTTGCTGAATTCTGAACTGCTCCCAATCCTCAGGCTTGCCGTTCTTTCTGGCAATTTTCTATGTCTCCTCTTTGGATCGAATATTATCCCTAACTTCTTTTGTAAGCCATGGTTGAGCCACCTTTCCTGTTTTATTTTTGCACTAGACAGGAATGAATAATTGTAATTCCTGCACACGTTCTTTAAATATTAGCCATTGCCTATCCACCGTCATCCCTTTTAGTAAAGTTCCCCAATCTATCATCGCCAACTCACACCTCATGCTTTCGTCATTTCCTTTATTTAGATTCAGGACCCTGGTTTCAGACGACTTCACTCTCCATCTTAATGAGGAATTCATTATGAGTCACTTGGATACGGTTTTGTTCACAGCTCCAATCCAGCAGACATTCCACAATTATTTCAAGAACACGGGGCTTGAAACGACACAATCAGATCTTTTTGCATCAATTCTTAATTTGCTGATTAATTCCGCTGCACTAGACAAAAGGTCTCGCTAATCCATTGAATTTAAACCGATTAAATTGCAGACCAACTGCAGCAGAACACAGCTGGAGACTTGTGTCATCAGATCGAATATTTAAATCTATCGCTGACCATTTATAGAGTCATAGAGTCATAGAGTTATATAGCACGGATAGAGGCCCTTCGGCCCATCGTGTCCGCGCCGGCCATCAAGCCCTGTCTACTCTAATCCCATATTCCAGCATTTGGTCCGTAGCCTTGTATGCTATGGCATTTCAAGTGCTCATCCAAATGCTTCTTGAATGTTGTGAGGGTTCCTGCCTCCACAACCCTTTCAGGCAGTGAGTTCCAGACTCCAACCACCCTCTGGGTGAAAAAGTTCTTTCTCAAATCCCCTCTAAACCTCCCGCCTTTTACCTTGAATCTATGTCCCCTTGTTATAGAACCCTCAACGAAGGGAAAAAGCTCCTTAGTATCCATCCTATCTGTGCCCCTCATAATTTTGTACACCTCAATCATGTCCCCCCTCAGCCTCCTCTGCTCCAAGGAAAACAAACCCAATCTTCCCAGTCTCTCTTCATAGCTGAAGCGCTCCAGCCCTGGTAACATCCTGGTGAATCTCCTCTGCACCCTCTCCAAAGCGATCACATCCTTCCTGTAGTATGGCGACCAGAACTGCACACAGTACTCCAGCTGTGGCCTAACCAGTGTTTTATACAGCTCCATCATAACCTCCTTGCTCTTGTATTCTATGCCTCAGCTAATAAAGGCAAGTATCCCATATGCCTTCTTTACCACCTTATCTACCTGTTCCGCCGCCTTCAGGGATCTGTGAACTTGCACACCAATATCCCTCTGACCCTCTGTCTTGCCTAGGGTCCTCCCATTCTATGACTCTATGACTCTATGACATCAATCACTGTGCAGATATCTCCCTGAGGAAGGGACTGAGAGACATCAATCACTGTACCGATATCGCCGATATCTGAATCTAGAGCCAATCTGAATAATACCTCCACATAAATACTTTGAAAATCTCAATGTTCCCCTGTCAGAGAACTAACAGCTGCCCTCTCAGTTTATATTGGACACAATCTTTTGGACTATATTTTATAACATTAAAATTGCTTGAGTGAAATCTGCTTGTTCAGTGACTGTGATTAATGAGGCTTGTTATGTTTGCTAATAATCTCACTGGAGAATTTCCCTCTCTGATAAATAAGCACTCCGAACAAGATGTTACCTCCCACTGTGAGAACATTGTCTCCAGCACTTCCAGGGACTGTCGATTCTCACAGAAAGTGAACTGATGCACGGGAATGTCCCACTCACCTATCGGATATTGTATGCACTTTACGACATCCAAAAGATTTACTACCCTCTCCTGGCTGCTGTTGGTGTTCCTGGTGAGTGACAAGAACCACCTATTAATGCTGAAATCTCTGGTTAGTTACCTTACTGTTGTTGGTATTTAAGTCTCTGTTTCCAGTTATTAATTAGATTCTATGCCTCGGCTAATAAAGATAAGAGCAGGGAGGTCATGCTAAAACATTAGTTAGGCCACAGCTTGAGTACTGCGTGCAGTTCTGGTCACCACATTATAGGAAAGATGTGAGGAACAGAGGAGATTTATGAGGATGTTGCCAGGATTGGAGAATTTTAGCTATGAGGAAAGATTGAATAGGCTGGGGTTGTTTTCTTTGGTACAAAGGAGGCTGAGCGGAAGTTTAATTGATGTGTAAAAAATTATGAGGAACCAAGATAGAGTGGATAGGAAGTACAATTTCTCTTAGTTTGTGGTCAACAACCAGGGAGCATAGATTTAAAGTAATTTGTAGAAAGATTAGAGGGGAGTTAAATAGAATTTTTTTCAGCCAGAGGGTGGTGGGAGTCTGGAACTCACTGCCTGAGAGGGTGGGAGAGGCAGAAACCCTCATCGCATTTGAAAAATACTTTGATATGCATTTGAAGTACCGTAAACTACAAGGCTACGAACCAAAAGCTGGGATTAGGCTGGAAAGGTCTTTTTTCGGCTGGCACAGGCACGATGGGCCGAATGGCATTCTTCTGTGCCATAAATTTCTGCGATTCTATGATTCTATGAAGAGATGCGGAGGTTTAGGGAGGGAAATCCAGAACTTAGGGTCAAGGCAGCTGATTGCACGGCCGCAAATGATGGAGCGAAGAAAATCGGGGATGAGCAAGAATTGGAGAAGTGCAAAGGTGTCAGCGGGTTGTAGGGCTGGAGGAGGTTACAGAGATAGGGAGGGTCGGAGGGCTGGAGGAGGTTACAGAGATAGGGGAGGGTCGGAGGGCTGGAGGAGGTTACAGAGATAGGGAGGGTCGGAGGGCTGGAGGAGGTTACAGAGATAGGGAGGGTCGGAGGGCTGGAGGAGGTTACAGAGATAGTGAGGGTCGGAGGGCTGGAGGAGGTTACAGAGATAGGGAGGGTCGGAGGGCTGGAGGAGGTTACAGAGATAGGGGAGGGTCGGAGGGCTGGAGGAGGTTACAGAGATAGGGGAGGGTCGGAGGGCTGGAGGAGGTTACAGAGATAGGGAGGGTCGGAGGGCTGGAGGAGGTTACAGAGATAGGGAGGGTCGGAGGGCTGGAGGAGGTTACAGAGATAGTGAGGGTCGGAGGGCTGGAGGAGGTTACAGAGATAGGGAGGGTCGGAGGGCTGGAGGAGGTTACAGAGATAGTGAGGGTCGGAGGGCTGGAGGAGGTTACAGAGATAGGGAGGGTCGGAGGGCTGGAGGAGGTTACAGAGATAGGGGAGGGTCGGAGGGCTGGAGGAGGTTACAGAGATAGGGGAGGGTCGGAGGGCTGGAGGAGGTTAGAGAGATAGGGAGGGTCGGAGGGCTGGAGGAGGTTACAGAGATAGGGAGGGTCGGAGGGCTGGAGGAGGTTACAGAGATAGGGAGGGGCGAGAGCTGGAGGAGGTTACAGAGATAGGGAGGGTCGGAGGGCTGGAGGAGGTTACAGAGATTGGGAGGGTCGGAGGGCTGGAGGAGGTTACAGAGATTGGGAGCGGCGTGGGCCATGGAATGATTTGAAAACAAGGATGAGAATTTTAAAATTGAGGCGTTGCCGGACAGGGGACCATTGTAAGTCAGCGAGCACAGGGGTGATGGGAGAACTGGACTTGGAGCGAGTTAGGATACCTGGCAGCAGACCTCAGGACAAGATTTGATAGGGAATATGGAGAGAAGATGCTTCCCCTTGTGGGTGAGACCAAAGCCAGTGGTTATCAGTATTAGACAGTCACCAATAAATCCGATAAGGAATTGAGGAGAAACTTCTTTCTCCAGAGATTGATGAGAATGTGGGACTTGGAACCACAAGGAGTTGTTGAGGTGAATCGCATCGATACATTTAAGGTCCAGCTCAATAAGGACATGAGGAGGAAAGGGATAGAAGGATTTGCTGATAGGGGGAGATGAAGGGGGGAGGGAGGAGGCTCGAGTGGAGCACAAACGCGGCATTGAGCAGTCGGGCCGAATGGCCTGTTTCTGTGCTGGGATTTTCATTTATCCCCCAGTTCAGTTACCATCGTTACATTATCGATTATTTTTCTTTGAAATCCCTCCCTGGGGAAACTGATCAAACACAGAATGAAGTTTCACATTTTATAAGATCTTCATTTTGCTCTCAATCTGAAGAATAAGTTCAAAAGCGAAATACTGCGGATTCTGGAAATCTGATGAGAAAAAGTACAAGATCTTTGTTTCTCTTCCTTACAGTGAACTTAGTGACGATTGTGATCCTGTCCCGAGGAAGGTGCGGTCTCTCCAAATGTGTCACCCGTTACCTGGTGTCCATGGCAGCGGCCGATCTACTGGTCGTTATCACTGATCTGATATTCAGGCAGATTCCTATTCGTTATGTGACCCAGTTTCAGTTCATGTGGAACTGTTCAGTTCATGAGAGGGAGATGGCCCCAGGGGACGAGGGGGCATAGATTTAAGGTGAGAGGGGAGAGATGCAAAAGGGTCCAGAGGGGCAATTTTTTCACTCAAAGGGTGGTGAGTGTCTGGAACGAGCTGCCAGAGGCAGAAGTTCAGTTCAGTTCGTGTGTAATATCCACGCGGTCCTGCTTTACGCAGCCACAGACTGTTCTGTCTGGTTCACAGTCACTTTCACCTTTGATCGATTTGTGACCATTAGTTGCCAGAAGCTGAAAATTAAATATTGCACCGAGAAAACGGCGGCTGTGGTTCTGGGAACAGTGAGTGTGCTGCTCTGTGTGAAGAACACTTTCTGGTACTTTTTGTATACAAGTAAATACTCGCGTTTCAATTCTCCCTGGTTTTGTCTGGTATCCGTTAGTGTTCGTTATTCACGGGTATGGACAGTCATTGAATTCCTTCATTATATTGTAACCCCATTTGTTCCATTTGTTCTGATTCTGCTCCTGAATTCTTTAACCGTCAGACACATTTTAGTGTCGAGCAGAGCCCGCAGGAGACTCCGGGCCCACAGCAGTGGGGAGAGTCCCAGTGACCCAGAGATGGAGAAGAGAAGGAAATCCATCATTTTACTGTTGGTTATATCGGGGAATTTTATCCTGTTATGGGTGATATTTATCTTGTATTCCATATGGAGCCGGATGTGGTTTTTGGTGGTTTATTCAGTAAATCCACCTTATTCAGTACAAGAACTGGGATTTATGCTCCAGCTCCTGAGTTGCTGCACCAACACGTGTATTTATGCCGTGACCCAGACTAAATTCAGAGAGGAGTTGAAGAATGTGGTGAAATATCCCTTTACTGGAATTATGAGATTAAATAAACATTAAGAACTGAAGATTCTCCGGCAGTGGAATCAATTCTATCGCAAATTCTGTGCATTCAAACATATTGTAATCTGTGCCCGATAATCCACTTTATATCCTGACGTTATTTGTAATCTGTGCCCTATAATCCACTTTATGACCTGATATTATTTGTAACCTGTGCCTATAATCCACTTTATAACCTGATGTTATTTGTAATCTGTGCCCGATAATCCAATTTATAACCTGAAGTTATTTGTAATCTGTGCTCTGTAATCCACTTTATAACCTGACGTTATTTGTAATCTGTGCCCTATAATCCACTTTATAACCTGACTCATTGAATTCACCTTGCAGGACCTCTTCCCTTTTTTACCTATGTCGTTGGTACCGATATGGACAACGACTACTGGCTGTTCATCCTCCCCCTCCAGAATGTCCTGCAGCCGTTCCATGACATCCTTGACCCTAGCACCAGGGAGGCAACATACCATCCTGGAGTCACGTTTACGGCCGCAGAAACGCCTATCTGTTCCCCTTACAATTGAATCCCCTATCACTATAGCCCTGCCACTCTTCTTCCTCCCCTCCTGTGCAGCAGAGCCACCCGTGGTGCCACGAACTTGGCTCTTGCTGCTTTCCCCTGATAAGCCAACTCCCCCAACAGTATCTAAAGCGGAATATCTGTTTGAGAGGGAGATGGCCCCAGGGGACGAGGGGGCATAGATTTAAGGTGAGAGGGGAGAGATGCAAAAGGGTCCAGAGGGGCAATTTTTTCACTCAAAGGGTGGTGAGTGTCTGGAACGAGCTGCCAGAGGCAGAAGTAGAGGCGGATACAATTTTGTCTTTTAAAAAGCATTTGGACAGTTACATGGGTAAGATGGGTATAGAGGGATATGGGCCAAGTGCAGGCAATTGGGACTAGCTTAGTGGTATAAACTGGGCGACATGGACATGTTGGGCCGAAGGGCCTGTTTCCATGTTGTAAACTTCTGTGATTCTATGATTCTATGACTCCTGCTCTACCTGCCTAGTCCTTTTACTCTGCCTGGCGGTCACCCATTTCCTTTCTGCCTGCATAATCTTTACCTGCGGTGTGACCACCTCACTGAATGTGCTATCCACGATCATCTCAGCATCGCGGATGCTCCACAGCGAGTCCACCCGCAGCTCCAGCTCCGAAATACGGTGAGCCAGTAGCTGCAACTGGACACACTTCCTGCACACAGGGTCACCAGGGACACTGGTAGTGTCCATGACTTCCCACATAGTGCAGGAGGAGCATATCACGGGTGCGAGCTGTGCTGCCGTGACTTGCCTTAGATTTACACTGCCTTCACCTCTCAGACTCTCCTCCCGCTCTAGGTCTCTCCTTTTATACTGTGCTCACGTCTCGGACTCTCCTGCCTCACCTGCCACGTCGCACAGTAGTTTTTTCTTGTTGCAAGTCTGCTGCTGCTTTTATTCCCCAATCTCAGTCTTCTGCTGCTCAGGTCCGCCGCCGCTCTGGGGAAAAAGTTAGGAAAAGCAAGGCAAAGCAGCACCTCCTTCCCCCAACTCCCACACTCACCAAACTCTCAGCTGTGTCACTGGGTGCTCCGCCGCACTCCGTGCTCGGTTAGCACTAACAGGCCCCTGTTTGTGACTCAGATGAGTCAGGCCTGCTCCTCCTTCAGGAACCAGTTTAATCTAGCTAACCAATTAAGTAACTACAGCAGCTCTCTCTGCTGAAGCCTGACAGAAACTTAAAACTTTAAAATTAACCTTCACAGTTGATAGCAATTTACACTAGATTTTAAAGAGATTAACCCTTAAACTCCCACTCACCAAACTCTCAGCTGGTCACTCTGTGCTCTGCTGCACTCTGTACTCAGCAATAAAACCCTTCCCAGGATTGAAATGTAGTTAACTGTTGTGTTGATGTAGGATATTGTCATTTATCCCTGTTGCCCTTATGTGGAGGTATTATAGGTTATTTTTATAAATCGTTTACCTCTCATACAAGTTCGAGGATTAGAAAATACTGACAAACGTCTGGCTAACGCTCTTTATTAAATCACATCAATGCGGCAATAAACCATAAACCTTACACACAAACATATGAGATCGATAGCGATTATAACTCACAAAAGCTTTGTCATCAGGAGATCGCATTCGTGTCGCCTTTGCTGCTTACACTGGCCTCAGAAGGAGCAGATTGAAGTTTGTCTTGGACTTTCAGAATGTGGTATTTTTATTGGATAGATTACGTAGGACAAATGTGGGTACCATACGTCATCGCCACCTCTTTGTCTGAATGCTGTTGATAAAGCGCTATCATTGAGTGTTAAGATTACCTGTCACTATTTGTCGTGTCTGCTTTTGGTGTTATACCGCTTCCAATTTTTATTACGAAAGGAAAGTTTTCTCTGATCTACACTGACAATCAAAATTCGTACTTCACACTCACCACTTCCGGGTACCAACCGTGTGTCTCTCTCAATTGTATTCTAACCTAAGAGCTCTACAGCTCCATATAATATAATTCTATATACTACAAATAGCTCATTCTATTTACTATTCTATATCCTATCCTTACAATCACCGCTCTGATTGTCTCTCTCAAGCAGTAATGTCGAAGTTGCAGAGGATTATGGGCGCTCTTAGACCTGTGCCAAGCTGAGACCATGGATAAAGTCAGTGAAAAATCAATCAGAGCATTTCACAACACTCGATTTGGGTGAAATACATCACTTCCCTCGAATATTTCCAGGTTGTGTGCGTTGAACGATCTAGGAGTGATGTCAATCTGGAATCAGGGTCAGCAAGGAAAGGTTGGGAGAGCGCGTGAGCACCGTGGGATATTAGGCAGGGATAATGTTACAATCAATGTCATTTTAGAACTCATTTAACAAGTAGATTGAGAGGACACCAGCACATTCTTCAACTCCTCTCTGAATTTAGTCTGGGTCACAGTATAAACACACGTGTTGGTGCAGCAACTCAGGAGCTGGAGCATATTTCCAAATTCTCGGAAAATCAACTTTGGGTCGTTGAAGTTGAAACCTGTGGAATAATTAGCGTGTAATTTCTACATATAAGAAATTTGCAACATACGTCATTCACAAGAGGATGAAACTGCCCGAGATGAGAAAGAGTAAAACGTTGGACTTTCTCCGACTCTCCATCTCCGGGTCACTATGATTCTCTCCATTACTGTGGGCCCGGAGTCTCCTGCGGGCTCTACTGGCCGCTAGAATGTGTCTGACGGTCAGAGCATTGAGCAGAAGAATCAGAAGGAAAGGGAGAAACGGTGTTAGAATACAATCAATCCAGTCATATATTGTCCATACAGGAGAAGTATAAAAAAGTAATTTAACATTGCAGTACCAGGGTACATTGTTAATGATGTACGATGGTTGATAGATAAAGAAAAATGGGATGTTTTTTAAACAGCTCAGGGCACAGACCGTCCCTATAATCACAGCCGCCGTTTTCTCGGTGCAGTATTTTGATTTCAGCTTCTGGCAACAAATGGCCACAAATCGATCAAAGGTGAAAGCGACCGTTAACCAGACTGAGCTGTCCCTGGTTGCATAACTTAATACACTACTGAGGCTACACATCGGGGTAATGGACAGGAAACTACCTGGAGAATAAATAACACTGGTCCGGTTTAATATCACAGCCGTGAGAATGACCAGGAGATCCGTCACCGCCATGGACACCAGGTACCGAGTGATACATCTGGAGAGACCGCACCTTCCTCGGGACAGGATCACAATCGCCACTAAATTAGCTGCAAGAAGAGAAATGGCGGGTTAGAATTCCAGTAAAATAGTGACTTGGTCTGAAAGTTGTTCGAAGTTTCCAGCTTTCATATTTAACAACCTCAACACAGTGTCCACTGCCACAGATTTATAAGTTACATGAAAATAAAATAATTGTTGAATTAAAGCTGAGGTTTGCCGGAGACCTCGAGTGAGAGGAACATAATGCAAAAAATAATGAGGTTAAAGAGGGCCCGAGATCCCATTGAAGTCCGCGTGGAATATTGAAAATAAGAAACTCTGAAATAACAAATTAATTCAAAAGCAATCGTGCATGAAGGGGAGAATCTGTCAACAGAACAAAAGAAATTTAATAGATAAGAAGTGGAAAGGAATAATTAATAAATTAATCGATCATCAATTCACAAAGAAGCAAATACATTAAATTGAACATAACCAAGAAGAGATATTTTGGGAACAATTGAAGAAACTCAAAGACATGCATTTCAATCCCGTCCTATCAGATGCTGCACTCTCAGTCAAAGACAGGAAGAGGACTCAATCTACAAATCGAATCACTGGAAATAGTTTTAAACTAAGCTCAACCATAAGAACATATGAACATAAGAAATAGGAGAAGGAGTAGGCCAATCGGCCCCTCGAGCCTGCTCCGCCATTCAATAAGATCATGGCTGATCTGATCCTAACCTCAAATCTCAAGTCCAATTTCCTGCCCGCTCCCCGTAATCCCGAATTCCCTTTACTTCTAGGAAACTGTCTATTCCTGTTTTAAATTTATTTAATGATGTAGCTTCCACAGCTTCCTGGGGCAGCAAATTCCACAGACCTACTACCCTCTGAGTGAAGAAGTTTCTCCTCATCTCAGTTTTGAAAGAGCAGCCCCTTATTCTAAGATTATGCCCCCTAGTTCTAGTTTCACCCATCCTTGGGAACATCCTTACCGCATCCACCCGATCAAGACCCTTCACAATCTTATATGTTTCAATAAGATCGCCTCTCATGCTTCTGAACTC
The DNA here is from genome assembly GCF_035084215.1 of Heptranchias perlo. Taxonomy (NCBI): domain Eukaryota; kingdom Metazoa; phylum Chordata; class Chondrichthyes; order Hexanchiformes; family Hexanchidae; genus Heptranchias; species Heptranchias perlo. The sequence continues at coordinate 2,770,416 of NW_027139772.1, read as the reverse complement.
CAATGAGTAGAGTCCCAATCTACTCAACCTCTCCTCATATGTCCGCCCCCTCATCCCCGGGATTAACCGAGTGAACCTTCTTTGTACTGCCTCGAGAGCAAGTATGTCTTTTCTTAAGTATGGAGACCAAAACTGTATGCAACCAGGCGGAATTGTGCAAAAGGTACGGAAGTGCAGAGAGGAAGTCTCCAAATGAAGAGCCCACTAAATTTTCTTTTGAGGAGGATACCCAATAAATGAAGGGATAACACTTTGTCCGTTTTACTAATCTTTTGAAATTCACTGTTTGTTTCGTAGGAACTTTGATTTCACACCCGACAAGGAGGCCATTCAGCCCATTGCGCCTGTGCTGTGTCTCTGAAATAACAATTCACTTCGTTTCATTCCTCTATCCTCTTCCCGAACCCGTTGAAATTTACACTAATGCGCTGAAGGAGATGGGATGAAGTCAGTCCGATTGACAAGCAGGAAGGATATTCTTACAGAGGTGAGATGTGAATATCTCATTGGACTTGATTTCAAAACAATGATCAGAAATAGACACATTGCAATCATCTAGCAACATCGACACTGATGGTGGAAAGTGGGCCTGCTTCTTGCTCCAGAGACACAGTTGGTTGGAGAATATTAAAGCCCACTTCAAAATAACACCCTTCTTACTGCGTTCGGACCGGTTTGCTTCACGCTGTAACATGACTCTGGCCCAGTACAATCTTGTAACAGTTGCGTCGACACACGAAAACAGATCGATAACATGAACCAGAGCGGGTCCAGATATCAGACGGCAATTCGGCGGTGAAGGAATATAATCCTTAAATAGTAGTTGTGTGTGTGAGTGAGTGAGTGTGAGATTGTATGTGTGTGTGTCTGTGTTAACGTTTGTGTCTATGTGACATTGTATGTATCTGTGTATGTGTGAGCGTTTGTGTGTGTGTGAGATTGTATGTGTGTCTGTGTGAGTTTGTGTGCGTGTGAGAGTGTATCTGAGTGTGTCTGTGTGAGATTCTATGTGTCTGTGTATGTGTGTGTGTGCGAGTGTGTGTGAGTGTCTGTGTATGTATGAGCGCGTGTGTCTGTGTGAGATTGTATGTGTCTGTGAGTGTGTCTGTGTGAGATTGTATGTGTCTGTGAGTGTGTCTGTGTGAGATTGTATGTGTCTGTGTATGTATGAGCGCGTGTGTCTGTGTGAGATTGTATGTGTCTGTGAGTGTGTCTGTGTGAGATTGTATGTGTCTGTGTATGTATGAGCGCGTGTGTCTGTGTGAGATTGTATGTGTCTGTGAGTGTGTCTGTGTGAGATTGTATGTGTCTGTGAGTGTGTCTGTGTGAGATTGTATGTGTCTGTGTATGTATGAGCGCGTGTGTCTGTGTGAGATTGTATGTGTCTGTGAGTGTGTCTGTGTGAGATTGTATGTGTCTGTGTATGTATGAGCGCGTGTGTCTGTGTGAGATTGTATGTGACTGTGAGTGTGTCTGTGTGAGATTGTATGTGTCTGTGTATGTATGAGCGCGTGTGTCTGTGTGAGATTGTATGTGACTGTGAGTGTGTCTGTGTGAGATTGTATGTGTCTGTGAGTGTGTCTGTGTGAGATTGTATGTGTCTGTGAGTGTGTCTGTGTGAGATTGTATGTGTCTGTGTATGTATGAGCGCGTGTGTCTGTGTGAGATTGTATGTGTCTGTGAGTGTGTCTGTGTGAGATTGTATGTGTCTGTGTATGTATGAGCGCGTGTGTCTGTGTGAGATTGTATGTGTCTGTGAGTGTGTCTGTGTGAGATTGTATGTGTCTGTGAGTGTGTCTGTGTGAGATTGTATGTGTCTGTGTATGTATGAGCGCGTGTGTCTGTGTGAGATTGTATGTGTCTGTGAGTGTGTCTGTGTGAGATTGTATGTGTCTGTGTATGTATGAGCGCGTGTGTCTGTGTGAGATTGTATGTGACTGTGAGTGTGTCTGTGTGAGATTGTATGTGTCTGTGTATGTATGAGCGCGTGTGTCTGTGTGAGATTGTATGTGACTGTGAGTGTGTCTGTGTGAGATTGTATGTGTCTGTGAGTGTGTCTGTGTGAGATTGTATGTGTCTGTGAGTGTGTCTGTGTGAGATTGTATGTGTCTGTGAGTGTGTCTGTGTGAGATTGTATGTGTCTGTGTATGTATGAGCGCGTGTGTCTGTGTGAGATTGTATGTGACTGTGAGTGTGTCTGTGTGAGATTGTATGTGTCTGTGAGTGTGTCTGTGTGAGATTGTATGTGTCTGTGTATGTATGAGCGCGTGTGTCTGTGTGAGATTGTATGTGTCTGTGAGTGTGTCTGTGTGAGATTGTATGTGTCTGTATGTATGAGCGCGTGTGTCTGTGTGAGATTGTATGTGTCTGTGAGTGTGTCTGTGTGAGATTGTATGTGTCTGTGTATGTATGAGCGCGTGTGTCTGTGTGAGATTGTATGTGTCTGTGAGTGTGTCTGTGTGAGATTGTATGTGTCTGTGAGTGTGTCTGTGTGACTCGGAAGTTATTATAACACTGAATGAAGAACTGAAAGCTGGGGTGGAATATTGTGTGAAATTATAACATTTAAGAAGTGAATCTGTGGGAGACACCGTGAGGCAACTATAACTTAAAACTATTAACTTGAATTTGTACAATGATTTAACTTAGTGCAATAGCTTACCTGAGACTCCAAGAGCTGCAACAACGATACAGTAAATAGCATAAATCAGACCCTTCGGTGGTGCATGCATTTTTGGTGAGAAGCGATAATAACTGAGCTCCGACCCATTCTCTGTGACACTTTCAAATGTCCGGTATTTACATCTGATGTTATTCTCCCGAAAGATAACTAAATGACATCTTAAATTTATATTAAACAAACAGGTTAACAGTTATGTTCACGCATGTTAACTTATGTTCATTACAGGCCAATGAACAAACAGAGCCTAAGTCACTTTCACTCGAATGGTTTTGACACATTTCGTTGGATTCCGATTGATATTATACAGTTTTAAAATGAAATAAAGCACGAAAAAGCTGCCGAAATAAATCCGCTGTTAATGCTGAGCCTTGTTTCAACTCTTTTGACAGAGAGACGGGAAGCAGGATGAATTGTCGGAGAGGAGAAGCAAGAAATGGGAGAGACAAAAAGCATTAGAATAAAGAGTAGCCCAGAAAGAGGAGGGAGCAGACAGGGGAGAAATGCACAGGTGGGTTTAGAGTGCATGCGAGTAAATGCAAGTAGCTGAGCTGCAGAGACAAGTTAAGGAATAGCACAAATACATTAGAAATCCACATTTATCTTGAAGGGTATGGCGGAATGGCATTCACTGAGGCCTGGCTAAAAGCTGGGCAGGACTGGGAGATAAATATTCCAGGTTATAAGGTCTTTAGAAAGGACGGGGAAATTGGAAAAGTCGGAGGAGTAGCAATATTGATAAAGGACACACTTACAGCTTTAGAAAGAAAGGATATCAGTGCGGGTGAGCAGGCAGTAGAAACTCTGTGGGTAGATTTGAGGAATAGAAAAAGATGCAAGACTTTAGTTGTAGTTGTCCACAGAGCTCCTGATAGTATTGATGAAGTGGCGGGATACATAAATACGGAGATCAGAAAAGCAGAGTGATTATCATGGGAAACTTTAATTTTCACAGAAACTGTGAGCAGCAGAACAACTCGAGTCTCAAAGGCAGCCAATTTCAGAAGTGTATTGGAGAAAGTTTTCTGGAACAATATGTCCTTGAATCAACAAGAGAACAGGACATCCTAGATTTAGTGTTGAGTAATGAGCCTGAACGAGACAATAATCTAAAGGTAAGGGAACAATTAGCTAACAGTGACCATAACATGATAGAATTCGATATTAGGTTTGAGATGGAGAATAGTGAGTTATAAACCAAGCTTTAGAATTTAGGTAAGGCTGACTTTGGAGGGATGAGTCAGGAATTGATACTGTTGGGGGAGATGGCTCACCAGGGGAACGTGGCAGTGGCCAGGTTCATGGCACCGTGGCTGGCTCTGCTGCACAGGAGGGCAGGAAAAAGAGTGGCAGAGCTATAGTGATAGGGGACTCGATTGTAAGGGGAATAGACAGGCGTTTCTGCGGACGCAACCGAGACTCCAGGATGGTATGTTGCCTCCCTGGTGCAAGGGTCAAGGATGTCTCGGAGCGGCTGCAGGACATTCTGGAGGGGGAGGGTGAACAGCCAGTTGTCGTGGTGCATATAGGCACCAACGATATAGGTAAAAAACGGGATGAGGTCCTACAAGCTGAATTTAGGGAGTTAGGAGTTAAACTAAAGAGCAGGACCTCAAAGGTAGTAATCTCAGGATTGCTACCAGTGCCACGGGCAAGTCAGAGTAGGAATGACAGGATAGCTAAGATGAATACGTGGCTTGAGAGATGGTGCAAGAGGGAGGGATTCAAATTCCTGGGCCATTGGAACCGGTTCTGGGGGAGGTGGGACCAGTACAAATTGGACGGTCTGCATCTGGGCAGGACTGGAACCAATGTCCTAGGGGGAGTGTTTGCCAGTGCTGTTGGGGAGGGTTTAAACTAATGTGGCAGGGGGATGGGAACCGATGCAGGAAGTCAGTGGGAAATAAAATGGTGACAGAAACAAAAGGCAGTAAGGGAGAGTGTACAGAACATGACCGGACAGATGGTCTGAGAAAGCAGGGCAAAGACCAAGGGAAGTCTAGATTAAACTGCATTTATTTCAATGCAAGAAGTCTGATGGGCAAGGCAGATGAACTCAGGGCATGGATGGGTACATGGGACTGGGATGTTATAGCTATTACTGAAACATGGATAAGGGAGGGGCAGGACTGGCAGCTCAATGTTCCAGGGTACAGATGCTATAGGAAAGATAGAGCAGGAGGTAAGAGAGGAGGGGGAGTTGCGTTCTTGATTAGGGAGAACATCACGGCAGTAGTGAGAGGGGATATATCCGAGGGTTCGCCCACTGAGTCTATATGGGTAGAACTGAAAAATAAGAAGGGAGAGGTCACTTTGATAGGATTGTACTACAGACCCCCAAATAGTCAACGGGAAATTGAAGAGCAAATATGTAAGGAGATTACAGACTGCTGCAAGAAAAATAGGGTGGTAATAGTAGGGGACTTTAACTTTCCCAACATTGACTGGGACAGCCATAGCATTAGGGGCTTGGATGGAGAGAAATTTGTTGAGTGTATTCAGGAGGAATTTCTCATTCAGTATGTGGATGGCCCGACTAGAGAGGGGGCAAAACTTGACCTCCTCTTGGGAAATAAGGAAGGGCAGGTGACAGAAGTGTTGGTGAGGGATCACTTTGGGACAAGTGATCATAATTCCATTAGTTTTAAGATAGCTATGGAGAAGGATAGGTCTGGCCCAAAAGTTAAAATTCTGAATTGGGGAAAGGCCAATTTTGATGGTATTAGACAGGAACTTTCAGAAGTTGATTGGGAGAGTCTGTTGGCAGGCAAAGGGACGTCTGGTAAGTGGGAGGCTTTCAAAAGTGTGTTAACCAGGGTTCAGTGTAAGCACATTCCTTATAAAGTGAAGGGCAAGGCTGGTAGAAGTAGGGAACCTTGGATGACTCGGGAGATTGAGGCACTAGTCAAAAATAAGAAGGAGGCATATGACATGCATAGGCAGCTGGGATCAAGTGGATCCCTTGAAGAGTATAGAGATTGCCGGAGTAGAGTTAAGAGAGAAATCAGGAGGGCAAAAAGGGGATATGAGATTGCTTTGGCAGATCAGGCAAAGGTGAATCCAAAGAGCTTCTACAAATACATAAAGGGCAAAAGGGTAACTAGGGAGAGAGTAGGGCCTCTTAAGGATCAACAAGGTCATCTATGTGCGGAACCACAAGAGATGGGTGAGATCCTGAATGAATATTTCACATCGGTATTTACGGTTGAGAAAGGCATGGATGTTAGGGAACTTGGGGAAATAAATAGTGATGTCTTGAGGAGTGTACATATTACAGAGAGGGAGGTGCTGGAAGTCTTAACGCGCATCAAGGTAGATAAATCTCCGGGACCTGATGAAATGTATCCCAGGACGTTATGGGAGGTTAGGGAGGAAATTGCGGGTCCCCTAGCAGAGATATTTGAATCATCCACCGCTGCAGGTGAGGTGCCTGAAGATTGGAGGGTAGCAAATGTTGTGCCTTTGTTTAAGAAGGGCGGCAGGGAAAAGCCTGGGAACTACAGACCAGTGAGCCTGACATCTGTAGTGGGTAAGTTGTTAGAGGGTATTCTGAGGGACAGGATCTACAGGCATTTGGAGAGGCAGGGACTAATTAGGAACAGTCAGCATGGTTTTGTGAGAGGAAAATCATGTCTCACGAATTTGATTGAGTTTTTTGAAGTGGTAACCAAGAAGATAGATGAGGGCTGTGCAGTAGACGTGGTCGACATGGACTTCAGCAAAGCATTTGACAAGGTACCGCATGGTAGGTTGTTACATAAGGTTAAATCTCATGGGATCCAAGGTGAGGTAGCCAATTGGATACAAAATTGGCTTGACGACAGAAGACAGAGGGTGGTTGTAGAGGGTTGTTTTTCAAACTGGATGCCTGTGTCCAGCGGTGTGCCTCAGGGATCGGTGCTGGGTCCGCTGTTATTTGTTATTTATATTAATGATTTGGATGAGAATTTAGGAGGCATGGTTAGTAAGTTTGCAGATGACACCAAGATTGATGGCATTGTGGACAGTGAAGAAGGTTATCTGGGATTGCAACGGGATCTTGATCAATTGGGCCAGTGGGCCGATGAATGGCAGATGGAGTTTGATTTAGATAAATGTGAGGTGATGCATTTTGGTAGATCGAATCGGGCCAGGACCTACTCCGTTAATGGTAGGGCGTTAGGGAGAGTTATAGAACAAAGAGATCTAGGAGTACAGATTCATAGCTCCTTGAAAGTGGAGTCACAGGTGGATAGGGTGGTGAAGAAGGCATTCGGCATGCTTGGTTTCATTGGTCAGAACATTGAAAGCAGGAGTTGGGATGTCTTGTTGAAGTTGTACAGGGCATTGGTGAGGCCACACTTGGAGTACTGTGTACAGTTCTGGTCACCCTATTATAGAAAGGATATTATTAAACTAGAAAGAGTGCAGAAAAGACTTACTAGGATGCTACCGGGACTTGATGGTTTGACTTACAGGGAGAGGTTAGACAGACTGGGACTTTATTCCCTGTAGAGTAGGAGGTTAAGGGGTGATCTTATAGAAGTCTATAAAATAATGAGGGGCATAGATAAGGTCGATAGTCAAAATCTTTTCCCAAAGGTAGGGGAGTCTATAACGAGGGGGCATAGATTTAAGGTGAGAGGGGAGAGATACAAAAGGGTCCAGAGGGGCAATTTTTTCACTCAAAGGGTGGTGAGTGTCTGGAACGAGCTGCCAGAGGCAGTAGTAGAGGCGGGTACAATTTTGTCTTTTAAAAAGCATTTGGACAGTTATATGGGTAAGATGGGTATAGAGGGATATGGGCCAAGTGCAGGCAATTGGGACTAGCTTAGTGGTATAAACTGGGCGACATGGACATGTTGGGCCGAAGGGCCTGTTTCCATGTTGTAACTTCTATGATTCTATGATTCTATAATAGACTGTTAACGGGTAAAACTACAAATGAACAATGAGAGGTGTTCAAATAAGCATTTGATACAATACAAGATCTGCATATACTCCTAAAGGGAATACACTCCTCAATGAAAGACATAATATAAAACAAAAAGACAGAGCTTTCATACCTGCAAAGAATAGCGCAGATCCTGCTGACTGGGAGAGTTATAAACAACAAAGATACAAAGAAAATAGTAAGAGTTGCAGAAAGGGAATACAAGGGAAAAAAAACTTACGAGAGATATCAAGGGTAACACTAAAGGATTTTACAAGTATATTAAGAGAAAGAGGGTAGCTACGAGTTATGTGGGCCCCATAAAGACACCCATGTGATTTTGTAATTGAAAATCCGGAAATGGCAGAATTGCTAAAAGTTATTTGTATTTATCACTTTATATTGACCTTCACAATGGAGGAAAAGGATGAAGGATAAGAGGAAATCTACAAATAAATCAAGTGGAGGAAATTACTAGATTTAATACCAGTTAAAAATGCTAATTGTTACATAATGAGACTAAAGATAGACAAATCTCCAGGACCTGATGGTTTCCACCCCAGGGGATTAAAATAAGTAAGTGGGGAAATTGTCGATTCTCCAGACATGAGCTTCCAAAACCCTCTTGATTGCGGCATTCTCCCCTTGGATTGGAAAATTGCCAATGTCACTCCACTATTTAAGAAGGGCAGGAGAGATAACCAAGGAAATTCTAGACGTATTAGTCTAATGTCTGTTGTGTGGAAGTTACTAGAATTTGTTATTAGGGAGAGAGTGACAGAGCACTTAGACAAATATGAATTGTTCATAGATTCTTAAGTCATGTTTAACTGATTTAGTCGATATTTTAGGAGCATAACGTATAGTTAAGTGAGTGTCGATGGAGGTTATTTCTCTGGACTTCCACAAAGCATTCAATAACTTTCCACACAAGGTACCGTTACCAAAAAAGGAAAGTGCATGAAATTAGAGCCAACCCGTTGCCGGGTTTGGGAATTGATTAGGAGGTTGGAGACAGTGAGTGGGGATAATGGGTCAGTGCTCGAATTGGCAGGATGGGACTAGTGGGATCTGAACTGAGGCCTCAGCTTGTCACTATATTTATAAATGACTTAGATGACGGAAGAGAGAGCCGAATATCCAAGTTTATTGACGACAACAAGTGAGCTGGCACAATAAATAGTGTAGATGGGAGCAGAAAGATGGAAAGGGACATTGATAGATTCAGTGAGTGAGCAAAATGAATGGCAGATGAATTTAAGCGTGGGGAAGTGTGAGGTCATCAAATTTGGACCTAAGAAAGATCGATCAGAGTATCTTCTAAATGGAGAGAAGCTCGGATCTGTGGAGGAGCAGAGAGATTTCGGAGGTGTGTCCGGAAATTACTATAAACTAGTTGACAGGTACAAAAATAAATTAAAAGACTAATGGAATGTTCACCTTTCTCTCAAGGGGGCTGGAATACAAAAGGTTGGAAGGTATGCTCACAGTTGTATAAAGCTCTGGTTAGATCTCACCTGGAGTACTGCCTTCAATTCTGGGCACTGTACCTCAGGAAGGATATATTGGCCTTGGAGGGGGTGCAAAGCAGATTCACCAGAACGATACCGGGGGTAAAAGGGTTAAATTTTGAGGACAGGTTGCACAGACTAGGCTTGGATGCTCTTCAGTGTAGAAGATTAAAGGGTGATCTAATTGTGGTGTTGAAGGCGATTGAAGGAGTTGATCGGGTCGGTAGAGAAACCAATTCCTCTGGTGGGGGAGTCCTGAACAAGGGGACATGACCTTCAAATTAGAGCTAGGGGTGACGTCAACAAACACTTCTTCACTCGAAGGGGAGTGGAAATCTGGAACTCTCTCCCCTAAAAAGCTCTTGAGGCTGGGGGGGTCAATTTTTTTTTTATTCGTTCACGGGATGTGGGCGTCGCTGGCGAGGCCAGCATTTATTGCCCATCCCTAATTGCCCTTGAGAAGGTGGTGGTGAGCCGCCTTCTTGAACCGCTGCAGTCCGTGTGGTGACGGTTCTCCCACAGTGCTGTTAGGAAGGGAGTTCCAGGATTTTGACCCAGCGACAATGAAGGAACGGCGATATATTTCCAAGTCGGGATGGTGTGTGACTTGGAGGGGAACGTGCAGGTGGTGTTGTTCCCATGTACCTGCTGCTCTTGTCCTTCTAGGTGGTAGAGGTCGCGGGTTTGGGAGGTGCTGTCGAAGAAGCCTTGGCGAGTTGCTGCAGTGCATTCTGTGGATGGTGCACACTGCAGCCACAGTGCACCGGTGGTGAAGGGAGTGAATGTTTAGGGTGGTGGATGGGGTGCCAATCAAGCGGGCTGCTTTATCTTGGATGGTGTCGAGCTTCTTGAGTGTTGTTGGAGCTGCACTCATCCAGGCAAGTGGAGAGTATTCCATCACACTCCTGACTTGTGCCTTGTAGATGGTGGAAAGGCTTTGGGGAGTCAGGAGGTGAGTCACTCGCCGCAGAATACCCAGCCTCTGACCTGCTCTTATAGCCACAGTATTTATATGGCTGGTCCAGTTAAGTTTCTGGTCAATGGTGACCCCCAGGATGTTGATGGTGGGGGATTCGGCGATGGTAATGCCGTTGAATGTCAAGGGGAGGTGGTTAGACTCTCTCTTGTTGGAGATGGTCATTGCCTGGCACTTATCTGGCGCGAATGTTACTTGCCACTTATGAGCCCAAGCCTGGATGTTGTCCAGGTCTTGCTGCATGCGGGCTCGGACTGCTTCATTATTTGAGGGGTTGCGAATGGAACTGAACACTGTGCAGTCATCAGCGAACATCCCCATTTCTGACCTTATGATGGAGGGAAGGTCATTGATGATGCAGCTGAAGATGGTTGGGCCCAGGACACTGCCCTGAGGAACTCCTGCAGCAATGTCCTGGGGCTGAGATGATTGGCCTCCAACAACCACTGCCATCTTCCTTTGTGCTAGGTATGACTCCAGCCACTGGAGAGTTTTCCCCCTGATTCCCATTGACTTCAATTTTACTAGGGCTCCTTGGTGCCACACTCGGTCAAATGCTGCCTTGATGTCAAGGGCAGTCACTCTCACCTCACCTCTGGAATTCAGCTCTTTTGTCCATGTTTGGACCAGGGCTGTAATGAGGTCTGGAGCCGAGTGGTCCTGGCGGAACCCAAACTGAGCATCAGTGAGCAGGTTATTGGTGAGTAAGTGCCGCTTGACAGCACTGTCGACGACACCTTCCATCACTTTGCTGATGATTGAGAGTAGACTGATGGGGCGGTAATTGGCCGGATTGGATTTGTCCTGCTTTTTGTGGACAGGACATACCTGGGCAATTTTCCACATTGTCGGGTAGATTTGAAAGCTGAAGTTAATAGACTTTTGTTAGGAAAGGCTATTAATGGACCAAGGCGGATAAATGGAGTTAAGATACAGATCAGCGATAATCTAATTGAATGGTGGAACAGTTTAGATTGTCTTAATGGGGCACTACTGTCCCTATGTTCATACAATGTCCCATCACACACTCCCAGGGCAGGTACAGCACGGGTTAGATACAGAGTAAAACTCCCTCTACACTGTCCCATCAAACCCTCCCACAGCAGGTACAGCACGGGTTAGATACAGAGTAAAGCTCCCTCTACACTGTCCCATCAAACACTCCCAGGGCAGGTACAGCACGGGTTTGGTACAGAGTAAAGCTCCGTCTACGCTGTCCCATCAAACACTCGGAGGACAGTGAAAGGGTTAGATACAGAGTAAATTAAGCTCCGCTTATTCCGATCCTGTACCTGGGGTCAAGTTCTATGTGACTTCTGTATATTATTTTCCATGTGCTTGCTGATCTAAAATTTAAACAAAGCCCATTACATGGGTATGAGGGGCGAGTTGGCTATGGTAGATTGGGAAATTAGATTGAAAGATATGACTAGATAAGCAATGGCGAACATTTAAAGAAATAATTCATAAATCTCAATGTACATTCCATTGAGGAATAAAAACTCCGTGTGTAAAGTGATCCATTCGTGGCTAACTAGAGAAGTTAAGGATAGTATTAGATTAGAAGGAGAGGCTTACAATATTGTCAAAAAGAGTAGTAAGCCTGAGATTTAGGAGAGTTTTAGAAACCAGCAAAGGACGACCACAAAATTGATAAAGAGGGAGAAAATAGAATATGAGAGTAAACTAGCAAGAAATATAAAAACAGATTGTAAGAACTTCTACAAGTATGTAAAAAGGAAGGGATTAGTGAAAGTAAATGTTGGTCCCTTCGAGGCTGAGACAGGAGAAATTATAATGGAGAATAAGGAAATGGCAGAGACGTTAAACAAATATTTTGTACATTCACAATAGAAGGCGCAAAAAAAAAACAATAATGGTGAAATAAGGGTCGAATGAGAGTGAGGAACTTAAAGTAATTAATATTAGTAAAGAAAAAGTACTGGAGAAATTAATGGGACTAAAAGCCGTCAAATCCCCTGAACCTGATGGCCTACATCCCAGGGTTCTAAAAGAGGTGGCTGCAGAGACAGTGGGTGCATTGGTTGTGATCTTCCAGAATTCCCTAGATTCTAGAACGGTCCCAGCGGATTGGAAGGGAGCAAATGTAACACCGCTATTCAAGAAAGGAGGGAGAGAGAAAACAGGGAACTACAGACCAGTTAACCTGACATCAGTAGTTGGGAAAGTGCTGGAATCTATTATTAACGACGTAGTAACAGGGCACTTGGAAAATCATAATATGATTAGGCAGAGTCAACATGGTTTTATGAAAGGGAAATCGTGTTTGACAAATTTATTGGAGTTTTTTGAGGATGTAACGAGCAGGGTAGATAAAGGGGAACCAGTGGATGTAGTATATTTGGATTTTCAAAAGGCATTCGATAAGGTGCCACATAAAAGGTTGTCCCCCAAGGTAAGGGCTCATGGAGTTTGGGGGTAATATATTACATGGATAGAGGATTGGTTAACGGACAGAAAATGGAGAGTAAGAATGCACGGGTCATTTTCGGGTTGGCAGGCTGTAACTAGTGGGGTGCCACAAGGATCCGTGCTTGGGCCTCAGCTATTTACAATCTATATTAATGACTTAGATGAGGGGACCGAGTGTAATGTATCCAAGTTTGCTGACGATACAAAGCGAGGTGGGAAAGTAAGCAGTGAGGTGGACACAAAGATTCTGCAAAGGATATAGACAGGTTAAGTGAGTGGGGAAGGAGGTGACAGATGGAGTATAATGTGGAGAAATGTGAAATTATCCACTTTGGTAGGAAGAATAAAAAATCAGAATATTTTTTAAAAGGTGAGCGACTAAGAAATGTTGATCGTCGGAGGAATTTGGGTGTCCTTGTACACAAATCACAGAAAATTAACATGCAGGTACAGCAAACAATTAGGAAGGCGGATGGTATGTTAGCCTTTATTGCAAGAGGGTTGGAGTATAAGAGCAAGCAAGTCTTGCTGCAATTACAGAGTGCTCGGGCAAGACCTCACCTGGAGTACTGTGTACAGTTTTGGTCTCCTTATCTAAGGAAGGATATACTTGCCTTAGAGGCGGTGCAACGAAGGTTCACAAGATTAATTCCTGGGATGAGAGGGTTGTCCTATGAGGAGAGATTGAGTAGAATGGGCCTATACTCTCTGGAGTTTAGAAGAATGAGAGTTGATCCCTTTGAAAAGTAAAAATTCTTAGAGGGCTTGACAGGGTAGAAAGTGAGATGTTGTTCCCCCTGGCTGGATAGTCTGGACCAAGAGGTCATAGTCTCACGACTCGTAGCCTCGTTCCTTCATCGTCGCTGGGTCAAAATCCTGGAACTCCCTTCCTAACAGCACTGTGGGAGAACCTTCACCACACGGACTGCAGCGGTTCAGGAAGGCGGCTCACCACCACCTTCTCAAGGGCAATTAGGGATGGGTAATAAATGCCGGCCTCGCCAGCGACGCCCACATCCCATGAACGAATAAAACAAAATAAGAGGTCGGCCATTTAGGACCGAGATGGGGAGAAATTTCTTCACTCAGAGGATTGTGAAAAAGCGGCAAGCCTGAGGATTGGGAGCAGTTCAGAATTCAGCAAAGGAGGGCAAAGAGATTGATTAAGAGGGGAAAAATAGAGTATGAGAGTAAACTAGCAGGGAACATAAAAACTGACTGGAGAAGCTTCTACATATATGTCAAGAGAAAAAGATTAGTGAAGACAAATGTAGATCCGTTACAGTCAGAAATGGGGGAAATTATAATGGGGAACAGGGAAATGGCAGAACAATTAAACACATACTTTGGTTCTGTCTTCACAAAGGAGGACACAAATAACTTGCCTGAAATGTTAGGGAACCAAGGGTCCAGTGAGAGGGAGGAAACGAAGGAAACCAGTATTAGTTAAATAAAATAGTGCTAGGGAAATTAATGGGGCTAAAGGCTGACAAATCCCCAAGGCCAGATAATCTACAGAGTACGAAACGAAGTGGCCCTGGAAATAGTGGATGCGTTGGTGATCATCTTCCAAAATTCTATAGACTCTGGAACAGGTCCTACAGATTGGAGGGTGGCAAATGTAACCCCACTATTTAAAAAAGGAGGGAGAGAAAAAACCTGGAATTACAGACCAGTAAGCCTAACATCAGTAGTGGGGAGAATGTTAGAGTCTATTAGAAAAGATGTGATAACAGAATACTTGGAGGGCGTGAACGGGATTGGACAAAGTCAGCATGGGTTCATGAAAGGGAAATCATGCTTAACAAATCTACTGACGTTTTTTGAGGATGTAACTAGTCGAATAGATAAGGGAGAACCAGTGGATGTGGTGTATTTGGATTTTCAGAAGGCTTTTGATAAGGTCCCACACAAGAGGTTAGTGTGCAAAATTAAAGCACATGGGATTGGGGGGAATATACTGGCATGGATTGAGAATTGGTTGACAGACAGGAAACAGAGAGTAGGAATAAACGGGTCTTTTTCCGGGTGGCAGGCAGTGACTAGTGGGGTATCGCAGTGAACAGTGTTTGGGCCCCAGCTATTCACAATATATATCAATGATTTGGATGAGGGAACCAAATGTAACATTTCCAAGTTTGCCGACGACACAGATCCGGGGTGGAATGTGAGCTGTGAGGAGGATGCAAAGAGGCTCCAATGTGATTTAGACAAGTTGGGTGAGTGGGCAAGAACATGGCAGATGCAGTATAACGTGGGATAAATGTGAGGTTATCCACTTTGGTTGTAAAAACAGAACGGCAGATTATTATCTGAATGGTGATAGATTGGGAAAAGGGGAGGTGCAACGAGACCTGGGTGTCCTTGTACACCAGTCGCTGAAAGTGAGCATTCAGGTGCAGCAAGCAGTTAGGAAGGCGAATGGTATGTTGGCCTTCATTGCAAGAGGATTTGAATGCAGGAGCAGGGATGTCTTACTGCAGTTATACAGGGCCTTGGTGAGACCACATCTGGAGTATTGTGTGCAGTTTTGGTCTCCTTATCTGAGGAAGGATGTCCTTGCCATAGAGGGAGTGCAACGAAGATTTACCAGACTGATTCCTGGGATGGCAGGACTGACGTATGAGGAGAGATTGGGTCGACTAGGCCTATATTCACTAGAGTTTAGAAGAATGAGAGGTGATCTCATCGAAACTTATAACATTCTAACAGGACTAGACAGACCAGATGCAGGGAGGATGTTCCCGATTGCTGGGGAGTCCAGAACCAGGGGTCACAGTCTCAGGATACGGGGTAGGACATTTAGAACCGAGATGAGGAGAAATTTCTTCACTCAGAGGGTGGTGAACCTGTGAAATGCTCTACCACAGAAGGCAGTGCAGGCCAAGCCATTAGATGTATTCAAGAAGGAGATAGATATATTTCTTAATGCTAAAGGGATCAAGGGATATGGGGAAAAAGCGGGAACAGGGTACTGAGTTAGACGATCATCCATGATCACTTTGAATGGCGGAGCTGGCCCGAAGGGCCGAATGGCCTAATCTTGCTCATATTTTCTAAGCTTCTATGTAACGCTCACTCTGACAGGTCCCAGTGTGTTTCTCAACGCCACCGATTTGTCCCAGTGTGTTTATGGAACACTCTGATAGGTCCAAGTTTGCTTATCAATCCCTCCCTCTGATATTTCCTAGGTTCTTTATCAACCCCTCTGATAGGTCCCAGTGTCTTTATCAATCCCTCTGATAAGTCTCATTGTGTTTATCAATCCCTCTGATAGGTCCCAGTGTGTTTATCAATCCCTCTGATTGGTCCTATTTTGTTTGTCAATCCCTCTGATTGGTCCCATTGTGTTTATCAGTCTCTCTGATAGGTCCCAGTGTGTTCATCAATCCCTCTGATAGGTCCCACTTTGTTTATTAATGCAAATGTTAGGTCCTAGTGTGTTTATCAATCCCTCGGAATTTTTAAAAATTCTTCTTTCATGGGATGTGGGCGCCGCTGGCAAGGCCGGCATTTGTTGCCCATCCTTAATTGCCCTTGAGAAGGTGGTGGTGAGCTGCCTTCTTGAACTACTGCTGTCCGTGTGGTGACGGTTCTCCCACAGTGCTGTTAGGAAGGGAGTTCCAGGGTTTTGACCCAACGACGATGAAGGAACGGCGATATATTTCCAAGTCAGGATTCTGCATGACTTGGAGCTGGTGTTGTTCCCATGTGCCTGCTGCTCTTGTCCTTCTAGGTGGTAGAGGTCGCGGGTTTGGGAGGTGCTGTCGAAGAAGCCTTGGCGAGTTGCTGCAGTGCATCCTGTGGATGGTGCACACTTCAGCCACAGTGCGCCGGTGGTGAAGGGAGTGAATGTTTAGGGTGGTGGATGGGGTGCCAATCAAGCAGCCTGCTTTGCCCTGGATGGTGTCGAGCTTCTTGAGTGTTGTTGGAGCTGCACTCATCCAGGCAAGTGGAGAGTATTCCATCACATTCCTGACTTGTACTTTGTAGATGGTGGAAAGGCTTTGGGGAGTCAGGAGGTGAGTCACTCGCCGCAGAATACCCAGCCTCTGACCTGCTCTTGTAGCCACAGTATTTATGTGGCTGGTCCAGTTAAGTTTCTGGTCAATGGTGACCCCAGGATGTTGATGGTGGGGGATTCGGCGATGGTAATGCCGTTGAATGTCAAGGGGAGGTGGTTAGACTCTCTCTTGTTGGAGATGGTCATTGCCTGGCACTTGCCTGGCGCGAATGTTACTTGCCACTTATGAGCCCAAGCCTGGATGTTGTCCAGGTCTTGCTGCATGCGGGCTCGGACTGCTTCATTATTTGAGGGGTTGCGAATGGAACTGAACACTGTGCAGTCATCAGCGAACATCCCCATTTCTGACCTTATGATGGAGGGAAGGTCATTGATGAAGCAGCTGAAGATGGTTGGGCCTAGGACACTGCCCTGAGGAACTCCTGCAGCAATGTCCTGGGGCTGAGTTGCTTGCACCGAGGGTATTCTTCAGCACGCTGTTCGGTTCCATGGTGTTTCTCTATTCTTCTGATCGGCCCCTGTGTGTTTATCAGTCCGTCTGATTGGCCCCACTGTGTTAAATATCCTTCCAATAGTGCCCAATGAGTTTATCAATCAGTCTGATAGGTTCCACTGTTTCTCTCAATCCCTCTGATAAGTCACAGCGTGTTGATCAATAGAATATGATTTTTCCCAGTGTGAATATTCATTCGTCTGATTTGGTCAGGTGGTGCCTTGCGAGAAAAGGTTGTAACAGCGCCATCTTCAGTCACAGCAAGGTTAGTCCAATATCACAAAATTATATTTTTCAACAATGCTCTATGAGCAATCTCGCGATGAGGAAACTATAGTTATGAGGACAGAGAAGAGATTGTTTCTACTGCAGCAGAGAAGGGGATAACACCAAAGGCTTTAAATGTAGTAAATGTTACACTTCCAATCAAACGGTGGGAAGAACAATCCAAGTAACTGGAGGACATTCGTGAACTGCTGCGGGCCATCGACAGTAGCAGAATAGTAAACCAGCCCAATCTATAACCTCATGACCCGATACACCCCTCACTGCTTGCTCAACATCAAACTAGGAGACTGAGGGACCAAATGGAAGAGGCGCAATGGAGACAGCGGGGGGTAAATGGGAGAGGCAGAGTGGGGCCAGCGGGGGGTAAATGGGAGAGGCAGAGTGGGGACAGCGGGGGGTAAATGGGAGAGGGAGAGTGGGGACAGCGGGGGGTAAATGGGAGAGGCAGATTGGGGACAGCGGGGGGTAAATGGGAGAGGCAGAGTGGGGACAGCGGGGTAAATGGGAGAGGGGGAGTGGGGACAGCGGGGGGTAAATGGGAGAGGCAGAGTGGAGACAGCGGGGGGTAAATGGGAGAGGCAGAGTGGGGACAGCGGGGGGTAAATGGGAGAGGCAGAGTGGGGACAGCGGGGTAAATGGTAGAGGGGGAGTGGGGACAGCGAGGGGTAAATGGGAGAGGGGGAGTGGGGACAGCGAGGGGTAAATGGGAGAGGGGGAGTGGGGACAGCGAGGGGTAAATGGGAGAGGGGGAGTGGGGACAGCGAGGGGGTAAATGGGAGAGGCAGAGTGGGGACAGCGGGGGGTAAATGGGAGAGGCAGAGTGGGGACAGCGGGGGGTAAATGGGAGAGGGGGAGTGGGGACAGCGGGGGGTAAATGGCAGAGGCAGAGTGGGGACAGCGGGGTAAATGGGAGAGGGGGAGGGGGGACAGCGAGGGGTAAATGGGAGAGGCAAAGTGGGGACAGCGGGAGGTAAATGGGAGAGGGGGAGTGGGGACAGCGAGTGGGAACTGGGAGAGGGGGAGTGGGGACAGCGAGGGGTAAATGGGAGAGGCAGAGTGGGGACAGCGGGGGGTAAATGGGAGAGGGGGAGTGGGGACAGCGAGGGGGTAAATGGGAGAGGGGGAGTGGGGACAGCGGGGGGTAAATGGGAGAGGCAGAGTGGGGACAGCAGGGGGTAAATGGGAGAGGCAGAGTGGGGACAGCTGGGGGTAAATGGGAGAGGGGGAGTGGGGACAGCGGGGGGTAAATGGCAGAGGCAGAGTGGGGACAGCGGGGTAAATGGGAGAGGGGGAGGGGGGACAGCGAGGGGTAAATGGGAGAGGCAAAGTGGGGACAGCGTGAGGTAAATGGGAGAGGGGGAGTGGGGACAGCGAGTGGTAACTGGGAGAGGGGGAGTGGGGACAGCGAGGGGTAAATGGGAGAGGCAGAGTGGGGACAGCGGGGGGTAAATGGGAGAGGGGGAGTGGGGACAGCGAGGGGGTAAATGGGAGAGGGGGAGTGGGGACAGCGGGGGGTAAATGGGAGAGGCAGAGTGGGGACAGCGGGGGGTAAATTGGAGAGGGAGAGTGGGGACAGCGGGGTAAATGGGAGAGGGGGAGTGGGGACAGCGAGGGGTAAATGGGAGAGGCAAAGTGGGGACAGCGGGAGGTAAATGGGAGAGGGGGAGTGGGGACAGCGGGAGGTAAATGGGAGAGACAGAGTGGGGACAGCGGGGGGTAAATGGGAGAGGGAGAGAGGGGACAGGGGGGGTAAATGGGAGAGGGAGAGTGGGGACAGCGGGGGGTAAATGGGAGAGGGGGAGTGGGGACAGCGAGGGGTAAATGGGAGAGGCAGAGTGGGGACAGTTGGGGGTAAATGGGAGAGGCAGAGTGGGGACAGCGGGGGGTAAATGGGAGAGGGGGAGTGGGGACAGCGGGGGGTAAATGGGAGAGGGAGAGAGGGGACAGGGGGGGTAAATGGGAGAGGGAGAGTGGGGACAGCGGGGGGTAAATGGGAGAGGGGGAGTGGGGACAGCGGGGGGTAAATGGGAGAGGGAGAGTGGGGACAGCGGGGGGTAAATGGGAGAGGGGGAGTGGGGACAGCGGGGGGTAAATGGGAGAGGGAGAGTGGGGACAGCGGGGGGTAAATGGGAGAGGGGGAATGGGGACAGCGAGGGGTAAATGGGAGAGGCAGAGTGGGGACAGTTGGGGGTAAATGGGAGATGCAGAGTGGGGACAGGGGGGTAAATGGGAGAGGGGGAGTGGGGACAGCGGGGGGTAAATGGGAGAGGCAGAGTGGGGACAGCGGGGTAAATGGGAGAGGGAGAGTGGGGACAGCGGGAGCTAAATGGGAGAGGGAGAGAGGGGACAGGGGGGGTAAATGGAAGAGGGAGAGTGGGGACAGCGGGGGGTAAATGGGAGAGGGGGAATGGGGACAGCGAGGGGTAAATGGGAGAGGCAGAGTGGGGACAGTTGGGGGTAAATGGGAGAGGCAGAGTGGGGACAGCGGGGGGGAAAATGGGAGAGGGGGAGTGGGGACAGCGGGGGGTAAATGGGAGAGGGAGAGAGGGGACAGGGGGGGTAAATGGGAGAGGGAGAGTGGGGACAGCGGGGGGTAAATGGGAGAGGGGGAGTGGGGACAGCGGGGGGTAAATGGGAGAGGGGGAGTGGGGACAGCGGGGGGTAAATGGGAGAGGGAGAGTGGGGACAGCGGGGGGTAAATGGGAGAGGGGGAATGGGGACAGCGAGGGGTAAATGGGAGAGGCAGAGTGGGGTCAGTTGGGGGTAAATGGGAGAGGCAGAGTGGGGACAGGGGGGTAAATGGGAGAGGCAGAGTGGGGACAGCGGGGGGTAAATGGGAGAGGGGGAGTGGGGACAGCGAGGGGTAAATGGGAGAGGCAGAGTGGGGACAGCGGGGGTAATTGGGAGAGGGGGAGTGGGGACAGCGAGGGGTAAATGGGAGAGGCAGAGTGGGGACAGCGGGGGTAAATGGGAGAGGCAGAGTGGGGACAGCGGGGGGTAAATGGGAGAGGGAGAGTGGGGACAGCGAGGCGTAAATGGGAGAGGCAGAGTGGGGACAGCGGGGGGTAAATGGGAGAGGGGGAGTGGGGACAGCGGGGGGTAAATGGGAGAGGCAGAGTGGGGACAGCGGGGGTAATTGGGAGAGGCCGAGTGGGGGCAGCGGGGGGGGGGGTAAACAGAAGCATTTCACATTTTTAGAAAGTGACTCTTAGTGTCGCCTCTAGTATTTGTGTCATGACCTTTGTGCAAAAATAAAACCCTGACCAGACACCATGACCCTTGATGTGTTTCTCACAGCTGGAAATGAGATCATTCGGGGCTAGAACGTCATCTGACTTGAATGAATTCCTTCAGGAGAAGTGGGCAGTAATCGAAGAGGAATTGAGAATATATCGCCACACTGTGAGCGGTAAATTCGCCATCTGTTCTCACCTTCAGTGTGTGGGAGGGTCTCGGGGTACATCCTTGTTGTTTGGGTGGGAGAGGTGGCCCTTATTTGTGGTAGTGGGGCGCGGGGCAGTGTCTGGGAGAGTCGGGCAGCGTTTGATGGGCAGAAGGGTAAAGGTATCGGATAGAGTATGGGAAAGGACATAATCTGGAAATGATTCCGTCTTTTCATTATTTAACTAATTTAACAATTAAAGTCAGTGGATATTTCAGCGCATTCTTTAACTCCTCTCTGAACTTACTCTGGGTCATTACATAAGTCCCCGTGTTGATACAGCAGCTCAGGAGCAGCAGCATGTTTCCGCTTTCTTCCAGAATAAACTTGGGGTCATTGAAATTAAAACCTTTGAAATAAGAACCGTCTGTAATCCGCACATATACAATATTTACAACATAGGTCGTCCATAACAGGATGAAATTACCCGATATAATGAAGAGTAAAACGATGGACTTTCTCCGGCTCTCCATCTCCGGGCCACTCTGATTCTCTCCATTGCTGTGGGCCCGGAGTCTCCTGCGGGCTCGACTGGCCGCTAGAATATGTCTGACGGTCAGAGCATTGAGCAGAAGAATCAGAATGAAGGGGATACAAGGGGTTAAAACACGATCGAACCAGTCGAATCCTGTCCATGCAAATGAAGCATAAAAGCCCAATTTAATGTTGCAAAGCCAGGGTACTTTGTTAATCACATACACTGGTTCATATACAAAGTACCAGGGAATGTTTTTCAAACAACCCAGTGCGCACACCAAACATATGACCACACGCGCCGTTTTCCCGCTGCAATATTTTGCTTTCAGCTTCTGGCAACAAATGGCCACAAATCGATCAAAGGTGAAAGCGACCGTTAACCAAACGGAACAGTCTCTGGATGAATAGATGAACACAGTGCTGATACTACAGGCAGGAGTGGTGGACAGGAAACTAACCGGCAGATAAATACCACTGATCGGATTCAGGAACAGCGCGGTGACAACAACCAGGAGATCAGTGACCGCCATGGACACCAGGTACCCAGTGATGCATCTGGAGAGACCGCACTTCCTCCGGGGCAGGATCACAATGGACATTAAGTTCGCTGTTTAGAGAGATAGAGAGAGAGAGAAACAGAAGGGTAAAGGCTGATCGGACCCAGAATAAAGATTGGCAGTACCTTCTACGAATTTGTAAGCAGTGTAGATGAAAACATAAAATTACAAAGCGATATTGATAGATTAGGTGAATGGGCAAAACTGTGGCAAATGGAATTCAGTGTAGGCAAATGTGAGGTCATCCACTTTGGATCAAAAAAGGAGAGAACAGGGTACTTTCTAAATGGTAAAAAGTTAAAAACAGTGGATGTCCAAAGGGACTTAAGGGTTCAGGTACATAGATCATTGAAGTGTCATGAACAGGTGCAGAAAATAATCAATAAGACTATTGGAATGCTGGCCTTTCTATCTAGAGGACCAGAGTACAAGGGGGCAGAAGTTATGCGGCAGCTATACAAAACCCTGGTTAGACCGCACCTGGAGTAATGTGAGCAGTTCTGGGCACCGCACCTTCGGAAGGACATATTGGCCTTGGAGGGAGTGCAGCGTAGGTTTACTAGAATGATACTCGGACTTCAAGGGTTAAGTTACGAGGAGAGATTACACAAATTGGGGTTGCATTCTCTAGAGTTTCGAAGGTTAAGGGGTGATCTGATCGAAGTTTATAAGATATTAAGGGGAACGGATAGGGTGGATAGAGAGAAACTATTTCCGCTGGTTGGGGATTCTAGGTGTAGGGGGCACAGTCTAAAAATTAAAGCCAGACCTTTCAGGAGTGAGATTAGAAAACATTTCTACACACAAATGGTGGTAGAAGTTTGGAACTCTCTTCCGCAAACGGCAATTGATACTAGCTCAATTGCTAAATTTAAGTCTGAGATAGATAGCTTTTTGGCAACCAATGGTATTAAGGGATATGGGCCAAAGGCAGGTATATGGAGTTAGATCACAGATCAGCCATGATCTTATCAAATGGCGGAGCAGGCACGAGGGGCTGAATGGCCTACTCCTGTTCCTATGTTCCTATCATTTTGGGCCATTTTTTACAGATATCACAAGTCATCTGGTCACCTTTCTGGACTTAGCTTTTAAAATTAACTGGAATGATCTTGTAAAACAAAAGTGGCTTCTCAGAGAAATCGATTCTCACTTGTATTTATATTGTGTGTCATCAGAAAGCACTCAAATCTTGCACAATAAAGTATTTTGAAGTGCTAAACCTACATCGATATCCCACAAACAGTAGTGAGATTAGTGACCATTAGTGGTGATGGTTTTGGGGGATTTTGACCGGGCCGCTGAGAGAAATCGTCCCTCTTTTTCTAACTGAACCTCGGACTCTCTCCATTCTTTTAACTCCTCCTTTTCTGATGCTTGTTCTCTCTCTCCCTACCGACTCACCGACCAGGGCAGATAGTTTTACCACGATTCATCTCATGAAAACCCATCATTATTTTGAACACTGCTCTAGTTGGGGTTGTTCTCCTTGGAACAGAGAAGGTTGTGAGGAGATTTGATCGAGGTGTTCAAAATCATGAAGGGTCTGGACAGAGTAGATAGAGAGAAACTGTTCCCATTGGTGGAAGGGTCAAGAACCAGAGGACACAGATTTAAGGTGATTGGCAAAAGAAGCAAAGGTGACATGAGGAGAATGCACCACCCGAAGGGGTGGTGGAGGCAGATTCAATCATGGCCTTCAAAAGGGAACTGGATAAGTACTTGAAGGGAAAAAATGCAGGGCTACGGGGATACTGCAGGGGTGTAGCTGGATTGCTCTTACATAGAGCCGGCACGGACTGGATGGGCCGAATGGCCTCCTTCCGTGCTGTAACCTTTCTATAATTCTATGATTCTATGATTCCAGTGATATAAGCCCCAATTTCTCTGATCGCTTCCCAGAGGAATGCTGCTTCTTCCTGGTAAGAACTTCATGAGTCTCTTCGAGGCTTTCATGACCTTGGCTTCATTCCTGGAGTCGGACGGCGGAAACGGGCTCAGCATTCTCACTGCGGCCTAACCGATACAGAACTCCAAAAAAATACATTGTGCTTGAAATACAGATTACTCTCACCATCCTAGGTTGCTGAGAGATATAATGGTAGTTTGGAAAAATATGGATTAATCAATGAAAGAATTTGTTAAAGGTTAATCGTGATGGACTAACTTCAGGCACCTGGAGGTTTTCTGCTCTTGGAATGTTGCATCATTCTGAGTCACTCAGAAAAGCAGGTCATAAAACGAAAATTAATCTTAAAGCCACTTATCTCAATTTAAAATGATTGATAATCCTGCTGGAATTATAATCCCAATTCAATATAGAAAAGACATGAACCCGATACAGCAACAGGGACCGCAAGATGCATTTACAGAGCATGTATAGGGTAGAAAAAACGACTCAAGGCGACTGGCAGAGACACCGACCCCAGCCCCAGCAACAACTAAACTGCAAATGCTTTAAATCTGAAACGGAAACAGAAAATGCTACAAACACTCAGCAGGTCAGTGAGAATCTGTGGAGAGATTTAAAGATTCAAGTGTAGATACTTCCGCATTAACTAAAGAGCTGGATTTAGGAAAGGGAACAATTAGAAACTAAAGCTCCTTTTATAGATATAAATCATGAAACTGTCTGCATAACCTCGGTCCAGAACTCCCTCCCGATAACAAATTTGTAGATCGAAATCATGAATCTATTATCATAAACTCGGGACAACTCCCAGCTTCTGATATTAACTAGGAACCAATCTTCATAATTTCGTTTCACCACTCGCTCTCGATAGCAGATTGGTAAATCACTGGTGAAGGAGAAGAATTCAGTTACAATCATAGAATTATAGAATGTTTACAGCACGAAATGAGGCCATTCGGCCCATTGAGTCCGTGCCACCACTCTGCAAGAGCAATCCAGCTTGTCCCACTCCCCCGCTCTTTCCCCGTAGCCCTGCAATTTTTTCCCATGATTGAATCTGCCTCCACCACCCCCTCGGACAGTGCATTCCAGATCCTAACCACTCGCAGTGTAAGAAAGATTTTCCTCATGTCACCTTTCGTTATCTTGCCGATCATTTTAAATCTATATCCTTTGGTTCTTGACCCTTCTGCCAATGGGAACAGTTTCTCTCTATCTACTCTGTCCAGACCCTTCATGATTTTGAACACCTCGATCAAATCTCCTCACAACCTTCTCTGTTCCAAGGAGAACAACCCCAGCTTCTCCAGTCTATCCACGTAACTAAAGTCCCTCTTCCCTGGAATCATTCCAGTAAATCTCTCTGCACCCTCTCTAAGGCCTTCACATCTTTCCTAAAATACGGTGCCCAGAACTGGACACAATACTCCAGATGTGACCGAACCAGTGTTTTATAAAGGTTCATCATAACCTCATTGCTTTTGTACTCTATGCCTCTATTTATAAAGCCCAGGAACCCGTATGAGTTTTTAACCGCTTTCTCAACCTGCCCTGACATTTCAATGATTTGTGCACATATACCCCCAGATCCCTCTGTTCCTGTACCCCTTTTAGAATTGTACCCTTTATTTATATTGCATCTCCTCGTTCATCCTACCGAAATTTATCACTTCGCACTTCTCTGTGTTTAATTTAATCTGCCACATATCCGCCCATTCCACCAGCCTGTCTTGAAGTCTCTCACTATCCTCCGCTCTGTTCACTACCTTTCCAAGTTTGGTGTCATCTGCAAATTTTGAAATTGTGCCCTGTACACCCAAGTCCAAGTCATTAATATATAACAATTATATCAAATATATCACTTTTGTTTAGCACATAAATCACTTACTATAATAACTTACCCGGAATACCAACAGCTGCAAAAATGGGATAGTAAATGGCATATAAAGGGTTAGTTTCTGACCCATACATTGTCTGTAAGAATCTTGGCCTTCCGCCCTGCAGTCAACAGCACCGCGGGTGCTCCGTGAAACGTTCAGTCCATCTCTTATTAATACTTGTTGGAAATCTCCGGAGGGACACCGAGATACATCTTCAGTTACATTAGTTACAGCCACTGGAACAAAAACATTACATCACTCGGTTTCCATCTACTGTTTACTCTCTGCTCCCAAATGCATTTAAATGTGAATTGCACTGTTTTACAGGACAAAGACTTTATTTAATAACTAAATGGTATGGATATAGGAAATCTTCAAAAATGGAGACCAGAACGGTGTGAGGGAGAATGAGAGACAACGAGGCGTATCATCAACCTTAACTGAAAAATATATATACTTTTATTGGTGGGTTAGTATTGAGTCAAGGTAAAAATAAGACCGGAAGCAAGAGGCAAGGTTTATAGAGGAGAGTGTGAGATTTCAGAAATACTATGATTCTAGTCACATGGGTTAGAAATTCTACTTCTAAACTTGTCAGTCCTCGGGTTCTCCCTTTACTAAAGTGAATACGAACATAGGGATAGGAGGAGGCCATTCAGCCCATAGATCCTGTTCCGCCATTCCATTATATCATGGGTGATCTGTACCTCAAGTCCATTTACCCGCCATTGCTCGATAACCCTTGATAACCTCGCCTAACAAAAATGTGTCGATCTCAGTCGTGAACATTTTACGGGACCCCCAGCGTCCACAGCCATTCGGTGTGAGAGTTCCAGACTGCCACTCCCCTCAGTGTGAGCATGCGTTTCCTGATTTCAATCCTGAGTGGCCTAGCTCTAATTTTGAGACTGTGCGATCTTGTTCTGGATTCCCTCCACCAGTGGAAATAATTTAGCTATATCTACTCGAACGAACCCTGTTATCATTTTAAACACATCGATGAAATCATCTCTCATTCTTCTATGCTCAAGAGAAGTACATGAAACCTGACCTCATAATACCCTCGAATAACATTCTGGTGATTCTGTGCTGCACCCCGTCCAAGGCCAATACATCCTTCCGGGAGGGCAGTGCTCAAAACTGAACGCAATACTCCAAGTGGGGTTTGAACAAGGCTCCATACAATTGAAGGAGAACTTGATCCCCCTTCTGTTTCTGCCCATTCCAGACAAAGACCAACGTTCCATCGGACTTTGTCATTAGCTTTCGGACGTGTGCACAAGCGTTTAGTGACTATTTGTGTATGCAAGCCCGAATCAGCCAAATGCTTTCAGTACCGCGATATTTGTGCAAGATGCCCTAATTGGTGCAGGGATTGGCGGGAAAGTCCGTTCCCGGTGCCCAGAATACAGGATGAAGATATTAAACACTTGGAGAAACATTAATTAATCAGGGCCAGTCAGCACGGATTGTTGAAGAACAGGCTGTACTGGAATCATCGAACCATAGAAAAGATACAGCACAGAAGGGGGCCATTCGGCCCATCGTGTCCGTGCCGGCTCGAAGAACAACCAGGTGCCCATTCTAATCCCACCTTCCAGCACCTGGTCCGTAGCCCTGCAGCTTACAGCACTTTAGGTGCAGGTCCAGGTACTTTATAAAAGAGTTGAGGGTCCCTGCCTCTACCACCAATTCGGGCAGTGAATTCCATACACCCACCGCCCTCTGGGTAAAACAAGATTTTCCTCATGTCCCCTCTAATCCTTCCGCCAATCAGCTTAAATCTATATCCTCTAGTTCTTGAATTCTCCACTTGGGGAAACAGGTACTTCCTGTCTACTCTGTCTGGGCCCCTCATAATTTTGTACACCTCAATCAAGTCTCCCCTCAGCCTCCTCTGCTCCAAGGAAAACAACCCCAGCCAATCCAATCTCTCGTCGTAGCTGCAATTTTTAAGCCCTGGCAACATTCTTGTAAATCTTCTCTGCACTCTCTCCCGAGCAATTACGTCCTTCCTGTAATGTGAGCAGAACTGCGCACAATACTCCAGCTGTGGCCTTACCAGCGTTTTATACAGTTCCATCATTACATCCCTGCTTTTGTATTCTGTACCTCAGCTAATAATGGAGAGCATTCCATATGCCTTCTTCACAACCTTATCTACCTGTACTGTCACCTTCAGGGACCTGTGCATATGCACTCAAAGGTCTCTCACTTCCTCTATCACTCTCAATATATTCCCGTTTACTGTGTATTCCCTTTTACTGTTTGCCCTCCCTAAGTGCATTACCTCACACTTCTCCGGGTTGAACTCCATTTGCCACTTTTCCTCCCACTCCACCAACCCATTGATATCTTCTTGGAGTCTACAGCTATCCTCTTCACTATCAACTGCACGGACAATTATTGTGTCGTCTGCAAATTTGCCAATCATGCCCCCTACATTCAAGTCCAAATCATTAATATATACCACAAACAGCAAGGGACCCAACACTGAGCCCTGTCGCACACCACTGGAAACGGATTTCCATTCGCAAAGACATCCATCGACTTTTACCCTTTGTTTCCTGTTACTGAGCCAATTTTGGATCCAATTCGCCACATTTCCCTGTATCCCATGGGCTTTTACCTTTCTGACCAGTCTGCCACGTGGGACCTTGTCAAATGCCTTACTAAAATCCATGTAGACAACATCCACTGCACTACCCTCATCACTCCTCCTTGTCACTTCCTCAAAGAATTTAATCAGATTTGTAAGGCATGACCTTCCCTGAACAAATCCATGCTGATTATCCCTGATTAAACCATGCCTTTCCAAGTGACAGTTTATCCTATCTCTCAGTATTGATTCTAATAGTTTGCCCACCACCGAGGTAAGACTGACCGGCCTTTAATTCTTCGGCCTTTCCCTCGTACCCTTTTTAAACAATGGTACTACGTTTGCAGTCTTCCAGTCTTCCGGTACCTCCCCTGTATCTAGTGAGGATTGGAAAATGATCCTCAGAGCATCCGCTATTTCCTCCCTGGCTTCCTTCAATAGCCCAGGAAACAATCCATCCGGCCCTGGTGACTTATCAACAATCAAGGATTCCAGTCCTTCCATTACTTCCCCTCTCGTTATGTTTACCTTATCCAATATTTCACACCACTCCTCTTTAACTACTACATCCGGATCATCCCTTTCCTTTGTGAATACCGAGACAACATATTCATGTGGAACCCGACCCACATCCTCTGCTTCTACACAAAAGTTAACCTTCTCATCACTGATAGGTCCCACCTTTTCCTGAGCCTATCCACCTGTGCTTAATAAGAACTCTAACAAAAATTAAACTGAAATCAAGCTGAATTCGTCGACTAAATATAATCTAGATCTTAAGTAATTCTATTATATCTAGAATTAAATTACCACTATTAAATACATAACAAAAACTAGAAATGGCAGTGCAGGAAATGTGTCGGGACTGAACGATGTGGGAATTTTTGGACAGTGAGACTGACCCGGGTTGCCACACCTGCAGGAAATATCGGTGCCTTGAGACACTCCAGCTCAGAGCCCTTGAACTGGAGTGCGGGTTAGAGATACTTTGACACATAAAGGAGGGGGAGGAATATCTGGATAGTTTTCACCAGTGTACAGACACACCATAGTTGAAAGCACAGATACAGGAAGGGGAGAGTGTGACTGTTAGTCAGTAAGGGAATGGGAAACAAGGGGAGGTAGAGAAGGAGGTTCTGCAGACACTGGTTCTACAGTGACAATGAACTTGCTATCTGTGAGGATAAGGATGAAGGTTGCGAGGTGGACAGACAGAATGCTAACCATGGGGCAGCAGGTAGTCCAAGGCGGAGGGAGGATCAGAATAAATAGTTTGTAGTCATAGAAGATTCGATAATTAGGGGTATAGATAATGTCCTCTGTTGTCACGACCGAGAGTCCAGGAGAGTGTGTTGCCGACCTGCTCATAGAGTCATAGAGTCATAGAGTCATAGAGTTATACAGCACGGATAGAGGCCCTTCGGCCCATCGTGTCCGCGCCGGCCATCAAGCCCTGTCTACTCTAATCCCATATTCCAGCATTTGGTCCGTCGCCTTGTATGCTATGGCATTTCAAGTGTTCATCCAAATGCTTCTTGAATGTTGTGAGGGTTCCTGCCTCCACAACCCTCTCAGGCAGTGAGTTCCAGACTCCAACCACCCTCTGGGTGAAAAAGTTCTTTCTCAAATCCCCTCTAAACCTCCCGCCTTTTACCTTGAATCTATGCTCCCTTATTATAGAACCCTCAACGAAGGGAAAAAGCTCCTTAGTATCCATCCTATCTGTGCCCCTCATAATTTTGTACACCTCAATCATGTCCCCCCTCAGTCTCCTCTGCTCCAAGGAAAACAAACCCAATCTTCCCAGTCTCTCATCATAGCTGAAGCGCTCCAGACCTGGTAACATCCTGGTGAATCTACTCTGCACCCTCTCCAAAGCGGTCACATCCTTCCTGTAGTGTGGCGACCAGAACTGCACACAGTACTCCAGCTGTGGCCTAACCAATGTTTTATACAGCTCCATCATAACCTCCTTGCTCTTATATTCTATGCCTCGGCTAATAAAGGCAGGTATCCCATATGCCTTCTTTACCACCTTATCTACCTGTTCCGCCGCCTTCAGGGATCTGTGAACTTGCACACCAAGATCCCTCTGACCCTCTGTCTTGCCTAAGGTCCTCCCATTCATTGTGTATTCCCTTGCCTTGTTAGTCCCTCCAAAGTGCATCACCTCGCACTTTTCCGGGTTAAATTCCATTTGCCACTGTCCCGCCCATCTGACCAACCCATCTATATCGTCCTGCAGACTGAGGCTATCCTCCTCGCTATTTACCACCCTACCAATTTTTGTATCATCAGCGAACTTACTGATCATACCTTTTACATTCATATCCAAGTCGTTAATGTAGACCACAAACAGCAAGGGACCCAGCACCGATCCCTGTGGTACCCCACTGGCCACAGGCTTCCAGTCACAAAAACAACCTTCGACCATCACCCTCTGCCTTCTGCCACGAAGCCAGTTTTGTATCCAAAGTGCCAAGGCACCCTGGATTCCATGGGCTCGTACCTTCTTGACCAGTCTCCTGTGCGGGACTTTATCGAAGGCCTTACTGAAATCCATGTATACCACATCCACTGCGTTACCCTCATCCACACGCCTAGTCACCCCCTCAAAAAATTCAATCAAATTAGTCAGACATGATCTTCCCTTGACAAAGCCATGTTGACTATCCCTGATTAATCCTTGCTTCTCCAAGTGGAGACTAATTTTGTCCTTCAGAATTTTTTCCAATAATTTTCCTACCACTGGCTCACTGGCCTGTAGTTCCCCGGTTTTTCCCTACTCCCCTTCTTGAATAATGGTACTACATTAGCGGTTCTCCAGTCCTCTGGCACATCCCCTGTGGCCAGAGTGGTTCTGAATATATGTGTTAGAGACCCCGCAATCTCCTTCTTTGCCTCACACAGTAGCCTGGGATACATTTCGTCCGGGCCTGGGGATTTATCCATTTTTAGGCCTGCTAAAGCCGCCAATACCTCCTCCCGCTCGATGTTAATATGTTTGAGTATATCACAGTCCCCCTGCCGTATTGCTGCAAGGGTAAAGGATATCTCGGAGCAACTGGGGAAGAACTTGGAAAGGGAGGGGGAAGATCCAGTTTCCGTGGTCCATGTTGGACCAATGACATGGGGAAGAAATGGGAGAAGGTCCTGCTAAAAGAATATCAGAAGTTAGGAATTAAATTAAAAAACAGGACTTCATTGGTGGATTACTACCAGAGCCACGGGCTAATTGGTACAGGGATAGGCCGATCAGGAAGGTGAATCTGTGCTGAAAGAGTGGTTTGGGAAGGAGGGGGTTTCATTTCATGGGGCACTGGGACAGGAAGGAGCTGTACCACTGGGACGGGCTCCACCTGAACCGGAATGGGACCAGAGTCCTAGCAGAAAGCATAAATGGGACAGTGGATGGGACTTTAAACCAGTGAGATGGGGTGAGGGATCTGGTGAAGGGAACATAAGTGTGAAGATAAAAGAAATAGGTGATGAGAGTAAAGGTCAGACCAAGGGAAGGAATAAGGGTAACGTAGACGGCGAGGGAACAAATACAGTTCTAGAACATGAGTACAAAGTGACTGTTAAAAATAGAGTGAGAGCAGCAATTATCAATCAAGTTTTAAATATTGTCCACTGCTTTTCAATCTCTCTGTGTTTTTTTTCCACTTTGTGTTCCCTAATGCCATTCTCATCCCCTCAATATTAGCTTTTTTCGAATCTATTACTTTGGTCTTTGTCTTACTCGTGTCTTCCTCAATCATTACTTTAATTCTTATTATGTTATGATTGCTATTGCCTCGATGTTCCCCCACGCTTACTTCTCTGATCTGCTCTGGTTCATTGCTCAATACTAGATCCAGCAGTGATTTCTCTCTTGTTGGGTTTCTCACAGGCTGGGTGAGAAAGGAGTCCTGTTTACACCGTAAAAACTGTTTTGCCCATTCCCCATCACCTTCCTCTTCTTGCCAGTTAATTTGCTAGTCGTTGAAATCTCCCACGATGATTAACGTGATCGATCCCTTCTTAGCCTTTGTCTCCATCCATAAAAATTCTGCTTCTATCTTAATATCACTTATGTCCCTTTTTATAGCCATTATATTGTTTCTAATTAGTACAGCTTCTTCCTTCCCTATCCTTTCTATTTACGTTATATCCTGTAATATGTAACTGCCAGTCCTGTACTTTATGTAGCCATGTTTCAGTTATCCTCACTCCTTACTACATCTGTCTCCTCACTGTGAATTATTGCCCCCAGTTCTACTGTTCTGTTTCGGGTGCTGTGCACATTGCTGTACAGGCAACTTAATTTGATTTTAGAAATTGTTCCCCTCACTTTATTTGTATCTATCATTTTCTATTATATTCTACAACTGGGTTCAATTCTGGGCACCGCACTTTAGGAAGGAATTCTAGACCTTAGAGAGGGTGCAGAAGAGATTTGCTAGATTGGTGCCAGGGATGAGGGACTGGAGAAGCTGGGGTTGTTCCCTTAGAACAGAGAAGGTTAAGGGGAGGTTTGGTAGAGGTGTTCAAAATCATGAACGGTTTTGACAGGGACAACAAGGAGAAACCTTTTCCAGAGGCTCCGCAGTCGGTAACCAGAGGACACAGGTTTTAGGTGATCGGAAAAAGGGCCAGAGGGGGTTAAATTAATTTGGCAGGGGGATGGGCACCAGGATGTGGCATTGGAAAAGAGAAATAAGGTGCACAAAGGATTGGGAGAGACAGATAGCACTAGAGTAAGATATAGTACAGTATTAGATGGGATCAGATTAAGAGAGAATTAAAGAAGGTCGAAGATTGGTTTACAGTGCATGTGTGTAAACGCACGAAGCGTGGTAAACAAGGTTGGTGAGCTGCAGGCGCAAATAGTCACATGGGAATATGATGAGATGGCGATAACGGAGACCTGGCTCAAAAAAGGGCAGGATTGGAGACTAAATATTCCTGGATACAAGGTGTTCAGGAAAGATAGGGAAGGGAAGAAAGGAGGGGGGTGGCAGTATTGATTAAAGAGAATATTGCAGTGCTGGAGAGAGAGAATGTCCTGGAGGGGTCAAAGACATAATCTATTTGGTTAGAGTTAAGAAACAATAGAGGTGCCATTACACTACTGGGTGTATTCTATAGGCCACCAACTAGTGGGAAGGAGAAAGAGGAGCAAATTTTTGCAGGGAATTTACAGAGAGGTGCAAAAGCTATAGAGTAGTGATAATGGGGGACTTCAACTATTCTCATATAGACTGGGATAGTAATAGTGTGAAGGGCAGAGAGGGGGAGGAATTTCTGAAGTGTGTTCGAGAGAACTTTCTTGATCAGTCCGTTTCCAGCCCAACGAGGAAGGAGGCATTGCTGGATCTAGTCCTGGGGAATGAGATGGGCCAAGTGGAGCAAGTTTCAGTGGGGGAACATTGAGGGAACAGTGATCATCGTATCATAAGGTAAGAATAGCTATGGAAAAGTACAAGGACCACTCTAAAGTAAAAATCCTTAATTGGAGGAGGGCCAATTTCAGTGTGATGAGAACGGATCTGGCCCGGGTAAATTGGAATCAAAGATTGGCAGGCAAAACTGTGATTGAACAATGGGCGGCCTTTAACGAGGAGATGGTTCGGGTACAGTCCAGGTACATTCCCACGAGGGAGAAAGGTAGGGCAACTAAAGCCAGAGCTCCCTGGATGACAACAGCGATAGAGAGTAAGAAGAAACAGAAAAAAGGGGCGTATGACAGATGTCAGGTTGATAATACAAGTGAGAACCAGGCTGAATATAGAAAGTTCAGAGGGGAAGTGAAAAAGGAAATAAGAGGGACAAAGAGAGAGTATGAGAATAGACTGGGAACGAATATAAGAGGGAATCCAATAGTCTTCAATGGGCATATAAACAGTAAAAGGGGAGTAAGAGGGGGGTGGGTGTGGAGCGGGGGGGGGGGGGGGCGGCGATTAGGGACCAAATCGGGTATCTACGCTTGGAGGCAGAGGGCATGGCTGAGGTACTAAATGAGGACTTTGTATCTGTCTTTACCAAGGAAGAAGATGCTGCCAAAATCACAGTAAAAGAGATGCTTGAAAGGCTGGCTGTCCTTAAAGTTGTAAACAATTTTACAACACCAAGTTATAGTCCAGCAATTTTATTTTAAATTCACAAGCTTTCGGAGGCTTCCTCCTTCGTCAGGTGAACGATGTGAAAATGAAA
This sequence comes from Heptranchias perlo, assembly GCF_035084215.1. Lineage (NCBI taxonomy): Eukaryota > Metazoa > Chordata > Chondrichthyes > Hexanchiformes > Hexanchidae > Heptranchias > Heptranchias perlo. Next base: position 2,736,037 of record NW_027139772.1, on the reverse strand, counting down.
TCCTCGAAATGAAATCGCATTTCGAGGATTTCATTTCGAGGACTACATAAAGAGACTACACGATAACATCAACAAGTTCCATCCCACCATCAAGCTCACCATGGACTACTCCTCAGAATCAGTTTCTTTCTTGGACACACGAATCTCCATCAAAGACGGGCACCTCAGCACCTCAATCTACCGCAAGCCCACGGACAACCTCACGATGCTCCACTTTTCCAGCTTCCACCCTAACCACGTCAAAGAGGCCATCCCCTGTGGACAGGCCCTGCGAATACACAGGGTCTGCTCAGACGAGGAGGAACGCGATGGACACCTACAGACGCTGAAAGACGCCCTAGTAAGAACGGGATATGACGCTCGACTCATCGATCGACAGTTCCGACGGGCCACAGCAAAAAATCGCATAGACCTCCTCAGGAGACTAACACGGGACGCAACCAACAGAGTACCCTTCGTCGTCCAGTACTTCCCCGGAGCGGAGAAACTACGCCATGTTCTCCGCAGCCTTCAACATGTCATCAATGAGGACAAACACCTCGCTATGGCCATCCCCACACCTCCACTACTCGCCTTTAAACAGCCACCCAACCTCAAACAGACCATCGTTCGCAGCAAATTACCCAGCCTTCAGGAGAACAGCGTCCACGACGCCACAGAACCCTGCCACGGTAACCTCTGCAAGACATGCCAGATCATCGACACAGATACCACCATCACACGAGAGGACACCACCCACCAGGTGCATGGTTCATACTCCTGTGACTCGGCCAACGTTGTCTACCTCATACGTTGCAGGAAAGGATGCCCCAGAGCATGGTACATTGGCGAGACCATGCAGACACTGCGACAACGGATGAACGGACACCGCGCAACAATCGCCAAACAGGAGGGTTCCCTCCCAGTCGGGGAACACTTCAGCAGTCATGGACATTCATCCACCGACCTTCGGGTAAGCGTACTCCAAGGCAGCCTTCGAGACACACGACAACGCAAAATCGTCGAGCAGAAATTGATAGCCAAGTTCCGCACCCATGAGGACGGCCTCAACCGGGATCTTGGGTTCATGTCACGCTACACGTTACCCCACCAGCGAACAAATGTTATCTGTTTTTAATATAACGGGTCAGTTGCTGTCTTTTCTATGTTTCTTCCTCTCTATCTCTGTTTTTTTTTGTTTGTTGTTGTTTTTTTTTTGTGATTTGTATATTCTGTGAGACCTGGCAGGTAACACCTGTCTGTCTGCACACTGATTGCCTTGGCAACGGGCAGTTGAAAAAACTGTCTGTACTCACCAAGCATTGTTCTGTGAATTATAAATGCGATTTCATTTCGAGGATTTCATTTTCACATCGTTCACCTGACGAAGGAGGAAGCCTCCGAAAGCTTGTGAATTTAAAATAAAATTGCTGGACTATAACTTGGTGTTGTAAAATTGTTTACAATTGTCAACCCCAGTCCATCACCGGCATCTCCACATCATGTCCTTAAAGTAGATAAGTCACCCGGTCCGGATGGGATGCATCCTAGGTTGCTGAGGGAAGTAAAGGTGGAAATTACGGACGTACTGGCTATAATCTTCCAATCATCCTAAGGAGTGGTGTCAGAGGACTGGAGAATTGCAAATATTACACCCTTGTTCAAAAAAGGGTGTAAGGATAAATCCAGTAACTGCAGGCCCGTCAATTTAACCTCGGTGTTGGGGAGACCTTTAGAAACAATAATCCGGGACAAAATTAACAGTCACTTGGACAAGCGTGGATTGATTAAGGAAAGGCAGCACGGATTGTTAAAGGCAAATCGTGTTTAATAAATTGATAGAGTTTTTTGATGAGGTAACAGGGAGTGTTGATGAGGGCAATGTAGTTGATGTTATGTATCTGGACTTTCAAAAGGCGTTTGATAAAGTGCCGTATACTAGGCTTGTTAACAAAGTTGAAGCCCATGGAATAAAAGGGGCATTGGCAGCATGGATACAGAATTGTCTAAGTGACAGGAAACAGAGAGTAGTGGTGAACGGTTGTTTTTCGGACTGGAGGGAGGTGTACAGTGGTGTTCCCCAGGGGTCGGTGCTGGGACCACTGCTTTTCTTGATATATATTAATGACTTAGACTTGGGTGTACAGGGCACAATTTCAAAATTTGCAGTTGACTCAAAACTTGGAAGGGTAGTGAACAGTGAGGAGGATAGTGATAGACTTCAAGACGATATAGACAGGTTGGTGGAATGGGTGGACACGTGGCAGATGAAACTTAAAGCAGAAAAGTGTGAATTTTGGTAGGAAGAACGAGGAGAGGCAATATAAACTAAAGGATATAATTCTAAAAGGGTTGCAGGAACAGAGAGATCTGGGGGTGTATGTGCACAGATCGTTGAAGGTGACAGGGTAGGTTGAGAAAGTGGTTAAAAAAGCAAACGGGATCCTGGGCTTTATAAATCGAGGCAGAGAGTATATCGAGGCAAGGAAGTCATGATGAACCTTTATAAAACACTGGTTCGGTCACATCTGGAGTATTGTGTCCAGTTCTGGGCACCGCACTTTAGGAAAGATGTGAAGGTCTTAGAGAGGGTGCAGAGAGATTTACTGGAATGATTCCAGGGATGAGCGCCTTTAGTTTCGTGGATAGACTGGAGAAGCTGGGGTTGTTCTCCTTGGAACAGAAAAGGTTGAGAGGAGATTTGAAAGAAGTGTTCAAAATCATGAAGGGTCTGGACAGAGTAGATAGAGAGAAACTGCCCCCACTGGTGGAAGGGTCAAGATCCAGAGGACATAGGTTTAAGGTGATTGGTAAAAGAACCAAAGGCGACATGAGGAAAAACCTTTTTACACAGCGAGTGGTTAGGATCTGGAATGCACTGCCCGAGGGGGTGGTGGAGGCAGATTCAATCATGGCCTTCGAAAGGGAACTGGATAATACTCGAAGGGGCAAAAAATTGCCGGGCTACGGGGATAGGCCAGGGGAGTGCAACTAGCTGGATTGCTCTTTCAGAGAGCCGCCACGGACTCGATGGACCGAATGGCCTCCTTCCGTGCTCTAACCGTTCTATGATTCTATTACATGTGGAAACGTTTATTTACACAGCGATTTGCAATGATCTGAATGCGCTGCTGAAAGGTTGGCGGAAGCAGATTCAATAGTAACCTTTAAAAGAGGTGGCTGCAGAGATAGTGGATGCAGTGGTTGTGATCTTCCAGAATTCCCTAGATTCTCGAACGGTCCCAGTGGATTGGAAGGTAGCAAATGTAACACCGCTATTCAAGAAAGGAGGGAGAGAGAAAACAGGGAACTACAGGCCAGTTAGCCTGATATCAGTAGTAAGGAGAATGCTGGAATCTGTTATTAGGGACAAAGTAACAGGGCACTTAGAAAATCATACTATGGTTAGGTAGAATCAACACTGTTTTATGAAAGGAAAATCGTGTTTGACAAATCGAGTGGAATTTTTTGAGCGTGTAACTAACAGGTTAGATAAAGGGGTACCAGTGGATGTAGTATATTTGGATTTTCAAAAGGCATTTGATAAGGTGTCACATAAGAGGTTTTTACACAAGATTAGGGTTCAAGGAATTGAGGGTAATAGAGCAGCATGGATAGAGGATTGATTAATGGACAGAAAACAGAGAGTAAGAATGAATGGTTCTATTATGGTTTGGCAGGCTGTAACTAGTGAGGTCAATGCTTGGGCCTCAGCTATTTACAATCTATATCAATGACTTAGATGAAGGGACCGAGTGCAATGTATTCAATTTTGCGCATGATAAAAAGCCAGGTGGGAAATTGAGCTTGAGGAGGACGCAAAGAGTCTGCAATGGAATATAGACAGGTTAAGTGAGTGGGCAAGAAGGTGGCAGATGGAGTATAATGTGGGGAAATGTGAAATTATCCACTTTGGTGGGAAGAATAGAAAAACAGAATATTTTTTAAAGGTGATAGACTAAGAAATGTTGGTATTCAGGGAGATTTGGGTGTCCTCGTACACGAAACACAGAAAGTTAACATGTGGGCACAGCAAGCAGTCAGGAAGGCAAATGGTATGTTGGCCTTTATTGTAAGTGGGTTGGAGTATTAAAGTGAGGAGGTCTTGCTGCAATTATACAGGCCTCTGGTGAGACCTCACCTGGAGTACTGTGTACAGTTTTAGTCTCCTTACCTAGGGAAGGATATACTTACCATAGAGGGGGTGCAACGAAGGTTCACTAGATTGATTCCTGGGATGAGAGGGTTGTCCTATGAGGAGAGATTGAGTAGAATGGGCCGATACTCTCTGGAGTTTAGAAGAATGAGAGGTGATCTCATTGAAACATATAAAGTTTTTAGAGGGTTTGACAGGGGAGATGCTGAGAGATTGTTTTTCCTGGCTGGACAGTCTAGAACTAGAGGGCATAGTCTCAGGATAAGGGGTCGGCCATTTAGGACCGAGATGAGGAAAAAACCGTCTTCACTCAGGGTTGTGAATCCACGGAATTCTCTACCCCCGAGCGCTGTGGATGCTGAGTCATTGAGTATATTCAAGGCTGAGATCGATAGATTTTTGGACACTCGTGGAATCAAGGGATATGGGGATTGGGCGGGAAAGTGGAGTTGAGGTCGAAGATCAGCCATGATCTTATTAAATGGCGGAGCAGGCTCGAGGGGCCGTTCAGCCACCTCAGAGGGCAGTTAAAAGTCGAAGAGGTCGATGTGGGATTGGAGTCACATATAGGCCAAACCGGGTAAGAATAGCAGGTTTCCTTCCCTAAAGGACATAAAGTTTCCCTTTAAAATTCGATAAAACAATTTTTGTCCATTCGATTGCATCAAAAATCAATGTAAAACCTTCTGCGTGAACTTGTTTGTTCAATGACTGTAACTAACATTAATAGTGATGTTACAGAATCTGTTTATTCAGTGACTGTAACTAACATTAATGGTGATGTAACCTAATTGTCTCTCTGGGGGTTAACATCAGGTATAAGAAGGGATCCTTTCAATGTCGAACAGAGCTTGTGTGGGACAGGGAACTGACATCGCTGCTTCTCACAGGAAATGCACTCCCCGCCCAGAGGCCTGGTCTATGCCATTTACTACACTGTCCTTGCAGCTGTCGCTGTTCCGGGTAAAGTATTACAGCAAGTTATTCATTATAAGAAGCATTAGTTACCTGAATTGTCTCAGTACCTGGTTATTGACCACACATTGAAAATGGAATGTTGGCCTTTATCTCAAGGGAGCTGGAATACAAAGGGGTGGAAGTTATGTTAGAGTTGGACAGAGCTCTGGTTAGACCCGGTCTGGAGCATTCCGTTCAGATCTGGGCACCGCACCTGAGGAAGGATATATTGGCCCTGGAGAGGGTACAGTGCAGATTCACCAGAAAGATACCGGGGCTAAAAGGGTTAAATCATGAGGACAGGTTGCACAGGTTAGGTTTGTATTTCCTTGAGTATAGAAGAATAAAGGGTGATATAATTGAGGTGTTTAAGATGATTAAAGGATTTGATAGGATAGATAGAGAGAAACTGTTTTCTCTGGTGGGGAATACAGAACAACTGGGCTGAATAATAAAATTAGAGCTAGACCGTTCAGGGGTGAATTCAGGAAGTACTTCTTCATAAAAGGGTACTGGAAATCTGGAACTCTCTCTCCCGAAAGCTGTTGAGACTTAGTGTTGGAATTGAAAATGCCAAAACTCAGGTTATTAGATTTTTGTTAGGCAAGATTAATAATGTACATGGAACCGAGGCGGGGGAATGGAGTTAATACACAGATCGGTCATCATCTAATGGAATGGTGGAGCAGGCTCGAGGGGCTGACTGGCCTCCTCTTGCTCCTATATTCCTAATCCATATATCGGGTGTGAAACAAACAGTGAACTCCAACAGTGTAATATTGTAAAATGCACAAACCCTGTTGATCTGTTCAAAGCCAATCCCACCATTGAACAGAGCCCCCAGATAATGTGAGTGGAAGATGAGGGAGGTTAACGTGGTCTTCTGACGGTCTCTGAATTGAACACACCATGAGAAAACCAAAATAGAGGCATCAATAGACATGACTGTAGACAATTAATAATTCGATGAATGGTTTTAATAATTAACTGAACTGTATTCCCTTGCCTTGGAGGGACTAACAAGGCAAGGGAATACACAATGAATGGGAGGACCCTAGGCAAGACAGAGGGTCAGAGGGATCTTGGTGTGCAAGTTCACAGATCCCTGAAGGCGGCGGAACAGGTAGATAAGGTGGTAAAGAAGGCATATGGGATACTTGCCTTTATTAGCCGAGGCATAGAATATAAGAGCAAGGAGGTTATGATGGAGCTGTATAAAACACTGGTTAGGCCACAGCTGGAGTACTGTGTGCAGTTCTGGTCGCCACACTACAGGAAGGATGTGATCGCTTTGGAGAGGGTGCAGAGGAGATTCACCAGGATGTTACCAGGGCTGGAGCGCTTCAGCTATGAAGAGAGACTGGGAAGATTGGGTTTGTTTTCCTTGGAGCAGAGGAGGCTGAGGGGGGACATGATTGAGGTGTACAAAATTATGAGGGGCACAGATAGGATGGATACTAAGGAGCTTTTTCCCTTCGTTGAGGGTTCTCTAACAAGGGGACATAGAGTCAAGGTAAAAGGCGGGAGGTTTAGAGGGGATTTGAGAAAGAACTTTTTCACCCAGAGGGTGGTTGGAGTCTGGAACTCACTGCCTGAAAGGGTTGTGGAGGCAGGAACCCTCACAACATTCAAGAAGCATTTGGATGAGCACTTGAAATGCCATAGCATACAAGGTTACGGACCAAATGCTGGAATATGGGATTAGAGTAGACAGGGCTTGATGGCCGGCGCGGACACGATGGGCCGAAGGGCCTCTATCCGTGCTGTATAACTCTATGACTCTATGACTCAAATTAATAATTCGATGAATGGTTTTAATTATTAACTGAACTGTGATTGTTTTTTAAGCAATGAACTTATTGAAGATAAGTTATAGCTGAACGCATTAATAATAATTCAGAACAATGTAATGAGTGACTGGATTCATTCATAATCCGTTTTACAGGAACATCCTGGCTCCTCTTCCCATCCGTTCGGTTCATCTCTCCGCTGCTCCTCCCAAACGAGCTGTTCCTGGTTTCTCTGCTGCAAACTCCACTCAGCCCGAACACTCTTCCTGCTCCCGACGCCGTTCACCGCCCTTCACTGTTCCCATTCTAACTCTTTCCTCCAGCCCAGTGCCCGAGCTGAAACATCCGGTCTGGGCCTTGGATTCCTCCTTTTGATTGGAGACCCGTTCCCTTCCCACCTGATCACCCGGCTCACTGATAATCATTTATACATTTGGAAGCAATAATCCGAATGTAATCCGGAAGTTCTTCTTCCCTGTCCTCACGGAGGCTCATTGGCCGCTTCCCAGTCACCACAGATGTTCATTGACCCGCCCTTCTAATTTAATTCCGTGTATTTATTTCCAGTTGTATGATCTTAGTTCAGTGAGAAACACTCTGACCTCTTAGTCCGAGAGTTACGGGTTCTGCAGCCCACTCCAGGACCTTAGTCCATAGTCCGGGATGACACAGGGAAGGATTGAGGGAGTGCTGCATTGCGGGACCTGTGGTTCTCCCACGAGCCCCTAAACCCTAGCCCCCGTCAGGTGATTGGGATGGATGTTGAGGATTGTATTGTAGAACTACCGGCGATTTCTTGGTGCTCTGGATAATATTCATTCTCAATCAATGCCGCCAGATCCAGACTAACTGGGTAATGCTCTCCCTGCTGTTTCCGGGACCTGGGTCACTTAGACTGACCGTGGGTCTGTCAATGTGAAGGGGATCCAATATATTGAGAAATCTGTCAGGCGGTCAGATCAATACGAATCTCCACAATCTTTGTTTTATTTTTTGTAAGATTCATTTTAAATTTGTTTTGATTTTTATTCTATTTGTTACTGATTAATTGTGAGGTTCTTGATCAATTATCTGAAATCGGTGTGTTTAACTTACTGATTTATTTCATTCATCAATACACGATTGACTATTTTTGAAGTTTCTATTTGTCTTAACACAAGTTGTTTCCAAATGATTTTAAATATTTTTCGTTCACCCGCGGTCTCTGTCCTATATCAGGCTGATTTCCTTCAATTATCAAATTTGTAAACCTTCTATAATTCCCAGCAACATAATATTTCTGATGGGAGTCTACTCTATAACATCTCAACCCTCTCTCCTTCCTTACAGTTAATTTAGTGGCGATTGTGATCCTGTCCCGAGGAAGGTGCGGTCTCTCCAGATGTATCACTCGGTACCTGGTGTCCATGGCGGTGACGGATCTCCTGGTCATTATCACGGCTGTGATATTAAACCGGATTCCTGGTATTTATTTTCCGGGTAGTTTCCTGTCCATCACTCCCGTCTGTAGTCTGAGCATTACATTAATTTATGCATCAAGAGACAGTTCTGTCTGGTTAACGGTCGCTTTCACCTTTGATCGATTTGTGGCCATTTGTTGTCAGAAGTTGAAAGCAAAATACTGCACCGAGAGAACGGCGGCTGTTGTTATAGGAACGGTCTGCACACTGGGATGTTTCTTCAATATCCCCTGGTACTTTATACATGAACCCATCTACATAATTAACAATGTCCCGTGGTATTGCAGACTGAAGGACAACCGTTTTACTTCTCCTGTATGGGCAGCTTTTCACTGGAGTGACCGTGTTTTAACGCCGTGTGTCCCTTTCTTTCTGATTCTTCTGCTCAATGCTCTGACCGTCAGAAACATTCTAGCGGCCAATAGAGCCCGCAGGAGACTCCGGGCCCACAGTAATGGAGAGAATCAGAGTGACCCGGAGATGGAGAGCCGGAGAAAGTCCATCGTTTTACTCTTCGCCATCTCGGGTAGTTTCATCCTGTTGTGGATGACGTATGTTGTACAGTTCTTTTATGAGCGATTTACAAATAATTATCAAATCCAAGGTTTCAATGACCCTAAATTTATTCTCATAGAAAGTGCAAATATGCTTCAGCTCCTGAGTTGCTGCACAAACACGTTTATTTATGGAGTGACTCAGAGTAAATTCAGGGAGCAGTTAAAGGTCATGGTGCAATATCCACTGAATGAAATAGGTAAATTAGTTCAATAATAAAAAGAATAAATTCCAGCCATAATTCTGCCTTATGTGAATAGCCCGAGCCTGCATTACATTCAGCTAAAAAAGATCCCACCCCACCGCTGGATATCGATTAACGGGAACTGGAAACATTTCTCCGTTTTGTTGCCTTCGTACAAAAATCAACATCTATATTAGTGAAAAGATCAGATCCAAAACGTGGAATGAGTCGAGTAGCGTTTTGGAACAGGGCAAGTGACCTTACAGTACCAGAGAGACAAACATCCCAATTTACTGACAGGTGACCTCACTGTACCAGTGAGACAAACATCCCAATTTACTGACAGGTGACCTTACTGTACCAGTGAGACAAACATCCCAATTTACTGACAGGTGACCTTACTGTACCAGTGAGACAAACATCCCAATTTACTGACAGGTGACCTTACAGTACCAGTGAGACAAACATCCCAATTTACTGACAGGTGACATTACTGTACCAGAGCGACAAACATCCCAATTTACTGACAGGTGTCATTACTGTACCAGAGCGACAAACATCCAAATTTACTGACAGGTGACCTTACTGTACCAGTGAGACAAACACCCCAATTTACTGACAGGTGACCTTACTGTACCAGTGAGACAAACATCTCAATTTACTGATATGTGACCTTACTGTACCAGAGATAAACATCCCAATTTACTGACAGGTGACCTTACTGTACCAGTGAGACAAACATCCCAATTTACTGACAGGTGACCTTACAGTACCAGTGAGACAAACATCCCAATTTACTGACAGGTGACCTTACTGTACCAGAGAGACAAACATCCCAATTTACTGACAGGTGACCTTACTGTACCAGTGAGAAAAACATCCCAATTTACTGACAGGTGACCTTACTGTACCAGTGAGACAAACATCCCAATTTACTGACAGGTGACCTTACTGTACCAGTGAGACAAACATCCCAATTTACTGACAGGTGACATTACTGTACCAGTGAGACAAACATCCCAATTTACTGACAGATGACCTTACTGTGCCAGTGAGACAAACATCCCAATTTACTGACAGGTGACCTTACTGTACCAGTGAGACAAACATCCCAATTTACTGACAGGTGACCTTACTGTACCAGTGAGGCAAACATCCCAATTTACTGACAGGTGACCTTACTGTGCCAGTGAGACAAACATCCCAATTTACTGATATGTGACCTTACTGTACCAGAGACAAACATCCCAATTTACTGACAGGTGACCTTATTGTACCAGTGAGACAAACATCCCAATTTACTGACAGGTGACATTACTGTACCAGTGAGACAAACATCCCAATTTACTGACAGATGACCTTACTGTGCCAGTGAGGCAAACATCCCAATTTACTGACAGGTGACCTTACTGTGCCAGTGAGACAAACATCCCAATTTACTGATATGTGACCTTACTGTACCAGTGAGACAAACATCCCAATTTACTGACAGGTGACCTTACTGTACCAGTGAGGCAAACATCCCAATTTACTGACAGGTGACCTTACTGTACCAGTGAGACAAACATCCCAATTTACTGACAGGTGACCTTACTGTACCAGTGAGACAAACATCCCAATTTACTGACAGGTGACCTTACTGTACCAATGAGACAAACATCCCAATTTACTGACAGGTGTGCTTTAGAAGGGCAGAATCTGGTCACCGACTTGCTTTCTGGGACCTTTTAAAATCCCTGTGTCATTTGAGGAGGATTTTGCCATTTCTGGGCCTTGAGTTTCCCTGTTCTAGGCGGGATCTTCATGAGAGCATGAAACCCAAGTCTGCCCCAAGCTCACACTGGTTTGGTCCAGTGAGCGTGTTCAGGATTTGAGTTTCGAACAATGAATGTTTGTTTATTAAATCTGGAGTAAAGCTGTTAATGTTCTCTTGTGTAATTAATCCTGTGGATGTTTTCTGGTATTGGGGAGCTGTGGATTTCCCGCCTCTTCCACATTATGTGGAATAACTCACCATTTCAAACAGTTCCAACCGTTGAAGAAAAATAAAATTTGTACAAATTTCGCAACATCTAATCTCACAGCTGCACAATCTATTGGAAAGGGAGTAATTCCCTCAGAACAAATCTCTCTGTTTCTGCTCCCTGTAATTGAATTGTTCCACCAGTCTCTCACTGGATCAGGATCAGGGACCCCACCTGATTTTCACCTCTTCAGCCCAAAGAATACTCAGGCCAATTTTAACAATCTAGCTTTTTCCCAGCAAACTGAATAAACCAGCTGAACGTGGGTGAGGAGGGGGGGGGGGGAGAGATTGATATTTATTGATATCATGGAGAAAGGATCCAATGTTATATTTAGACATAGATTAAAATATATCTAGATAACAACTTTATATTAACATGCATTATGGGTTAAACATTACAATATCTTGCCTGTGTCCTGTAAAGGAGGACGGTTCCTGGGGACAGATTCCGACAGCCTGGCTACGAAATTGGCTGAATTATAGGAAACAGAGAGTAGTGGTGAACGGTTGTTTTTCGGACTGGTGGGAGGTGTACAGTGGTGTTCCCCAGGGGTCGCTGCTGGGACCACTGCTTTTCTTGATATATATTAATGACTTGGACTTGGGTGTACAGGGAACAATTTCAAAATTTGCAGATAACACAAAACTTGGAAGTGTCGTGGGCAGTGAAAAGGATAATGATAGACTTCAAGAGGACATAGACAGGCTGGTGGAATGGGCGGACACGTGGCAGATGAAATTTAATGCAGATAAGTGTGAGGCGATACATTTCGGTAGGAAGAACGAGGAGAGGCAATATAAACTAGAGGGCACAACTCTAAAAGGGGTACAGGAACAGAGAGATCTGCGGGTATATGTGCACAAATCGTTGAAGGTGGCAGGGCAGGTTGAGAAAGTGGTTCAAAAAGCATACGGGATCTTGGGCTTTATAAAAAGAGGCATAGAGTGCAAAAGCAAGGAAGTCATCATGAACCTTTATATTTGTAAACAATTTTACAACACCAAGTTATAGTCCAACGATTTTATTTTTAATCCCACAAGCTTTCGGGGGCTTTCCCCTTCCTCAGGCAGTTTTCCACACTGCCTGAGGAAGGGGAAAGCCCCCGAAAGCTTGTGGGATTAAAAATAAAATCGTTGGACTATAACTTGGTGTTGTAAAATTGTTTACAATTGTTAACCCCAGTCCATCACCGGCATCTCCACATCATGAACCTTTATATGAACATTGATTCGGCCACAACTGGAGTATTGTATCCAGTTTCACTTTCGGAAGGATGTGAAGGCCTTAGAGAGGGTGCAGAAGAGATTTACTGGAATGATTCCAGGGATGAGCGACTTTAGTTACGAGCATAGACTGGAGAAGCTGGGGTTGTTCTCCATTGACCAGAGAAGATTGCGGGGAAATTTGATCACGGTGTTCAAAATCATGATGGTTCCAGACAGAGTAGATCGTGAGACACTGTTCCCATTGGCGGAAGGGTCAAGAACCAGAGGACATAGATTTAAACTGATTGGCAAAAGAATCAAAGGTGACATGAGGAAAAACCTTTTTACACAGCGAGTGGTTAGGATCTGGAATGCACTGCCCGAGGGGGTGGTGGAGGCAGATTCAATGGATAAGTTTGATGTTTATGTCATATAAATGTTATGTTTAGCTGTAAATGTGTAGTTCTTACGTTTTGGTGATAGATGAAGTTTACATATTAACCAATAAGCTGCAAGAAAGTTATATCTATAAATATATTTGCATCTAATTAAGTGTGACAGAAACCTCTGAGCGAAATAAGACACAGAAAGTGTGATGAATGGGAAATTCACATGGCAGGTAGGGGACCCTATATTCGGAGACATCAATCCGGAAGCTGTATCGGAACGATGCTTTTGTGCCACGGGGATCGCCAGCTCGATGTTATTGAGACGATTGCCTGTAAATCGCGGCCGCGTTTTCTCCGGAGCTGCAGGTGACTGGCAGGCGGGCTCCACCCGCTGGTCGCCCAAAAGGCAAAATCGAACAAATGTCGGGGACAAAATAGGGTTTTGGTTTCAGCGATTCCGCAGCAAATTTTAAACAATGCCTGATTTTGACTCCGTCCATTTTGCACCAGCCCGGAGATATATTTCACCACCTAGATTTGGTCTTAACTACCTGGGGTCGATTTTGACATTTGGGCGACGAGCGGTGAAGCAGGCTGGCTCGTGGGACCGACAGCAAGAACCTCGGGCACCGAGAGCCCCGATTTGCATATTAAAAGCTGTCTACCGCCTAAAACGGGGAACGCTCCAGGCGCCTAATTGTAGTCCGGCATCTTCGTTACTGTCAACAGGACCATAAAGCTATCGACACACTTGAGGTCCGTTAGCACAAGGCGATACCAGGGAAACTCGACCCCTGCATGAGTAGGTCTGGGAAACCAGCGAATACGAGGCTAAAAATCGAATGTCTGGCTTGCACTTCATGATTAAAGAAAACTGAATTTTCGTTGTCACATTTTGGAAAACATTTGTGCCAATTTAACCCATTCCTACTTTTACATTTGAAACCATCGGTATTTAGTTCATCCTGCCGCCAGTGGTGGCGCTATAGCGCCACATTTTGCCGTTACCCGGCTGCTCACTCTGCAATGTACAGAATCACCAATGCATCAACCAGCTCCTCTGTTCCTCACGTTTAGTGGTGTTTACCATTTAATTACAAAGAATAATATTGAATCAGAGCATTATAGGACTGGGATGAATTCTCATTTTTACCACCGGGCGGAAAACGGGCGATAGCGGATAGCCTGCCCGTTTTACACCCCGTCCCAGAATAGAAAAAGCAATAGTAAAGTATATAACTAACAAAAGAAAAAGTCAGAATACGCATCGGTCCTCTAAGGGATGCACAAGGTAAGCTCACAGGCAATGACAGCGAAATGGCAGAAATATTAAATAATTAATTTGCCTCAATATTTACCAGGGAGACTAACAAGGAGGACAGTACATTATAAGAAGAGATCAAAAAAGATATAAAGACATTGAAGATAGAAAGGAGAGAAATAATTGATAAACTAATCAAACTTAGAGAGGGTAAACCTCCTGGTCTGTATGGATTGCATCTGTGAATATTAAAATAAGTTAGGGAAGAGATAGCAGAGGCACCACGACATATATATTAAAAAATCATTCGAAAAGGGAATAGTGCCAGAGGCCTGGCGGACAGTTAATGTTATTCCTATATTTACAAAGAGAGATCGAACAAGTCCAGGGAACTATAGACCAGTTAGCATAACACTGGTGATAGGAAATATAATGGAATCATTACTCAAAGGTGTGACAAAAAATGGAAATGGAAATATAATAAAGAATAAAATCAGCACGAATTTCAGAATGGAAAGTCATGCTTGACGAACCGTATTGAATTCTTTATAGAATCATAGAAGTTACAACATGGAAACAGGCCCTTCGGCCCAACATGTCCATGTCGCCCAGTTTATACCACTAAGCTAGTCCCAATTGCCTGCACTTGGCCCATATCCCTCGATACCCATCTTCCCCATGTAACTGTCCAAATGCTTTTTAAAAGACAAAATTGTACCCGCCTCTACTACTGCCTCTGGCAGCTCGTTCCAGACACTCACCACCCTTTGAGTGAAAAAATTGCCCCTCTGGATCCTTTTGTATCTCTCCCCTCTCACCTTAAATCTGTGCCCCCTCGTTATAGACTCCCCTACCTTTGGGAAAAGATTTTGACTATCGACCTTATCTATGCCCCTCATTATTTTATAGACTTCTATAAGATCACCCCTTAACCTCCTACTCTCCAGGGAAAAAAGTCCCAGTCAGTCTAACCTCTCCCTGTAAGTCAAACCATCAAGTCCCGGTAGCATCCTAGTAAATCTTTTCTGCACTCTTTCTAGTTTAATAATATCCTTTCTATAATAGGGTGACCAGAACTGTACACAGTACTCCAAGTGTGGCCTAACTAATGTCTTGTACAACTTCAACAACACATCCCAACTCCTGCATTCAATGTTCTGACCAATGAAACCAAGCATGCTGAATGCCTTCTTCACCACCCTATCCACCTGTGACTCCACTTTCAAGGAGCTATGAACCTGTACTCCTAGATCTCTTTGTTCTATAACTCTCCCCAACGCCCTACCATTAACGGAGTAGGTCCTGGCCCGATTCGATCTACCAAAATGCATCACCTCACATTTATCTAAATTAAACTCCATCTGCCATTCATCGGCCCACTGGCCCAATTTATCAAGATCCCGTTGCAATCCTAGATAACCTTCTTCACTGTCCACAATGCCACCAATCTTGGTGTCATCTGCAAACTTACTAACCATGCCTCCTAAATTCTCATCCAAATCATTAATATAAATAACAAATAACAGCGGACCCAGCACCGATCCCTGAGGCACACCGCTGGACACAGGCATCCAGTTTGAAAAACAACCCTCGACAACCACCCTCTGTCTTCTGTCGTCAAGCCAATTTTGTATCCAATTGGCTACCTCACCTTGGATCCCATGAGATTTAACCTTATGTAACAACCTACCATGCGGTACCTTGTCAAATGCTTTGCTGAAGTCCATGTAGACCACGTCTACTGCACAGCCCTCATCTATCTTCTTGGTTACCCCTTCAAAAAACTCAATCAAATTCGTGAGACATGATTTTCCTCTCACAAAACCATGCTGACTGTTCCTAATTAGTCCCTGCCTCTCCAAATGCCTGTAGATTCTGTCCCTCAGAATACCCTCTAACAACTTACCCACTACAGATGTCAGGCTCACTGGTCTGTAGTTCCCAGGCTTTTCCCTGCCGCCCTTCTTAAACAAAGGCACAACATTTGCTACCCTCCAATCTTCAGGCACCTCACCTGTAGCGGTGGATGATTCAAATATCTCTGCTAGGGGACCCGCAATTTCCTCCCTAACCTCCCATAACGTCCTGGGATACATTTCATCAGGTCCCGGAGATTTATCTACCTTGATGCGCGTTAAGACTTCCAGCACCTCCCTCTCTGTAATATGTACACTCCTCAAGACATCACTATTTATTTCCCCAAGTTCCCTAACATCCATGCCTTTCTCAACCGTAAATACCGATGTGAAATATTCATTCAGGATCTCACCCATCTCTTGTGGTTCCGCACATAGATGACCTTGTTGATCCTTAAGAGGCCCTACTCTCTCCCTAGTTACCCTTTTGCCCTTTATGTATTTGTAGAAGCTCTTTGGATTCACCTTTGCCTGATCTGCCAAAGCAATCTCATATCCCCTTTTTGCCCTCCTGATTTCTCTCTTAACTCTACTCCGGCAATCTCTATACTCTTCAAGGGATCCACTTGATCCCAACTGCCTATGCATGTCATATGCCTCCTTCTTCTTTTTGACTAGTGCCTCAATCTCCCGAGTCATCCAAGGTTCCCTACTTCTACCAGCCTTGCCCTTCACTTTATAAGGAATGTGCTTACCCTGAACCCTGGTTAACACACTTTTGAAAGCCTCCCACTTACCAGACGTCCCTTTGCCTGCCAACAGACTCTCCCAATCAACTTCTGAAAGTTCCTGTCTAATACCATCAAAATTGGCCTTTCCCCAATTTAGAATTTTAACTTTTGGGCCAGACCTATCCTTCTCCATAGCTATCTTAAAACTAATGGAATTATGATCACTGGTCCCAAAGTGATCCCTCACTAACACTTCTGTCACCTGCCCTTCCTTATTTCCCAAGAGGAGGTCAAGTTTTGCCCCCTCTCTAGTCGGGCCATCCACATACTGAATGAGAAATTCCTCCTGAATACACTCAACAAATTTCTCTCCATCCAAGCCCCTAATGCTATGGCTGTCCCAGTCAATGTTGGGGAAGTTAAAGTCCCCGACTATTACCACCCTATTTTTCTTGCAGCTGTCTGTAATCTCCTTACATATTTGCTCCTCGATTTCCCGTTGACTATTTGGGGGTCTGTAGTACAATCCTATCAAAGTGATCTCTCCCTTCTTATTTTTCAGTTCTACCCATATAGACTCAGTGGGCGAACCCTCGGATATATCCCCTCTCACTACTGCCGTGATGTTCTCCCTAATCAAGAACGCAACTCCCCCTCCTCTCTTACCTCCTGCTCTATCTTTCCTATAGCATCTGTACCCTGGAACATTGAGCTGCCAGTCCTGCCCCTCCCTTAGCCATGTTTCAGTAATAGCTATAACATCCCAGTCCCATGTACCCATCCATGCCCTGAGTTCATCTGCCTTGCCCATCAGACTTCTTGCATTGAAATAAATGCAGTTTAATCTAGACTTCCCTTGGTCTTTGCCCTGCTTTCTCAGACCATCTGTCCGGTCATGTTCTGTACACTCTCCCTTACTGCGTTTTGTTTCTGTCACCACTTTATTTCCCACTGACTTCCTGCATCGGTTCCCATCCCCCTGCCACATTAGTTTAAACCCTCCCCAACAGCACTGGCAAACACTCCCCCTAGGACATTGGTTCCAGTCCTGCCCAGATGCAGACCGTCCAATTTGTACTGGTCCCACCTCCCCCAGAACCGGTTCCAATGGCCCAGGAATTTGAATCCCTCCATCTTGCACCATCTCTCAAGCCACGTATTCATCTTAGCTATCCTGTCATTCCTACTCTGACTAACCCGTGGCACTGGTAGCAATCCTGAGATTACTACCTTTGAGGTCCTACTCTTTAGTTTAACTCCTAAGAAGTAAGAGAAAGAGTAGACAAGGGTAATGTAGTAGATGTAATATATTTGGATCATCAAAAGGCTTTCGATAAGATATCGCATTGCAGACTCATGACAAACCTAAGAGCACGTTGAGTCGGGGGCAGGTAGCAGAATTAATAAAAAAACCGCTACAAAACAGAAAACAAAGAGATGGAGTCAAGAGTACCTACTCAGACTGGCAAAAGGTGGGAAGTGGTGTTCTACAGGGATCGGTGCTGGGATCACTGTTGTTCACAATTTACATAAACGATTTGGATTCGGGAATCGGAAGTGCAATTTCAAAATTTGCTGGTGACACCAAATTGGGTGGTAGAATCATAGAATCGGAGAAATTTACGGCAGAGAAGGAGGCCATTGGGCCCATCGTGACTGTATCTGCCGAAAAACAGCCATGCAGCCTAATCCCACTTTCCAGCTCTTGGCCCGTAGCCTTGTAGGTTACGGTACTTCAAGTGCACATCCAAGTACTTTTTAAATGCAATGAGGGTTTCTGCCTCAACCATCCCTCTCAGGCAGTAAGTTCCAGACACCACCACCCTCTGGGTGAAAACATTTCTCCTCAGCTCCCCTTTAATCCTATTCCCAATTACTTTAAATCCATGCCCCTTGGTTATTGACCCCTCTGCTAAGAGAAATAGATCCTTCTTGTCCACGTGTATTCTTACACAAATTGGGGTTGTATTCTCTAGAGTTTAGAAGGTTAAAGGGTGATCTGATCGAAGTTTATAAGATATTAAGGGGAACAGATAGGGTGGATAGAGAGAAACTATTTCCGCTGGTTGGGGATTTTAGGAGTAGGGGGCACAGTCTAAAAATTAGAGCAAGACATTTCAGGAGCGAGATTGGAAAACATTTCTGCACACAAAGTGTGTTAGAAGTTTGGAACTCTTCCGCAAACGGCAATTGATACTAGCTCAATTGCTAAATTTCAATCTGAGATAGATAGCTTTTTGGCAACCAAAGGCATTATGGGATATGGGCCAAAGGCAGGTGTATGGAGTTAGATCACAGATCAGCCATGATCTTATCAAATGGCGGAGCAGGCACGAGGGGCTGAATGGCCTACTCATGTTCCTATGTTCATATGTTCCTAAGTGTAGTTCGTACAAAGGAAGCATTGGTCAAAATGCACGAAGATATTAATAAAATTGGAAAATTGGCGTGTAATTGGCAAATGAATTTCAGTATCGCTAAGTGGGAGGTGGTGCATTTTAGTGGAAGAATAAGGAGGCCACATACTGCTTGAATAATAAGAGTCTAAATGGGGTAGAAGAGCAGAGGGATAGAATCATAGAATCATAGAATCATAGAAGTTTACAACATGGAAACAGGCCCTTCGGCCCAACATGTCCAAATTGCCTGCACTTGGCCCATATCCCTCTTTACCTATCTTACCCATGTCACTGTCCAAACGCTTTTTAAAAGACAAAATTGTACCGCCTCTACTACTGCCTCTGGCAGCTCGTTCCAGACACTCCCCAACATTTGAGTGAAAAAATTGCCCCTCTGGACACTTTTGTATCTCTCCCCTCTCACCTTAAATCTATGCCCCCTCGTTATAGACTCCCCTACCTTTGGGAAAAGATTTTGACTATCTACCTTATCTATGCCCCTCATTATTTTATAGACTTCTATAAGATCACCCCTGAACCTCCGACTCTCCAGGGAAAAAAGTCCCAGTCTATCTAACCTCTCCCTATAAGTCAAACCACCAAGTCCCGGTAGCATCCTAGTAAATCTTTTCTGCACTCTTTCTAGTTTAATAATATCCTTTCTATAATAGGGTGACCAGAACTGTACACAGTATTCCAAATGTGGCCTTACTAATGTCTTGTACAACTTCAACATTCAATGTATTCAATGTTCTGACCAATGAAACCAAGCATGCCGAATGCCTTCTTCACCAACCTATCCACCTGTGACTCCACTTTCAAGGAGCTATGAATCTGTACTCCTAGATCTCTTTGTTCTATAACTCTCCCCAACGCCCTACCATTAACGGAGTAGGTCCTGGCCCGATTTGATCCACCAAAATGCATCACCTCACATTTATCTAAATTAAACTCCATCTGCCATTCATCGGCCCACTGGCCCAATTTATCAAGATCCCGTTGCAATCCGAGATAACCTTCTTCACTGTCCACAATGCCACCAATCTTGGTGTCATCTACAAAATTACTAACCATTCCTCCTAAATTCTCATCCAAATCATTAATATAAATAACAAATAACAGCGGACCCAGCACCGATCCCTGAGGCACACCGCTGGTCACAGGCCTCCAGTCTGAAAAACAACCCTCTACAACCACCCTCTGTCTTCTGTCGTCAATCCAATTTGGTATCCAATTGGTACCTCACCTTTTATCCCGTGAGATTTAACCTTATGTAACAACCTACCATGCGGTACCTTGTAAAAGGCTTTGCTAAAGTCCATGTGGACCACGTTTACTGCACAGCCCTCATCTATCTTCTTGGTTACCCCTTCAAAAAACTCAATCAAATTCGTGAGACATGATTTTCCTCTCACAAAACCATGCTGACTGTTCCTAATCAGTCCCTGATCTGGGGGTACAGATACACAAATCACTAAAAGCAGCAACGCATAAAAAAAGGCAAATCAAGCACTGGGGTTCATTTCTAGAGGGATAGAATTGCAAAGCAGAGAAGTTATGTTAAACTTGTATCGAACCTTGGTTAGACCGCACTTCCAGCACTGCGGACAGTTCTGGTCTCCATAGTATAAAAAGCATATCGAGACATTGGAGAAGGTGCAAACAAGATTCACAGGGATGATACCAGAACTGAAAGGATATCGTTATCAGGAAAGGCTGAACAGGCTGGGGCTGTTTTCTCTACAGAAGAGAAGCTGAGGGGTAATTGTTCGTCTCCTTCCTTCTAAGGTTCACCGCGACACTTGATAGTGGAATATACGGAATAGACGTTATTAATATACAGTAGAGGTATTCAGGAGTAGCTTCAGGACACTCTCTCTTTCGAGTCCTTCCAACTAACTCTGGAAAAACATACCCTTCTTATACGCCTCCGTTTGTCTACTTCAGAGATATACTTCACAGATAAGACGTCATGATTGACCTGTTCGAGGATTTTTACAAGAACAGTTTGTTGACAGATTACTGACCGAATCATCCGCTCTATCCCAGGGTTAATTCATCGATCTAAATATATTTATTACACTAATAATTAAAGTTGTATATTAATCATTCACGGTCGATGTTATTTCAAACACTATCTCTTTGCATCCTTTAGAGATCATTATCAGACCTCTGAAGTAGACCATCGCCTATTCCCACAGTTCCCTCTAGTTGCCCGTTTATCTTAGAAAAGCTGTTGCGTTCATTAGTAATGGAGGTTAGTTCGATTATTAACATTTCACTCTCCAACAAGTCCAACGTATCCAACACTGATTATTTCTTCTTATGCATTGTATAGCGAGCTAGACTGTGTATGACGAGCTCGACTTTGCATGGTGTAGTGGACTGTGTATGGCGAGATGGACTGTGTATGGTGAGGTGGACAGTGTATGGTGAGATGGACTGTGTATGGTGAGGTGGACTGTGTATGGCGAGGTGGACAGCGTATGGTGAGGTGGACTGTGTATGGCGAGGTGGACAGCGTATGGTGAGGTGGACAGTGTATAGTGAGCTGGACTGTGTTAAAAGTTGGACTGTGTATGGCGAGGTGGAATATGTATGGTGAGGTGGACTGTGTATGGTGAGATGGACTGTGTAAGGTGAGTTAGACTGTGTATGGCGAGGTGAACTGTGTATGGTGAGACGGACTATGTATGGTGAGATGGACTGTGTATGGTGAGTTAGACTTTGTATGGCGAGGTGGACTGTATATGGTGGGGTGGATTGTGTATGGTGATATGGACTGTGTATGGTGAGGTGGACTGTGTATGGCGAGGTGGAATGTGTATTTTGAGGTGGACTGTGTATGGTGAGATGGACTGTGTAAGGTGAGTTAGACTGTGTATGGCGAGGTGAACTGTGTATGGCGAGGTGGAATGTGTATTTTGAGGTGGACTGTGTATGGTGAGATGGACTGTGTAAGGTGAGTTAGACTGTGTATGGCGAGGTGAACTGTGTATGGTGGGGTGGATTGTGTATGGTGATATGGACTGTGTATGGTGAGTTAGACTATGTATGGCGAGGTGGAGTGTGTATGGTGAGGTGGACTGTGTATGGTGAGGCGGATCGTGTATGTTGAGGTGGACTGTGCACATTGATTTGGACTGTGTATGGCGAGGTGGACTGTGTATGGTGAGATGGACGGATTATGGTGAGGTGGACTATTTATGCGGAGGTGTACTGTGTATGTTGAGGTGGACTGTGTAATGTGATGTCGACTGGTTAATGTGAGATGAACTGTGGAAGGTGAGATTGATTGTGTATGTTGAGGACGACTGTGTATGGCGAGATGGACTGTGTAGGGTGAGGTGGACTGTGTAAGGTGAGATGAACTGTGTATAATCAGATGGGCTGTGTGTGGTGAGTTGGAGTTTGTATTGTGAGGTTGTCTGTGTATGGTAAAGGTGGACCGTGTATGTTCTGCTGGACTGTGTAGAGCGAGGTGTACGGTGTACAGTGAGCTGGGCGGTGTATCGTGAGCTGGACTGTGTATGGTGACGTGGACTTTGTATGGTGAGGTCCACTTTGTATGGTGAGCTGAAATGTTTATAGTGAGTTTGACTGTGTATGGTGAGGTGGACTGTGTAAGGTGAGGTGAACTGTGTATGGTGAGGTGGACTGTGTATGTTGAGGTGGACGTTTATGCACAGGTGGACTGCGAATGGCGAGCTAGACTGTGTATAGTGAGGTGAACTATGTATGGTGATTTGGACGGTTTACAGCGAGGTGGAATGTGTATGCAGAGGTGCACTATTTATGGTGAGGAGGTCTGTGTAATATGATGTGGACTGGGTATGGTGAGATGGATTGTGTATGGTGAGGTGGTCTGTGTAAGGTAAGGTGGACTGTGTATTGTGATGTGGACTGTGTATAGTGAGGTGGATCATGTACAGTGATTTGGACTGTGACTGGCGAGGTGGGCTGTGTATGGTGAGCTGGACTGTGTATGGCGAGGTTGTCTAAATATGGTGAGGTGGATTGTGTATGCCGAGGTGAACTTTTTATCGTGAGGTGGACTGTGGATAGTGAGTTGGACTGTGTATGGCGAGGTGAACTGTGTATGTTGAGGTGGAATGTGTATGTTGAGGTGGACTGTCTGGTGAGGTGGAATGTTTATGGTGAGGTGGGCTGTGTATGTTGAGGTAGACTGTGGATGGTAAGGTGTACTGTTTGAGGAGAGGTGCATTGTGCATGGTGAGTTGCACTATTCAAGGTGAGGTGCACTGTGTATGGTGGCGTGGACTGTGCAAGGTGAGCTGGACCGTTTTTTGGCGAGGTGGAATGTGTAGGTTGAGGTGAACTGCATAAGGTGAGCTGTACTGTGTTAGGTGAGGTAGACTGTGTAAGGTGAGGTGGACTGTGTATAATCAGGTGGGCTGTGTACGGTGAGGTGGATTTTGTATCGTAAGGTTGTCTGTCCATGGTAAGGTGGGCTGTGTATGTCCTGCTGGACTGTGTATAGTGAGGTGTACGGTGTATGGTGAGCTGGGCGGTGTATATTGAGCTGGACTGTGTATGGTGTGCTGGACTGTGCATGGCGAGTTTGTCTAAGTATGGTGACGTGGACTTTGTATGGTGAGGTTCACTTTGTATGGTGAGCTGGACTGTGTATAGTGAGTTGGACTGTGTGTGGCGAGGTTGACTGTGTATGTTGAGGTGGACTGTGTATGGTGAGGTGGACTGTGTAAGGTGAGGTGTAAACAATTTTACAACACCAAGTTATAGTCCAACAAATTTATTTTAAATTCCACAAGCCTTCGGAGGCTTCCTCCTTCGTCAGGTGAACGGTGCGGAAATGAAATTTTAGAATCCTTCGCATTTGAAAATCACAGAACAATGCCTGGTGATTACTGCCCGTTGCCAAGGCAATCACAGTGAGCAGACAGAAAGGTGTCACCTAAAAGGCCACCGAATATACAAACCCACCCCAAAAAAAAGAGAGAGAGAGAAGGAAGACAGTCAATGACCCGTTATATTAAAAACAGATAACATTTGTTCGCTGGTGGGGTAACGTGTAGCGTGACATGAACCCAAGATCCCGGTTGAGGCCGTCCTCATGGGTGCGGAACTTGGCTATCAATTTCTGCTGGACGGTTTTGCGTTGTCGTGTGTCTCGAAGGCCGCCTTGGAGTACGCTTACCCGAAGGTCGGTGGATGAATGTCCTTGACTGCTGAAGTGTTCCCCGACTGGGAGGGAACCCTCCTGTTTGGCGATTGTTGCGCGGTGTCCGTTCATCCGTTGTCGCAGTGTCTGCATGGTCTCGCCAATGTACCATGCTCTGGGGCATCCTTTCCTGCAACGTATGAGGTAGACAACGTTGGCCGAGTCACAGGAGTATGAACCGTGCACCTGGTGGGTGGTGTCCTCTCGTGTGATGGTGGTATCTGTGTCGATGATCTGGCATGTCTTGCAGAGGTTACCGTGGCAGGGTTGTGTGGTGCCGTGGACGCTGTTCTCCTGGAAGCTGGGTAATTTGCTGCGAACGATGGTCTGTTTGAGGTTGGGTGGCTGTTTAAAGGCGAGTAGTGGAGGTGTGGGGATGGCCATAGCGAGGTGTTTGTCCTCATTGATGACATGTTGAAGGCTGCGGAGAACATGGCGAAGTTTCTCCGCTCCGGGGAAGTACTGGACGATGAAGGGTACTCTGTTGGTTGCGTCCCGTGTTAGTCTCCTGAGGAGGTCTATGCGATTTTTTGCTGTGGCCCGTCGGAACTGTCGATAGGATGAGTCGAGCACATCGAGCCCGTTCTTACTAGGGCGTCTTTCAGCGTCTGTAGGTGTCCATCGCGTTCCTCCTCGTCTGAGCAGACCCTGTGTATTCGTAGGGCCTGTCCATAGGGGATGGCCTCTTTGACGTGGTTAGGGTGGAAGCTGGAAAAGTGGAGCATCGTGAGGTTGTCCGTGGGCTTGCGGTAGAGTGAGGTGCTGAAGTGCCCGTCTTTGATGGAGATTTGTGTTTCCAAGAAAGAAACTGATTCTGAGGAGTAGTCCATGGTGAGTTTGATGGTGGGATGGAACTTGTTGATGTTATCGTGTAGTCTCTTCAGTGATTCCTCACCGTGGGTCCATAGAAAGAAAATGTCGTCGATGTATCTGGTGTATAGTGTTTGTTGGAGGTCTTGTGCAGTGAAGAAGTCCTGCTCGAACTTGTGCTTGAAAATGTTGGCGCATTGGGGTGCGAATTTAGTCCCATTGGCTGTTCCGTGTGTTTGGGTAAAGAACTGGTTATTGAAGGTGGAGACATTGTGATTCAGGATGAAGCGGATTGTGTATGGTGAGACTGAATTTGTATGGCGAGGTGGACTGTGTATGGTGACGTGGACTGTGTATGGTGACGTGGACTGTGTATGGTGACGTGGACTGTGTAAGGTGAGCTGCACAGTTTATGGCGAAGTGGACTGTGTATGGTGCGGTGGGCTGTTTAAGGTGAGGTGGACTGTGTATAGTCAGGTGGACTGTCAATAGTTAGGTAGACTCTGCATTTTGAGCTGGACTGTGTATGATGAGCCAGACTGTGTATGGTGAGGTGGACTGTGCATAGTAAGTTAGACTCTTCATAGTGAGCTGGACTGTGTATGGTGAGGTGGAGTGTGTATGGTGTGGTGGACTGGGCAATGTGAGGTGGACTGTGTAAGGTGAGATGGACTGTGTATGGCGAGATAGACTGTGAATTGTGAGGTGGACTTGTATGGCAAGGTGGGCTGTGTATGATGAGCTAGACTGAGTTTGATGAGGTGGAATGTGTATGAAGAGCTTGCCTGTGTACAGCCAAGAGAACTGTGTATGGAGATATGGACTGTGTATGGAGGGGTGGACTGTGTATGGTGAGAAGGACTGTGTATGGTGAGGTGGACTGTGTATGGTGAGGTGGACAGTGTATGGGGAGGTTGACCGTGTATGGTGAGGTGGACGGTGTCCACTGAGTTTGACTGTTTATACAGAGGTGACTGTGTATAGTGAGGTGGATTGTGTAATGTGATGTCGAATGAGTAATTTGAGGTGGACCGTGTAAGGTGAGATGGACTGTGTATGTTGAGGTAAACTGTGTATGGCGAGGTGGACTGTGTATGGCGAGGTAAACTGTGTATGGCGAGGTGGACTGTGTATGGTGAGGTGGACTGTTTATGTTGAGTTGGAATGTGTAAGTTGAAGCGGATTGTGTATGTCGGACTTGACTGTGTATGGCGAGGTGGGCTGTGTATGTTGAAGCGAATTGTTTATGTAGAACTTGACTGTATATGGCGAGGTGGACTGTGTATAGTGAGGTGGACTGTGTATAGTCAGGTTGTCTGTGTTTAGTGAGGTGGACTGCATAGTGAGCTGGACTGTGTATGGTGAGCTGCACTGTGCATGGCGAGATAGATTGTGTATGGCGAGTTGGACTGTAAGGTGAGGTGGATTGAGTATGGTGAAGTGGACGATGTAGAGTGAGTTGGGCTGTGTATAGCCAGGTTGACTGTGTATAGTGAGGTGAACTGCATAGTGAGCTGGATGGTGTATGGCGAGGTGCATTGTGCATCATGAGATGGACTGTTTATGGTGAGGTGAACTGTGTATGGTGAGTTGGACTTTGTAGAGTGAGCAAGACTGTGTATGGTGAGGGGCATTGTGTAAATTGAGATGGACTGTGTATGGTGAGGTGGACTGTGTATGGTGAGGTGGACTGTGTATGGTGAGGTGGACAGTGTATGGTGAGGTGGACTGTGTATGGTGAGGTGGACAGTGTATGGTGAGGTGGACAGTGTCTGGTGAGACGGACGGTGTATGTTGAGGTGGACTGTGTATGGTGAGGTGGACAGTTTATGGTGAGGTGGACTGTGTATGGTGAGGTGGACAGTGTCTGGTGAGACGGACGGTGTATGTTGAGGTGGACTGTGTATGGTGAGTTAGAGTGTGTATTATGATGTAAACTGTGTATGGTGAGGTGGAATTTTAATTCGTTCATGGGATGCGGGCGTCGCTGGTGAGGCCGGCATTTATTGCCCATCCCTAATTGCCCTTCAGAAGGTGGTGGTGAGCCGCCTTCTTGAACCGCTGCAGTCCGTGTGGTGACGGTTCTCCCACAGTGCTGTTTGGAAGGGAGTTCCAGGATTTTGACCCAGCGACAATGAAGGAACGGCCAATATATTTCCAAGTCAGGATGGTGTGTGACTTGGAGGAGAACGTGCAGATGGTGTTGTTCCCATATACCTGCTGCTCTTGTCCTTCGAGGTGGTAGAGGTCGCGGGTTTGGGAGGTGCTGTCGAAGAAGCCTTGGCGAGTTGCTGCAGTGCATCCTGTGGATGGTCCACACTGCAGCCACAGTGCGCCGGTGGTGAAGGGAGTGAATGTTTAGGGTGGTGGATGGACTGCCAATCAAGCGGGCTGCTTTGTCTTGGATGGTGTCGAGCTTCTTGAGTGTTGTTGGAGCTGCACTCATCCAGGCAAGTGGAGAGTATTCCATCACACTCCTGACTTGTGCCTTGTAGATGGTGGAAAGGATTTGGGGAGTCAGGAGGTGAGTCACTCGCTGCAGAATACCCAGCCTCTGACCTGCTCTTGTAGCCACAGTATTTATATGGCTGGTCCAGTTAAATTTCTGGTCAATGGTGACCCCCAGGATGTTGATGGTGGGGGATTCGGCGATGGTAATGCCGTTGAATGTCAAGGGGAGGTGGTTAGACTCTCTCTTGTTGGAGATGGTCATTACCTGGCACTTGTCCGGCACGAATGTTACTTGCCACTTATCAGCCGAAGATTGGATGTTGTCCAGGTCTTGCTGCATGTGGGCTCGGACTGCTTCATTATCTGAGGGGTTGCGAATGGAACTGAACACTGTGCAATCATCAGCGAACATCACCATTTCTGACCTTATGATGGAGGGAAGGTCATTGATGAAGCAGCTGAAGATGGTTGGGCCTAGGACACTGCCCTGAGGAACTCCTGCAGCAATGCCCTGGGGCTGAGATGATTGGCCTCCAACAACCACTACCATCTTCCTTTGTGCTAGGTATGACTCCAGCCACTGGAGAGTTTTCCCCCTAATTCCCATTGACATCAATTTTACTCGGGCTCCTTGCTGCCACACTCGGTCAAATGCTGCCTTGATGTCAAGGGCAGTCACTCTCACCTCACCTCTGGAATTTACTTCTTTTGTCCATGTATGGACCAAGGCTGTCATGAGGTCTGGAGCCGTGTGGTCCTGGCGGAACCCAAACTGAGCATCGGTGAGCAGGTTATTGGTGAGTAAGTGCCGCTTGATAGCACTGTCGACGACACCTTCCATCACTTTGCTGATGATTGAGAGTGGACTGATGGGGCGGTAATTGGCCGGATTGGATTTGTCCTGCTTTTTGTGGACAGGACATACCTGGGCAATTTTCCACATTGTCGGGTAGATGCCAGTGTTGTAGCTGTACTGGAACAGTTTGGCTTCAGCCGTGGCTAATTCTGGAGCTCAAGTCTTCAGCACGACAGCCAGGATGTTGTCGAGGTGAGGTGGACTGTATATGGCGAAGTGGACTTATATAGCAAAATGGGCTGTGTATGGTGAGCTGGACTGTTTGGCGAGTTGGACTGTGTATGACAAGCTGGACTGTGTATGTCGAGGTGGACTGTGTATGGCGAGGTGGAATGTTTAGGGTGAGCTGGACTGTGTATGGTGAGGTGGACTGTGTATGATGAGGCAGACTGTGTATAGTGAGATGGACAGTTTATAGGGAGGTGGACTGTTTATGGTGAGTTGAACTGTGTATGTTGAGGTATATTGTGTATGTTGATGTGGATCATTAAGGTGAGGTAGAATGTGTACCGCGTGGTGGACTGATGAGGTGGACAGTGTATGGTGAGGTGGACAGTGTATGGTGAGGTGGACAGTGTATGGTGAGGTGGACTGTGTATGGTGAGGTGGACAGTGTATGGTGAGGTGGAAAGTTTATGGTGAGGTGGACTGTGTATGGTGAGGTGGACTGTGTATGGTGAGGTGGACAGTGTATGGTGAGGTGGACAGTTTATGGTGAGGTGGACAGTTTATGGTGAGGTGGACAGTGTATGGTGAGGTGGACTGTGTATGGTGAGGTGGACAGTGTATGGTGAGGTGGACTGTGTATGGTGAGGTGGACAGTTTATGGTGAGGTGGACAGTTTATGGTGAGGTGGACAGTTTATGGTGAGGTGGACAGTTTATGGTGAGGTGGACAGTTTATGGTGAGGTGGACAGTGTATGGTGAGGTGGACAGTTTATGGTGAGGTGGACTGTGTATGGTGAGGTGGACAGTTTATGGTGAGGTGGACAGTGTATGGTGAGGTGGACTGTGTATGGTGAGGTGGACAGTGTATGGTGAGGTGGACAGTGTATGGTGAGGTGGACAGTGTATGGTGAGGTGGACTGTGTATGGTGAGGTGGACAGTGTATGGTGAGGTGGACAGTGTATGGTGAGGTGGACAGTGTATGGTGAGGTGGACAGTGTATGGTGAGGTGGACTGTGTATGGTGAGGTGGACAGTGTATGGTGAGGTGGACAGTGTATGGTGAGGTGGACAGTGTATGGTGAGGTGGACTGTGTATGGTGAGGTGGACAGTGTATGGTGAGGTGGACAGTGTATGGTGAGGTGGACAGTGTATGGTGAGGTGGACTGTGTATGGTGAGGTGGACAGTGTATGGTGAGGTGGACAGTGTATGGTGAGGTGGACAGTGTATGGTGAGGTGGACAGTGTATGGTAAGGTGGACAGTGTATGGTGAGGTGGACAGTGTATGGTGAGGTGGACAGTGTATGGTAAGGTGGACAGTGTATGGTGAGGTGGACTGTGTATGGTGAGGTGGACAGTGTATGGTGAGGTGGACAGTGTATGGTAAGGTGGACAGTGTATGGTGAGGTGGACAGTGTATGGTGAGGTGGACAGTGTATGGTGAGGTGGACAGTGTATGGTGAGGTGGACTGTGTATGGTGAGGTGGACAGTGTATGGTGAGGTGGACAGTGTATGGTGAGGTGGACAGTTTATGGTGAGGTGGACAGTGTATGGTGAGGTGGACAGTGTATGGTAAGGTGGACAGTTTATGGTGAGGTGGACTGTGTATGGTGAGGTGGACAGTGTATGGTGAGGTGGACAGTGTATGGTAAGGTGGACAGTGTATGGTGAGGTGGACAGTGTATGGTGAGGTGGACAGTGTATGGTGAGGTGGACTGTGTATGGTGAGGTGGACAGTTTATGGTGAGGTGGACTGTGTATGGTGAGGTGGACAGTGTATGGTGAGGTGGACAGTGTATGGTGAGGTGGACAGTGTATGGTGAGGTGGACAGTTTATGGTGAGGTGGACTGTGTATGGTGAGGTGGACAGTGTATGGTGAGGTGGACTGTGTATGGTGAGGTGGACAGTGTATGGTGAGGTGGACAGTGTATGGTGAGGTGGACAGTGTATGGTGAGGTGGACTGTGTATGGTGAGGTGGACAGTGTATGGTGAGGTGGACAGTGTATGGTGAGGTGGACAGTGTATGGTGAGGTGGACAGTGTATGGTGAGGTGGACTGTGTAAGGTGAGGTGGACAGTGTATGGTGAGGTGGACTGTGTATGGTGAGGTGGACAGTGTATGGTGAGGTGGACTGTATAAGGTGAGGTGGACAGTGTATGGTGAGGTGGTGTGTTTATGGTGTGGTGGAATGTGAATGTTGAGGTGGACTGTGTATAGTGAGCTGGACTGTGTATAGTAACTTGGAATGTGTATGACGAGCCGGACTTTGTCTGGTGAGGTGGACTGTTTATAGTAAGGTAGACTCTACATAGTGAGCTGGACTGTTTATGGTGAGCTGGACTGTGTATAATGTGTTGGACTTTGTCGAGTGAGGTGGACTCTATATAGTAAGGTAGACTCTGCATCGTGAGCTGGACTGTGTATGGTGAGCTGGACTGTGTATACTGTGTTGGACTTTGTAGAGTGAGGTGGACTGTATATAGTAAGGTAGACTCTGCATCGTGAGCTGGACTGTGTATAGTGAGTTGGACTTTGTACAGTGAGTTGGACTTTGTAGAGTGAGGTGGACTGTGTATGTTGAGGTGCATTGTGCATATTGAGATGGACTGTGTATGGTGAGGTGGAGTGTGTCATGTGATGTGGACTGGGTAAGGTGAGGTGGAGTGTGTCATGTGATGTGGACTGGTAAGGTGAGGTGGACTGTGTATGGTGAGGTGGACTGTGTACGGTGAGGTGGACTGTGTAAGGTGAGGTGGAATGTGTAAGATGAGGTGGACTGCGTATGGTGAGGTGGACTGTGTATAGTGAGCTGGACTGTGTATGGTGAGCTGGACTGTGTATAGTAAGTTGGACTGTGTATGACGAGCCGGACTTTGTATGGTGAGGTGGACTGTGTATAGTAAGGTAGACTCTACATAGTGAGCTGGACTGTGTATGGTGAGCTGGACTGTGTATACTGTGTTGGACTTTGTAGAGTGAGGTGGACTGTATATAGTAAGGTAGACTGCATCGTGAGCTGGACTGTGTCTGGTGAGCTGGACTGTGTATACTGTGTTGGACTTTGTAGAGTGAGATAGACTGTATATAGTAAGGTAGACTCTGCATCATGAGCTGGACTGTGTATGGTGAGCTGGACTGTGTATGGTGAGCTGGACTGTGTATAGTGAGTTGGACTTTGTAGAGTGAGGTGGACTGTGTATGTTGAGGTGCATTGTGCATATTGAGATGGACTGTGTATGGTGAGGTGGAGTGTGTACGGTGAGATGGACAGTGTACGGTGAGGTGGACTGTGTAAGGTGAGGTGGACAGTGTACGGTGAGATGGACTGTGTATGGTGAGGTGGACAGTGTACGGTGAGATGGACTGTGTAAGGTGAGGTGGACAGTGTATGGTGAGGTGGACTGTGTAAGGTGAGGTGGACTGTGTAAGGTGAGGTGGACTGTGTAAGGTGAGGTGGAGTGTGTACGGTGAGGTGGACAGTGTATGGTGAGGTGGACTGTGTAAGGTGAGGTGGACTGTGTAAGGTGAGGTGGACTGTGCATGGTGAGGTGGACTGTTTATGGTGAGGTGGACTGTGTATGGTGAGGTGGAATGTGTAAGGTGAGGTGGACTGTGTAAGGTGAGGTGGACTGTGTATGGCGAGGTGGACTGTTTATGGTGAGGTGGACTGTGTATGGTGAGGTGGAATGTGTATGATGAGGTGGACTGTGTATGGTGAGCTGGACTGTTTATGGTGAGGTGGACTGTTTATGGTGAGGTGGACTGTTTATGGTGAGGTGGACTGTGTATGATGAGGTGGACTGTGTATGTGAGCTGGACTGTTTATGGTGAGGTGGACTGTGTATGGTGAGGTGGAATGTGTATGATGAGGTGGAATGTGTATGTGAGCTGGACTGTGTATAGTAAGTTGGACTGTGTATGACGAGCCGGACTTTGTATGGTGAGGTGGACTGTGTATAGTAAGGTAGACTCTACATAGTGAGCTGGACTGTGTATGTTGAGCTGGACTGTGTATACTGTGTTGGACTTTGTAGAGTGAGGTGGACTGTATATAGTAAGGTAGACTGCATCGTGAGCTGGACTGTGTATGGTGAGCTGGACTGTGTATAGTGAGTTGGACTTTGTAGAGTGTGGTGGACTGTGTATGTTGAGGTGCATTGTGCATATTGAGATGGACTGTGTATGGTGAGGTGGAGTGTGTCATGTGATGTGGACTGGGTAAGGTGAGGTGGACTGTGTAAGATGAGATGGACTGTGTATATTGAGGTGGACTGTTTAAGGTAAGGTGGACTGTGTACGGTGAGGTGGACTTTGTAAGATGAGATGGACTGTGTATAGTGAGCTGGACTGTTTATGGTGAGGTGGACTGTGAATGGCAAGGTGGGCTGTGTATGGTGAGCTAGGCTGAGTTTGGCGAAGTGGACTGTGTATGAAGAGCTGGACTGTGTACAGCTAGATGGACTGTGTATGGAGAGCTGGACAGTGTACAGCGAGGTGGGCTGTGTATGGAGAGGTGGACTGTGTATGGTGAGGTGGACTGTTTATGATGAGCTGGACTGTGTATACTGAGTTGGACTTTGTAGAGTGAGGTGGACTGTATATAGTAAGGTAGACTCTGCATCGTGAGCTGGACTGTGTATGTTGAGCTGGACTGTGTATAGTGTGTTCGACATTGTAGAGTGAGGTGGACTGTGTATGGTGAGGTGCATTGTGCATATTGAGATGGACTGTGCATGGTGAGGTGGAGTGTGTCATGTGATGTCGACTGGGTAAGGTGAGGTGGAGTGTGTAAGGTGAGGTGGACTGTGTATGGTGAGGTGGACTGTGTAAGGTGAGGTGGACAGTGTGTGGTGAGGTGGACTGTGTAAGGTGAGGTGGACTGTGTAAGGTGAGGTGGACAGTGTGTGGTGAGGTGGACAGTGTATGGTGAGATGGACTGTGTAAGGTGAGATGGACTGTGTATGGTGAGGTGGACTGTGTATGGTGAGGTGGACTGTTTAAGGTGAGGTGGACTGTGTAAGGTGAGGTGGACTGTGTATGGTGAGGTGGACTGTGTATGGTGAGATGGACTGTGTATGGTGAGATGGACTGTGTATGGTGAGGTGGACTGTTTAAGGTGAGGTGGAATGTGTATGGAGAGGTGGACTGTGTATGGTGAGATGGACTGTGTATGTTGAGGTGGGCCGTGTATGGGGAGGTGGACTGTGTATATGAGGTGCTGTGTGTATATTGAGGTGGACTTGTATGGTGAGGTGGACTGTGTATGATGAGGTGGACTGTGTATGGTGAGATGGACTGTGTATGGTGAGATGGACTGTGTATGGTGAGGTGGACAGTGTAGAGTGAGTTAGACTGTTTATGCAGAGGTTGTCTGTGTATGGTGAGGTGGGCTGTGTAATGTGATGTCGACTGGGTAACTTGTGGTAGACTGTGTAAGGTGAGATGGACTGTGTATGTTTAGGTGGACTGTGTATGTTGTGCTGGACTATGTACAGTGAGGTGGACTGTATGTTGTGCTGGACAGTGTCTGGTGTGGTGGACTGTTTGTAGTGAGCTCGACTGTTTATGGTGAGCTGGACTGTGTATAGTGAGGTGGACTGTGTATGGCATGGTGGACTGTGTATAATGAGGTGGAATGTTTATGGTAAGCTAGACTGCGTATAGTGAGGTGGACTGTGTATAATGAGGTGTACTGTGTATAGTGAGGTGGCCTTTGTATTGTGAGAGTGGACTGTGTATAATGAGGTGGACTGTGTATCGTGAGCTGAAATATGTATTAGGATGTGAACTTTGTGTAGTGAGGTGGACTGTGTATGTTGAAGTGTACTGTGTATGGTTTGGTGGACTGTGTATGGTGTGGAGGACTGTGTATAGTGAGGTGGACTGTGTATGTTGTGGTGGACTGTGTGGTGAGGTGGACTGCGTATAGTGAGCTTGACTGTTTATTGTGAGGTGGACTGTGTATGGTGTGGTGGAATCTGTATCATGTGGTGGACTGTGTATAGTGAGCTGGAATGTGTATTGTGAGGTGAACTATGTAATAGTGAGATGGACTGTTTGTTGTGAGCTAGACTGTGTATACTGCGGTGGACTGTGTATGGTGTGGTGGACTGTGTATCATGTCGTGGACTGTTTATAGTGAGGTTGACTGTGTATATTGAGCTTGACTGTGTATGGTGTGGTGTACTGTGTATAGTGTGGTGGTCTGTTTATCGTGAGGTGGACTGTGTATGATGAGGTCGACTGTGTATGGTGAGGTGGACTGTGCATGTTGAGGTGGACTGTGTATAATGAGGGGGACTGTGTATAATGAGGTGGAATGTTTATAGTGTGGCGGAATGTGCATGGTGAGGTGGCATGTGTATAGTGAGGTGGACTTTTATAGCGAGGTGGACTGTGTATAGTGAAATGGACTGTGTATAGTGAGTTGGACAGTGTATAGTGTTGGTGGACTTGTATGGTGTGGTTGAATGTGTATTTTGAGGCGGACTGTTTATTGTGATGTGGATTGTGTATAGTGAGGTGGACTGTGTATCGTGAGCTGAACTGTGCATTGGAAGTTGAACCTTGTATAGTGAGGTGGACTGTGTATGGTGTGGTGGACTGTGTGTGGTGAGGTGGGCTTTGTATATTAAGGTGGACTGTGTATGGTGAGGTGGGTTGTGTGTTGTGTGGTGGATTGTGTATAGTGAGCTTGATTGTGTATAGTGAGGTGGACTGTGTATCGTGTAGTGGACTGTGTATAGTGAGTTAGACTGTGTATGGTGAGGTGGACTCTGTATAGTGATGTGGACTGTGTATGTTGTGGTGGACTGTGTGTAGTGAGATGGACTCTGTATTATGAGGTGGACTGTGTATTGTGAGATGGACTGTGAATAGTAAGGTGGATTGTGTATAGTGAGTTGGACTGTGTATAGTGAGGTGGACTGTGAGGTGGACTGTGTATGGTATGGTGGACTGTGTATGGTATGGTGGACTGTGTATGGTATGGTGGACTGTGTATGGTATGGTGGACTGTGTGTAGTGAGATGGACTGTTTATTGTGAGCTGGACTGTGTATGGTATGGTGGACTGTGTATGGTATGGTGGACTGTGTATGGTATGGTGGACTGTGTATGGTATGGTGGATTATTGTAGTGAGATGGAATGTTTATAGTGAGCTGGACTGTGAGGTGGACTGTGTATGATATGGTGGACTGTGTATGGTATGGTGGACTGTGTATGGTATGGTGGACTGTGTATGGAATGGTGGACTGTGTATGGTATGGTGGACTGTGTATGTTATGGTGGACTGTGTATGGTATGGTGGACTGTGTATGGTATGGTGGACTGTGTATAGTGAGATGGACTGTATATGGTATGGTGGACTGTGTATAGTGAGGTGGACTGTGTATGGTATGGTGGACTGTGTATGGTATGGTGGACTGTGTATAGTGAGATGGACTGTGTATGGTATGGTGGACTGTGTATAGTGAGGTGGACTGTGTATGTTATGGTGGACTGTGTATGGTATGGTGGACTGTTTATGGTATGGTGGACTGTGTAAAGTGAGAAGGACTGTGTATGGTATGGTGGACTGTGTATAGTGAGGTGGACTGTGTATGGTATGGTGGACTGTGTATGGTATGGTGGACTGTGTATGGTATGGTGGACTGTGTATGGTATGGTGGACTGTGTATAGTGAGGTGGACTGTGTATGGTATGGTGGACTGTGTATGGTATGGTGGACTGTGTATAGTGAGCTGGACTGTGTATAGTGAGCTGGACTGTGTATAGTGAGGTGGACTGTGTATGGTTTGGTGGACTGTGTATAGTGAGGTGGACTGTGTATGTTATGGTGGACTGTGTATGGTATGGTGGACTGTGTATAGTGAGGTGGACTGTGTATGGTATGGTGGACTGTGTATGGTATGGTGGACTGTGTATGGTATGGTGGACTGTGTATGGTATGGTGGACTGTGTATGGTTTGGTGGACTGTGTATGGTATGGTGGACTGTGTATGGTATGGTGGACTGTGTATGGTATGGTGAACTGTGTATGGTATGGTGGACTGTGTATGGTATGGTGGACTGTGTATGGTTTGGTGGACTGTGTATAGTGAGGTGGACTGTGTATGGTTTGGTGGACTGTGTATGGTTTGGTGGACTGTGTATGGTTTTGTGGACTGAGCATGGTATGGTGGACTGTGTATAGTGAGGTGGACTGTGTGTGGTATGGTGGACTGTGTGTGGTATGGTGGACTGTGTATGGTATGGTGGACTGTGTATTGTATGGTGGACTGTGTATAGTGAGGTGGACTGTGTATAGTGAGGTGGATTGTGTATTTTGAGGTGGACTGTGTATGGTTTGGTGGACTGTGTGTTGTATGGTGGACTGTGTATGGTATGGTGGACAGTGTATAGTGAGGTGGACTGTGTATGGTATGGTGGACTGTGTATGGTATGGTGGACTGTGTATGGTATGGTGGACTGTGTATGGTATGGTGGACTGTTTATGGTATGGTGGACTGTGTATAGTGAGATGGACTGTGTATGGTATGGTGGACTGTGTATAGTGAGGTGGACTGTGTATGGTATGGTGGACTGTGTATGGTATGGTGGACTGTGTATGGTATGGTGGACTGTGTATGGTATGGTGGACTGTGTATGGTATGGTGGACTGTGTATAGTGAGGTGGACTGTGTATGGTATGGTGGACTGTGTATGGTATGGTGGACTGTGTATAGTGAGCTGGACTGTGTATAGTGAGCTGGACTGTGTATAGTGAGGTGGACTGTGTATGGTTTGGTGGACTGTGTATAGTGAGGTGGACTGTGTATGGTATGGTGGACTGTGTATGGTATGGTGGACTGTGTATGGTATGGTGGACTGTGTATAGTGAGGTGGACTGTGTATGGTATGGTGGACTGTGTATGGTATGGTGGACTGTGTATAGTATGGTGGACTGTGTATAGTGAGGTGGACTTTGTATGGTTTGGTGGACTGTGTATGGTATGGTGGACTGTGTATGGTATGGTGGACTGTGTATGGTATGGTGAACTGTGTATGGTATGGTGGACTGTGTATGGTATGATGGACTGTGTATGGTATGGTGGACTGCATATGGTATGGTGGACTGTGTATGGTTTGGTGGACTGTGTATGGTATGGTGGACTGTGTATGGTATGGTGGACTGTGTATGGTATGGTGGACTGTGTATGGTATGGTGGACTGTGTATGGTATGGTGGACTGTGTATGGTTTGGTGGACTGTGTATAGTGAGGTGGACTGTGTATGGTTTGGTGGACTGTGTATGGTATGGTGGACTGTGTATGGTTTGGTGGACTGTGTATAGTGAGGTGGACTGTGTATGGTTTGGTGGACTGTGTATGGTTTGGTGGACTGTGTATGGTTTTGTGGACTGAGTATGGTATGGTGGACTGTGTATAGTGAGGTGGACTGTGTGTGGTATGGTGGACTGTGTGTGGTATGGTGGACTGTGTATGGTATGGTGGACTGTGTATTGTATGGTGGACTGTGTATAGTGAGCTGGACTGTGTATAGTGAGGTGGACTGTGTATTTTGAGGTGGACTGTGTATGGTTTGGTGGACTGTGTGTTGTATGGTGGACTGTGTATGGTATGGTGGACTGTGTATAGTGAGGTGGACTGTGTGTGGTATGGTGGACTGTGTGTGGTATGGTGGACTGTGTATGGTATGGTGGACTGTGTATTGTATGGTGGACTGTGTATAGTGAGGTGGACTGTGTATAGTGAGGTGGACTGTGTATTTTGAGGTGGACTGTGTATGGTTTGGTGGACTGTGTGTTGTATGGTGGACTGTGTATGGTATGGTGGACTGTGTATAGTGAGGTGGACTGTGTATGGTATGGTGGACTGTGTATGGTATGGTGGACTGTGTATGGTATGGTGGACTGTGTATGGTATGGTGGACTGTGTATAGTGAGGTGGACTGTGTATAGTGAGGTGGACTGTGTATTTTGAGGTGGACTGTGTATGGTTTGGTGGACTGTGTGTTGTATGGTGGACTGTGTATGGTATGGTGGACTGTGTATAGTGAGGTGGACTGTGTATGGTATGGTGGACTGTGTATGGTATGGTGGACTGTGTATGGTATGGTGGACTGTGTATGGTATGGTGGACTGTGTATGGTATGGTGGACTGTGTATGGTATGGTGGACTGTGTATGGTTTGGTGGACTGTGTATAGTGAGGTGGACTGTGTATGGTTTGGTGGACTGTGTATGGTATGGTGGACTGTGTATGGTTTGGTGGACTGTGTATGGTTTTGTGGACTGAGTATGGTATGGTGGACTGTGTATAGTGAGGTGGACTGTGTGTGGTATGGTGGACTGTGTGTGGTATGGTGGACTGTGTATGGTATGGTGGACTGTGTATTGTATGGTGGACTGTGTATAGTGAGCTGGACTGTGTATAGTGAGGTGGACTGTGTATTTTGAGGTGGACTGTGTATGGTTTGGTGGACTGTGTGTTGTATGGTGGACTGTGTATGGTATGGTGGACTGTGTATAGTGAGGTGGACTGTGTGTGGTATGGTGGACTGTGTGTGGTATGGTGGACTGTGTATGGTATGGTGGACTGTGTATTGTATGGTGGACTGTGTATAGTGAGGTGGACTGTGTATAGTGAGGTGGACTGTGTATTTTGAGGTGGACTGTGTATGGTTTGGTGGACTGTGTGTTGTATGGTGGACTGTGTATGGTATGGTGGACTGTGTATAGTGAGGTGGACTGTGTATGGTATGGTGGACTGTGTATGGTATGGTGGACTGTGTATGGTATGGTGGACTGTGTATGGTATGGTGGACTGTGTATAGTGAGGTGGACTGTGTATAGTGAGGTGGACTGTGTATTTTGAGGTGGACAGTGTATGGTTTGGTGGACTGTGTGTTGTATGGTGGACTGTGTATGGTATGGTGGACTGTGTATAGTGAGGTGGACTGTGTATGGTATGGTGGACTGTGTATGGTATGGTGGACTGTGTATGGTATGGTGGACTGTGTATGGTATGGTGGACTGTGTATGGTATGGTGGACTGTGTATATACAGTACAGGCTTCAGTTGCTCTTCTGACAGTTGGGTCAACGACATTATCTTCTTTTTTACCCAGCAGCAAAGGGTTAACATGTTGATCAATAACTGGATCTGTGAGGCCACGATACAAATGGTGAGATGCAAAGCAATATTCAACACTCCAATATCTGATGGTGACAACCCGGTAACGATTCCCACCATGAGCGTTTAAAGCCATGTTCTATTTTCATTTGCATCTCCTGTATCTGATCCAGGTCGTCTTTAGCTTCCAAATGTAACTTCCAATCACTATCTTTTAACTTATTTAATTCCCTCTTCACGTGCTCCTTAACTATAATTGTCTAATTTTCTTGATCTTAATTCCCAAGTCCATCTTGCTAATCGAATAGTTGAACTCTCCCATACCCTTACACAATGTGAAGGGTAGTAACAGACTTCAGGAGAACATAGACAGGCTGGTGAAATGGGCAGACACAATTTAACGCAGAGAGGTATGAAGTGATACATTTTGGTAGGAAGAAAAAGGGGAGGCAATATAAATTAAATGATACAATTTTAAAGGGGATGCAGAAACAGAGAGACCTTGGGGTGCATATACACACATTTTTCAAGGTGACAGGACAAGTTGAGAATGCTGTTAAAAAGCATGTGGGATCCTGGGATTTATTAATAGCGGCATTGAGTACAAAAGGAAGACAAATGTCATGTTAGCCTTTATTGCAAGGGGGTTAAAGTATAAGAGTAAGGAGGTCTTGCTGCAAATATATAGGGCTCTGGAGAGCCCACACCTGGAGTACCGTGTACAGTTTTGGTCTCCCAACCTAAGGAAGGATACACTTGTCTTAGAGGGGGAGCAACGAAGGCTCACGAGATTAATTCCTGGAATGAGAGGTTTGTCCTATGCGGAGAGATTGAGTAGAATCTGCCTATAGTCTCTGGAGTTTAGAAGAATGAGAGGTGATCTCATTGAATCGTATAAAATTCTAAGAGGGCTTGATAAGGTAAATTGTGAGAGGCTGTTGGCCGTGGCTGGAGATGGTAGAACTCGGGGTCATAACCTCAAGATTAGGGGTCGGCCATTTAGGAACCTGATGAGGAAAAAATGTCTTCACTCAGAGGGTTGTGAATCTTTAGAATTCTCTAACCGCAAGGGCTGTGGATGCTCAGTCGTTGACGATGTTCAAGGCTGAAATCGATGGCTAGTTGGAAATGATGGGAATCAAGGGATATAGCGATAGGGCGGGTAAGTGGAGTTGAGGTAGAAGATCAGCCAAGATCTTATTGAATGCTGGAGCAGGATCGAGGGGCCGAATGGCCTACTCATGCTCCAATTAATCATGTTCTCATGTTCTTTCAAAAGGGGATTAGAGAAATACTTGATTGAAAATGATTTACAGGGCGATGGGGAAAGATCTGGGGATTGGGACTAATCAGAAAGCTTTTTCAAAGTGCCGGCACAGGCACGATGGGCCGAATGGCCTCCAACTCTGCTGTACCTACTATGATACAATGACACTACGTCATGGGGCCTAGCGTCAAGGTTGTGGACTCCCAGGGCCACTCCCCCGGACTGTACAACATTGTGCCTCCACATCTAGTGGGTCTGTTTCAGCTTTGGGATAGGACATACAAAAAGATGGTGATGGAGAAGGCTGATAGATATGATTCTGCGAGTGTGACTATATCAGTCTGTTGCTTAACTAGTCTGTGAGACAGCGCTCCCAGCTTTGACACCGGTCCCCAGGTGTTAGTGAGAAGGACTTTGCAGGGTCGATTGGGTTGTGTGTGCCCTTGTTGTGGCCGATTTCGAAGCCTCGGTCGCAAACCAATGGTCGGTCTGGTTTAATCTTTTGTTCCTTTCCAGTGGGTTGATACAATTGAGTCGGTTGTTCAGCCACATCAGAGGCCAGGTAAGAGTCCACCAGGTCGATGTGGGATTGGAGTCACATATAGGCCAGACCGTGGTTCCCTTCCCTAAAGGACAGAAAGTTTCCTTTCAAAATTCTGTCACACAATTTTTGTTCAATCTACTGCACCAAAAATTAATCTAAAATTGTCTGCGTAAACTTGTTTGTTCAATGACTGTAACTAATAAAAATGGTGATGTAATAAAATCTGTTTGTTCAATAACTGTAACTAACATTAATGGTGATGTTATTGAATCTGTTTGTTCAATAACTGTAACTAATATTAAAGGTGATGTAGTTTAATTGTGTCTCTGGGGTTTAACTTCAGATATAAGAAGGGATCTTTTGAATGTCAAACAGAAAGCGTGTGAGATAGGGAACTGACATCGCTACTTCTCACAGGAAATGCACTCCCCGCCCAGAGGCCTGGTCTATGCCATTTACTACACTGTCCTTGCAGTTGTCGCTGTTCCAGGTAAAGTATTGCAGCAAGTTATTCATTGTGAAAAACATTCGTTACCTGGATTGTCTCAGTACCTGGTTATTGACCGTACATTGCTAATGGAATGTTGGCCTTTATCTCAAGGGAGCTGGAATACAAAGGGGTGGAAGTTATGTTAGAGTTGGACAGAGCTCTGGTTAGACCCCGTCTGGAGCATTCCGTTCAGATCTGGGCACCGCACCTGAGGAAGGATATATTGGCCTTGGAGGGGGTGCAGTGCAGATTCACCAGAAAGATACCGGGGCTAAAAGGGTTAAATCATGAGGACAGGTTTCATAGATTAGGTTTGTATTTCCTTGAGTATAGAATATTAAAGGGTGATATAATTGAGGTGTTTAAGATGATTAAAGGATTTGTTAGGATAGATAGAGAGAAACTGTTTTCTCTGGTGGGGAATACAGAACAACTGGGTTTAAGATTAAAATTAGAGCTAGACCGTTCAGGGGTGAATTCAGGAGGTACTTCTTCATAAAAGGTTACTGGAAATCTATAACTCTCTCTCCCAAAAGCTGTTGAGATTGTTGGGATTGAAAATGCCAAAACTCGGGTTATTAGATTTTTGGTCGGCAAGATTGAATGGAATTGCTGGTTTTCTTGTATTAAATTTGATTTTCGTATTGGATTTAATTTCACATTCAAAGATTTATTGGATTCCAGAATTACGCTGCTCGTGGCTGAATTTAATAAATGCTTTAATATTTAACAGCTTTGAATAAACAATTAGTTCGTTATCAACTTCCACTTCATAATTACTGCAAAATTGATTTGGACAATTTATACATTGGTGAATGGTTTTAATAAGTAACTGAACTGTGATTGTTTTTTTAAGGAATGAACTTATTGAAGATAAGTTATAGCTCAACGCATTGTTAATAATTCAGAACAATGAAATGCGTGACTGGATTCATTCATAATCCGTTTTACAGGAACATGCGTCCTGGGTCCTGTTCCCATCCGTTCGGTTTATCCTTCACTCCTCCCATCCCGGTCGTTCTCCCACGAGACGTTAATCTGATGCCACAGTGAGGTGATTGGGATGGAAGTTAAGGATTGTATTGGACGATTGAAGAACTATCGCCAGATTTCCTGGTGC
Source organism: Heptranchias perlo (assembly GCF_035084215.1). Classification (NCBI taxonomy): domain Eukaryota; kingdom Metazoa; phylum Chordata; class Chondrichthyes; order Hexanchiformes; family Hexanchidae; genus Heptranchias; species Heptranchias perlo. The sequence continues at coordinate 2,693,044 of NW_027139772.1, read as the reverse complement.
TCTGGATAATATTCTTTCTCAACCAATGCCGCTAGATCCAGACTAACTGGGTAATGCTCTCCCTGCTGTTTCCGGGACCTGGGTGACCCAGACTGACCGTGGGTCTGTCAACGTGAAGCGTTCTAATATATTGAGAGATCTGTCAGGCGGTCACATCAATACGAATCTCCACAATTTTTGTTTCATTTTTTGTAAGATTCATTTTAAATTTGTTTTGATTTTAATTCTATTTGTTATTGATTGATTGTGAGGTTCTTGATCAATTGTCTTAAATCGGTGTGTATAACTTACTGATTTATTTCATTCATCAATACGATTGACTATATTTGAAGTTTCTATTTGTCTTAACACAAGTTGTTTCCAAATGATTTTAACTATTTTTCGTTCACCCGCGGTCTCTGTCCTATATCAGGCTGATTTCCTTCAATTATCAAAGTATAATTCCCATCAACATAATATTTCTGATGGGAGTCTATTCTAAAACATCTCAACCCTCTCTCCTTCCTTACAGTTATTTTAGTGGCGATTGTGATCCTGTCCCGAGGAAGGTGCGGTCTCTCCAGATGTATCACTCGGTACCTGGTGTCCATGGCGGTGACGGATCTGCTGGTCATTATCACGGCTGTGATATTAAACCGGATTCCTGGTATTTATTTTCCGGGTAGTTTCCTGTCCATCACTCCTGTCTGTAGTCTGAGCATTACATTAATTTATATAGCCAGAGACAGTTCTGTCTGGTTAACGGTCGCTTTCACCTTTGATCGATTTGTGGCCATTTGTTGCCAGAATCTGAAAACAAAATACTGCACCGAGAGAACGGCGGCTGTTGTTATAGGAACGGTCTGTGCGCTGGGATGCTTCATCAATATTCCCTGGTACTTTATACACGAACCTATCTACATAATTAACAATGTCCCGTGGTATTGCAGACTGAAGGCCATCCGTTTTACTTCTCCTGTATGGGCAGCTTTTCAATGGAGTGACCGTGTTTTAACCCCGTGTGCCCCTTTCGTTCTGATTCTTCTGCTCAATGCTCTGACCGTCAGAAGCATTCTAGCGGCCAATAGAGCCCGCAGGAGACTCCGGGCCCACAGCAATGGAGAGAATCAGAGTGACCCGGAGATGGAGAGTCGGAGAAAGTCCATCGTTTTACTATTCGCCATCTCGGGTTGTTTCATCCTGTTGTGGATGACGTATGTTGCACAGTTCATACAGGAGCGATTTACAAATAATTATCAAATCCAAGGTTTCAATGACCCCAAATATATTCTCACAGAAAGTGCAAATATGCTTCAGCTCGTGAGTTGCTGCACAAACACGTTTATTTATGGAGTGACTCAGAGTAAATTCAGGGAGCAGTTAAAGATCATGGTGCAATATCCACTGAATGTAATAGGTAAATTAGTTCAATAATAAAAAGAATAAATTCCAGCAATAATTCTGCCTTTTGTGAATAGCCCGAGCCTGCATTACATATAGCAAAAGAAAAAAAAAATCACACTCCACCGCTGGATATGGATTAACAGGAACTGGAAACATTTCTCAGTTTTGTTGCCTTTGTACAGAAATCAACATCTATAGTACTGAAAAGATCAGATCCAAAAGGTGGAATGAGTCGAGTAGTGTTTTGGAACAGGGCAAGTGGCCTTACTGTAGCAGTGAGACAAACATCCCAATTTACTGACAGGTCGCCTTACTGTACCAGTGAGACAAACATCCCAATTTACTGACAGGTGACCTTACTGTACCAGTGAGACAAACATCCCAATTTACTGACAGGTGACCTTACTGTAGCAGTGAGACAAACATCCCAATTTACTGACAGGTCGCCTTACTGTACCAGTGAGACAAACATCCCAATTTACTGACAGGTCGCCTTACTGTACCAGTGAGACAAACATCCCAATTTACTGACAGGTGACCTTACTGTACCAGTGAGACAAACATCCCAATTTACTGACAGGTGACCTTACTGTACCAGTGAGACAAACATCCCAATTTACTGACAGGTCGCCTTACTGTACCAGTGAGACAAACATCCCAATTTACTGACAGGTCGCCTTACTGTACCAGTGAGACAAACATCCCAATTTACTGACAGGTGACCTTACTGTACCAGTGAGACAAACATCCCAATTTACTGACAGGTGACCTTACTGTACCAGAGAGACAAACATCCCAATTTACTGACAGGTGACCTTACTGTACCAGAGAGACAAACATCCCAATTTACCTACAGGGAGTTGTTTATAGGCCCTCTAACAGTAACCACAATGTAGGACAGGGTATACAGGAAGAAATAATGGTGGCTTGTGAGAAAGGAACAGCGATAATCAGGGGTGATTTTAATCTACATATAGATTGGAAGAATCTGATTGGCAAAGGTAGCCTGGAAGATGAGTTCATCGACTGCTTTCTGCACAGTTTCTTCGAGCAGCACGTTCTGCAGCCAAACAGAGAGCAGGCTATTCGAGATCTGCTAATGTGTAATGAGACAGGATTAATTAATGACCTCATTGTAAAGGAGCCTCCAGGTAGCAGTGATCACAATATGATTGAATTTCGCATTCAGTTTGAGGAAGAGAAGATTAAGTCTAAGACAAGTGTTTCAAACTTATATAATGGCAATTATGAGGGCATGAAGACAGAGCTGGTAAAAGTGAACTGAGAAATTAGGTTAAGGGATATGTCAGTAGAGATACAGTGGCAGACATTTAATGGGATATTTCATAACACTCAGCAAAGATACATTCCAGTGAGAAAGTAAGACTCTCGGGGAAGGACGTACCATCCGTGGCTAACTTAGGAAGTTAAAGATAGTATCAAATTGAAAGAAAAAGCATACAATTCGGCCAAGATTTGTGGCAGGTCTGAAGATTTGACAGAATATAAAAAACAGCAAAGAATGACGACATGATTAATAAGGAGGGAGAAATTAGAGTACGAGAGAAAGCTAGCTGGAAATATAAAAACAGTAAGAGTTTCGACAGGTATTTAAAAAGGAAAAGAGTAAGTAAAGTGAGCGTTGGTCCTCTAGAGAGTGAGTCTGGGGAAATAATAATGGAGAATAAGGAAATGGCGGATGAATTGAACAGATATTTTGCGTCCATCTTCACTGTAGAGGATACAAATAACATGCCAGAAATAATTGTGAATCAAGGGGTGAAAGGGAGGGAGGAACTTAAAACATTTACAATCACCAGGGAAAGGGTTCTGAAAAAATATTGGAACTTGAAGCTGACAAGTCCCCAGGTCCTGACGGACTTCATCCGAGGGTCTTAAAAGAAGTGGCTGCCGAGATAGTAGATGCATTGGTATTAATTTTCCAAAATTCCCTAGATTCTGAAAGGGACGCAAAAGATTGGAACACAGCGAATGTAACTCCTCTATTCAAGAAAGGAGGGAGACAGAAAGCCGGAAACTACAGGCCAGTTAGCTTAACATCTGTCATGGGGAAAATGCTAGAATCTATTATTAAGGAGGTTATAGCAGGGCACTTAGAAAATCTCAATGCAATCAGGCAGAGTCAAAACGGCTTTATGAAATGGAAATCGTGTTTGACTAATTTATTAGAGTTCTTTGAAGAAGTAACAAGCAAAGTGGATAAAGGGGATCCTGAGGATGTGGTGTACTTGGACATCCAGAAGGCTTTTGACAAGGTGCCACATCAAAGGTGACTACACAAAATAAGAACTCATGGTGTAGGGGGTAACATATTAGCATGGATAAAGGATTGGTTAGCTAACAGGAAACAGAGAGTAGGCATAAATGGGTCATTTTCAGATTGGCAAGACGTAACGAGTGGAGTGCCAAAGGGATCAGTGCTTGGGCCTCAACTATTTACAATCAATATCAATGACTTGGATGAAGGGACCGAATGTATGGTTGCTAAATTTGCTGATGACACAAAGGTAGGTAGGAAAGTAAGTCGTGAAGAGGACATAAGGAGTCTGCAAAGGGATACAGATAGGTTGAGTGAGTGGGCAAAAATTTGTCAGATGGAGTATAATGTGGGAAAATGTGAACTTGTCCACTTTGGCAGGAGGGATAGAAAAGCAGTATATTATATAAATGGAGAGAGATTTCAGAACTCTGAGGTACAGAGGGGTCTGGGTGTCCTCGTACATGAATCACAGAAAGTTAGTATGCAGGTACAGCAAGTGATTAGGAAGGCAAATGGAATGTTGCCATTTATTGCAAAGGGAATGGAATATAAAAGTCGAGATGTTTTGCTACAGTTGTACATGGTATTGGTCAGACCACATCTAGAATACTGTGTGCAGTTTTGGTCTCGTTATTTGAGAAAGGACATAATTGCTTTGGAGCCGGTTCAGAGAAGGTTCACTCGACTGATTCCTGGGATGAGGGGGTCTTATGAGGAAAGGTTGGACAAGTTGGGCCTGTATACACTGGAGTTTTGAAGAATGAGAGGTGATCTTATTGAAACATATAAGATCCTGAGGGGACCAGAAGGGGTCGATGCTGAGAGGATGTTTCCTCTTGTGGGAGAGACTAGAACTAGGGGCCACAGTTTAAAAACAAGGGGTCTCCCATTTAAAACGGAGATGAGGAGAATTTTTTTCTCTCAGAGGGTCGTGAGTGTGTGGAACTCCCTTCCCCAGAGAGCGGTGGAGGCAGGGTCATTGAATATTTTTAAGGCTGAGTTCGATAGGTTCCTGATTAACAAGGGAGTCAAAGGTGAGAGGAGGGAGACGGGAAAGTAGGGTTGAGGCTAAAACCAGATCAGCCATGATATTATCATGGAGGGGACGAATGGCCGACTCCTGTTCTCTATTCATATGTTCATATGTTGGGTGACCTTACTGTACCAGTGAGACAAATATCCCAATTTACTGACATGTGACTAAATGTATCATTGAGACAAACATCCCAATTTACTGTCAGGTGACCTTACTGTACCAGTGAGACAAACATCCCAATTTACTGACAGGTGACCTTACTGTACCAGAGACAAACATCCCAATTTACTGACAGGTAACCTTACTGTACCAGAGACAAACATCCCAATTTACTGACAGGTGACCTTACTGTACCAGTGAGACAAACATCCCAATTTACTGATAGGTGACCTTACTGTACCAGAGACAAACATCCCAATTTACTGACAGGTGACCTAACTGTACCAGTGAGACAAACATCCCAATTTACTGACAGGTGACATTACTGTGCCAGTGAGACAAACATCTCAATTTACTGACAGGTGACCTTACTGTACCAGTGAGACAAACATCCCAATTTACTGATAGGTGACCTTACTGTACCAGAGACAAACATCCCAATTTACTGACAGGTGACCTTACTGTACCAGTGAGACAAACATCCCAATTTACTGACAGGTGACCTTACTGTACCAGTGAGATTAACATCTCAATTTACTGACAGGTGACCTGACTGTACACAGTGAGACAAACATCCCAATTTACTGACAGGTGACCTTACTGTACCAGTGAGACAAACATCCCAATTTACTGACAGGTGACCTTACTGTACCAGTGAGACAAACATCACAATTTACTGACAGGTGACCTTACTGTACCAGAGACAAACATCCCAATTTAATGACAGGTGACCTTACTGTACCAGAGACAAACATCCCAATTTACTGACAGGTGACATTACTGTACCAGTGAGACAAACATCCCAATTTAATGACAGGTGACCTTACTGTACCAGTGAGACAAACATCCCAATTTACTGACAGGTGACCTTTCGAAGCGCAGAATCTGGTCACCGCCTTGCTTTCTGGGACATTTTGAAATTCCTCAGTCTCTTGAGAAGAGATTTGCCAGTGCTGGACCTTGAGTTTCCCCTGTTCTCGGCGGGATCTTCATCAGTGGTTGAACCCCAAGTCTGCCCCAAACTCACACTGGTTTGGTCCAATGAGTGTGTTCAGGTATTAAGTTTCGAACAATGATTGATTGTTTAACAAATCTGCAATAAAGCTGCTAATTTTCTCGTGTTGAATTGATCCTGTGGATGTTTTCTGGTCCTGGGGAGTCCATTGATTTGGTCTCAGTGAAGTAACATGGTTCATAATTCGTTAATATTCTCTCTGAGCAGGGTTTGTACTGTAATGATTCATCGCAATCCCGACCAGAGGGAATAATCATCAACGCTTTGCAGATATCTCCACATATTGTGAGCAATGGATTTCCCGCCCTCTTCCACATTATGTGGAATAACTCACCATTTCAAACAGTTCCAACTCTTCAGGAAAATTCATTTTGGACATTTATCTGCGCCTGCGCTAACTCCTGCACCAAGATGGCGTCTGGCGCACGTCACGCTGGAAATGTACGTTTGCATCCATGACGCCATCTTTGATGTCGGAGAGGCCGTGCAGCGCCGAATTCAGCTCCCATAGAAATTTACGACACAGCAGAAGGCAATTCGTCCCATCGTGCCCGTCCCATCCGAAATAGAGCTGTCCAGCTCAATCCCACTTTCTAGCAGTTGATCCGTAGCCCTGTAGGTTACGGCACTTCAAATGCTTACCTCTGTCCTGTGTTAATGAGTTGAGGGTTTCTGCCTCTACCACCCTTTCAGGCAGTGAGTTCCAAACCCGCACCACCCTCTGGGTGCAAAGATATCTCCTCAGCTCCCCTCTGATCCTTCTACCAATTACTTTAAACCTATGCCCCTGGCTACTGATACACGGACTTCAAGGGTTAAGTTACGAGGAGAGATTACACAAATTGGGGTTGTATTCTCTGGAGTTTCGAAGGTTAAGGGGTGATCTGATCGAAGTTTATAAGATATTAAGGGGAACGGATAGGGTGGATAGAGAGAAACTATTTCCGCTGGTTGGGGATTCTAGGAGTAGTGGGCACAGTCTAAAAATTAGAGCCAGACCTTTCAGGAGCGAGATTAGAAAATATTTCTACACACAAAGGGTTGTAGAAGTTTGGAACTCTCTTCCGCAAACGACAATTGATACTAGCTCAATTGCTAAATTTAAATGTGAGATAGATATCTTTTTGGCAACCAAAGGTATTAAGGGATATGGGCCAAAGGCAGGTATATGGAGTTAGATCACAGATTAGCAATGGAGCAGGCACGAGGGGCTGAATCGCCTACTCCTGTTCCCACCTTCCTATGTTCCTTTCTGTTCAGGGAAATTGGTCCTCGCTATCCACTCTATCTAGTCCTATCATAATTGTATGTTCCTCAATTAAATCTCCCCTCAGCCTTCTTTGTTCCACAGAAAACAGCCCCAGCCTATCCAATCGTTTCTCAGAGCTAAAATTCTCCAGCCTTGGCAACATCCTCGTCAATCTCTTCTGTACCCTCTCTCTCGTGCAATCTTTCCTGTCATGTCATGACCAGAACTGCACACAGTACTCAAGCTGTGGCCTAACCAATGTTTCATAGAGTTCCGCCATAACGTCCCTACTCTTATATTCTATGCCTTGGCTAATAAAGGAAAATATCCCGTATGTCTTTTCAACCACCTTATCAAAGTGTCCTGCTACCTTCATGGATCTGTGGACATGCACTCCAAGGTCCCTCACTTCCTCTACACCTCTCAGTATCCTCCCATTTATTGTGTATTCCCTTGCCTTGTTTACCCTTCCGAAATGCATAACCTCAGACTTCTCTGGATTGAATTCCAATTGCCACTTTTCTGCCCATCTGACCAGTCCATTGATATCTTCCTGCAGTCGACAGCTTTCTTCCTCACTATCAACCACACGGCCAATTTTTTGTATCATCTGCAAACTTCTTCAGCCCAAAGAGTGCTCAGGCCAATTTTAACAATCTTACGCTTTCCCAGAAAACGGAATAAAGCAGCTGAACGTGGGGAGAGACTGATAATTATTGATATCATGGAGAAAGGAACCAATATTATATTTATACATAGAGTAAAATATATGTAGATATCAAGTATATTAACATTCATAATGGATGAAACATTACAATATTGCCTGTATCGTGTAAAGGAGAAGGTTCCATGGGGACAGGTCCCTACAGACCAATCTCCATTATCAATAAAAGTCAATGCTTCCTGTGAAATACGCCTACAGACCCATCTCCCTTATCCTGCAAAGGACTTGGGGTCCGGTGGACAGACCCGTACAGACCCATCTCCCTTATCCTGTTAAGGACTTGGGGTCCCGTGGACGGACCCGTACAGACCCATCTCCCTTATCCTGTTAAGGACTTGGGGTCCCGTGGACGGACCCGTACAGACCCATCTCCCTTATCCTGCAAAGGACTTGGGGTCCCGTGGACAGACCCGTAGAGACTCATCTCCATTATCCTGCAAAGGACTTGGGGTCCCGTGGACAGACCCGTGCAGACCCATCTCCCTTATCCTGTTAAGGACTTGGGGTCCCGTGGACAGACCCGTACAGACTCATCTCCATTATCCTGCAAAGGACTTGAGGTCCCGTGGACGGACCCGTACAGACTCATCTCCCTTATCCTGCAAAGGACTTGGGGTCCCGTGGACAGACCCGTACAGACTCATCTCCATTATCCTGCAAAGGACTTGGGGTCCCGTGGACGGACCCGTGCAGACTCATCTCCATTATCCTGCAAAGGACTTGGGGTCCCGTGGACAGACCCGTACAGACCCATCTCCATCATCCTGCAAAGGACTTGAGGTCCCGTGGACGGACCCGTACAGACTCATCTCCCTTATCCTGCAAAGGACTTGGGGTCCCGTGGACAGACCCGTACAGACCCATCTCACTTATCCTGTAACAGACAAAGGTTCATGTTGACAGACTCATACAGGAGCAACTCCCTTATCCTGTAAAAGACCAGGGTTCCCGGGGACAGGCCACAACAGATCCATCTTCCGTTTCCTGCACAGGGTACGGGTTCCTGTGGACTGAATGGCCACAACAGAACCCTCGACCTTAAACTATAAGGAACAAGGGTGCCTGGGGACAGCTCTCTATCGACCATTCTCCCTTACCGTTTAACAGGCAAAGCTTCCTCTGAACACACCCCTGCCCACCGATTCCCTTTTCCTGCACAAGCCTCCTATCCCCAGATAAGCTGCCAATTTTTTTTATTCGTTCATGGGATTTGGGCGTCGCTGGCGAGGACAGCATTTATTGCCCGTCCTTAATTGCCCTTGAGAAGGTGGTGGTGAGCTGCCTTCTTGAAATTATAGACCAGTTAGCCTAACATCTGTGGTGGGTAAAATTTTGGAGTCTATTATTAAGGAGACAGTAGCAGAACATTTGGATAAACATAATTTAATAGGACAAAGTCAACATGGCTTTACGAAGGGGAAGTCATGTCTCACAAATTTGCTTGAGTTCTTTGAGGACATAACGTACAGGATGGATAAAGGGGAACCAGTTGACGTAGTGTATTTAGACTTCCAGAAGGCATTCGACAAGGTGCCACATAAAAGATTATTGCTCAAGATAAAGAATCACTGGATTGGGGGTCATATTCTGGCATGGGTGGAGGATTGGTTATCTAACAGGAAGCAGAGAGTTGGGATAAATGGTTCATTCTCGGACTGGCAACCAGTAGCCAGTGGTGTTCCGCAGGGGTCGGTGCTGGGTCCCCAACTCTTTACAATCTATATTAACGATTTGGAGGAGGGGACCGAGTGTAACATGTCAAAGTTTGCAGATGACACAAAGATGGGACGGAAAGTGTAGAGTGAGGAGGACATAGAAAACCAACAAGGGGGATATAGACAGGCTGGGTGAGTGGGCGGAGATTTGGCAGATGCAATACAATATTGGAAAATGTGAGGTTATGCACTTTGGCAAGAAAAATCAGAGACCAAGCTATTATCTTAATGGCGAGAAACTGGAAAGTACTGCAGTACAAAGGGATCTGGGGGTCCTCGTGCAAGAAAATCAAAAAGTTAGTATGCAGGTGCAGCAGATGATCAAGAAGGCCAACGGAATGTTGGCTTTTATTGCTTGGGGGATAGAATATAAAAACAGGGAGGTATTGCTGCAGTTATATAAGGTATTGGTGAGACCGCACCTGGAATACTGCATACAGTTTTGGTGTCCATACTTAAGAAAAGACATACTTGCTCTCGAGGCAGTAAAAAGAAGGTTCACTCGGTTAATCCCGGGGATGAGGGGGCGGACATATGAGGAGAGGTTGAGTAGATTGGGACTCTACTCATTGGAGTTCAGAAGAATGAGAGGCGATCTTATTGAAACCTATAAGATTGTGAAGGGGCTTGATCGGGTGGATGCGGTAACGATGTTCCCAAGGATGGGTGAAACTAGAACTAGGGGGCATAATCTTAGAATAAGGGGCTGCTTTTTCAAAACTGTGATGAGGAGAAACTTCTTCACTCAGATGGTAGTAGGTCTGTGGAATTTGCTGCCCCAGGAAGCTGTGGAAGCTACATCATTAAATAAATTTAAAACAGAAATAGACAGTTTCCGAGAAGTAAAGGGAATTAGGGGTTACGGGGAGCGGGCAGGAAATTGGACATGAATTTAGATTTGAGGTTATGATCAGATCAGCCATGATCTTATTGAATGGCGGAGCAGGCTCGAGGGGCCGATTGGCCTACTCCTGCTCCTATTTCTTCTGTTCTTATGTTCTTATGTAACCGCTGCAGTCCGTGTGGTGAAGGTTCTCCCACAGTGCTGTTCGGAAGGGAGTTCCTGGATTTTGACCCATGAAGAAACGGCGATATATTTCCAAGTCGGGATGGTGTGTGACTTCGAGGGGAACGTGCAGGTGGTGTTGTTCCCATGTGCCTGTTGCCCTTGTCCTTCTAGGTGGTAGAGGTCGCGGGTTTGGGAGGTGCTGTCGAAGAAGCCTTGGCGAGTTGCTGCAGTGCATCCTGTGGATGGTACACACTGCAGCCACAGTGCGCCGGTGGTGAAGGGAGTGAATGTTTAGGGTGGTGGATGGAGTGTCAATCAAGCGGGCTGCTTTGTCCTGGATGGTGTCGAGCTTCTTGAGTGTTGTTGGAGCTGCACTCATCCAGGCAAGTGGAGAGTATTCCATCACACTCCTGACTTGTGCCTTGTAGATGGTGGAAAGGCTTTGGGGAGTCAGGAGGTGAGTCACTCGCCGCAGAATACCCAGCCTCTGACCTGCTCTCGTAGCCACAGTATTTATACGGCCGGTCCAGTTAAGTTTCTGGTCAATGGTGACCCCCAGGATGTTGACGGTGGGGGATTCGGCGATGGTAATGCCGTTGAATGTCAAGGGGAGGTGGTTAGACTCTCTCTTGTTGGAGATGGTCATTGCCTGGCACTTGTCTGGCGCGAATGTTACTTCCACTTATGAGCCTGGATGTTGTCCATGTCTTGCTGCATGCGGGAACGGACTGATTCAATTGTGTTAAATCAGCCTCCTCTGGTTTCCTTCCTGGCAGTGGCAATAGTTTCGCCCTATCTTCTCTATCAAAACATCTCGACATTTTCGACACCTCCTTTAAACCTTCATGGAAACATAGAATCCTAGAAAAGTTACAGCACGGAAGGAGGCCATTTGTTCCATCTCTCAGCAAGAACAATCCAGCTAGTCCCAATCCCGCACCCTATCCCCATAGCCCGGCATTTTTTCCCTTCAAGTACTCATCCAGTTCCCGTTTGAAGGCCATGATTGAATCTGCCTCCACCACCCCCTCGGGCAGTGCATTCCAGATCCTAACTACTAGCTGTGTAAAAAAGTTTTTCCTCATGTCGCCTTTGGTTCTTTTGCCAATCACCTTAAATCTGTGTCCTCTGGTCCTTCACCCTTCCACCAATGGGAACAGTTTCTCTCTATCTACTCTGTCCAGACCCTTCATGATTTTGTGCAACTCGATCAAATCTCCTCACAATCGTCTCTGCTCTGAGGAGAACAGCCCCAGCTTCTCCAGTCTATCCACGTAACTGAAGTCCCTCATCCCTGGAACCAATGCAGTAAATATTTTCTGCAGCCTCTCAAAGGTCTTTACATCCTTCCTAATGTTTGGTGCTCAGAAATGGACACAATTGAACACAAGTGGAGACCTAACCAGTGATTTATCAAAGTTTACCATAACTTTAACGGAAATGAAAACGGGGAGAGATGTAAATTCTCTATCACCCGTTTTACACTTTCGCTCAAATTCAAGATCTAACTGAAATGGGTGACGGTGAAATTGGTTTTGGGGATGGCGCAAAACGGGCGATTTTCTTTTCCATTGACCCCTAATGGAGGAGAAAATCGGAAAACGTGTAAAACAGGCGGCCGATTCGCTGCCGCCTGAGACCAATTTCACTCCCTTGCTTCCCTCTGCTGTTTGTTCAATTCCCCGTGTTGCAAACAACGGAGGCACGTTTACAATGTCCATTTCTTTTTCCCAATGTATCTCGGATCATTATTTCTGTCTCTTTCTGTCCCTCCAGTCCCATCCTTTCATACTTTAAAACATTTCTATTCTCTCACCCCTAACTTGGGTCAATCTATTTATTAAGGACCCACTTTTTCAAGTCTTTCTTGGTAATTGTATCTCATCATATGAAGCAGCATCCGAGTGAATCTGTGCCGATTGCCTCAGTATCTTTCCTGTAGTATGGAGCCCAATACTGCACACCGTATTTTAACAGAACTTTTATGAAGGTTTTTAATAAGCTCATCATTACCTCTCGGTTTTTATTTTCTACACTTCTTCAGATAAAACCTCGTGGTTTATGTCCCTCTTAATTAGGAATTCCTTTCATTGTTTAATAAAATCTGCTATTTTTCCTCTATTTTGCAGTGATGATGAAGTGAAAACATTCAAAAGTTGCAAATGACCAACGAGTGTAAAGAGCATTGGACACGTGCAGGCCCTTGGTCAGGACCTCGCCAGTTCTGATGAAGTGCACGCGAGCGAAGCCATAATCTGTTTTTTGGTCTTTACAAATATTTCCTGCCTTAGCGCTCTTATTTGCACTTTCATTTCAGTGGGTTTGGATTCATTCCAGTTACCTTCCTTTTTATTATTATTGCACTAATTTCCGCCTTTATGTTGAATCAATATCTACGATGCACCGATCCACTTCCAATGGGTTTGCTGACAGAGACAATAGTAGTGTGTATAATGAAAGACATGAATCTATAAATTAAATACACACAGATTTTGTAAATCAATGTAAATCTCTAAGGGGAACAATCTCAGATACCAGATGTTAAAGGGGCGGGGGAGTGAGACTAGCTGGATTGCTCTTGCATAGAGCCAGCACGGACTCGATGGGCCGAATGGCCTCCTTCCGAGCTGTAAACTTTCTATGATTCTATGTTGATTTTTCATGAATTTATTAAATCCAGTTTCTAACCCAATAATTAAATGTATCGAGTAAGTTCACTTTAGTGATTTTTTAATTTATAGAATAATTATTAATTGAGTGACTCACGTTCATTGTGAAATAACGTGAATAGTTTACTTACCGGAGAGACCATCGCTGAGGTGCCATTGCTTTGTGCCAATGGGTGGCCTGATCTGAGAGGTCGCTGTTCGGCAGAGATGGTTAAAGGTCGGAGGGTGGGAGGGAGGATTCGCTGCTGGTTTGTTCAACACATTACAAAACCGCGGTAGATAACCGAGGTGAGGCGGATTTAACAGGGAAAGAGATTAGGCTGACGGGACTCAGGATCGGAGTTTACGGCATAATGAACATGGAAGGAATCGGAGCAGTAGGCATACATTCGGGGAGCAGAGAAAGGGCTTGAATCTGCCTTTAGGTTGAGAGTATAACACCTAGTCTAGTCGTAGGCTGCTTGAACAAAGCAAGGTTTTGCAAAGATGTCTTTTAAAAAGGTGAAGGCATTAATAGCTAGATGTCTTTACAGAAGCAATGGATAAGATCGATGTTTAAGTCATGTACATTTTACGTTTAGCTCTAAATGTGTCGTTCTAACGTTTTAGTGATAGATGAAGTTTACATATTGACCAATAAGCTGCAAGAAATTTGCAGCTGAAAATATATTTGCATCTAATTAAGTGTGACAGAAACCTCTGAGCGAAATGAGACACAGAAAGTGTGATGAATGGGAAATTCACATGGCAGGTAGGGGACCCTATATTCAGAGGCCTCAATCCAAGAATTGCATTGGGACATCCATTTGGTGACCCGGGGATCGCCAGCCCGATGCTAATGTGACCAAAGCCTCAAAATCACGGTCGCCTCTTCTCCGCGGTTCCTGGCAGGCGCGCTCCACCCGCTGGTCGCCCAAAAGTCAAAATCGAGCCCGGAGTAAAGAACGAATGTTGGTGATAAAATTGGATTTTGGTTTCAGCGATTCGGCGGCAAATTTTAAACCATGCCTGATTTTGACTCCGCCCATTTTGCACCAGCCCGGAGATATATTTCACCACCTAGATTTGGTCTTGACTACCTGGGGTCGATTTTGACACTTGGGCGACGAGCGGTGAAGCAGGCTGGCCCATGGGACCGACAGCAAGGACCTCAGGCACCGAGAGCCACGATTTGCATATTCAAAGCTGTCTACCGCCTAAAACGGTGAGTGCTCCAGGCGTCTCTTAGTACAGTCACCCGAGTTACGCTCTCTCTCGTCGGCTGAGTGGGTGAAAGGATATCCATCCAAACTCATTATCCAGGCAACTTGTTACATGATACTGCAAAACGGCCTGTTGTGGTATCAAAGTCTGATCCCCATCTTTTTCGGTCCGCAAAGACATATCGGAAACCCCCTAACATCAGTCCCACATCAACATATGGGTAAAGCATTACCCGTGTACCATCATACGGGGTACACCAGAACTACTGGCAACCTGTTTCTGTGTACAGGCCGGACAGTAGGACCCTGGAGCGTGAGTTAACATTAGCAAACTGGCTAAGATTACTGGAAAGATGGCTCCAAGCCCAATAGGGTAGTTGAGTGTCTATGGTTTGTTGTAGCCACATTTTATAGCCATCTATGAAAGCTCAATTTCGAGACAGACCACAGCCCAGGATATCTTTAAAGAATCCGGAGTAAATGATCTCCACTTTATCCCATAAATCTTGTGATTCAGTAGTTGCCATATTTACAAGCTCATGAGCCAGGCCTGATTCAGCCCCGAACGCACTTTTGATGAATGTAAGGAATCTTACAACACCAGGCCATAGTCCAACAATTTTATTTTAAAATCACAAGCTTTCGGAGATTATCCCCTTCGTCAGGTGAATGAATGAAAGGTTCTCAAATCGCATATCTTATATTAGGCTGGGACATCATCACACCAATCAAAAAGTGTCGTTGGTATTCAAACAGGCCAGTCACGGAGAACAGTACGTCCCAGTACACTGAATATACATTGTGTCAATTACACAGACAGAGAGAAAGAGACCCAAATGGCAGTAAGAGAGAGAGAGTATTAAAAACAGATAACTTTTTCTTCCCTTTTGCTGGTGGGGTTACGTGTAGCGTGACATGAACCCAAGATCCCGGTTGAGGCCGTCCTCATGGGTGCGGAACTTGGCTATCAATTTCTGCTCGACGATTTTGCGTTGTCGTGTGTCTCGAAGGCCGCCTTGGAGAACGCTTACCCGAAGATCCGTGGCTGAATGTCCTTGACTGCTAAAGTGTTCCCCAACTGGGAGGGAACCCACCTGTCTGGCGATTGTTGCGCGGTCCTGGCAAACATTTATCCCTCGATGGTGTCCTGGCAAACATTTATCCCTCGACACTGCGACAACGGATGAACGGACACCGCGCAACAATCGCCAGACAGGAGGGTTCCCTCCCAGTCGGGGAACACTTCAGCAGTCAAGGACATTCAGCCACCGATCTTCGGGTAAGCGTACTCCAAGGCGGCCTTCGAAACACACGACAACGCAAAATCGTCGAGCAGAAATTGATCGCCAAGTTCCGCACCCATGAGGACGGCCACAACCGGGATCTTGGGTTCATGTCACGCTACACGTAACCCCACCAGCAAAAGGGAAAAAAAGTTATCTGTTTTTAATACTCTCTCTCTCTCTTACTGCCATTTGGGTCTCTTTCTCTCTGTCTGTGTAATTGACACAATGTATACTCAGTGTACTGGGACGTACTGTTCTCCGTGACTGGCCTGTTTGAACACCAACGACACCTTTTGATTGGTGTGATGGTGTCCCAGCCTAATATAAGATATGCGATTTGAGAACCTTTCACTCATTCACCTGACGAAGGGGACAATCTCCGAAAGCTTGTGATTTTAAAATAAAATTGTTGGACTATAACCTGGTGTTGTAAGATTCCTTACATTTGTCCACCCCAGTCCATCACCGCTAACTCCACACCATGGCACTTTTGATGGGTTGGGCCATTGATTGTACATCTTTCCCCAATGCTTGTAGTTTGTTTGCTAGGACCTTATGACTCAGAGCATTAAGGAATGCCGCTCCAAGTCCTACTCCGGCCGCTAGGATGTCTAGAATGTCACGTTTTACAAGGACAGGGACAGGGAACAATTCTTATATTTCTGCGACACGTCAAACAAAGAAAATGGATAAGAAACGTGCACTATTTTCCAACTCATAACTTGATAAAATGTACGATTCAGGTGGAACTTCGGAACAATAGGACCTGGCCTGATCTGGGCCGTGCGCATATCACGTGGAGGAATTCTTGTGTCACTTCCCAGTGCAGGAGTGGTCTCGGCATCCACAGGGCAGGGCAAACGGTTCACCGAGATATAGAAACCGACATCCTGCTGTTCCACACAAGCCTTTCGGAACAGTGGAAATGTTACATGTAACCTCCCAATGTTGCCTGTGCACGTATGTAAAGGAAGTCCACAGATGTTCACGGCAAGTTGAAAATGTTGAAGCAGATGTTCATTGATGGTTGAACAGATGGACGGGTATGAGGCTTCTTTCTGAAGCTACCATGCAGTGAGCAAGACACTGAGGATGGTTCTATAATAAGACAGTCACACCAGACCACTGATGTCACTCCACATGGAGGCCCAGCCCATTTTGTGAAATGCCTCATAATAAACGTTTTCTTGTAACCAGTCATAGTGGCTCCTACGTTCATCACTGCACCACTTAATAAACTGTAGCTGCGACACGCTCTCCTCCTTCTTCGAACATGTATCTAGCCTGAATCGTTAATAAATTTACACAGAAAGCACCCTGGCGCAAAGATAACGGTAATATAATATCGTCCCCGCATTTCATTCCTGGAAGGATCTTTAATCTGCTGTCCACAACTCATCCACTGATTCTCAAAACCTTTCACCGAGCCATTATACCAGCACAAAGTATCATTTCGGTTCACATCGGTAAAAGCAGTCCTGCGGATACAGGGCTCGGTTTGGACGCAGACAAAAGTTTCTTGCGTACAAATGGACACTAAGGGCGCTAAATTGGGCCATGCAGAGCCCATTGTTTTTGCCCCATGCGGCCTCTCGAACATCCAAGATGGCATCTTGGCTGTTCACGCAGGTTTCCAGCATGACGTGTGCCGGACGCCATCTTGGTACAGGTATTAGCGCATGCGCACCTACCGAACGCCGGAAGCATGTAAAGCAGGGAGAAAATGCGTGCAATCAGCGTGCAATGCTGATTTAAAGTGATCGACAACAATTGTGGACCTTAACGCCCAATTCAACGCACAGTCTTAATCACGCATGTGTCTTAGAGTAACTGGAGGGCCCCCTACTAGCGCTATTTAAAGGGACCATGCAGGATTTACAGGTTAGTTGCTGGATTATTGCTTCTGGCTGCTGGTGGAATGGGAAGTGTTTTTTGTAGCTCCTATACTTACTGAGAGTTCCGAGAGTACATTTGAGAGTGGTTTGGCAGGTACTGCCTTACGGTTTGGAAAGTTGCAATCGTGGTTGAACAGTATTCCAGGCAACCATGGGTGGTCTGCTGTGGCTTCCGCTGGGCATTGAGCACAGCAGGTCAAGCTGCAAGGAGAGGGAGGGCGAGGAGGCGCAGAGCACTGAGCTGGAGGCCGTATCCAATGAGGGCCGTCCTGGATTCAATTTTAGAAAATGAAGATGGACGGGTGGAAGGAGTATCAGTGGGAGAGCATTTTGGTGGTCGTGATCATAATTCAGTTAGATTTAGCATAGTTACGGAAAAAGACAAAATAGAACAGATGTTAAAGTTCTCAATCGAGGAAAGTCCAATTTTCCTAAGCTGAGAAGTGATTTAGCAAAAGTGAATTGGAAACAGCTACATGAAGGTAAATCAGTGTCAGAGCAGTGGGAGGCGTTCAATGGGGAGATTCAAGGGGTTCAGAGTAAACATGTTCCCACAACTGCCAAACCTAGAGCCCCCTGGATGACAAGGAACATACAGGGTAAGATAAGGCAGAAAAGGGAAGCTTATGTCAGACACCGAGATCTCAATACTGCAGAAAGCCTAGAGGAGTATGGAAAGTCCAAGGGTGAAATTAAAAAGGAAATTAGGAAAGCAAAGAGAGGACATGAAAAAATATTGGCAAGTATAATCAAGGAAAACCCAAAGATGTCTAATAAATACAGAAAGAGCAAGAGGATAACTCAGGAAAGAGTAGGGCCTATTAGAGACCACAAAAGTAACTTATGTGTGGAGGCAGAAGATGTGGGTATAGTTCTTGATGGATACTTTGCTTCTGTCTTCACAAAAGAGGGAGACGATGCAGACATTGTAGTTAAGGAGGAGGAGTGTGAAATATTGAATGGGATGGGCTTAGTGAGAGAGGAAGTATTAAGGGGATTAGCATCTTTGAAAGTCGATAAATCACCAGGCCCAGGTGAAATGTATCTCAGGCTGTTAAAAGAAGCAAGGGAGGAAATAGCGGCGGCTCTGACCATCATTTTCCAATCCTCACTCGATACAGGCATGGTGTCAGAGGATTGGAGGACTGCTAACGTTGTACCATTGCTTAAAAAGGAAGCGAAAGATGGACCGAGTAATTACAGGGCAGTCAGAAAAACCACGCACACGTGCACAGCAGGCCTATCATGAGACCCATGGTGCCACACAGAACATCATAGAGCAGAGCATAGGCCTCCTCAAACAACGCTTCCGCTGCCTGGACTGGTCTGGAGGAGCACTGCAGTAGTCCGCTGAGCGGGCGGGCAGATTTGTGGTGGTCTGCTGGATGCTGCACAGTCTCGCCATCATGGGGGGCCAGCCTTTGCCACCAATGATCGGAGAAGACCCTGAGCCAGAGAAGGAGGAGGAGGCTGAGGAGGAGGAGGAGGAGGAGGAGGAGGAGGGGGAGTAGCCAGAAAAGGAAATGGAGGAAGACGCAAGGGTCCAAGAGGGATCACACGCCTTGTCTGCAAGGGCTCTGCGTGCTCGCCTGATCCGTGCCCACTATCAATAAATTGAACTACATCTCCCAACTCACCAACAGTCCTGCACTCCCCACCTTTCCGCTCCCACAAGACAATTACATCACCCTCCATCTGATTACACATTGGTTTCCCTCTCATCTCATCACACAAATAAAAACCACCACCAAATGAAAATTCAAAGTCACATTTATCAATGAATAAATGAAATTATGGAAACAGAAAAGAACTATTCACCCTTATGCATTCCCTTAGTGTCTGTTGTTGGTGTGCCTTTACCGATCCTATTGCTCCTACGAGGTGCTTCCCCAGTGGCTGGAGCATGGGTGGTAGAAGGCTGCTGGCCTTCAATGGAGGAGCGTGCAGATGGCCTTGGAGGACAACCTCGAGCAGCTCTGGAGTGGGAGGGCCCAGCTTCAGACTGCACCATCTCAGCATGGAATGCAGCAGTCTGGCCTGGCTAGCCGATAGGCAACAACAAGGGCACTGGCGGAGTGGCAGGGGTGGGAGCAGGGATGCTGTCATCCAGGTACGACTGCCATGGCGTCACTGCCACTCTCCCGGGGTGGCGCTACAGCAATCCTGGTGATCAGCTGGAGAACGGATTGTTGGAGTGCTGTGACACTCTGAAAGCCCCAACAGTGGTCTCCAGATCCACGATAGCAGCAGTCTGAGCTTCTATTGCAGCAGTCGGAGCAGCAACTATAGCTTGCAGGCCTTTGATGACACCGATTTGTGCTGCAATGGAAGCCGTGACATCGGTCATCAGACGCTGCATCATGGTGGGTTCCACAGGTGCGCTGATGGAGGTGACCACCCGTTCCATGTTGGAAAGGATGGGCTCCAAGCTCTGCGCAAAGCCCTGCGCCAAGTTGGAGCTGGGCTCCTCCATGTCCCTTCTCATTGTGCACAGGCTTTCTGGCAGGCTTTCCAGTGCCCCAAGCATTTGTTGGTGTACGCCCATCAGAAGTCTTCTGTAGCCTGGCCCATCAAAGTCCTCAACTGACTCTTCTGCAGCAGAACTAGTGAGCGACCTCGACCTTTGGCGAACTGTGGTATCCATTCCCCCCGCCCAGGCTCCTGCACACTTGTGCCCATTATCTCACCACATGTAGATCCCACCTCTAAACTCGCCTCTAAACAACGCACGGTGTCAGTCTTGAGCTGGTGGAAGTAAGTGTCAGATCGAGTGATGGTGTGACTTCAGCGTTCCCCTCCTCCTCCCCCTCCTCCTCCTCCTCGGGTGCCGCCACGTGTTCTTGGGCATCTGCAGTCACAAAGGGAAACAGGTTGAGTTGTGGAGAGGGGAGAGGAGCAAATAAGACCTGCGTACCGACAGCATCTGCAGCACGTGAGTCAGAAAAGATTATGGGAGGAGGGAGGTGTGGGAAACGAGAAGGAGCATTAGATATGCAGAGACCTCCTTGACCGGGACCTCCAGCACGGCACGTTGTCACGACTGCAGCGACGGCCCGCCCAACGATCCGAAGCACTGCCTCCTCTCGGGGAGTGAGGACATGCAGACGTGCCTACCCATCCTCAGGTCTCTCCTGCTGCCGGCTGTTATGTGCCACCTTCTCCTGCAAGACAGAGGACAGTGTGTCAGTGAGTCTCCTGCAAGGTGAGTGGGTGATGTGCCTGTCATGGTCGAATAGCTGCCAGTGTGTGTTACCAAGTGTCAAGTGGAATATCCAACCAACTGCACCACTGATCCATGCATCACAGCCCCCATCACCCATTCACCAACAAACACTTCCCATCCTTACTAATGCTACACTTGGCATGTTGCATCTCACCCACACAAGTGTGGTACTCAGTGCAGGTGAGATGCAGCATGCCAAGTGCAGCATTGCGTATGGATGAGTAGTGATTGTTGGTGAATGGGCGACGGGGACTATGATACGTAGCAGTGGTGCAGTTGATAGGATTAGCCACTTGACACATGCTTTCACATGCATGGTGCAATGCTCCTGGCATTCACCTCCTGTGCTGCAGCCCGCCAATGCCTGCGGAGCGGCAGACTGGAGGGTCTCCACCCACCCTGCGGTTACACATTGGCCCTACTTTCGTCCATCCCTTGCACCAGGGCCTCCAGTGCATCATCCTAGAAGCGTGGGACCCTCTCTCTCGCTGGTCCTGCCATCCTTCTGGCTATCTTTCTCTCTTCCTACTGGACTGTGCATGTCCCATTTAAAATGTGCGCCTGCACTATTAAGAGGTGCAGGCTGCCGACGACGTGCGCTGAACGGCCCAATTTAGCGCCGACCCTGTCCAGATGGGATACATCACAGGTTGCTAAGGGAAATTAGAGTGGAAATAGCGGAGGTTCTGGCCACAATCTTCCAACACTTCGAGTGGGTGCCAGAAAATTGGAAGGTTGCAAATGTTACACCCCTGTTCAAAAATGGGGAGAGGGATAAAACCGGCAACTATAGGCTGGTCAGCTTAACTTCGGTTGTCAGGAAACTTTCAGAGGCCATGGGCGCGAAATTGGGCATCTAAGATGGCGTCTTGGATGCGCACGCACGTTTCCTGCGTGACGTGCTCCAGACGCCATCTTGGGATAGGTGTTAGCGCAGGCGCAGTTAACGAATGCTGCACTCATGTAAAGTAGGGAGAAAATGAACAACGCTGATTTAAAGTGATCGACACCATTTTGGGACTAAACGCTCAACTCAACGCACAGTCTTAACCACGACCACCATGACGTGTCTGAGAGTGCCTGGAGGACCCCCTATCAGCGCTATTTGAAGGGACTATGCACGATTGACAGGTTAGTGACTGGATTATTTCTTGTGGATGCCCACACATTTACAACTGTTTTTGGAGCTCTCCTGCACTTGAATATGAGGACGCAGGGATATATTTAGAGCTAGGACGTGCAGGAGTGAAGTTAGGAAATGCACCTACATGAAAAGATGGGAGGGGTTTGGGAAGTTGTTCTGCAAACGTCAGTTGATGCTAGCTTAATTGTGAATTCTAAATATGAGAT
The DNA here is from genome assembly GCF_035084215.1 of Heptranchias perlo. Lineage (NCBI taxonomy): Eukaryota > Metazoa > Chordata > Chondrichthyes > Hexanchiformes > Hexanchidae > Heptranchias > Heptranchias perlo. The sequence goes on along the minus strand of NW_027139772.1, from coordinate 2,670,848 downwards.
TGATAGATTTCTGTGAACGAAGGGTATTAAGGGATATGGGGCTAATGCAGAAATATGGAATTAGGTCACAGGTCCACCATGATCTCATTGAATGGTGCAATAGGCTCGAGGGGCTGAATGTCACTGCCACTGATATGGGCTACATTCTCCTGCAAGAAAGTGGGACGTGAACCAGATTTAGTTAACGGCTTAACTGTGCGTGAACATCTATCCAATAGTGATCATAACATGATCGAGTTCAATGTCGTGTTTGAAAGGGTAAAAAGTGAATCAGCTGCTAAGAATCTAGACTTGGGTAAGGCCGACTTCAATGGGATGAGACAGAGACTGTCCACAGTAAACTGGGCAAATCTGTTCATGGGTAAAACGACTGATGATCAGTGGGAAATGTTTAAAAAAACAATTAACCTGATACAGAATCGGTTTATACCCCTGAGGGGCAAGAACTCTACTTGCCAAAAAAAACAGCCATGGACAACTAAAGATGTAAGGGACAGTATAAGACATAAGGAAAGGGCATACAAAAAGGCAAAAAAATGGCACAGATCCTGGCGAATGGGAAAGATACAAAGATCAACAAAAGGTCACAAAACAGATAGTAAGGGCTACAAAAAGAGAGTATGAAAAGAAACTCGCAAGGGATATCAAAAACCAATGCGAAGAACTTTTATAGTTATATTAGGAAAAAGAGGGTGGTCAGGAGCAGTGTTGGCCCCTTAAAAACTGAAAGTGGGGACATTGTCATTGACAACGGGGAAATGGTGGACATGTTGAACGATTACTTTGCGTCAGTATTTACAGTGGAAAAAGAGGATAGCATGCCGGAAATCCCAAGAAAACTAATATTGAATCGGGGACAGGGACTCGATAAAATTAACATAAGTAAAGCAAAAGTAATCAAGAAAATAATAGCACGAAAGAGTGACAAATCCCCAGGACCAGATGGCTTCCATCCCAGAGTTTTAAAGGAAGTAGGTGAGCAAATTGCGGATGCCCCAACTATAATCTTTCAAAGTTGTCTAGATTCAGGAACTGTCCCTCTTGATTGGAGAATTGCACATATCACTCCGCTTATAAGAAAGGAGAGAGAGGGAAACCGGGGAATCATAGATCAGTTAGCCTAACATCAGTTGTGGGGAAAGTGCTGGAGTCTATAATTAAGGATAGGGTGACTGAACACCTCGAGAATTTTCAGTTAATCAGAGAGAGCCAGCATGGATTTGTGAAAGGTAGGTCGTGCCTGACAAACCTGATTGAATTTTTTGAAGAGATGACTAAAGTAGTGGACACGGGAATGTCAATGGATGTTATTTATATAGACGTCCAGAAGGCATTTGATAAGGTCCCACATAAGAGACTGTTAGCTAAGATAGAAGCCCATGGAATCGAGGGAAAAGTACAGACTTGGTTAGGAAATTGGCTGAGCGAAAGGCGACAGACAGTAGGGATCATGGGGAGGTACTCACATTGGCAGGATGTGACTAGTGGAGTCCCACAGGGATCTGTCTTGGGACCTCAATCATTCGCAATATTTCTTAACGACTTAGATGAAGGCATAGAAAGTCTCATATCTAAGTTTGCCGATGACACTAAGATTGGTGGCATTGTAAGCAGTGTAGATGAAAACATAAAATTACAAAGCGATATTGATAGATTAGGTGAATGGGCAAAATTGTGGCAAATGGAATTCAATGTAGACAAATGTGAGGTCATCCACTTTGGATCAAGAAATGATAGAACAGGGTACTTTCTAAATGGTAAAAAGTTAAAAACAGTGGATGTCCAAAGGGACTTAAGGGTTCAGGTACATAGGTCATTGAAGTGTCAAGGGGGCAGAATTTATGCTGCAGCTATACAAAACCCTGGTTAGACCGCACCTGGAGTACTGTGAGCAGTTCTGAGCACCGCACCTTCGGAAGGACATATTGGCCTTGGAGGGAGTGCAGCGTAGGTTTACTAGAATGACACCCGGATTTCAAGGGTTCAGTTACGAGGAGAGATTACACAAATTTGGGTTGCATTCTCTAGAGTTTCGAAGGTTAAGGGGTGATCTGATCGAAGTTTATAAGTTATTAAGGGGAACGGATAGGGTGGATAGAGAGAAACTATTTCCGCTGGTTGGGGATTTTAGGAGTAGGGGGCACAGTCAAAAAATTAGAGCCAGACCTTTCAGGAGCGAGATTCGAAAACATTTCTACACACAAAGGGTTGTAGAACTTTGGAACTCTCTTCCGCAAACGGCAATTGATACTAGCTCAATTGCTAATTTTAAATCTGAGATAAATTGCTTTTTGTCAACCAAAGGTATTAAGGGATATGGGCCAAAGGCAGGTATATGGAGTTAGATCACAGATCAGCCATGATCTTATCAAATGGCGGAGCAGGCACGAGGGGCTGAATGGCCTACTCCTGTTCCTATGTTCCTATGTGTGTCTGGGCGATGTGCCTATCATGTATGAATAGCTGCCAGTGTGTGTGGCCTGTGAGTTGTGGTTCGGTGGTTTGCAACAGTGGTAATGTGTGAGGGTCAGAGAAAGCAACTGATTGGAAGAGTTGAGTTCTGATGGAAAGAGTTTGCTGGTAGATGGGTGTTTGCGGGGGCTGCGTGAACGAGTCGATGAGGCTCGTTGTGCAGTTGGTAGGAGACGCCACTTGACAGTTGACCTCACTCACCTTGATCACTCATGTCAAAGCATTGAACTTCTTCCTGTACTGCATCCATGTTCATGATGCTGTGCGTCCGGCATTGGCTTCATCCCCTACCGCCTCCCATTGCCTTTTGGGTGTATGTCTGGAGGGCCTCTTGCTAACCACCCCCCTCCCCCTCCAACCCTCCGCGGATATAGAATGTCCCTCCTCTGTCCACCTCTTGCACCAAGGCCTCTGGTGCATCAGCAGAGAACCTTGGTGGACAGACTCTCAGATCGACAGGTTGGTGAGGTCTGGCAGCAGATTGCAGGATGTCGGGTTTCGTGGTGTGCAACCTTTATTCAATGTTTTAACATAACTGATCAGTGTGTAAAAATAGGGATGGGACCTGCATCTGTGCTTTACTTGTACAATGTGTCATCTCCGTTCAGACTCCTTGCAGACAGCATGCTGTTAAATTCAGCAAATAACAAGTACCAGCTACCTTTAAGAGATCGCCAACAGAAAGCCTGCCTTTAAGAGATTGGAGCTCCCCTTGCTGGTGGAAAGTGCAAATTGCATGGAATCCTCGATCAACGCTGATTTCCAACGCAGTGACTCCTCAGGTCTGACGAAAATCTCGTCCTGCCTGCGCCGGGACCATTGGGCGCGGGGTAATCGCGGATCGTGCTACTCCCGCCCAAAAACAGGCCCTATCCAATTTTTCCCCCCATAATCCGCGACAACATTAATTGTAATTTGGAAGAACATGGGTTAATAAATGATAGCCAGGACGGATTTGTTAAAGGCAAATCGTGTCTGACAAATTTGATTGATTTCTTTGATGAAGTAACGGACAGAGTTGATGTTCTGTATATCGACTTTCAAAAGGCGTTTGACAAAGTGCCACATAATAGACTTGTTAGCAAAATTGAAGTCCATGGGTATAAAGGGCAGTGCCAGAATGGATACGAAATTGGTTAAGGGATTGAAAGCAGAGAGTAGAGGTGCAAGGTTGCTTTTCAGAATAAATGAAGTATACAGTGGTGTCCCCCAGGGGTCGGGATTAGGATCACTGATCTTTTTGATATATATTAATGACCTGGACTTGGGTATAAAGGGCATAATTTTACGGTGTGCAGATAACACAAAGCTTGGAACTGTCAGAAACAGTGAGGAGGACAGTAGCAAACTTCAGAGGGACAAAGACCGACTTGTGCAACGGGCAGAAACATGGCAGATGAAGTGTCATGCAGCGAAGTGTAAATTGATGCAGTTTCGATGATAGAATGAGGATAAGCAAAATAAATTAAATGGCACAATTTTAAAAGGGGGTGCAGGAACAAAGAGACCTAGGGGTTCATATACACGAATCTTTGAAGGTGGCAGGACAGGTCGATTAGGCTGTTAAAAACGCATACGGGATCCTTGCTTTTTTAAATAGAAGCGTAGAGTACAAAAGCAAGGAATTTAAGGTAAATCTTGATAAATCACTGGTTCGGTCTCCACTTGTGTCCAATTCTGAGCACCACACATTAGAAAGGACGTGAAAGCCTTAGAGAGGCTGCAGAGGGGATTTACTAGAATGGTACCAGAGATGGTGAACTTCAATTATGTGGAGAGACTGCAGAAGCTGGGGTTGTTCACATTAGAACAGAGAGCTGTCTAAAATTACGTGTAGTTTTGATAGGCTAGATAGGCAGAAAATCTTTCCACTGGTAAGAAGGTTGGCAACCAAAGGTGACAGATTTAAGGTAATTTGCAGCTGAACCGGGGGTGCGAGGATGGAGGGGGGAGGTGGGAGGGAGAGATCTGGAGAATTTATTTTACGCAACGAGCAGTTATGGTCAGGAATGCACTGCTTGAAAGGGCGGTGGAAGCAGATTCAATAGTAACTTTCAAAAGGGAATTGGATACATGCTTGAAAAGGAGAAGCTTGCAGGATTATGGGGAAAGAGCAGAGGAATGGGTAGCGCTTACAGATAGTTGGTTCAGGCATAGTGGTCCGAATGGCCTCCTTATGTGCTGTACCATTTGATGGGTCTGTAGAGGCCTGGGCCGAGGAACCCTCGTGTGTTACAGGATAAGGGAGACGGGCCTGTCTGGGTCTGTCACATGGAATCCTCGCCCTTTACAGGAGAAGGGAAATTGGTCTGTAAGGGCCTGTCTCCGGAAACCCTGGTCTTTCACAGGATAACGGTGATGGGTCTGTCGTGGCTTGTCCCAGGAACGCTGGTCTTGTACAGGAGAAGAGAAATCGGTCTGTAGGGGTCTGTTCCCGGGAACCTTTGTCTGTTGCAAGGTAAAGGAGATGGGTCTTCAGTCGTCTGTCCCCAAGAACCCTTGTCCTTTATAGCAAAAGGGAAATGGGTCTGTAAGGGTCTGTCCCGATGAACCTTCGTCTGTTAATGGATAAGGGAGATGGGTCAGTACAGTTCTGTCCCCAGGAACCCCTGACCTTTACAAGATAATGGAGATAGGTCTGTAGGGATCTGTCCCCAGGAACCTTTGTCTGTTACTGGATAAGGGAGATGAGGATTAGAGGAATTCTTATATTTTACAGGATAAGAGAGCTAGATCTGCACGGTTCTGTCCCCAGGAACCCTGGTCCTTTACAGGATCAGAGAGATGTGTCTGTAGGCCTGTTTCTCCAGGAACCATTGTCTTTTGCTTGATAATGGAGATGGGCCTGTACGGGCCTGTCCCCAGGTACCATGGCCTTTTACAGCATAAGGGAGATGCGTCTGTAAGGGCCTGTCCCCGGGAATCCTGGCGTTTTACAGGATAAGGGGGATGGGTCTGTCGGATACTTTCCCAGCAACCCTACTCCTTTACAGATGCAGGCAACATATTGTAATATATAACCCATAATGCATGTTAATACACTTCACAACTACATATATGTTAATCTATGTATAAATATAATATTTGTTCCTTTCTCCATGATATCAACACATATCAATCTCTCCCCACGTTCAGCTGGTTTATTCAGTTTGCTGGGAAAAAGTAAGGTTGTTCAAATTGGCCTAAGCACTCTTTGGGATGAAGAGGGGAAAATCAGGTGGGGTCCAGTCAGCGTCTGGTGCAAAAATTCAATGACAGGAAGCAGAAATACAGAGATTTGTTCCAAGGGAATTGCTCCCTGTCCAATAGATTGTGCAGTAGGATTGGAAATTGCGAAAATTGTGCAAAATATATTTTTCCTCAACTGATGGAACTGTTTGAAATGGTGGGTTATTCCACATAATGTGGAAGAGGGCGGGAAATCCATTGCTCACAATATGTGGAGATATCTGCAATGCGTTCATGATTATTCCCTCTGGTCGGTATTGCGGTGAATCTTTTCTGTACAAACCCCGCTCAGAGAGAATATTCGCAAATTATGAACCATGTTACTTCACTGAGACCAAATCAATGGATTTCCCCAATACCAGAAAACAGGATTAATTCCACAAGAGAAGAGTAACAGCTTTACTCCAGATTTAATACAAAAAAACATTCATTGTTCGAAACTCAAATCCTGAACACACTCACTGGACCAAACCAGTGTGAGCTTGGGACAGACTTGGGGTTCACGCTCTCATGAAGATCCCGCCTATAACAGGGAAACTCAAGGCCCAACACTGGCAAATCTCTTTTCAAGTGACTGAGGAATTTTAAAACGTTCCAGAAAGCAAGGCAGTGACCAGATTCTGAGCTTCTAAACGTCCCTGCCTGTAAGTTGTGATGTTTGTCTCACTGGTACAGTAAGGTCACCTGTCAGTAAATTGGGATGTTTGTCTCACTGGGAAAGTAAGGTCACCTGTCAGTAAATTGGGTTGTTTGTCTCACTGGTACAGCAAGGTCACCTGTCAGTAAATTGGGATGTTTGTCTCACTGGTACAGTAAGGTCACCTGTCAGTAAATTGGGATGCTTGTCTCACTGGTACAGTAAGGTCACCTGCCAGTAAATTGGGATGTTTGTCTCACTGGTACAGTAAGATCACCTGTCAGTAAATTGTGATGTTTGTCTCACTGGTACAGTAAGGTCACCTGTCAGTAAATTGGGATGTTTGTCTCTCTGGTACAGTAAGGTCACCTGTCAGTAAATTGGGATGTTTGTCTCACTGGTACAGTAAGGTCACCTGTCAGTAAATTGGGATGTTTGTCTCACTGGTACAGTAAGGTCACCTGTCAGTAAATTGGGATGTTTGTCTCACTGGTACAGTAAGGGCACCTGTCAGTAAATTGGGATGTTTGTCTCACTGGTACAGTAAGGTCACCTGTCAGTAAATTGGGATGTTTGTCTCACTGGTACAGTAAGGTCACCTGTCAGTAAATTGGGATGTTTGTCTCACTGCTACAGTAAGGTCACTTGCCCTGTTCCAAAACACTACTCGACTCATTCCACCTTTTGGATCTGATCTTTTCACTAATGTAGATGGTTACTTTTGTACAAAGGCAACAAAAGGGAGAAATGTTTCCAGTTCCTGTTAATCCATATCCAGCGGTGGGGTGCGTTCATTTTTTTTTGCAAAATTTAATGCAGGCTAGGGCTATTCACATAAGGCAGAATTATTGCTCGAATTTATCCTTTTTATTATTGAACTAATTTACCTATAAGATTCAGTGGATATTGCACCATCATCTTTAACTGCTCCCTGAATTTACTCTGAGTCACTGCATAAATAAACGTGTTTGTGCAGCAACTCAGGAGCTGAAGCATATTTGCACTTTCTATGAGAATAAATTTAGGGTCACTGAAACCTTGGATTTGATAATTATTTGTAAATCGCTCACATAAGAACTGTACAACATACGTCATCCACAACAGGATGAAACTCCCCGAGATGGCGAATAGTAAAACGATGGACTTTCTCCGGCTCTCCATCTCTGGGTCACTCTGATTCTCTCCATTGCTGTGGGCCCGGAGTCTACTGCGGGCTCCACTGGCCGCTAGAATGTATCTGACGGTCAGAGCATTGAGCAGAAGAATCAGAACGAAAGGGAGACACGGGGTTAAAAGACGATCAGACCAATCAAATGCTGTCCATACAGGGTTGGTATACCGGATTTCCTTCAGTCTGCAATACCACGGGACATTTTTAATTATGTAGATGGGTTCATGTATAAAGTACCAGGGGATATTGATGAAACATCCCAGCGCACAGACCGTTCCTATAACAACAGCCGCCGTTTTCTCGCTGCAATATTTAATTTTCAGCTTCTGGCAGCAAATGGCCACAAATCGATCAAAGGTGAAAGCGACCGTTAACCAGATAGAACAGTCTCTTGATGCATAAATTAATGTAATGCTGAGACTACAGACGGGAGTGATGGACAGGAAACTACCCGGAAAATAAATACCAGGAATCCGGTTTAATATCACAGCCGTGAGAATGACCAGGAGATCCGTCACCGCCATGGACACCAGGTACCGAGTGATACATCTGGAGAGACCGCACCTTCCTCGGGACAGGATCACAATCGCCACTAAATTAACTGTAAAGAAAGAGAGAGGGTTGAGATGTTATAGAATAGACTCCCAGGAGAAGTATTATATTGGCCAGAATTACATAAAATTTCCAGCTTTGAAATTTGAAGGGATGGAGTCTGACAGTTATTCTTTTAAAGAGACCGCACAGGCACGATGGACCGAATGGCCTCCTTCTGTCCTGTAAGATTCTATGATTCTATATAGGCCAGAGACCTCGGTAAGCGAAAAATATTTAAAATCTTCGGGAAACAACATGTATTAAAAGAAATAGAACGTTCAAATACGTTAAAAATAGCCAATCTTGCAATCAGTCAGTAATACAGACCGATTTAAGACAATTACTCAAAACCAGACAATCAATCAGTAACAAATAGAATAAAAATCAAAACAAATTTAAAATTAATATTGCAAAAAATGAAACAAAAATTGTGAAGACTCGTATTGATGTGACCCCCTTGGAAGATCTCTCAATTTTTTTTTCGTTCATGGGATGTGGGCGTCGCTGGCGAGGCCGGCATTTATTGCCCATCCCTAATTGCCCTCGAGAAGGTGGCGGTGAGCTGCCTTCTTGAACCGCTGCAGTCCGTGTGGCGACGGTTCTCCCACAGCGCTGTTAGGAAGGGAGTTCCAGGATTTTGACCCAACGACGATGAAAGAACGGCGATATATTTCCAAGTCGGGATGGTGTGTGACTTGGAGGGTAACGTGCAGCTGGTGTTGTTCCCATTTGCCTGCTGCCCTTGTCCTTCCAGGTGGTAGAGGTCGCGGTTTTGGGAGGTGCTGTCGAAGAAGCCTTGGCGAGTTGCTGCAGTGCATCCTGTGGATGGTACACACTGCAGCCACAGTGCGCCGGTGGTGAAGGGAGTGAATGTTTCGGGTGGTGGATGGGGTATCAATCAAGCGGGCTGCTTTGTCCTGGATGGTGTCGAGCTTCTTGAGTGTTGTTGGAGCTGCACTCATCCAGGCAAGTGGAGAGTATTCCATCACACTCCTGACTTGTGCCTTGTAGATGGTGGAAAGGCTTTGGGGAGTCAGGAGGTGAGTCACTCACCGCAGAATACCCAGCCTCGCACGTGCTCTTGTAGCCACAGTATTTATGTGGCTGGTGCAGTTAAGTTTCTGGTCAATGGTGACCCCAGGATGTTGATGGTGGGGGAATCGTTGTGGGTAATGCCGTTGCATGTCAAGGGGAGGTGGTTAGACTATCTCTTGTTGGAGATGATCATTGCCTGGCACTTGTCTGGCGCGAATGTTACTTGCCACTTTTGAGCCCAAGCCTGGATGTTGTCCAGGTCTTGCTGCATGCGGGCTCGGACTGCTTCATTATCTGAGGGGTTGCGAATGGAACCGAACACTGTGCAATCATCAGCGAACATCCCCATTTCTGACCTTATGATGGAGGGAAGGTCATTGATGAAGCAGCTGAAGATGGTTGGGCCTAGGACACTGCCCTGAGGAATTCCTGCAGCAATGTCCTTGGACTGAGATGATTGGCCTCCAACAACCACTACCATCTTCCCTTGGGCTAGGTATGACTCTAGCCACTGGAGAGTTTTCCCCCTGATTCCCATTGACTTCAATTTTACTCGGGCTCCTTGGTGCCACACTCGGTCAAAAGCTGCCTTGATGTCAAAGGCAGTGATTCTCATCTCTCCTCTGGAATTCAGCTCTTTTGTCCATGTTTGGACCAAGGCTGTATGAGATCTGGAGCCGAGTGGTCCTGGCGGAACCCAAACTGAGCATCGGTGAGCAGGTTATTGGTGAGTAAGTGCCGCTTGATAGCACTGTCGACGACACCTTCCATCACCTTGCTGATGATTGAGAGTGGACTGATGGGGCGATAATTGGCCGGATTGGATTTGTCCTGCTTTTTGTGGACAGGACATAGCTGGGCAATTTTCCACATTGTCGGGTAAATGCCAGTGTTGTAACTGTACTGGAACAATTTGGCTAGAGGCACGGCTAGTTCTGTAGCACAAGTTTTCAGCACTAAAGCCGGGATGTTGTCTGGGCCCATAGCCTTTGCTGTATCCAATGCACTCAGCCGTTTCGTGATAATACGTGGAATATATTGGAATGCTTCACATTGAGAGACCCAGCAGTCACTCTGTGTGATCCAGGCCCCATAAACAGCAGGGAGAGCATTAGGCAGTTAGTCTGGATCTGGCGGCATTGTTTGGGAAAGGAATATTATCCAGAGCACCAGGAATTCTGCCAATAGTTCTCCAATACAATCCTCAACTTCCATCCCAATCACTTAACGGGGGCATCGGTTTAGTGGCTCGTGGGAGAGCCACAGGTCCCTCAATGCAGCACTCCCTCAATCCTTCCCTGTGTCATCCCGGACTATGGACTGTGGTCCTGGAGTGGGCTGTAGAACCCGTAACTCTCGGACTAAGAGGCCAGAGTGTTTCTCACTGAACTAAAATCATATAACTGGAAATAAATACACGAAATTAGAAGGGCGGGTCAAAGAACATCTCGGGTGACTGGGAAGCGGCCAATGAGCCTCAGTGAGGACAGGGAAGAAGAACTTCCGGATTACATTTGGATTATTGCTTCCAAATGGATAAATGATTATAAGTGAGCCGGGTGATCAGGTGGGAAGGGAATGGGTCTCCAATGAAAAGAAGGAATCCAAGGCCCAGACCGGACGTTTCAGCTTGGGCACTGGGCTGGAGGAAAGAGTTAGAATCTGTAACGTGAAGGGCGGTGAACGGCGTCGGGAGCAGGAAGCGTGTTCGGGCTGAGTGGAGTTTGCAGCAGAGAAACCAGGAACAGCTCGTTTGGGAGGAGCAGCGGAGAGATGAACCGAACGGATGGGAAGAGGAGCCAGGATGTTCCTGTGAAACGGATTACGAATGAATCCAGTCACTCATTTCATTGTCCTGAATTATTAACAATGCGTTCAGCTATAACTTACCTTCAATAAGTTCATTCCTTAAAAAAAATCACAGTTCAGTTACTTATTAAATCCATTCATCGATTCATTAATTGTCTAAATCAATTTTACAGTAATTATGAAGCGCAAGTTGTTAACAAATTAATTATTTAATCAAAACAGTTAGAAATTGAAACTTTTATTAACTTCAGCCACGAGCAGTGTAATTCTGGAATACAAGTAAGCCTTTGAATGTGTTATTAAATCAAATAAGAAAAAATAATTCAATACAAGGAAACCAGCAATTCCATTCAATTCCTACAGTCATGTCTATTGATGCCTCTGTTTTGGTTTTCTCATGGTGTGTTCAATTCGGAGACCGTCAGAAGACCACGTTAACCTCCCTCATCTTCCACTCACATTATCTGGGGGCTCTGTTCAATGGTGGGATTGGCTTTGAACAGATCAGCAGGGTTTGTGAATTTTACAATATTACACCTGTTGGAGTTCACTGTTTGTTTCACATCCGATGTATAGATTATGAATATAGGAGCAGGAGGAGGCCAGTCAGCCCATCGAGCCTGCTCCACCATTCCATTAGATGATGACCGATCTGTATATTAACTCCATTCCCCCGCCTCGGTTCCATGTACATTATTAATCTTGCCTAACAAGATTCTAATAACCTGAGTTTTGGCATTTTCAATTCCAACACTAAGTCTCAACAGCTTTCGGGAGAGAGAGTTCCAGATTTCCAGTGCCCTTTTGTGAAGAAGTACTTCCTGAATTCACCCCTGAACGGCCTAGCTCTAATTTTAATCTTAAACCCAGATGTTCTCTACTCACCCACCAGAGAAAACAGTTTCTCTCTATCTCTCCTATCAAATCCTTTAATCATCATAAACACCTCAATTATATCACCCTCTAATCTTCTATACTCAAGGAAATACAAACCTAATCTATGAAACCTGTCCTCATGATTTAACCCTTTTAGCCCCGGTATCTTTCTGGTGAATGTGCACTGCACCCTCTCCAAGGCCGATATATCCTTCCTCAGGTGCGGTGCCCAGATCTGAACGGAATGCTCCAGACGGGGTCTAACCAGAGCTCTGTCCAACTCTAACATAACTTCCACCCCTTTGTATTCCAGCTCCCCTGAGATAAAGGCCAACATTCCATGAGCAATGTGTGGTCAATAACCAGTTACTGAGACAATCCAGGTAACTAATGTTTTTCACAATGAATAACTTGCTGCAATACTTTACCTGGAACAGCGACAACTGCAAGGACAGTGTAGTAAATGGCATAGACCAGGCCTCTGGGCGGGGAGTGCATTTCCTGTGAGAAGTAGCGATGTCAGTTCCCTATCTCACACGCTCTCTGTTTGACATTCAAAAGATCCCTTCTTATATCTGAAGTTAAACCCCAGAGAAACAATTAAGCTGCATCACCATTTTTGTTAGTTACAGTCATTGAACAAACAAGTTTACGCAGATGGTTTTACATTTATTTTTGATGCAATCGAATGGATAAAAAATGATGTTACAGAATTTTAAAGGGAAACGTTATGTCCTGTAGGGAAGGGAACCTTCTATTCTTACACGGTCTGGCCTATATGTAACTCCAATCCCACATCGACCTGGTCGACTCTTACCTGGCCTCTGATGTGGCTGAACAACCGACTCAATTGTATCAAACCCGCTGGAAAGGAACAAAAGATTAAACCAGACCGACCATTGGTTTGCGACCTCGGCTTCGAATTCGGTCACAACAAGGGCACACACAACCCAATCGACCCTGCAAAGTCCTTCTCACTAACACCTGGGGACCGGTGTCAAAGCTGGGAGCGCTGTCTCACAGACTAGTTAAGCAACAGACTGATATAGTCACACTCGCAGAATCGTATCTATCAGCCAACGCCCCAGACTTCTCCATCACAATCTTTTTGAATATCCTGTCCCACCTCTAGGATAGACCCACCAGATGTGGTCGTACAATGTTATACAGTCCGGGGGAGTGGCCCTGGGAGTCCACAACCTTGGTGCTGGCCACCATGACGTAGCAACATAGGAGGCACAGCACAGGAGGAGGCCACTCGTCCCATCGTGCCTGTGCCGGCTCTTTGAAAGAGCTATCCAATTAGTACCATTCCCCAGATCATTCCCCATAGCCCTGTAAATCTTTTTCGATCAAGTATTTTCTAATCACCTTTTGAAAGAACCTAAGAACATAAGAAATTGGAGCAGGAGTCGGCCATTCGGCCCCTCAATCCTGCTGTACCATTCAATTAGATTATGGATGATCTTCTCCTTAACTCCAATTTCCTGTCCTATCACCTTATCCCTTGATTACCTTAGTGTCCAACTATCCATCAATCTTATTCTTGAATATACTCAATGACTGAGCATCCACAGCCCTCTGGGGTAGAGAATTCCAAAGATTCACAACCCTCTGAGTGAAGAAATTCCTCCTCGTCTCAGTCTTAAATGGCCAACCCCCTATCCTGAGACTATGACCCCGAGTTCTAGACTCTCCAGCCAGGGGAAACAACCTCTCAGCATCTATCCTGTCAAACCCTCTAAGAATTTTTAACGTTTCAATGAGATCACCTCTCATTCTTCTAAACTCCAGCTAAACATAGGCCCATTCTTCTCAATCTCTCCTCCGAGGACAACCGTCTCATCCCAGGAATCAATCTAGTGATCCTTCGTCGCACTGCCTCGAAGGCAAGTATATCCTTCCTTAGATGAGGAGACCAAAACTGTACACGGTACTCCTGGCGTGGTCTCATCAAAGCCCGATATAATTGCAGCAAGACCTCCTTACTCTTATACTCCATACCCCCTTGCAATAAAGGCTAACATACCATTTGCCTTCCTAATTGCTTGCTGTACTTGCATATTAACTTTCTGTGATTCATTATCAAGGATACCCGAATCTCCCTGAATGCCAACATTTCTTAGTCTATAACCTCTTAAAAAATATTCTGCTTTTCTATTCTTCCGACCAAAGTGGATAATTTCACATTTCCCCTCATTATACTCCATCTGCCACCTTCTCGCCCATTCACTTAACCTGTCTAGATTCCTTTGTCGTTTCTTTGCATCCTCCTCACAGCTTACTTTCCCACCTAGCTTTGTATCGTCAGCAAAATTGGATACATTACACTCGGTCCTTTCATCTAATTAATTGATATAGATTGTAAATAGCTGAGGCCCAAGCACCGATCCCTGCGGCACCCCACTAGTTACAGCCTGACAAACCGAAAATGAGCCATTAATTCCTACTCTCTGCTTACTGTCCATTAACCAATCCTCTGTCCATGCTAATATATTACCCCCAATCCCATGAGCCCTTATCTTGTGTAACAGACTCTTGTGTGGCATCTTATCGAATGCCTTTTAAAAATTCAAATATACTACATCCACTGGTTCCCCTTTATACACCCTGCTAGATAAAGCCTCAAAAAATCTATAAGATTTATCAAACACGATTTCCCTTTCATAAAACCATATTGACTCTGCCTAATGATATTATAATTTTCTAAGTGCCCTGTTACCACTTCCTTAATAATGGATCCCAGCATTTTCGCTACGACTGATGTCAGGCTAACTAGCCTCCAGTTCCCTGTTTTCTCTCTCCCTCCTTTCTTGAATAGCCGGGTTACATTTGCTACCTTCCAATCCGCTGGGACCGTTCTAGAATCTAGGGAATTCGGGAAGAGTAAAATCAATGCATCCACTATCTCTGCAGCCACCTCTTTTAGAAGTTAATACTGAATCTGCTTCCACCAGCCTTTCAGCAGCGTATTCCAGATTACTCCAACTCGCTGTTTTTAAAAAAATGTTTCCTCATGTCGCCTCTGGTTCTTTTGCCGATCGCTTTACTCTGTCAAAACTGTTCTGATTTTGAATATCTCTATCTAATCTCCCCGTAACCTTCTCTGTTCGAAGGAGAACATTCCCAGTATTTCCAGTCTCTCCACATAACTGAAGTCCCTCATCCCTGTAATCATTCTAGTAAATCTCTGCACCCTCTCGAAGGCCTTGACATCCTTCCTAAAGTGTGGATCCCAGATTTGAACACAATACTCCAGCTGAGGCCCAACCAGTGATTTATAAAGGTTTAGTGTAACCTCCTTGCTTTTGTACTCTATGCCTCGATTAATAAATCCTAGGACCCCACATGCTTTTGAACAGCCTTCTTAACATTTCCTGTCACCTTCAAAAATGTGTGAATGTGCACCCCAGGGTCTCTCTGTTCTTGTACCCCCTTTAAAATTGTACCATTTAGTATATATTGCCTCTCCTCTTTCTTTCTACCAAAATGTATCACTTCACACCTCTCTGCGTTAAATTTCATCTGCCAAGTGTCTGTCCATTTCACCATTCTATGTCTTCCTGTAATCTGTTACTATCCTCCACATTATTTACTACATTTCTGATTTTCGTGTCATCTGCAACCTTTGAAATGATTCCCTGTAAACCCAAGTCCAGGTCATTAATATATATCAAACAGAACAGTGGTCCTAATACTGACCACTGGGGAACAGCACTGTATATTTCCCTCCAGTTTACAGGGAATCATTTCAAAGGTTGGAGACGTCGTGCTCCTTATGGTCACGGATCCCGTTGACTTGCAGAGGATGCGCGAGTGTACTGTCGCCCCGTCCACAAGGATCAAATGGGAGAAATGTTCTGGGCTCCCGATGGGTCAGTGGCTGGCGGACTTGCTGCCAGAGGAGCTAAGGCCTTTTGCCTGGAGCACCGCGTACCTCCGGTACCTGGGCGTCTACCTTAGCCCTGCCGAGGAAGCCTGGCTGGCGAACTGACAAAAGCTCGAGGCCGAAGTCACCGCTGGCGCTGGACAGGACTGCTCCGAGTGTTATCCTCCAGGGTTCGAGTGCTGGTCATAAACCAGCTGGTGGCCGCGATGTTGTGGTACCGGTTGGTCACTTTGATCCCTCCTCCTGAGTTTGCCGCCAAGATTCAGAAGAAGCACGTCGACTTCTTCTGGGCCAAAAGGATGCACTGGGTCGCTGCTGCGGTCCTGAGTCTCCCGCCTAGGGACGGCGGTCAGGGGCTGGTGTGCATCCGCACCCAGGGAGCGAGTTCCCACCTTCGGACCCTGCAGCGATACCTGTACGTTGAGAATCCTCCCAGATGGTGAGCGCTGACGACGTATTTCTTCCACCAGCTGCACGGCCTGAAATACGACACGCAGCTCCTGTTTATCACGTTGCCCGGGTGGCCGCGCGTCCTTGCGGGAGCTGCCTGTCTTTCACCAGGAACTGATCAGGGTCTGGAATATGGACGCCTCCAGCTGGAGCTCTCGCCCTGTCAGGGATGGCGGCCATTCTGCGGAAGGCACTGTTCAGGAATCCGCACCTCCGCGATGTTGGCCTCAGCGTAACACTGCTGATGGAGTGGAGGGCTCTGGCTGGTGAGCTGACCAGAGTCAGGGGCGTCCTGGATGGCGGAGGAGCGGGCTGGATGTCACCAGAGATGTAGCGGCTTGGATGTCCTGCCGCAGCGTCGAACCTGAGGCCAACGCCATCGAGGACGATTAAAATGGGACCCGCCCCTTCCTCCACTGGGTGTGGTGAGGAGGCTCAAGCGTGCGGAGCGATCCGGTCCAGTCTGACCCCCATTCGGACGCAATTTCTCATTGGCACCAGGCCGCGAAACCTCCCTTGCGAACCTCCGCATCACAACTTGAGCCATTCTTGGAAATTCCCTCCGTGCTATTCCACTCTGAGTGGAAAGGGTTTCCTCGACCTCGTCTCCCGTGCGGACTCGTCCTGGAGTACCATCTCCCTTTCCGGAGAAGACGGGGGTCCCCAATAGAGGGCTCTCAACGCGGGAGTCCTCCCCCGCACCACTGGGGATTTGGAGTGAAAAGTGTTGCACGAAGCGGTCCCCACAAAATGGCTTTTAAGCCATCTCACAGAATCTCAGGTACCTTAGAGTTATAGAGTCATAGAGTTATACAGCACGGATAGAGGCCCTTCGGCCCATCGTGTCCGCGCCGGCCATCAAGCCCTGTCGACTCTAATCCCATATTCCAGCATTTGGTCCGTAGCCTTGTATGCTATGGCATTTCAAGTGCTCATCCAAATGCTTCTTGAATGTTGTGAGGGTTCCTGCCTCCACAACCCTTTCAGGCAGTGAGTTCCAGACTCCAACCACCCTCTGGGTGAAAAAGTTCTTTCTCAAATCCCCTCTAAACCTCCCGCCTTTTACCTTGAATCTATGTCCCCTTGTTATAGAACCCTCAACGAAGGGAAAAAGCTCCTTAGTATCCATCCTATCTGTGCCCCTCATAATTTTGTACCTTTTGCGGCCTGGAGTGTGATAGTTTCCAGCCCCTCTTCCACTAATTGAAGCGACTGCTTCTCAACTTCTGGTTGAACTTCAGTCCCAGACTGCTGATCTTTGATCACCCGGTCCGGAGGGGGGCGGGCAAGTCAGAGGGTCTCGTGGGTCTGTTCCTGGCCCAGGCCAAAGTGGCCATCTCCACGCCTAGGTTAGATGGGGCCCGTGGGGGCCGTCGCTCCGACTGTCTACCTCTCTACCGCGGCATTCTCTGTGCCCTGGCTAACCCTGGAAAAAGAGTGCACGATGTCTGCCGGTATCTCATACATCATATACACTCCACACTACCATGGATCTACTCCACCCATATAATCTCCTCTCGAAGCACTTGTACACTCCTTCTAAACATGAACTCTACGCCTCCATTTAAACAACTTCACTGGGCCATGTACACTCTCACCTATCATAAAATCTACGAATCAAGTTAATCTCCTCTCACAGCCCATGTATACTCTCACCTATCATGGACCCTATCCCACCCATTCCATCTCCTCCCACTGCCCATGTACACTCTCACCTATCATGGACCCTATCCCACCCATTCAATCTCCTCCCACAGCCCATGTACACTCTCACCTATCATGGACTCTATCCCACCCATTCAATCTCCTCCCACAGCCCATGTACACTCTCACCTATCATGGACCCTATCCCACCCATTCAATCTCCTCCCACAGCCCATGTACACGCTCACCTTTCATGGACCCGATCCCACCCATTCAATCTCCGCTCACACCCCATATACACTCTCACCTATCATGGACCGTATCCCACCCATTCAATCTCCTCGCTTAGCTCATGTACACTCTCACCTATCATGGACCCTATCCCACCCATTCAATCTCCTCTCACTGCCCATGTACACTCTCACCTATCATGGACCCTACTCCACCCATTCAATCTCCTCTCACAGCCCATGTACACTCTCACTTATCATGAACCCTATCCCACCCAATTGATCTCCTCTCACAGCCCATGTACACTCTCACCTATCATGGACCCTATCCCACCCATTCAATCTCCTCTCACACCCCATGTACACTCTCACCTATCATGAACCCTATCCCACCCATTCAATCTCCTCTCACAGCCCATGTACACTCTCACCTATCATGAACCCTATCCCACCCATTCAATCTCCTCCCACAGCCCATGTACACGCTCACCTTTCATGGACCCGATCCCACCCATTCAATCTCCGCTCACACCCCATATACACTCTCACCTATCATGGACCGTATCCCACCCATTCAATCTCCTCGCTTAGCTCATGTACACTCTCACCTATCATGGACCCTATCCCACCCATTCAATCTCCTCTCACTGCCCATGTACACTCTCACCTATCATGGACCCTACTCCACCCATTCAATCTCCTCTCACAGCCCATGTACACTCTCACTTATCATGAACCCTATCCCACCCAATTGATCTCCTCTCACAGCCCATGTACACTCTCACCTATCATGGACCCTATCCCACCCATTCAATCTCCTCTCACACCCCATGTACACTCTCACCTATCATGAACCCTATCCCACCCATTCAATCTCCTCTCACAGCCCATGTACACTCTAACCTATCATGAACCCTATCCCACCCATTCAATCTCCTCTCACAGCCCATGTACACTCTCACCTATCATGGACGCTACTCCACCCAATTGATCTCCTCTCACAGCCCATATACGCTCAATCATGAATTCGGCGAACCAATTTAACTATATTCCTCAGCCCATGTACACAGTCCCCTATTATGGATTCCACCCAATCCATTTAATCTCTTCCCACAGCTCCCTTACAATCTACCCTATCATGAACTCTACTAACCTATTTCATCTCCTCCCACAGATCATGTTCACATTTCCTTATCAGGGACTCTACCCCGCCCAATTAATCTCCTTCCACAGCCCATGTACAATCTACCCTATCATGAAATTTATCAACCAATGCAATCACCTTTTTCAGCTCATATACACTGGCCCTTATCATGGACTCCATCCCACCCATTTAGGCTCTGCCCAGAGTCCAGGTACACTCCACCCTATCATGGATTCTACCCCACCCTTTTAAACTCCTCCCAAAGCCCATATACTCTACCCTACCATGGACTCTACTCACCCATTTTATCATCTTCCACATCATATGTACACGTTACCCTATCTTGAACTCGACACACATATAAACTCCTCCCACGGCCACGTGCATTCTACCCTATCATGGAATCTAGGCACCAATGTCATCTCCTCCTACAGCGCATGTACATACTACCCTATCGTGGACTATACCCAACCCATTCAATCGCCTTCTTCACCCACGTACACATTACCCTACTATAGATTCTTGCTACTAATTTAAACTCCTTCCACAGCGCATCTACAATCCACTCTATCACGACATCTAGGCACCCATTTAATCTCCTCTCATAACCCATGTACGCACTACACTATCACGGACTCTAACCCATCCATTTAAACACATCCCACAGCCCACGTACGCTTTACCCTAACCTGGACTCTGCCTAGCCATTTAAAATCCCTGCACAGCCCAGGTCCACTTTACCCTCTCAATGATTCTGCCGAACTCATTTCACAGCGCATTTACATTCTACCCTTTCATGAAATCTCGGCCCCCGTTTAATCAGCTCCCACAGTCCATGTACACTCTGCCCTATCATGTATTCTACCCCTCCCATTAATCTCGTCCCGCAGCCCACGTACACTTTACCCCGTCATGGATTCTGCCTATCCAATTGACCTCCGTTCACAGCCCATGTACACGCTACCCTATCATGAAATTTATCAACCCATTTAATCACCTTCCTCAGCCTACGTACACTGGCTCCTATCGTGGCCTCCATCCCACACATGTAGTCTCCACCCAGAGTCTATGTACACTCCACCCTATCATGGATTCTACAAGCCCGTTTAATCTTCTCTTACAACCGATTAACACAACACCTGATCATGGATTCTGCACTCCCATTAAATCTTCTTGCACCACTCCATGTATACTCTACCCTATCATAGACCCTACTCACCCATGTTATCACCTTCCACATAGAATAATAGAATCATAGAAGTTTACAACATGGAAACAGGCCCTTCGGCCCAACATGTCCATGTCGCCCAGTTTATACCACTAAGCTAGTCCAATTGCCTGCACTTGGCCCATATCCCTCGATACCCATCTTACCCATGTAACTGTCCAAATGCTTTTTAAAATACAAAGTTGTACCCGCCTCTACTACTGCCTCTGGCAGCTCGTTCCAGACACTCACCACCCTTTGAGTGAAAAAAATTCCCCTCTGGACCCTTTTGTATCTCTCCCCTCTCACCTTAAATCTATACCCCCTCGTTATAGACTCCCCTACCTTTGGGAAAAGATTTTGACGATCTACCTTATCTATGCCCCTCATTATTTTATAGACTTCTATAAGATCACCCCTAAACCTCCTACTCTCCAGGGAAAAAAGTCTCAGCCTATCCAACCTCTCCCTATAAGTCAAACCATCAAGTCCCGGTAGCATCCTAGTAAATCTTTTCTGCACTCTTTCCAGTTCAATAATATCCTTTCTATAATATGGTGACCAGAACTGTACACAGTATTCCAAGTGTGGCCTCACCAATGCCCTGTACAACTTCAACAAGACATCCCAACTCCTGTATTCAATGTTCTGACCAATGAAACCAAGCATGCTGAATGCCTTCTTCACCACCCTATCCACCTGTGACTCCACTTTCAAGGAGCTATGAACCTGTACTCCTAGATCTCTTTGTTCTATAACTCTCCCCAACGCCCTACCATTAACGGAGTAGGTCCTGGCCCGATTCGATCTACCAAAATGCATCACCTCACATTTATCTAAATTAAACTCCATCTGCCATTCATCGGCCCACTGGCCCAATCAGTCGATTGACATCTTCCTGCAGTCGACAGCTTTCCTCCGAGTGAGGAGGAAACCACACGGCCAATTTTTATATCATTTGCAAACTTCTTAATCATGTCCCCTGCATTTAAGTCTAAATCATTAATATATACAACAAAATGGGTGAGAAACAGAGTAGATATCCCTCTGCACTGACCCATCAAACAATCCCAGGGCAGGTACAGCCGGGTTAGATACAGAGGAAAGCTCCCTCTACACTGTCCCATCACACACTCCCAGGGCAGGTACAGGGTTCGATACAGAGTAAAATTCTTGTAGCGAACGTAGAGAAATTCACCATATTGAGTCGAATGAAAAAATAGGGACAGAACTCCTACTATTGGAATTGGTGAAGTCTCATCCTTTCCGTGAGAGTCCCGCCAGACATGTCAGCAGTGATAAGGTTGAACCTCAATTGCTGACAGGGGTTAAACTCATGGTTAACATGCCCCATCTCACAGACTTAAGAGCAGGAGGACGCCATTCAGCTCATCAGTCCTGCTCCGCCATTCAATTAGATGATGATGATCTGCACCACAAGCCCATTTTCCACCTGTAATCCATATCCCGTGATACATTAACCTAACAAAAATCTATCGATCTCAGTCTCGAAAGCTCCAGTTGTCCTACCATCTACAGCCTGTTGGGGAGAGAGTTCCAAATTTCTCCTGCTCTTTGTGTGAAAAGGTGCTCCCTGATTCCGCTCCAAAATGGCCGAGCTGTAATTTTAAGATTGTGTCCCCTCGTTCTTGATTCCCCACCAGAGGAAATACGTCTTTCATATCTGCTGTATCAAAACCTTTTAACGTTTTAAACACCACGATCGGATCAAAGGAATACAAGCCCTGTTTATGTAATCTGCCTCGTAATTTAACCCTCTAAGCCCCGGTTTCATCCTGGTGAATCAGCAATTCACCCCCCTCCAAGGCCAATATATCCTTTCTGAGGTGCAGTGCCCTAACAGAACGCAGTACTCCGGATGATGTCTGATGAAGGCCCAGTGCAACTGAAGCATGATTTCTTCCCCTTGACAGAAAGGCCAACGTTCCATTAGCCTTTTGATTGCATTTTGCACCTGTCTACAAGCCTTTAATGATTTGTGTACTTGGACTCCCAAATTTCCTCTCTCCTTTACAGTCATTAGTTTCTCATCATTTAGAATATATCCGATTCATCTTTCTTGGTCCAAAGTGGCTGACCGCACACTTCCCCACATTATGCCCACTCAGTTAATCTGTTTATGCGCCTTTGCCACTTCCTGCATCTATTTGCTGACTTTCCCTCCAACCCAGTGCCATCTCCAACCCTCTATTCCTTCATCCAAGTCATAAATCAACGGAGTGGAAATTTAATGTCCCATAACAGATCCCTGGGGAACACAACAACAACATGCATTTATATAGCGCCTTTAACGTAGCAAAATGTCCCAAGCTGCTTCACAGGAGCGATTATCAAATAGAATTAGATACTGAGCCATATAAGGAGATATTAGGAGAGGTGACGAAAAGCTTGGTCAAATGGGTGTGTTTTAGGAGCGTCTTATCGCAATCTGTAGAATCTATTATATATTCTCTACGTAAGACCCTAGTTTTGAAAATCAACAGTATCCCTCCATCTAAGCTTTCTGTTACAGAAGGAATTTAAATTCACACAGCTGATTCCACCAGTTTATCTACATTTCGATTAAGAGCTACATATAAATTCTCTGAATATAGTAGTTGAATTTAGATAGAGGCATCACCCACTGTGCCACATGAGTATTTTGTAATTGAATTGGTTCACGCCCGGACACTCATCACCAGGGCTGGATGAATGGCGGTTTCACAGGCTCCAGTCGCCAGGTCATTCCACGTGTGTGAGACTAGACTGAATGTGCGCAGGTGGGGTTTAGGGCGACGCGTGTCTAATGGTGTCTTCACCCGGTATCCAAGCACAAGCATTTTCCCTTAGGAGGTCGCTGGAAGGGCATCGGGATCCAGAAATTAACTGTTATTGCTGATTCCAGTGAAAGGGTCGCTTGAGTGGTTTGAAGCGCACATTATGTCGCCCCTTATTAGATCTCCTAGCTGAGCATCAATAAGGGATTGGAATTTGGGGTTCTCTAGTTTGTGGGGCTCAGTTCCAGCTTGATCAGTGAATATCAAGCGTTTCATTTTCTTTAAAGAAACGTTACCAACATCATACTACATATTGTGGTGTGTCCCTTTAAATCTGTGTAAGATCCATATTATGCCATCCGTGAAAGTGATTCCCTTAAGTTGTTTGTTCATCTGAATGTAATTAACATTAATATTGGTGCAACCTTTTTGTCTTACTGAGTTAACATTAGATATACATATGGGATCACTTGATATTGTCAACAAAAATAACCCTGAAAGTGACTGCCATAATCTGTTTGTTCATCTTACTGTAACTAACATTAACATTAATGCAACCTATTTGTCTCACTGGAGTTAACATTAGATATAAATATGGGATCGTTTGATAGTGCCTCAGACCATGTGGGGATTCCTCGCCTCCAGCACATCTCGCTGAAATGCACGCCCCCGTAACTGGTCCCGTTTTTGCCATTTACTATCCAGTTTTCGCAGCTATCGGTGTTCCAGGTTAGATATTGGTTATTCATTGTACAAGTCTTTGTTTAAGGTAGCACTGTTCTAGGTAAGGTATTATAGTAAGTTATTCATTGTACAAGTCTTTGTTTAAGGTATCACTGTTCTAGGTAATGTATTATAGTAAGTTGTTCATTGTACAAGTCTTTATTAAAGTTATCACTCTTCTAGGTAATGTATTACAGCAAGGTCTTCATTACAAAAGTCTTTGTTTAGGTATTGCTGTTCCAGCTAAGATATTACATTAAGGTATTTATTGTACCAGTAAGGTATTTATCACTACTTATCGTGTTCTCTCTTCCTTACAGCTAATTTAGTGGCGATTGTGATCCTGTCCCGAGGAAGATGCGGTCTCTCTAGATGTATCACTCGATACCTGGTGTCGATGGCAGTGACGGATCTTTTGGTTGTTATCACTGCGGTGATATTGAATCGGATCCGTGGTATTTATTTCCCGATTACTTTCCTGACGACAACTCCGGGCTGCAGTGCCAGCGCCGTCCTAACTTACGCAGCCAGAGACAGCTCGGTCTGGTTAACGGTCGCTTTCACCTTTGATCGATTTGTGGCCATTTGTTGCCAGAAGCTGAAAACAAAATATTGCACCGAGAAAACGGCGGCTGTGGTGATAGGGACGGTCTGTGTACTGAGCTGTTTAAAAAACGTCCCCTGTTACTTTATATATGAACCTTTGTACATAATGAACAATGTGCCGTGGTTCTGCAGCATGAAATTAATATTTTATACATCTTCTGGTTGGGCAGCGTTTGACTGGCTGGACCGTATTTTGACCCCATGTGTACCTTTCGTTCTGATTCTTCTGCTCAATGCTCTGACCGTCAGACACATTCTAGCGGCCAATAGATCCCGCAGGAGACTCCGGGCTCACAGCAATGAAGAGAATCAGAGTGACCCAGAGATGGAGAGCCGGAGAAAGTCCATCGTTTAACTGCTCTCTATATCGGGCAGTTTCATCCTGTTATGGATGACGTATGTTATAAATTTGTTCTATGTGCGATTTACTAACGGTAATTATTTCTCAGGTTCCAATTTCAATGACCCAAGGTTCATTCTGCAGGAAAGCGGGTATATGCTTCAGCTTTTTAGCTGTTGCACCAACACATGTATTTATGCAGGGACCCAGAGTAAATTCAGAGAGGAGTTAAAGAATGCAGTGAAATATCCGGTGAACCTAATTTGGAAATTCATTAAATATTTAGAATGATAAAAAAACAGCGTTAATTCCAAATGCATCCCCTCTCCTTGCTTTCTCTCTATCACACGGGTGCACCTCACAGATTCTGTATGTGTTCCATCTCACTTATTTTCCTTCTCTCCATCACATGCTGCACCCCGAAATATTCTGTGTGTATTCCAGTACTCTAGATGCGGAAATTATGCCTTTGGATTGGTAAAATGCAAACTTCATTCCATTATTTAAGAAAGGAAGGATGGAGAAACCAGGTAATTACAGACCTGTCAGTTTAAGTTATAGGAGTGGATCATCAAGTACAGTGTGTATCACATTAAATGTTTCTTTAAACATTTCCCACTGATCATCAGTCGTTTTACCCATTACCAGATTTGCCCAGTTTACTGTGGACAGTCTCTGTCTCATCCCATTGAAGTCGGCCTTACCCAAGTCTAGAATGTTACCAGCTGACTCACTTTTTTTCCTTTCAAACACTACATTGAACTCGATCATGTTATGATCACTATTGGATAGATGTTCACGCACAGTTCAGCCGTTTACTAAATCTGGTTCATTACTCATTACTAAATCTAGTATGACTTGCCCCCTTGTTGCCTCTAGGACATACTGCTGTAGAAAAGTATCCCGGACACACTCAAGAAATTCACTACCTTTCTGGCAGTTGCTAGTCTGCTTTTCCCAATCTATGTGAAGGTTAAAGTCCCCCATTAATACCACTATGCCTTTCTTACACGCTTGTCTAATCTCTGCATTTATACAATCTAGCACTTCAGAGCTTCTGCCAGGGGTCCTATACACAACTCCCACTATAGTCTTAGATCCTTTCTTATTTCTCAATTCAACCCATAAGGTCTCTGTTGGCTGCTTACCCCTCGTTATATCCTCCTTTACCATTGAAGTGATTTCATCTCTAATCACTATGGCTACTCCTCCCCCTCTTCCATTTTCCCCACCAGAGGAAATACTTCTTTCATATCTGCTGTATCAAATCCTTTTAACGTTTTAAACACCTCGATCATATCACCTCTCAATCTCCTATAATCAAAGGAATACAAGCCCAGTTCATGCGACCTGCCCTCGTAATTTAACCCTCTAAGCCCCGGTTTCATCCTGAGAATCAGCAATTCACACCCTCCAAGGCCAATATAACCTTTCTGAGGTGCAGTGCCCTAACAGAACGCAGTACTCCAGATGATGTCAGCTCCCTTGAGAGAAAGGCTAACCTTCCATTAGCCTTTTGATTGCATTTTGTACCTGTCTACAGGCCTTTAATGATTTGTGTACTTGGACTCCCAAATCTCCTCTCTCCTCTACAGTCATTCGTTTCTCATCATTTAGAATATATCCGATTCATCTTTCTTGGCCCAAAGTGGATGACCTCACACTTCCCCACATTATGTCCACTCACTTAATATGTTTATGCGCCTTTGCCACTTCCTGCATCCATTTGCATTGTTTACTTTCCCTCCAACCCAGTGCCATCTCCAACCCTCTATTCCTTCATCCAAGTCATAAATAAAGTAATATAAATTTAATGTCCCATAACAGATCACTGGGGAACACAACAACAACTTGCATTGATATGGAGCCTTTAACGTCGCAACATGTCCCAAGATGCTTCACAGGAGCGATTATCAAATAGAATTAGATACTGTGCCATATAAGGAGATATTAGGAGAGGTGACGAAAAGCTTGGTCAAATGGGTGTGTTTTAGGAGCGTCTTATCGCAATCTGTAGAATCTATTACATATTCTCTACGTAAGACCCTAGTTTTGAAAATCAACAGTATCCCTCCATCTAAGCTTTCTGTTACAGAAGGAATTTAAATTCACACAGATGATTCCACCAGTTTATCTACATTTCGATTAAGAGCTACATATACATTCTCTGAATATAGTAGTTGAATTTAGATAGAGGCATCACCCACTGTGCCACATGAGTATTTTGTAATTGAATTGGTTCACGCCCGGACACTCATCACCAGGGCTGGATGAATGGCGGTTTCACAGGCTCCAGTCGCCAGGTCATTCCACGTGTGTGAGACTAGACTGAATGTGCGCAGGTGGGGTTTAGGGCGACGCGTGTCTAATGGTGTCTTCACCCGGTATCCAAGCACAAGCATTTTCCCTTAGGAGGTCGCTGGAAGGGCATCGGGATCCAGAAATTAACTGTTATTGCTGATTCCAGTGAAAGGGTCGCTTGAGTGGTTTGAAGCGCACATTATGTCGCCCCTTATTAGATCTCCTAGCTGAGCATCAATAAGGGATTGGAATTTGGGGTTCTCTAGTTTGTGGGGCTCAGTTCCAGCTTGATCAGTGAATATCAAGCGTTTCATTTTCTTTAAAGAAACGTTACCAACATCATACTACAGATCGTGGTGTGTCCCTTTAAATCTGTGTAAGATCCATATTATGCCATCCGTGAAAGTGATTCCCTGAAGTTGTTTGTTCATCTGAATGTAATTAGCATTGATATTGGTGCAACCTATTTGTCTTACTGAGTTAACATTAGATATACATATGGGATCACTTGATATTGTCAACAAAAAGAACCCTGAAAGTGACTGCCATAATCTGTTTGTTCATCTTACTGTAACTAACATTAACATTAATGCAACCTATTTGTCTCACTGGAGTTAACATTAGATATAAATATGGGATCGTATGATAGTGCCTCAGACCATGTGGGGATTCCTCGCCTCCAGCACATCTCGCTGAAATGCACGCCCCCGTAACTGGTCCCGTTTTTGCCATTTACTATCCAGTTTTCGCAGCTATCGGTGTTCCAGGTTAGATATTGGTTATTCATTGTACAAGTCTTTGTGTAAGGTATCACTGTTCTAGGTAAGGTCTTATAGTAAGTTATTCATTATACAAGTCTTTATTAAAGTTATCACTGTTCTAGGTAATGTATTACAGCAAGGTCTTCATTACAAAAGTCTTTGTTTAGGTATTGCTGTTCCAGCTAAGATATTACAATAAGGTATTTATTGTACCAGTAAGGTATTTATCACTACTTATCGTGTTCTCTCTTCCTTACAGCTAATTTAGTGGCGATTGTGATCCTGTCCCGAGGAAGATGCGGTCTCTCTAGATGTATCACTCGGTACCTGGTGTCGATGGCAGTGACGGATCTTTTGGTTGTTATCACTGCGGTGATATTGAATCGGATCCGTGGTATTTATTTCCCGATTACTTTCCTGACGACAACTCCGGGCTGCAGTGCCAGCGCCGTCCTAACTTACGCAGCCAGAGACAGCTCGGTCTGGTTAACGGTCGCTTTCACCTTTGATCGATTTGTGGCCATTTGTTGCCAGAAGCTGAAAACAAAATATTGCACCGAGAAAACGGCGGCAGTGGTGATAGGGACGGTCTGTGTACTGAGCTGTTTAAAAAACGTCCCCTGTTACTTTATATATGAACCTTTGTACATAATGAACAATGTGCCGTGGTTCTGCAGCATGAAATTAATATTTTATACATCTTCTGGTTGGGCAGCGTTTGACTGGCTGGACCGTATTTTGACCCCATGTGTACCTTTCGTTCTGATTCTTCTGCTCAATGCTCTGACTGTCAGACACATTCTAGCGGCCAATAGAGCCCGCAGGAGACTCCGGGCTCACAGCAATGGAGAGAATCAGAGTGACCCAGAGATGGAGAGCCGGAGAAAGTCCATCGTTTTACTGCTCTCTATATCGGGCAGTTTCATCCTGTTATGGATGACGTATGTTATAAATTTGTTCTATGTGCGATTTACTAACGGTAATTATTTCTCAGGTTCCAATTTCAATGACCCAAGGTTCATTCTGCAGGAAAGCGGGTATATGCTTCAGCTTTTTAGCTGTTGCACCAACACATGTATTTATGCAGGGACCCAGAGTAAATTCAGAGAGGAGTTAAAGAATGCAGTGAAATATCCGGTGAACCTAATTTGGAAATTCATTAAATATTTAGAATGATAAAAAAAACAGCGTTAATTCCAAATGCATCCCCTCTCCTTGCTTTCTCTCTATCACACGGCTGCACCTCACAGATTCTGTATGTGTTCCATCTCACTTATTTTCCTTCTCTCCATCACATGCTGCACCCCGAAATATTCTGTGTGTATTCCAGTACTCTAGATGCGGAAATTGTGCCTTTGGATTGGTAAAATGCAAACTTCATTCCATTATTTAAGAAAGGAAGGATGGAGAAACCAGGCAATTACAGACTTGTCAGCTTAAGTTATAGGAGTGGATCATCAAGGGCAGTGTGACTGAGCATTTGAACAAGTATGAACTGTTTAAATAGAGTCAGCATGGATTTGCGAAGAGAAGGTTATGTCTGATTAATCTGGTTGACTTTTTGAGAAGGTCACTGACATGGTGAACAGAGGAGCGTCTATGGATGTAGTCTCTCTGGACTTCCATATCGCATTTCATATAGTTACCTACAAGACATTATGAACAAAGAAAAAAGCGCACAGAATTGGAGGCAGCCTGGTGACATGGTTTGGTAATTAGTAGGGAGACAGGAGACAAAGAGTATGAATAAAGGGAATCTGTTACTACCGTTGGGATGTGAAGCATAGTGCTCCCTAGGGATCTGTAGTGGAGTCTCAGCTATTCACTAGATATCAATGACAGGGATGAAGAGAGTTGTATATCCAAGTTTGCAAATAACATTACATTAGGAGGCACAGTAATTTGTGTAGCTGGAAGCAGGAAGCTCCAAAGGGTCACAGACGGATTACGTGATATGGAAAACGTATGACAGATGGAATTCAATGCGGGTAAGTGTGAGGTCATCCAGTTTGGATCCAAAATTGAATATTTTCTTCATGGTGAGAGAATAGAAACTGTGGAGGAGCAAAAGGATTGGGTGTCCTGTTAGACAAGCCACGAGAAAATCTCGTCCACAGGTCCAAAAAGAAATCAAAAGGGCTAATTGAATGTTAGCCTTTACCGCAAGGGGGCTGGAATACAAAGGGGAGGAAGTGATGCTTCAGTTGTACAGAATCTTGATCAGCCCCCATCTGGAGACTGCATTCAGTTCTGGGTAACCCACCTCAAGAAGGAGATATTGGCCGAAGATGGGGAGCAGCGCAGATTCACCAGAATGATACTGGGGCTTGAAGCTTTAAATTATAAAGAGAGGTTGCATAAACGTGGCTTGTAGTCCCTCGATTTTAGAAGGTTGAGAGTTGGTCTAGCACAGTGTTTAAAATAACAAAAGTATTCGATAGATACAGTGGTAGGTGAATCCAGAACAAGAGGGCACAATATTATAATTAATACTAGACAGTTTAGGAATGAAATTAGGACACATTTTTTGCACAAAGGGCTGTGAGTTGAGCTGCTAAAGAGTCTGACTTAACTACGTTGCGGTCGCTATATAAATGCAAGCCATAGAGTAGTGATAACGGGGGTATTTCAAAAACTATCCTAATATAGACTGGGATAGTAATAACACAAGGGGCAGAGTGGGGGAGGACTTTTTGAAGTGTATTCAGGAGAAACTTCTTGACCAGTACGTTTCCGGCACAACGAGGAAGGAGGCATTGCTGGACTTGGTTCGAGGGAATGAGGTGGGCCAAGTGGAGCAAGTGTCAGTGGGGGAGCATTTAGGGAACAGCGATCATAGTATCATAAGGTTTAGATTAACTATGAAAAGGACAAGGAGCAATCTAGAGTGAAAATACTCAATTGGAGGAGGGCCGATTTCAGTGGGATGAGAACGGTTCTGGCCCGGGTAAATTGGAATCAAAGATTGGCAGGCAAAACTGTAATTGAAAAATGGGCGGCCTTGAAGCAGGAGATGGTTCGGGTACAGTCTAGGTACATTCCCACGAGGGAGAAAGGTAGGGCATCTAAAGCCAGGGCTCCGTGGATGACAAAAGTGATAGAGAGTAAGATGAAGCAGAAAAAAGGGGCGTATGACAGATGTCACGTTGATAATACAAGTGAGAACCAGGATCAATGTAAAAAGTTCAGAGGGGAAGTGAAAAAGGAAATAAGAGGGGCAAAGAGAGAGTATGAGAATAGACTGGTGGCCAACATAAAAGGGAATCCAGAAGTCTTCCACATGCATATAAATAGTAAACGGGTAGTAAGAGGAGTGGTGGGGCTGATTAGGGACCAAAAAGGAGATCTACTCATGGAAGCAGAGGGCATGGCCGAGGTACTTAATAAGGACTTTGCATCTGTCTTTAACAAAGAAGAAGATGCTGCCAGAGTCCCAGTAAAAGTAGATGTAGTTGAGATACTGGATGGGCTAATATAAATAGAGAAGTGTTTGTACAAAATCAAATAGAGCAATGTCTATACAATATAAATTGAGCAGTATTTGTACACTATAAATAGACCAGTGTTTGTACAATATAAATAGAGCAGTGCTTTCACACTATAGATAGAGCCGGATTTGTACACTATAAATACAGCAGTGTTGTACAATATATGTAGAGCAGTGTATATACAAAATAAGTAGAGTAGTGTTTTTCAATATAAATAGAGAAGTGTTTATACAAAACAAATAGAGCAATAATTTTACATTATAAGTAGAGCAGTGTTTGTGCAATATAAATAGAGCTGTTCTTCTACAGTATGAATAGTGCAGTGTTTTATCAATATAACTAGAGCTGTTCTTCGACAGTATGGATAGTGCAGTGTTTGATCAATATAAATAGAGCTGTTCTTCGACAGTATGAATAGTGCAGTGTTTGATCAATATAAATAGAGCTGTTCTTCTACAGTATGAATAGTGCAGTGTTTGATCAATATAAATTGAGCTGTTCTTCTACAGTATGAATAGTGCAGTGTTTGATCAATATAAATGGAGCTGTTCTTCTACAGTATGAATAGTGCAGTGTTTGATCAATATAAATAGAGCTGTTCTTCTACAGTATGAATAGTGCAGTGTTTGATCAATATAAATAGAACTGTTCTTCTACAGTATGAATAGTGCAGTGTTTGATCAATATAAATAGAGCTGTTCTTCGACAGTATGAATAGTGCAGTGTTTGATCAATATAAATAGAGTTGTATTTGTACAATGGAAATAGAGCAGTGTTGGTGCAATATTATTGGACCAGTGTTTATACAATATAAATTGAGCAGTGGTAGAAAACATAAATAGAGCAGTGTATGTACAATATAAATAGAGCAGCGTTGGTAATAGAAATAGGGCAGTGTTTGTACAGTATAAGTGGAGCAGTCTTTTTACTAAATTAATAGAATAGTTTTTCCACAATATAAGTAGAGCAGTGTTAATACAAAGTAAATAGAGCAGTGTTTGTAAAATGTAAATAAAGCAGTGCTTCAACAATATAAGTAGAGCAGTGTTTCTACAATATAAATAGAGCAGTGTTTTTACGCTGTAAATAGAGCAGTGTTTGTGCAATATTATTAGAGCAGTGTTTCCACAATATAAATAGAGCACAGTTTGTACAATATAAATAGAACTGTGTTTGTACTATATAAATAGAGCATTATTTGTACACTATAAATAGAGCAGTGTTTATACAATATAAATAGAGCAGAGTTTATACAAAATAAATACAGCAGTGCTTGTACAAAATAAATAGAGCAGTGTTTGTACAATGTAAAAAGAGCAGTGTTTGTAAAATATCAATAGGGCAGTGCTTGTATAATATAAATAGAGCAGTGTATATATTATATGAATAGGGCAGTGATTGTGCACTATAATTAGAGCAGTGTTTATACACTATAAATAGAGCAGTGTTTGTACAATATAAATAGAGCAGTGTTTGTACAATATAAATAGAGCACTGTTTGTACCATATAAGTAGAGCAGTGTATATACAAATAAATAGAGCAGTGTTTGTACAATATAAATAGAGCAGTGTTTCCACAATGTATTCGGAGCAGTGTTTGTACAATATAAATAGAGCAGTGTTTGTTCAATACAAAAAAGAGCAGTGTTTATACATAATAAATAGAACAGTGTTTTTACGATATGAATAGAGCAGTGTTTGCACAACATAAATTGAGCAGTGTTTCTACAATATAAATATTGCAGTGTTTGGACAATATAAGTAGAGCAGTGTGTGTTCACTATAAATGGAGCAGTGTTTGTATAATATAAATAGAGCAGTGTTTCTACAATACAAATAGAGCAGTATTTGTACAATATAAATAGGGCAATGTTTCTGCAATATAAATAGAGCAGTGTTTGTACAATATAAATCGGGCAGTGTTTGTACAATATAAATAGAGCAGTATTTGTACAATATAAGTAGAGCAGTGTTTTCACACTATAGATAGAGCAGGATTTGAACACTATAAATAGAGCAATGTTGTACAATATAAGAAGAGCAGTGAATATACAAAATAAGCAGAGCAGTGTTTGCACAATATAAATAGAGCAGTGTTTATACAAAACAAATAGAGCATTGATTTTACATTATAAATAGAGCAGTGTTCGTGCAATATAAATAAATCTGTGCTTCTACAGTATGAATAGTGCAGTGTTTGATCAATATAAATAGAGTATTATTTGTACAATGGAAATAGAGCAGTGTTGGTTCAATATAAATGGACCAGTATTTATACAATATAAATTGAGCAGTGGTACACAACATAAATAGAGCAGTGTTGGTACACTTAAATAGAGCAGTGTTTGTACAATAGAAATAGAGCAGCGCTTGTACACTATAAATAGTTCAGTGTTCGTACAATATAAATAGAGCAGTTTTTGTACAATGTAAGTAGGGAATTGTTTCTACAACATAAATAGAGTCGTGTTTATACAAGATAAACAGATCAGTGCTTGAACACTATAAATAGTTCAGTGTTTGTACTATATAAATACAGCAGTGTTTGTACAATATAAATGGAGCAGTGTTTCCACAATATTAATAGAGCAGTGTTTGTACAATATAAATAGAGCAGTGTTTGTAAAATATAAATAGGGCAGCATTTAGACAATATAAATCGAGCCGTGTTTGTGCAATATAAATAGGGCAGCGTTTGTACAATATAAATAGATCAGTGTTTCCACAATATAAATAGAGCCGTGTTTGTACAATATAAGTAGACCAGTGTTTATACACAAAAATAGAGCAGTATTTGAACATTATAAATAGATAAGTGTTTGTACAATATAAATAGGGCAGTTTATCTCCAATATAAATAGTGCAGTGTTTATACAATATATATAGAGCAGTGTTTGTACACTGTAAAGGGAGCATTGTTTCGACAACATAAATAGAGCAGTGTTTGTACAATATAATTAGGGTAGTGTTTGAACAATATAAATAGAGCAGTGTTTACACAAAATAAATAGAGCAGTGTTTGTGCAATATAAATAGAGCAACGTTTGTACAATATAAACAGGGCACTGTTTATACAATATAAATAGAGCAGTGTTTTACGCCAACCAACGTGTTGTGTGGCAGTACCACCGTGCTAAATGGGATAGATTCAGAACAGATCTAGTCGCTCAAAACTGGGCATCCGTGAGGCGCTATGCGCCATCAGCAGCAGCAGAATTGTATTCCAGCACAATCTGTAACCTCATGGCCCGGCACATTCCTCACTCTACCATTGCCAACAAGCCAGGGGATCAACCCTGGTTCAATGAGGAGTGCAGAAGTGCATGCCAGGAGCAGCACCAGGCGTACCTAAAAATGAGGTGCCAACCTGGTGAAGCTACAACTCAGGACGACATGCATGCTGAACAGCGGAAGCAAAATGCTATAGACAGAGCTAAGCGATTCCACAACCAATGGATCAGTTCAAAGCTCTGCAGTCCTGCCACATCCAGTCGTGAATGGTGGTGGACAATTGAACAACGAACAGGAGGAGGAGGGCCTGCAAACATGAGTGCAAAAGACAAGGCTGAAGCGTTTGCAACCATCTTCAGCCAGAAGTGCCGAGTGGATGATCCATCTCGGCCTCCTCCCGATATCCCCAAAATCACTGAAGCCAGCCTTCAGCCAATTCGATATACTCCACGTGATATCACGAAACGGCTGAGTGCACTTGATGCAACAAAGGCTATGGGCCCCGACAAGATCCCAGCTGTAGTGCTGAACACTTGTGCTCCAGAACGAGCTGCGCCTCCAGCCAAGCTGTTCCAGGACAGCTACAACACTGGCATATACCCGACAATGTGGAAATTTGCCCAGGTCCTGTCCACAAAAAGCAGGACAAATCCAATCCGGCCAATTACCGCCCCATAAGTCTGCTCTCAATCATCAGCAAAGTGATGGAAGGTGTCGTCGACAGTGCTATCAAGCGGCACTTACTCACCAATAACCTGCTCACCGATGCTCAGTTTGGGTTCCGCCAGGACCACTCGGCTCCAGACCTCATTACAGCCTTGGTCCAAACATGGACAAAAGAGCTGAATTCCAGAGGTGAGGTGAGAGTGACTGCCCTTGACATCAAGGCAGCATTTGACCGAGTGTGGCACCAAGGAGCCTGAGTAAAATTGAAGTCAATGGGAATCAGAGGGAAAACTCTCCAGTGGCTGGAGTCATACCTAGCACAAAGGAAGATGGTAGTGGTTGTTGGAGGCCAATCATCTCAGCACCAGGGCATTGCTGCAGGAGTTCCTCAAGGCAGTGTCCTCGGCCCAACCATCTTCAGCTGCTTCATCAAAGACCTTCCCTCCATCATAAGGTCAGAAATGGGGATGTTCGCTGATGATTGCACAGTGTTCAGTTCCATTCGCAACCCCTCACATAATGAAGCAGTCCGAGCCCGCGAACAGCAAGACCTGGACAACATCCAGGCTTGGGCTCATAAATGGCAAGTAACATTCGCGCCAAACAAGTGCCAAGCAATGACGATCTCCAACAAGAGAGGGTCTAACCACCTCCCCTTGACATTCAACGGCATTACCATCACCGAATCCCCCACCATCAACATCCTGGGGGTCACCATTGACCAGATACTTAACTGGACCAGCCATATAAATACTGTGGCTACGAGAGCAGGTCAGAGGCTGGGTATTCTGCGGCGAGTGACTCACCTCCTGACACCCCAAAGCCTTTCCACCATCTACAAGGCACAAGTCAGGAGTGTGATGGAATACTCTCCACTTGCCTGGATGAGTGCAGCTCCAACAACAATCAAGAAGCTGGACACCATCCAGGACAAAGAAGCCCGCTTGATTGGCACCCCATCCACCACCCGAAACATCCACTCTCTCCACCACCGGCGCACTGTGGCTGCAGTGTGTACCATCGACAGGATGCACTGCAGCAACTCGCCAAGGCTTCTTCGACAGCACCTCCCAAACCCGCGACCTCTACCACCGAGAAGGACAAGGGCAGCAGGCACATGCGAACAACACCACCTGCACGTTCCCCTCCAAGTCACACGCCATCCCGACTTGGAAATATATCGGCCGTTCCTTCATCGTCGCTGGGTCAATATCCTGGAACTCCCTTCCTAACAGCACTGTGGGAGAACCGTCACCACACGGACTGCAGCGGTTCAAGAAGGCGGCTCACCACCACCTTCTCGAGGGGCAATTAGGGATGGGCAATAAATGCCGGCCTCACCAGCGACGCCCACATCCCATGAACAAAAATAAACCAAGATAAATAGAGCAGTGTTTGTACAATAAAAATAGAGCATAGAATCATAGAATCATAGAAGTTTCCAACATGGAAACAGGCCCTTCGGCCCAACATGACCATGTCGCCCAGTTTATACCAATAAGCTAGTCCCAATTGCCTGCACTTGGCCCATATCCCTCTATACCCATCTTACCCATGTAACTGTCCAAATGCTTTTTAAAAGACAAAATTGTACCCGCCTCTACTACTGCCTCTGGCAGCTCGTTCCAGACACTCACCACCCTTTGAGTGAAAAAATTGCACCTCTGGACCCTTTTGTATCTCTCCCCTCTCACCTTAAATCTATGCCCCCTCGTTATAGACTCCCCTACCTTTGGGAAACGATTTTGACTATCTACCTTATCTATGCCCCTCATTATTTTATAGACTTCTATAAGATCACCCCTCAAACTCCTGCTCTCCAGGGAAAAAAGTCTCAGTCTATCCAACCTCTCCCTCTAAGTCAAACCATCAAGTCCCGGTAGCATCCTAGTAAATCTTTTCTGCACTCTTTCTAGTTTAATAATATCCTTTCTATAATCGAGCAGTGTTTGTAAAAAATAAGTAGAACAGTGTGCGTTCGCTATAAATAGACCAGTGTTTGTGCAATAAAAAGAGAGCAGTGTTTGTACAATAAGAGAGCAAAATTTATACAGTACCAATAGAGCAGTGTTTGTACAATATAAACAGGGCAGTGCTCATACGATATAAATAGAGCAGTGTTTGTACAATATAAATGGAGCAGTGTTTGTACAATGACAATAGATCAGTGTTTGTACAACATAAATAGAGCAGTGTTTATACATTATAAACAGAGCAGTGTTTATACAGTATTGACAAGCAGTGTTTGTACAATATAAATAGAGCAGTGTTTCTACAATATAAATATAGCAGCGTTTCTACAATCTCAATAGAGCAGTGTTTGTGCTGTATTAATAGAGCAGTTTTTGGACAATATACTAATAGAGCAGCATTTCTACAATCTCAATAGAGCAGTGTTTGTACAGTATTAATAGAGCAGTGTTTATACAATAAAAATTGAGCAGATTTTATACAATATAAATAGAGCAGTGTGTATCCAATATAAATAGAGCAGTGTTTATACATTATCAATTGTGCAGTGTTTGTACAATATAAATAGAGCAGTGTTTGTACAAAATACAGAGAGCACTGTTTGTCTAATATTAGTAGAGCAGTGTTTATACAAAACAAAAACAGCAGTGTTTGTACACTATAAATAGTGCAGTGTTTGTAGAATAAAAAAGAGCAGTTTTTGTAAAAAAGAAATAGGGCAGTGTTTGTACACTATAAATAGAGCAGTGTTTGTACAATGTAAATGGAACAGTGTTTGTACAATATAAATAGAGCAGTATTTCTACATTTTAATATAGAGCAGTGTTTATTCAAAATAAATAGAGCAGTGTTTGCACAATATAAAGAGAGCAGTCTTTGTACAATATGAATAGAGCAGTGTTTATACAATATAAATAGAGCAGTGTTTACACAATATAAATAGAGCAGTGTTTATACAATATAAATAGAGCAGTATTTCTACATTTTAATATAGAGCAGTGTTTATTCAAAATAAATAGAGCAGTGTTTGTACAATATAAAGAGAGCAGTGTTTGTACAATATGAATAGAGCAGTGTTTGTAAAATATAAATAGAGCAGTGTTTGTACACTATAAATAGAGCAGTGTGTGTACAATGTAAATAGAGCAGTGTTTGTACAATATAAATAGAGCAGTGTTTGTACAATATAAATAAAGCAGTGTTTATTCAAAATAAATAGAGCAGTGTTTGTACAATGTAAATATAGCAGTCTTTCCAAAATATAAACAGAGCAGTGTTTGTACAATATATATAGAGAATTGTTTTTACAATACAAATCGAGCAGTGTTTGGACAAAATAAATAGAACAGTGTTTGTACAATATAAATAGAGCAGTGTTAGTACAATATAAATACAGCAGTGTTTGTACAATACAAATAAAACAGTCTTTGTACAATATAAATCGGGCAGTGTTTCTACCATATAAGTAGCGCTGTGTTTATACAAAATATGCACTGCGGTGTTTTTACAAGTAAAATAGTGCAGTGTTTGCACAATATAAATAGGTCAGCGTTTGTTCAATATAAATAGAGCAGTGTTCATACAACATAAATAGAGCAGTGTTAATACAATATAAGAAGAGCAGTGTTTATACATTATAATATAGAGCAGTGTTTGTACAATATAAATAGAGCAGTGTTTGTACAATGTAAATCGAGCAGAGTTTGTGCAATATGAACAGAGCATTGTTTGCACAACAAAAATAGAGCAGTTTTTGTAAAATATAAAGAGGGCAGTGTTTGTACAATATAAATAGGGCATTGTTTGTACAATATGAACAGAGCAGTCTTTGTAAAATATAAATACAGCAGTGTTTGTACAATATAAATAGAGCAGTGTATGTACAATATGAACAGAGCAGTCTTTGTAAAATATAAATACAGCAGTGTTTGCACAATATGAATAGAGCAGTGTTTGTACAATATAAATATGGCATTGTTTGTACAATATGAACAGAGCAGTCTTTGTACAATTTGAATAGAGCAGTGTTTGTACAATATAAATAGAACAGTGTTTGTACAGTGTAAATCGAGCAGTGTTTGTTCAATGTAAATAGAGCAGAGTTTGTGCAATATAAACAGAGCAGTGTTTCTACAATATGAACAGTGCATTGTTTTCACAACATAAATAGAGCAGTTTTT
Source organism: Heptranchias perlo (assembly GCF_035084215.1). Taxonomy (NCBI): domain Eukaryota; kingdom Metazoa; phylum Chordata; class Chondrichthyes; order Hexanchiformes; family Hexanchidae; genus Heptranchias; species Heptranchias perlo. Next base: position 2,631,418 of record NW_027139772.1, on the reverse strand, counting down.
GTAAAATATAAAGAGGGCCGTGTTTGTACACTATAAATATCACAGTGTTTCTACAATATGAATAGAGTAGTGTTTGTACAATATATATAGAACAGTATTTGTACAATATAAATAGAACAGTCTTTCCAAAATATAAATAGAGCAGTATTTGTACAATATATATAGAACATTGTTTGTACAATATATATAGAGCAGTGTTTACACAATATAAATAGAACAGTGTTTGTACAATATAAATAGAGCAGTGTTGTACAATATAAATAGGGCATTGTTTGTACAATATGAACAGAGCAGTCTTTGTACAATTTGAATAGAGCAGTGTTTGTACAATATAAATAGAACAGTGTTTGTACAGTGTAAATCGAGCAGTGTTTGTTCAATGTAAATAGAGCAGAGTTTGTGCAATATAAACGGAGCAGTGTTTCTACAATATGAACAGTGCATTGTTTGCACAACATAAATAGAGCAGTTTTTGTAAAATATAAAGAGGGCAGTGTTTGTACACTATAAATATCACAGTGTTTCTACAATATGAATAGAGTAGTGTTTGTACAATATAAATAGAACAGTGTTTGTACAATATAAATAGAACAATGTTTGTACAATATAAATAGAACAGTCTTTCCAAAATATAAATAGAGCAGTATTTGTACAATATATATGGAACATTGTTTGTACAATATAAATAGAGCAGTGTTTTCACAATATAAAAAGAACAGTGTTTGTACAATATAAATAGAGCAGTGTTTGTACAATATAAATACAGCAGTGTTGGAAGAACATGAACAGAGCAGTGTTTGTACAATGAAAAGAGAGCAGTGTTTGTTCAATGTAACCAGAGCAGTGTTTGTTCAATGTAAATAAGAACATAAGAACATAAGAAATTGGAGCAGGAGTAGGCCAATCGGCCCCTCGAGCCTGCTCCGCCATTCAATAAGTTCATGGCTGATCTGATCCCAACCACAAATCTAAAAAACACAAGAAGTCGGAGCAGGACCCGGCCACATAGCCCCTGGGCCCTCTCCGCCACCCACAGGGCATTGACCGATCCGAACTCAGCTTCATGTCCAATTTCCTGCCCGCTCCCCATAACCCCTAATTCCCTTTACTTCTAGGAAACTGTCTATTTCTGTTTTAAATTTATTTAATGATGTAGCTTCCACAGCTTCCTGGGGCAGCAAATTCCACAGACCGACCACCCTCTGAGTGAAGAAGTTTCTCCTCATCTCAGTTTTGAAAGAGCAGCCCCTTATTCTAAGATTATGCCCCCTAGTTCTAGTTTCACCCATCTTTGGGAACATCCTTACTGCATCCACCCGATCAAGACCCTTCACAATCTTATATGTTTCAATAAGATCGCCTCTCATTCTTCTGAACTCCAATGAGTAGAGTCCCAATCTACTCAACCTCTCCTCATATGTCCGCCCCCTCATCCCCGGGATTAACCGAGTGAACCTTCTTTGTACTGCCTCGAGAGCAAGTATGTCTTTTCTTAAGTATGGAGACCAAAACTGTATGCAGTATTCCAGGTGCGGTCTCACCAATACCTTATATAAATGCAGCAATACCTCCTTGTTTTTATATTCTATCCCCCGAGCAATAAAAGCCAACATTCCGTTGGCTTTCTTGATCACCTGCTGCACCTGCATACCAACTTTTTGATTTTCTTGCACTAGGACCCCCAGATCCCTTTGTACTGCAGTACTTTCCAGTCTCTCGCCATTAAGAAAATAACTTGCTCTCGGATTTTTCCTGCCAAAGTGCATAACCTCACATTTTCCAATATTATATTGCATCTGCCAAATCTCCGCCCACTCACCAGGCCTGTCTATATCCCCTTGCAGGTTTTTTATGTCCTCCTCACTCTCTACTTTCCCTCCCATCTTTGTATCATCTGCAAATTTTGATATGTTGCACTCGGTCCCCTCCTCCAAATCGTTAATATAGATTGTAAAGAGCTGGGGACCCAGCACCGACCCCTGTGGAACACCACTGGTTACTGGTTGCCAGTCCGAAAATGAACCATTTATCCCAACTCTCTGCTTCCTGTTCGATAACCAATCCTCCACCCATGCCAGAATATTACCCCCAATCCCGTGATTTTTTATCTTAAGTAATAATCTTTTATGTGGTTCCCCTTTATCCACCCTATACGTTATATCCTCGAAGAACTCAAGCAAATTTGTCAGACATGACTTCCCCTTCATAAAGCCATGCTGACTTTGTCCTATTAAATTATGCTTATCTAAATGTTCCGTTACTGTCTCCTTAATAATAGACTCCAAAATTTTACCCACCACAGATGTTAAGCTAACTGGCCTATAATTTCCAGCCTTCTGCCTACTACCCTTTTTAAATAACGGTGTTACATTAGCAGTTTTCCAATCTGCCGGGACCTCTCCTGAGTCCAGGGAATTTTGGAAAACTATCACCAAAGCATCCACAATCCCTACTGCCACTTCCCTCAAGACCCTAGGATGGAAGCCATCAGGTCCAGGGGATTTATCCGCCTTGAGTCCCATTATTTTACTGAGTACCATCTCCTGAGTGATTTTGATCGTATTTAGCTCCTCCCCCCCGAGAGTCCCCTGTTTGTCCAGTGTTGGGATATTCTTAGTGTCCTCTACTGTAAAGACTGAAACAAAATATTTGTTCAGCATTTTTGCCATCTCCATGTTTCCCACCATTAATTTCCCGGTCTCATCCTCTAAGGGACCTATGTTTGCCTTAGCCACCCTTTTTCTTTTTATATAACTATAGAAACTCTTGCTATCTGTTTTTATATTTTTTGCTAATTTCTTTTCATAATCTAACTTCCCTTTCTTAATCAATCCTTTAGTTACTTTTTGCTGTCTTTTGAAGAATTCCCAATCTTCTATCCTCCCACTAAGTTTGGCTACCTTATATGTCCTTGTTTTTAGTCGGATACTATCCTTGATTTCTTTACTTAGCCACGGATGGCTGTCATTTCTTTTACACCCTTTTTTCCTCAGTGGAATATATTTATTTTGAAAGTTGTAAAATAACTCCCTAAATGAACACCTTGCTCATGTACCGTCTTACCCTTTAATCTATTTTCCCAGTCCACTTTAATCAATTCCGCTCTCATACCATCATAGTCTCCTTTATTCAAGCTCAGTACGCTTGTTTGAGAATCAACCTTCTCACCCTCTAATTGGATATGGAATTCAACCATGTTGTGGTCGCTCGTTCCAAGGGGATCCTTAACTAGGACATTATTAATTAATCCTGACTCATTACACAGGACCAGGTCCAAGGTTGCCTGCCCCCTTGTAGGATCAGTTACATACTGCTCAAGAAATCCATCCCTGATGCACTCAATGAACTCGTCCTCAAGGCTGCTCTGCCCAATTTGATTTGTCCAGTTAATATGATAATTAAAATCCCCCATAATTATGGCTGTTCCCTTATTACATGCCCCGACTATCTCCTGATTAATACTTCTTCCAGCAGAGTTGCAACTATTAGGAGGCCTATATACTACGCCCACTAATGTTTTTTTTCCCTTATTATTCCTTATCTCCACCCAAACTGTTTCATTATCTTGATGCTTTGTCCCAATATCATTTCTCTGTATTACAGTGATTCCTTCCTTTATTAACATAGCCACCCCACCTCCCCTTCCTTCCTGCCTGTCCTTCCTGATTGTTAAATACCCTGGCATATTTAATTCCCAGTCGTTGTCACCCTGCAGCCATGTTTCTGTAATGGCCACAAGATCATACCCATACGTAGTTATTTGTGCCGTTAACTCGTCCATTTTATTACGAATGCTACGTGCATTCAGATAAAGAACTTTCAAATCTGTTTTGTGACGCTTAGTTCCTGCTTTTTCCTTTTTTAACACTTTACCTATTACTCCATACCTTCTGTCCCTTCCTGTTACGCTTTCCTCTCTCTCCCTGCTCAGGTTCCCAACCCCCTGCCACTTTAGTTTAAACCCTCCCCAACAGCACTAGCAAACACTCCTCCAAGGACAGCAGTCCCGGCCCTGCCCAGGTGCAGACCATCCGGTTTGTACTGGTCCCACCTCCCCCAGAACCGTTTCCAGTGTCCCAGGAATTTGAATCCCTCCCCCTTGCACCATTCCTCTAGCCACGTATTCATTTGAAATATCCTCCTATTTCTACTCTGACTAGCACGTGGCACTGGCAGCAATCCTGAGATTACTACCTTTGAGGTCCTATTTTTTAATTTACCTCCTAACTCCCTATATTCTGCTTTTAGGACCTCATCCCCTTTTTTACCTATATCGTTGGTGCCTATGTGCACCACGACAGCTGGCTGTTCGCCCTCCCCCTCCAAAATGTTCTGTAGCCGCTCCGAGACATCCTTGATCCTTGCACCAGGGAGGCAACACACCATCCTGGAGTCTCGGTTGCGGCCGCAGAAACGCCTGTCTATTCCCCTTACAATTGAGTCCCCTATCACTATAGCTCTGCCACTCTTTTTCCTCCCAGCCTGTGCAGCAGAGCTACCCGTGGTGCCAGGAAGTTGGCTGCTGCTGCCTTCCCCTGATAAGTCATCCCCCCCAACAGCATCCAAAGTGGCATATCTGTTTGAGAGGGGGATGGCCACAGGGGACCCCTGCACTACCTGCCTGCATCTCTTACTCTTCCTGGTGGTCACTCATTCACTTCCTGCCTGTATACCCTTTACCTGCGGTGTGACCAACTCGCTAAACGTGCTATCCACGAGTTTCTCTGCATCGCGAATGCTCCACAGTGAGTCCACCCGCAGCTCCAGCTCCGAGATACGATCGGTCAGTAGCTGCAGGTGGACACACTTCCCGCACACATGGTCGGCAGGGACACTGGTAGTGTCCATGACTTCCCACATCTTGCAGGAGGAGCATATCACGGGTGCGAGGTCTGCTGCCATGACTTGCCTTAGCTTAGTTACCCCTTTTAAATTACGTTGAAATTAGAAAATAGAGCAGTGTTTCTACAATATGAATAGAGCAGTGCATGTATGCTGTAAATATAGCTGTGTTTTACAATGTAAATGGAGCATTGTTTGTACAATATAAATATAGCAGTGTTTTTACAATTTAAATAGTGCAGTGTTTGTGGAATGTAAATAATGCGGTGTTTATACAATATAATAGAGCAGTCTTTCCACAATATAAATAAAGCAGTTTGTGTACAGTAGTAATGGAGCAGCGTTTGTACAATATACATAGAGCAGTGTTTCTACAATATAAATAGAGGAGCGTTTGCACAATTTAAATAGAGCAGTGTTTATACAATATAAATAGAGCAGTGTTTGTAGAATATAAATAGAGCAGAGTTTCTCCAAAAAATAGAGCAATGTTTGTGTAATGTAAACAAAGCGGTGTTTATACAATATGAACAGAGCAGTCTTCCCACAATATAAATAGAGCAGTGTGTGTACAGTCGTAATAGAGCATTGTTTATACAGTATAAATAGAGCAGTGATTCTACAATATTGATAGAGCAATGTTTGCACACTGTAAATAGTGCATTGCTTGTGCAATATCATTAGATCAGTGCTTGTACAATATAAATAGAGCAGTGTTTGAAGAATATAAACAGAGCAGTGATTTTAAAATATAAATAGAGCAGTGTTCGTACAGTATAAATAGAGTAGTGTTCATACAATATTAATGGAGCAGTCTTTACACAAAATAAATAGAGCAGTGTTTGTAAAATATAAACAGAGCAGTGATTTTAAAATATAAATAGAGCAGTGTTTGTACAATATAAATAGAGCAGTGTTTGTACACTGTAAATTTTGCAGTGTTTGTACAATATAAATAGAACAGTTTTTGTACAATTTTAATAGGGCAGTGTTTGTACACGATAAATAGAGCAGTGTTTGTACAATATAAATAAAGCAGTGTTTGCACAATATAAATAGAGCAGTGTTTCTACAATATAAGTAGCGCTGTGTTTTCTGAAATAAGCAGTGCGGTGTTTTTACAAGTAAAATAGTGCATTGTTTGTACAATATAAATAGAACCGTGTTTGTACAATATCAATCGGGCAGTGTTTGTACAATATAAATAGGGCATTGTTTGTACAATATGAACAGAGCAGTCTTTGTAAAATATAAATACAGCAGTGTTTGTACAATATAAATAGAGCAGTGTTTGTACAATATAAATAGAGCTGTGCTTCTACACTAGAAATAGAGCAGTGTTTGTACAATGTAAATAGAGCAGTGTTTGTACAATATAAATAGTGCAGTGTTTAAACAAAATAAATTGAGCAGTGTTGGTATAATATCAATAGGGCTGTGTTTATACAATATAAATAGAGCAGTCTTTGTGCACAATAATTGGAGCAGTGTTTGTACAATATAAATAGGGCTGTGTTTGTACAATATAAATAGAGCAGTGTTTTTACAATATAAATAGGGCTGTGTTTGTACAATATAAATAGAGCAGTGTTTGTACAATATAAATAGGGCTGTGTTTGTACAATATAAATAGAGCAGTGTTTTTACAATATAAATAGGGCTGTGTTTGTACAATATAAATAGAGCAGTGTTTGTACAATATAAATAGGGCTGTGTTTGTACAATATAAATAGAGCAGTGTTTTTACAATATAAATAGGGCTGTGTTTGTACAATATAAATAGAGCAGTGTTTGTACAATATAAATAGGGCTGTGTTTGTACAATATAAATAGAGCAGTGATTTTACAATATAAATAGAGCTGTGTTTTTACAATATAAATCGGGCCGTATTTCTACAATATAAGCGGAGCAGTGTTTATACAAAAAAAGTAGAGCTGTGTTTGTACAATATAAATAGGGCAGTGTTTGTACAATATAAATAGAGCAGTATTTTTACACTATAAATAGAGCACTGTTTATACAATAGAAATAGAGCAGTGCTTGTAAAATATAAATAGAGCAGTGTTTGTACAATATAAATAGAGCAGTGTTTGTACATCATAAATAGAGCATTGTTTCTACAATATAACCAGAACAGTGTTTGTACAATTTAAGTGGAGCAGTGATTTTACACTATAAATAGAGCAGTGTTTGTACAATATCAAAGGGCAGTTTTTTTACAATATAAATAGAGCAGTGTTTGCACAATATGAATAGAGCAGCGTTTACATAATAGAAATAGAGCAGTGTTTGTACAATATAAATAGAGCAGTGTTTACATAATATAAATAGAGCAGTGTTTGTACAATATAAATAGAGCAGTGCTTGTACATTAGAAGAACAGCAATGTTTATGCATAAAAATAGAGCAGTGTTTGCAATATAAATAGAGGAGTGTTTGTACAATGTAAATAGAGTAGTGATTGTACAATATACGTAGATCAGTGTTTACACAAAATAAATAGAGCAGTGTTCATACAATATAAACAGAGCAGTGTTTGTACAATATAAACAGAGTAGTGTCTGTACAATATAAATGAAGCAGTGCTTGTAAAATATAAATAGAGCAGTGTTTGTACAATGTAAATCGGGCAGTGTTTCTACAATATAAGTCGAGCTTTGTTTGTACAAAATAAGTGGCGTAGTGTTTGTACAATAAAAATAGAGACGTGTTTGTCCAATATTAATAGAGCAATGTTTGTACAATATATACAGAACATTGATGGTACATTGTAAATAGAGCAGTGTTTGTATACTATAAATAGTGCAGTATTTGTACAATATAAATTTGGCAGTGGTTCTACAATATAAATACAGCAATGTTTGTTCACTGTAAATAGAGCAGTGTTTACACAAAATAAATAGAGCAGTGTTTGTATAATATTAGTTGAACAGTGTTTATACACAACAAATAGAGCAGTGTTTGTACAATATAATTAGAGCAGTGTTTGTACAATATAAATAGAACAGTGTTTGTCCACTATAAATTGTACAGTGTTTGTACAATATAAATAGAGCAGATTTTGTACAATATAATTAGGGCATTGTTGATTCAATATCAATTGCGCAGTGTTTGTTCAATATAAATAGAACAGTGCTTGCACAATATAAACAGAGCAGTGTTTGTACAATGTATCTAGAGCAGTGTATGTAAAATATAAATAGAGCAGGTTTTGTACAATATCAAACGGGCAGTGTTTCTACAAAATAAGTCGAGCTGTGTTTATACAAAATAAGTAGAGCGGTGTTTGTATGATAAAATAGAGCATTGTTTGTACGATATGAATAGAGCAGTGTTGATACAATACCAATAGAGCATTGTTTTTACAATATAAATGGAGACATTTTTGAACAATATGAATAGAACAGTACTTGTACACGATAAATAGAACAGTGTTTGCACAATATCAATAGGGCAATGCTTGTACAAGTTAAGCAGAGCAGTGTTGTACAATATAAATAGAACAGTGTTTGTACAATATAAATAGAACAGTGTTTGTACAATATAAATAGATCAGTTTTTGTACAATATAAATAGAACAGTGTTTGTACAATATAAATAGAACAGTGTTTGTACAATATAAATAGATCAGTTTTTGTACAATATAAATAGAGCAGTGTTCATACAATTACAATGGAGTAGTGTATGAACAATATGAATAGAGCAGTGTTTGTACAATATAAACAGAGCGGTGTATTTACAATATAAGTAGAGCAGTGTTTATACAAAATAATTAGAGCAGTGTTTGTACACTAAAAATGGAGCAATGTTTATACAATATCAATAGCGCAGTGTTTGTACAATATAAATAGAGCAGTGTTTGTACAATATAAATAGAGCAGTGTTTGTACACAATAAATAGAGCAGTATATTTACAATATCAGTAGAGCAGTGTTTATACAAAATAATTAGAGCAGTGTTTGTACAATATAAGTAGATCATTGTTTACAAAAAATAAATAGAGCAGTGTTTGTCAAATATCAATAGAGCAGTGATTCTACAATATCAATAGAGCCGTGTTTGTACAATATAAGTAGAGCAGTGTGTATACATAAAACATTGAGCAGTGTTTGCACAATATAAATAGAGAAGTGTTTGAACAATACTTGTAAGGCTTCGCACAACACCAGGCTGTAGTCCAACAGCTTTAATTGAAATCACAAGCTTTCGGAGCTTTGCTCATTGGTCAGGTGAGTTGAGAGTTGCATAAAGGCACCGCATATATAGGCAGAGAACAATGCCTGGTGATTACAGTTAATCTTTCTAACTTCCCTTCATCACACCTCGGCAGAGAGATAATCACAGCAATCAAAGGTGTGAATGGTGTTCAGACAGGTTAGTCAGGGAAAAATTACATCCAAGAATCCTGAGGTGGGGTCACAATGGGTCAAATCAGAAAGACAGAGAGAGAGAGAGAGAGAACAGAAAGAGAGAGAGAGAGAGAGAGACAATGACCAGTTGTATTGAAAACAGATTTTTTTTTCGCTGGAAATCGGAGCCGATCCGGCCGCACCTGTGTGTGGAGAACAAGCCAACTGCGACTTGAGTCTGGATGACACTGCGTCAGGTGGGGTTACATGTAGCGTGACATGAACCCAAGATCCCGGTTGAGGCCGTCCTCATGGGTGCGGAACTTGGCTATCAATTTCTGCTCGACGATTTTACATTGTCGTGTGTCTCGAAGGCCGCCTTGGAGAACGCTTACCCAAAGATCGGAGGCTGAATGTCCTTGACTGCTGAAGTGTTCCCCGCCTGGGAGGGAACCCTCCTGTCTGGCGATTGTTGTGCGGTGTCCGTTCATCCGCTGTCGAAGTGTCTGCATGGTCTCGCCGATGTACCATACTCCGGGGCATCCTTTCCTGCAACGTATGAGGTAGACAACGTTGGCCGAGTCACAGGAGTATGAACCATGTACCTGGTGGGTGGTGTCCTCTCGTGTGATGGTGGTATCTGTGTCGATGATCTGGCATGTTGGACTATAACCTGGTGTTGTGCGACTCCTTACATTTGTCCACCCCAGTCCGTCACCGGCATCTCCACATCTTGAATAATACAATTAGAGCAGTGATTGTGCACTATTTTTAGAGCAGTGTTTGCACAATATCAACAGAGCAGTGTTTGTACAAAAATAGGGTAGTGTTTGTGCAATATAAATAGGGCGGGGTTTGTATAATATAAATAGGGCAGTGTTTGTACAGTATAAATGGAGCAGTGTTGTACAATATAAATCGAGCAATGTTTGTCCACGATAAATAGAGCAGTATTTGTACAGTTTAGATAGAGCAGTGTTTGCACACTGTAAATAGAGCATTTTGTCTCCAATATAAATAGAGCAGTGTTTGTACAATATAAATAGAGCAGTGTTTTTACAATATAAATAGGGCAGTGTTTGTGCACTATAAATAGAGCAGTGTTTCCACAATATAAAGAGAGCAGTGTTTGTACAACAGAAATAGACCAGTGTTTGTACAACATAAATAGAGTTATGTTTGTACAATATATATAGGGCAGTGTTTGTACAATATAAATAGAGCAGTGTTTGTACACAATAAATAGAGCAGTGTTTTTACATTAGAAATAAAGCAGTGTTTGTACAATATAAATCGGGCAGTGTTTGTAAAATATAAATGGAGCAGTGTTTGTGCAACATAAGTATAGCAGCGTTCGTCCAAAATAATGAGAGCAGTGTTTGTACAATATATAAGGCGGTGTTTGTTAAAAATAAATAGATCAGTATTTGTGCACTATACATAGAGCAGTGTTTGTGCAATATAAATAGGACAGTGTTTGTACAATACAAATGGAGCAATGTTTGTACAATATAAGTAGAGCAGTGTTTCTGCAGTGTAAATAGAGCAGTGTTTGTACAATATAAATAGGGCAGTGTTTGTACAATATAAATAGAGCAGTGTTTGTACAATATAAATAGGGCAGTGTTTGTACAATATAAATAGAGCAGTGTTTGTACAATATAAATAGAGCAGTGTTTCTGCAGTATGAATAGAGCAGTGTTTGTAAAATATAAATAGGGCAGTGTTTGTACAATATAAGTAGAGCAGTGTTTCTGCAGTATGAATAGAGCAGTGTTTGTAAAATATAAATAGGGCAGTGTTTGTACAATATAAATAGAGCAGTGTTTGTACAATATAAATAGGGCAGTGTTTGTACAATATAAATAAAGCAATGTTTATACAATATAAATAGAGCAGTGTTTATGTAATATAAATAGAGCAGTGTTTGTGCACCATCCAACGTGCTGTGTGGCACTACCACCGTGCTAAATGGGATAGATTCAGAACAGATCTTCCAGCTCAAAACTGGGCATCCATGAGGTGCTGTGAGCCATCAGCAGCTGCAGAATTGTATTCCAGCACAATCTGTAACCTCATGGCCCGGCACATTCCTCACTCTACCATTATCAACAAGACAGGGGATCAACTCTGGTTCAATGAGGATTGTAGAAATGCATGCCAGGAGCAGCACCAGGCGTACCTATAAACGAGGTGCCAATCTGGTGAAGCTACAACTCAGGACTACATGCATGCTGAACAGCGGAAGCAACATGCTATAGACAGAGCTAAGCGTTTCCACAATCAACGGATCAGATCAAAGCTCTGCAGTCCTGCCACATCCAGTCGTGAATGGTGGTGGACAAGTAAACAACTGACGGGAGGAGGAGGGCCTGCAAACATCACCATCCACAATGATGGCGGAGTCCAGCACGTAAGTGCAAAATACAAGGCTGAAGCGTTTGCAACCATCTTCAGCCAGAAGTGCCGAGTGGATGATCCATCTCGGCCTCTTCCCGATATCCCCAAAATCACAGAAGCCAGTCTTCAGCCAATTCCATTCACTCCACGTGTTATCAAGAAACGGCTGAGTGCACTGGATACAGCTATGGGCCCCGACAACATCCCGGCTGTAGTGCTGAACACTTGTGCTCCAGAACTAGCTGCGCCTCTAGCCAATCTGTTCTCGGACAGCTACAACACTGGCATCTGCACGACAATGTGGAAAATTCCCAGGTATGTCCTGTCCACAAAAAGCAGGACAAATCCAATCCGGCCAATTAAGGCCCCATCAGTCAACTCTCAATCATCAGCAAAGTGATGGAAGGTGTCGTCGACAGTGCTGTCAAGCGGCACTGACTCACCAATAACCTGCTCACTGATGCTCAGTTTGGGTTCCGCCAGGACCACTCGGCACCAGACCTCATTACAGCCTTGGTCCAAACATGGCCAAAAGAGCTGAATTCCAGAGGTGAGGTGAGAGTGACTGCCCTTAACATCAAAGCAGCATTTGACCGAGTGTGGCACCAAGGAGCACGAGTAAAATTGAAGTCAATGTGAATCAGAAGAAAAACTCTCCAGTTGCTGGAGTCATCCCTAGCACAAAGGAAGATGGTAGTGGTTGTTGGAGGCCAATCATCTCAGCCCAAGGGCATTGTTGCCGGAGTTCCTCAGGGCAGTGTCCTCGGCCCAACCATCTTCAGCTGCTTCATCAATGACCTTCCCTCCATCATAAGGTCAGAAATGGGGATGTTCGCTGATGATTGCGCAGTGTTCAGTTCCATACGCAACCCCTCAAGTAATGAATCAGTCCTAGCCCGCATGCAGCAAGACCTGGACAACATCCAAGCTTGGGCTCATAAGTGGCAAGTAACATTCGCGCCAGACAAGTGCTAGGTAATGACCATCTCCAACAAGAGAGAGTCTAACCACCTCCCCTTGACATTCAACGGCATTACCATGGCTGAATCCCCAACCATCAACATCCTGGCGGTCACCATTGACCAGAAACTTAACTGGACCAGCCATATAAGTACTGTGGCTACAAGAGCAGGTCAGAGGCTGGGTATTCTGCGGCGAGTGACTCACCTCCTGACTCCCCAAAGCCTTTCCACCATCTACAAGGCACAAGTCAGGAGTGTGATGGAATACTCTCCACTTGCCTGGATGAGTGCAGCTCCAACAACGCTGAAGAAGCTCGACACCATCCAGGACAAAGCAGCCCGCTTGATTGGCACCCCATCCACCACCCTAAACATTCACTCCCTTCACCACCGGCGCACTGTGGCTGCAGTGTGTACCATCCACAGGATGCACTGCAGCAACTAGCCAAGGCGTCTTCGACAGCACCTCCCAAACCCGCGACCTCATCCACCTAGTATGACAAGAGCAGCAGGCACATGGGAACAACACGGACAGCACCGTGAACTGCTGAGAGTTTGGTGAGTGTGGGAGTTTCAGGGGTAATCTCTTTAAAATCTAGTGTATATTGCTTTCAACTGTGATTGTTCTATTTTAAAGTTTATTTTTTTAAGTTTCTTCCAGGCTTCAGCAGAGAGAGCTGCTGTAGTAATTTAATTGGTTTGCTAGATTAAACTGGTACCTGAAGGTGGGGCAGGCCTGACTCATCTGAGTCACAAACTGCAGAAATACAGGGGCATGTCAGTGCGGCAGGACAGAGTGATCTGCTGAGAGTTTGGTTAGTGTGGGAGTTCGGTGAAGTGGGGAAAGGAGGTGCTGCTTTGCCTTGCTTTTCCTAACTTTTACCCCCGAGCGTCAGTGGACCTGAGCGTAGAAGACTGAGATTGGGGAATAAAAGCAGCAACAAGAAAAAACTACTGTGCGACGTCACAGCTGAGGCAGGAGAGTCGGAGAGGTGAGCACAGTATAAAAGGAGTACCTAGAGCGGGAGGAGAGTCTGAGAGTCTAAGGCAAGTCATGGCAGCAGAGCTCGCACCCGTGATATGCTCCTCCTGCACTATGTGGGAAGTCATGGACACTACCAGTGTCCCTGGCGACCATGTGTGCAGGAACTGGCTAACCGTATTTCGGAGCTGAAGCTGTGGGTGGATTCTCTGGGGAGCATCCGCGATCGTGCATATCACGTTCAGTGAGGTGGTCACACCGCAGGTAAAGATTACGCAGGCAGAAAGGAAATGGGTGACCGCCAGGCAGAGTAAAAGGACTAGGCAGGTAGAGCGGGAGTCCCCTGGGGCCATCTCCCTCTGAAACAGATATTCTGCTTTGGATACTGTTGGGGGAGGTGCTTTTTCAGGGGAAAGCAGCAAGAGCCAAGTTCGGGGCACCACGGGTGGCTCTGCTGCACAGGAGGGGAGGAAGAAGAGTGGCAGGGCTATCGTGATAGAGGATTCAATTGTAAGGGGAACAGATAGGCGTTTCTGCGGCCGTAAACGTGACTCCAGGATGGCATGTTGCCCCCTTGTGCTGGGGTCAAGGATGTCACGGAGCGGCTGCAGGGCATTCTGGAGGGGGAGGGTGAACAGCCATTAGTCGTGGTCCATATTGGTACCAACGACACAGGTAAAAAAAGGGATGAGGCCCTGCAAGGTTAATTTAAGGAGTTAGGATATAAATTAAAAAGCAGGACTTCAAAGGTAGTGATCTCAGGATTACTACCAGTGCCACATGCTGGTGAGCATAGGAACAGGAGAATAGACAGGATCAATGCGTGGCTGCAGGGATGGTGTAGGAGGGATGGATTTAGATTCCTGGGATATTGGGACAAGTTGTGGGGAAGGTGGGATCTGTACAAGCGGCACGGGATACACCCGAGCAGGACCGGGACCAATGTCCTCGCGGGGGTATTTGCTAGTTCTGTTGGGGAAGGTTTAAACTCGAGTGGCAGGGGGATGGGAACCTGAGCGGGGAGTCAGAAGGGAGTAAAGTTGAGAGCAGCAAGAGAGGGGAAGACCCAGGTAAAATTTACAATACAAATAGTACAAACAGTTGTTCAAGAACAAGTGAAAGGGAAAAGCGCAGAGCAGCGGAAAGAAAGTGTACTTTAGGCACTACAGATAAAGTGAAAACTAGAAGGCGTAAGGCGATTAACCCAGCATCACAGCTGAAGGTCAGGCTAGGGTGTGTGGCCCAGCTAAGAGTTCAAAATACAAATGCACAGAGTATAAGGAATAAATTAAATGAACTACAGGTTCAAATTCAAATTGGAGGGAATGACATGATATCTATTACTGAGACATGGCTGCAGGATGGTCAGGATTGGGAACTAATTATTCCGGGTTATAAGGTCTACAGGAGAGATAGGGAAAATGGAAGAGGGGGAGGAGTAGCCGAAAAGATTAGAGATGAAATCACTTCAATGATAAAGGGGGATATAACTCGAGGTAAGCAGCCAAGAGAGACCTTATGGGTTGAATTGAGAATTAGGAAAGGATCTAAGACTATAGTGGGAGTTGTAATAGGACCCCTGGCAGCAGCTCTGAAGTGCTAGATTGTATAAATGCAGAGATTAGACAAGCGAGTAAGAAAGGCATAGTGGTCTTAATGGGAGACTTAAACCTTCACATAGATTGGGAAAAGCAGACTAGCAACTGTCAGAAAGGTAGTGAATTTCTTGAGTGTGTCCGGGGTAGTTTTCGACAGCAGTATGTCCTAGAGGCAACAGGGGGGCAATCCATACTAGATTTAGTAATGAGTAATGAACCAGATTTAGTTAACAACTGAACTGTGCGTCAACATCTATCCAATCGTGAACATAACATGATTGAGTTCAATGTGATGAACTCGATTCTTTCCCCTCAGTCTGGTTCAGCAAATTCGGAGTCGAACACACCGTTGCGGTTCAACAATAACTTTATTAGAGTCGAACTTGGAACTTGGTCTGCAGCATTGATCTGGACTCCGGATAGAGTCCCACCTATACTGGCAGAACAAGACAAAGAACATACAGAAAATACACACGTTTATACAGCTCAATAGGGGTTGGAACATTGTTAGCATGAGGGTCAATACCAATCATAAGCCTGGCATAGGTTGGCCATGAGGGGTTACCTCACTACAGGCCAATCATGGACAATACATTTAGCTGATCACGCCGCAGTGACAGACATAGATGAATGTCTCTTCATCTCCTAGCTTGGAATGTTTTCCCCCAATCATCCCACATCCTTATCAGCTAATCTGGAATGGTCTCTGGCTTCACTAAGCTCATTATTTCTATTGATCACCCAGCTGCACAGAGACACCTACACCAAACTCCGTACTCCCTAATGGCAACATGTCAATGATGAGCATAAGCAGACCCCAACATCTAACGAGTTACTCATCTCACTATTAGCCTTGAAGGGGCCCATTGTTCTAACCGAGGCAGCTTCTAATTAACCCTTGCTTGACCTATTACTACTTTTCTACTTTGCCACTTAGACATTCTCATTCTATACTTTGCCACTTATACATTCTCATTCTTTGCCACTTAGACATTCTCATTCCCCCCTTTTATCATTTTATGATAACTAATCGCTGTCCACTCAGCAATTCTGTTTTGCAGAGCCTATTAGATTCTTCATCAACATCATACCTTACTACATGCTCTGTTTCCTTCTTGTCACATACTTTGACTTGTCTGATAACTAGCATCTTTGGGATCCTGCGATTTGTCTACCGTACCCCGGATTTTGATGGAAACAACAATTATGGCGAAAATAAGTGTTGCTGCAATCAGAATAACTAATCCATGCATTAGATACGATTCCCATGAGCCACTGAAAAGCCAGTCTAACGAATCTTCCCCCAAGGAAACCTCTAATCTTAGATAGTCAAAAATATCCATAGGGGCTAACCCATTACGCTTTCTCTCTTGGTTAAATCTCAAGTACCGATCGTGCCTCAGTGTATCTCTCTCTTGTTGACACAATTCAGGGGACCTTTGTCCTTCACGTTTAGAGACATAATCATATTTGCACTCAGTCCAATGACAGGGTAAGGCACCATCTGATCGACCTCCCATCTCTAGTGTACGGTGGGGCTGCCTCAGGAGCCCGGTACAGTTGCCCATACGGGTGATGTTCCATCTTCCAAATCCCTCTGGGTCATCGTCGTTGCACCGAAGTACGTCTCCTTGGCACAGATGGTGTATGAGCTTAGGCTGGTCCCGCCGACATGTTCTCTGTTTGGTCACTCCCAGGGTCAGCAAGAGTCCAAGGCAGAAGATCCAAGGCAAGACTTCCATGGCTGGTCACGATACCTGTATAGGGAAGATTTCTTAAGAGAAAAGAAAAGTTAGCATCTTAAATTTGAATGATAGTTTTGCAGTGGTGGAGGTGAACCCAAGCACTCTTCCCCTCTACCTTCACAGCGGTAGGGGTGGTGAGTAAGACCTGGTAGGGCCCCTCCCAACGAGGTTCCAGTCCTTTCCTTGTCCAATTCCTGATTAACACGTACGTTCCTGGTTCGATTTTAGACGGACTGGCTATAGGAGGAAGTTCGACGTCGGCAGCTCGTACCCGAGAATGGAGGCTTCTCAATGCCTTAGTTAATGACAAAATATAGTTAGTCATTTCTGTCGTCATGTGGTGAAAGTGGACGGTTTTCGGAACATTTTGATTCTAAGGGGTCTTGAAGGGTCTCCCATATATAATTTCAGCAGGACTTAACCGTGCTATCCCAGCCGGTGTAGTACGTATCTGAAATAAGGCAAAAGGAAGGAGTTTGAGCCAAGTAGTACCAGTTTCTGCCTGCAATTTAGCCAGTTTATTTTTCAAAGTCTGATTAGCACGTTCAACCAACCCAGCGGCTTGTGGTCTGTAAGCACAATGTAGCTGTTGTTTGATGTCCATCTGGATGCAGAATTCCTTGTTCACCTGACCCACAAAATGAGGGCCGTTATCTGAACTCAATTGATTTGGAATTCCGTACCTAGAGATGATCTCTTTCATCAGAACTTTTACAACAGTGGAGGCTTTGTTATCAGTTGTCGGATAGGCCTCTATCCATTTACTAAATACATCAACAATGACTAGAACATATTTATAACCCTGACATCTTTCCAACTCAATGTAGTCCATTTGGAGGGTCTCAAAGGGACCTTCAGGTAAAGGGTTTTTTTCCCCATTCGCAAGGCACTGCCTTTCCAGGGTTGTGTTGTTGACAAATGAGGCAACGACTGCTGATGCTCTGGGCTAGGGCTTGCAACCTAGGATGCCACCATGTAGCCAGCAGTGTATCACGAGTAGCCTTGGCACAACAATGAGTTGCAAAGTGTACACATTCAATAACCCATAATGCTAATTCATCCAACATATAAGTCTGCCCCGCAGGGGTAACCCACAATTTAGACACACAGTCATAAGTACAACCAAGTTGTTCCCACAATTGCTTATCACAGTCAGGAGCGTCCTCCTGTAATTTAACGACGTCTTGGATGGTTGGCATTGGCTTTTCAGAGGGAGACTTGCTCTGTTTTGAGCTTTTAGTCTGACTCATCATTCTAGGGACAACCACCCTCTGTGTCTGGGACACTTCCTTAGCTTCCTGATCAGCATAACTATTCCCCATATCTACTGGGGTCTGTCCTATCGTGTGGGCGGGGCATTTTATAACTGAAATCTGTCTTGGTAACATAAGAGCTTGTAACAAATCTGAGACTAACTTCTGATGGGAAATCTGCGTACCTGCAGAAGTCAGAAATCCTCTGTTTTTCCATAACTGTCCAAAATCGTGAACTACCCCGAAAGCGTATCTGGAATCTGTATACACATTAACCCTTTGGTCTTTTCCGAGGACACAAGCTCTTATCAGTGCAAACAGCTCCGCTTGTTGGGCAGAATACGGAAATTCAAAAGCAGCAGATTCGACAGTTTTACCGTCCTGGTCCACTATTGCATATCCTGAAAGTTTCTCCCCAAAGGAACCAATAGAGGCACTCCCATCTACATACATAGTTATGTCCGGATCTTTTATTGGGATATCAGACAGATCGTCTCTGACAGAAGTGCCTTCCTTAATCAAAGATAAACAATCGTGTCCTGGCTCAGTCTGTTCAAAGGGTGGCTCTGTGAGAAAACATGCTGGGTTGATGGTAGTACAATGTTTAAATCGCAGTTTAGGATTATTCAGCAGATATATCTCATACTTATTTTGTCGAGCCATGGTAAGATGTTGAGTCTGCAGCTGGCCTAATAATGCAGTTACCGAGTGTGAACTGTATACAGTGATGTCCTGTTGTAAAGTCAGATTAGCAGCCGACTGCAGGCTATTGTAAATGGCCGTTAAAATCTGAGTACAAACTGGATGTCCCAATGCTACCGGATCTAATTTCGAAGAGTAGTACGCTACCGGTCTATGCTTGTCTCCATGTTTTCGAGTTAAAACAGCAGTCGAGCAATCAGTGAGGATAGTACAGTACAACTGAAATGGTCTGTCATACAAGGGTCTCCCCAATGCGGGTGATTGTGACAAAGCTTCCTTTAATCTCTTAAATGCCCCTAAGGCGTCGGAATCTAGTTGAAATTCGCCCTCTAAGCTGGTATACGGAGTTAATAATTTAGTGTCCAAGGCAATGTTAGGGATCCACTGTCTACAATGGTTAATCATTCCCATCCACTGCCGGACCTCCTTTGCAGTGTGAGGTACAGGGAACTGACAGATTGGTTCAATCCTGCTTCTTTCTAAGCTCCGCTCAGTTGCTGAGAGCATGATACCAAGAAACTTAACCCTCTGTTGGCCCACCAGTACTTTCGAGTGGGATACTATGTATCCTAGTGAGGATAAGTGATTTAGCAGTTGGGCAGTGTCTTCCCGGTTACTCTGCTCATCAGGGCTGGCTATCAACAGATCGTCCACATACTGGACTAGTGCAGACCCTTGTTTTAAAGTTAATGTCTGTAATTGCACCTGTAGGCATCTAGAAAACAACGTTGGGGAGTTAACGAAGCCTTGTGGCAGTCGGGTCCACGTATATTGCTGTCCCTTGTAAGTGAAGGCAAAAAGATACTGGCTAGATGGGTCTAGCGGCAAGGCGAAAAAAGCGTGTTGGAGATCAACTACTGCAAAGACTTTGGCTGTTGCAGGAATTTGAGTCAGAATGTGGGCTGGATTGGCCACTAACGCATGTAGCGATCGTACAATCGCATTAATTGATCGTAAATCCTGTACTAATCTGTACTGATTCGGATGTCCTGGCTTCGGGACTGCCAGGATGGGCGTGTTACACGGGGACTGACATTTAATCAAAATACCTTGCTTTAATAATCCAGCGATCAGTTTGTCAATGCTTGGTATTGCCTGTTGCTTTAGTGGGTATTGTCGAATAGAGGGTAGTACCACATTGTCCTGCAGAGCGATATGAATAGGAGTCATTTTAACACATCCTACCTGTGTGGGATCCTCTGCCCAAACTTGTGGATTGCCGTATTCTGGTTTTTCATTGCCCACATGGTGGCGCAATTGTGCCCTGTTAACCCTTGGTGTCTGATAAAACAGAATAGTCCGGCCGTCTGACAGGGTCTGTTTCTGTCGGTTATCTGGATCAGCTTGTTCCACTGTTTGTTTTACCATGGGTCCTAGATCTCTCGCATGATACGGGTAATTCACTTCCCGGGTGATATGTGGGACTCCCTTTATTTCAAAGTATCCTGGATCCCATCCCATTGTCTTCGCAGCACCCCGAGTGATGTAACCTGTAATAGGTGCTTCCTTCCACAACTCTGAGGGGATCTCAACATACTCTGCTCTCCCTTCTGGTCCTGTAACCATAGCTCGACGGATAACTTCCCATTCCGTTCCTATATAGCTTCGGTAAAAGTCCTCCAATTCCTTATTTCTCCCACTCATATCGTAAGCCAGGGTTACATGAAGGGAACCCTCATCTTTGAAGTCTAGAGACCACCATTGTGGGGTGATGGAAACATAACACTGCATTTTAGGGGCCCATGGTTTCACAGTCAGTCCTTCGTCCCCGCAATCAATGCTCAGGTGGAATGCACATAGCAAGTCTCCAGCCATGAGGTTACAGTCTAATCCACTTGTAATTACAAATTGGTGTTTTACTGACTCATTTCCAAATTGTACTTCCACTGGTTCAGATATCGGGTATTGGCTCACTTGTCCCTGAAAACCAGACAGACTCTGTTTTTCCCCGGACTCAGGGAGATTGAGTTCCGATCGGACAGATGACATAGTTGCTCCGGTGTCTACCAAGAATGCATGTGGGTTTCCTTTAATCATCAGTGACAGAACGGGCTCCTGCTCTGACTGGATCCCGTTTACCACAAGGTTAGCTAGTCAATACCGGGGGAACGGATTATTTTGGGAAAAGTCCGTATCTCTTCCTCGTCCTCGATTCCCTTGCCGATTCCCTTGCCAACCTCCTCTTCGCTGCCCTTGCATATGGCCCCCTTTTCCTTGTCTACGGGAGGGACATTGCTTGCTCCAGTGGCCTTGCTGACCACAATTAAAACAGGCATCTGACCCTGTTTTTCTCCCCCCTCCTCCTCTCACTTCAAAATCACGTCTCGGGGGAACGTCGGGTGGGCCGTAGTTAGGAGCGGTTGGTCCGTTAGGGTGTGTAATGTATCCATTCCCTTCTCCGTCAACCCATCCTGGGACACAATACTGAGGCTCCATCTGATATCCTGTTCTGTCTGGGGTTTGTTTCGGCTCTTCCTTTTTTACCACATATTCAGTCTTGACCCTAACCTGGGCTTGACCTTCCTGGTGCTTATTATCCGTCCAGTAGTATTTCACTGCCCTATCCATCTGATTTGGAGTATTGTCTGAACAGTTCATATTATTAGTCTTAATTGCTTGAGCAACCTGAGTCGGTAGGCAGTTCAGTAGTGTAGCGCAGTACAGTGGTGAGTTTCTTCCCTCACGGTATGCTATATCTCCTGACTGATTCTGGTATATTTCAGAAAATCTTTACAAATATTCGTCTGCTCCCTCGCCCTTTTTAGGCCTGGTGTCTAAGATCTTATTTAGGTCAATTGGTTTTTGTAGGGTGGTGGTCAAGGCGTTGAGTATAGACTGTTCGCGATCACCATTCTGTGCCTGAGCGTTTGCCAATTCAGTATAATTCGCATACTGTAAGTGACCCAAAAACCGAGTGCGTTCAGCAGGGGTTAAAATTTGCTGCACTAATGCCCACAAGTCTCTTGGTTCTGCATTATAAACGGAAATGGTAGTCCGAAGAAAGTCTACAAACAGGGTAGGTAATTTCTTTCTATCCGGCATCCCGGCTAGAATGGCCATTATCTCGTGGGGTCTCCAGGGACAGTACACATTTATCAATTGGGGGTTGCCGGGTGCTCCGACGTTAGCCAGGTCATAGGCGGGATTAGGCACCTGTTTCATTGGTAACTGACGAGGAGTCGATTCATACTTAACTCGTGTCTCAGTACGAGGTTCTGAGTCTAGCAATGTCAAGTCGTCTCCTGCTGCTCCACTGTCTGTGTCTCTAAGTTCCTGACTGTCCAGTCTCTGATCTCTCTGCTTTCTAAAACTAAGTGGGCTGGCTGAGAATTTAAATGTTGGAGCCAATAATTCCGTAGTTTTACTTCTGGTACGGGAGGAGACCGGGGAGACAATTTGAGCCGTTATCGCAGGGGTTTGAACAGCCGGTTCCGTAGGCACCGAAGGATAGAGATTGCCGTTTCTCTGGAGGGGCATTAGGACCCTGGGGAGCTACACGGGACCTAACAGGAGGATCACTAGGACCCTGGGGAGCTACACGGGACCTCCAATTCCACTCATCCAATTCATCCTCGTCTCCCTCAGCCAAGCAAAGGCCAATCATTGGATTACGTAATCCACTTTAATCAAGCCCTTTTGGCTCGCCCGAAGTCTTTTCAGACTTCTGTTTAGAGTGTCTCTCATTTTTAGGACCTCGACAGACTTAACCACTGCTCCCTCAGTGAGTGTTATTCCTAACTTCAACGCGTTATCTTGCCAACCTGCTAATACCGAAGCTTCTTTCAATTCTTGACAGTGCTGCCTCCATAAAGCAATGATGTGGAGATGCCGGTGATGGACTGGGGTTGACAATTGTAAACAATTTTACAACACCAAGTTATAGTTCAGCAATTTTATTTTAAATTCACAAGCTTTCGGAGGCTTCCTCCTTCCTCTGAGGAAGGGGGAAGCCTGAGGAAGGAGGAAGCCTCCGAAAGCTTGTGAATTTAAAATAAAATTGCTGGGCTATAACTTGGTGTTGTAAAATTGTTTACAATCCATAAAGCAATTAACCCTTTGGCTGGTTTAGCTGCATTATTTTCCAAATTAATTCCTCTGCTTTTATGGCAGTATCCAGGTCTTTCGTTCCTCCCAATGGCCATTTAACATTTCCCAGTCTTTTATTCAACCCGCCTGACAATTGTCTAAATTGTTTTGCCTTGTCTGGATATTTTTCACACAAAATCTGTAAGGCACTGCCGGGTTCTGCAGTGACATCCAGACAATTACCTATTTTATCTCTCGTTTCCCTTACGCTTAATCAACTAGTTAACACAACCGTATTATCGCCCCCCCCCCTCCAGTCGCTTCCTGGATTTAATTCTGGTCCTGACCGCTTGTGCGTCACAATCCTAAGTGCCCTTGGTGTCTGCGCCCACTTCAGGGTCCTGAACTTCACGTGGAGCATCTCCTCTCTCAACAACCGGTCTAAGGCTGAGCGTGTGACATCGGCACTTCCTTCTGTAGTCGATCAGCACAAGCAATCAGTTCCTGTTTATACCCACTCCCCAAGGATTCAAAGTTCTGGTTTATACCCAATCACCAGAGACTCGAACACTAACTCTTAGTGATATTGATCACTGACCCACCGTGTTCGAAGGTCCTGTTTATATCCAATCACCAGGAACTCGAACCTAGTGATATTTTGATCACTAACGCACCGTATTCGAAATTCCTGTTTATATCCAGTTACCAGGAACTCGAACCGAGTGATATTTTGATCACTAACTGGTAACTGGATATAAACCAGAACTTGTATTCAAGTTCTGGTTTATATCCAGTTACCAGGAACTCGAACTTTGACTTTCAGTGATAATTTTGATCACCGACCTAAGTTTAATTACTCCCTCAGCACGTACGCTGACCCTCAGCCGAAGCTGACCCTCAGTGATGTCGAATCACTGACCTATCTCGGTGTATTCGCCAGACTGACCTGAATCTCGTAAGGACGCCACACGAGTGTTAGCGAGTGGACGATTCATCGTCAGACTTAACAGATTCAGGAAAGCCGAAGTGGGAAAAGAAAGCTTTACTCACCCCGGGCGTGCTCTCTCCTTCCTCCATTTCCGAGACAATCCGCCTCTTGCTCCGCGAACTCTTGGTGATCGACCGTTGAGATCCTGCGACTACGCCAAATGATGAACTCGATTCTTTTCCCTCAGTCTGGTTCAGCAAATTCGGAGTCGAATACACCGTTGCGGTTCAACAATAACTTTATTGGAGTCGAACTTGGAACTTGGTCTGCAGCATTGATCTGGACTCCCGATAGAGTCCCACCTATACTGGCAAAGCAAGACAAAGAACATACAGAAAATACACACGTTTATACAGCTCAATAGGGGTTGGAACATTGTTAGCATGAGGGTCAATACCAATCATAAGCCTGGCATAGGTTGGCCATGAGGGCTTACCTCACTACAGGCCAATCATGGACAATACAGTTAGCTGATCACGCCGCAGTGACAGACATAGATGAATGTCTCTTCATCTCCTAGCTTGGAATGTTTTCCGCCAATCATCCCACATCCTTATCAGCTAACCTGGAATGGTCTCTGGCTTCACTAAGCTCATTATTTCTATTGATCACCCAGCTGCACAGAGACACCTACACCAAACTCCCTACTCCCTAATGGCAACATGTCAATGATGAGCATAAGCAGACCCCAACATCTAACGAGTTACTCATCTCACTATTAGCCTTGAAGGGGCCCATTGTTCTAACCGAGGCAGCTTCTAATTAACCCTTGCTTGTCCTATTACTACTTTTCTACTTTGCCACTTAGACATTCTCATTCTATACTTTGCCACTTATACATTCTCATTCTTTGCCAGTTAGACATTCTCATTCCTTAGACATTCTCAAATGTAGTGTTTGAAAGGGAAAAAAGTGAGTCAGCTGCTAAGATTCTAGACTTGGGTAAGGCCGACTTCAATGGGATGAGACAGAGACTGTCCACAGTAAACTGGGCAAATCTGTTAATGGGTAAAACGACAGGTGGTCAGTGGGAAATGTTTAATGAAATCAGGAAGGACAGGCAGGAAGGAAGGGGAGGTGGGGTGGCTATGTTAATAAAGGAAGGAATCTCTGTAATACAGAGAAAAGATATTGGGACAAAGGATCAGGATAATGAAACCGTTTGGGTAGAGATAAGGAATAATAAGGGGCAAAAGAACACTCGTGGGCGTAGTATATAGGCCTCCTAATAGTTGCAACTCTGCTGGAAGAAGTATTAATCAGGAAATAGTCGGGGCATGTAATAAGGGAACAGCTATAATTATGGGGGAATTTTACTATCATATTAACTGGACAAATCAAATTGGGCAGGGCAGCCTTGAGGAAGAGTTTATTGAGTGTATTAGGGATGGATTTTTTGAGCAGTATGTAACTGATCCTACAAGGGGGCAAGCAACCTTGGACCTGCTCCTGTGTGATGAGCCAGGATGAATTAATAATGTCCTAGTTAAGGATCCACTTGGAATGAGTGACCATAACATGGTTACATTCCGTATCCAATTAGAGGGTGAGAAGGTTGGTTCTCAAACACGCGTACTGAGATTGAATAAAGGAGACAATGATGTTATGAGAGCGGAATTGATTAAAGTGGACTGGGAAAATAGATTAAAGGGACAGACGGTACATGAGCAGTGGTGTTCATTCAAGGAGTTATTTTACAACTTTCAAAAACATATATTCCACTGAGGAAAAAAGGGTGTAAAAGAAATGACAGCCATCCGTGGCTAATTAAAGAAATTAAGGACAGTATCTGACTAAAAACAAGGACATATAAGGTATCCAAACTTAGCGGGAGGATAGAAGATTGAGAAGTCTTCAAAAGACAGCAAGAAGCAACTAAAGGATTGATTAAGAAAGGGAAGATAGATTATGAAAATAAATGAGCAAAAAATATAAAAACAGATAGCAAGAGTTTCAATAGTTATATCGAAAGAAAAAGGGTGGCTAAGGCAAACGTAGGTCCCTTAGAGGATGAGACCGGGAAATTAATGGTGGGAAACATGGAGATGGCAAAAATGCTGAACAAATATTTTGTTTCAGTCTTTACTGTAGAGGACACTAAGAATATTCCAACACTGGACAAACAGGGGGCTTTAGGTGTGGGGGGGGGGGGGGCGGGTGGAGGAGCTAAATACGATTAAAATCACTAAGGAATTGGTACTCAGTAAAATAATGGGACTCAAGGCGGATAAATCCCCTGGACCTGATGGCTTACATCCGAGGGTCTTGAGGGAAGTGGCATTCGGGACTGTGGATGATTTGGTAATAATTTTCCAAAATTCTCTGGACTTGGCAAAGGTCCCGGCAGATTGGAAAACTGCTAATGTAACACTCTTATTTTAAAAGGGTAGCAGGCAGAAGGCTGGAAATTATAGACCAGTTAGCCTAACATCTGTGGTGGGTAAAATTTTTGAGGCTATTATTAAGGAGACAGTAGCGGAACATTTGGATAAACATAATTGAATAGGATAAAGTCAGCATGGCTTTACGAAGGGGAAGTCATGTCTGACAAATTTGCTTGAGTTCTTTGAGGACATAACGTACAGGGTGGATAAAGGGGAACCAGTGGACGTAGTGTATTTAGACTTCTAGAAGGCATTCGAAAAGGTGCCACTTAAAAGATTATTGCTCAAGATAAAGAATCACTGGATTGGGGGTAATATTCTGGCATGGGTGGAGGATTGGTTATCTAACAGGAAGCAGAGAGTTGGGATAAATGGGTCATTCTCGGACTGGCAACCAGTAGCCAGTGGTGTTCCGCAGGGGTCGGTGCTGGGTCCCCAACTCTTTACAATCTATATTAACGATTTGGAGGAGGGGACCGAGTGTAACATGTCAAAGTTTGCAGATGATACAAAGATGGGAGGGAAAGTGGAGAGTGAGGAGGACATAAACAACCTACAGGGGATATCGACAGGATGGGTGAGTGGGCGGAGAATTGGCAGATGCAATAAAATGTGAGGTTATGCACTTTGGCAGGAAAAATTAGAGAGCAAGTTATTATCTTAAAGGCGAGAAACTGGAAAGTACTGCAGTACAAAGGGATCTGGGGGTCCTAGTGCAAGAAAATCACAAAGTTAATATGCAGGTGCAGCAGGTGATCAAGAAGGCCAACGTAATGTTGGCTTTTATTGCGAGGGGGATAGAATATAAAAACAGGGAGGTATTGCTGCAGTTATATAAGGTATTGCTGAGACCGCACCTGGAATACTGCATACAGTTTTGGTGTCCATACTTAAGAAAAGACATACTTGCTCTCGAGGCAGGACAAAGAAGGTTCACTCGGTTAATCCCGGGGATGAGGGGGCGGACGTATGAGGAGAGGTTGAGTAGATTGGGACTCTACTCATTGGAGTTCAGAAGAATGAGAGGCGATCTTATTGAAACAAAGAAGATTGTGAAGGGGCTTGATCGGGTGGATGCGGTAAGGATGTTCCCAAGGATGGGTGAAACTCGGACTAGGGGGCATAATCTTAGAATAAGGGGCTGCTCTTTCAAAACTGAGATGAGGAGAAACTTCTTCACTCAGAGGGTAGTAGGTCTGTGGAATTTGCTGCCCCAGGAAGCTGTGGAAGCTACATCATTAAATAAATTTAAAACAGAAATAGACAGTTTCCTAGAAGTAAAGGGAATTAAGGGTTGCGGGGAGCGGGCAGGAAATTGGACATGAATTTAGATTTGAGATTAGGATCAGGTCTGCCATGATCTTATTGATGGCGGAGCAGGCTCGAGGGGCCGATTGGTCTACGCCTGCTCCTATTTCTTATGTTCTTATGTTCTGAATCATTTAACGCGATACAGAATCGGTTTGTACCCCTGAGGGGCAAGAACTCTACTTGCCAAAAAAACAGCCATGGACAACTAAAGAGGTAAGGGACAGTATAAGACATAAGGAAAGTGCATACAAAAAGGCAAAAAATGGCACAGATCCTGGCGAATGGGAAAGATACAAAGATCAACAAAAGGTCACAAAACAGTTGGTATGGGCTACAAAAAGAGAGTATGAAAAGAAACTCGCAAGGGATATCAAAACCAATACGAAGAACTTTTACAGTTCTATTCGGAAAAAGAGGGTGGTCAGGAGCAGTGTTGGCCCCTTAAAAACTGAAAGTGTGGACATTGTCATTGACAATGGGGAAATGGCGGACATGTTGAACAATTACTTTGCGTCAGTATTTACAGTGGAAAAAGAGGATAGCATGCCGCCAATCCCAAGAAGACTTATATTGAAACGGGGCCAGGGACTTGATAAAATTAACATAAGTAAAGCAAGAGTAATGAAGAAAATAATAGCACTAAGAGTGACAAATCCCCAGGACCAAATGGTTTCCATCCCAGGGTTTTAAAGGAAGCAGGTGAGCACATTGTGGATGCCCTAACTTCAATCTTTCAAAGTTCTCCAGATTCAGGAACTGTCCCTCTAGATTGGAAAATTGCACATATCACTCCGCTTTTTAAGAAAGGACAGAGAGGGAAACCGGGGAATTATAGAACAGTTAGCCTAACATCTGTTGTGGGGAAAATAGTGGAGTCTATAATTAAGGATAGGGTGACTGAACACCTCGAGAATTTTCAGTTAATCAGAGAGCCAGCATGGATTTGTGAAAGGTAGGTCGTGCCTGACAAACCTGATTGAATTTTTTGAAGAGGTGACTAATGTAGTGGACACGGGAATGTCAATGGATGTTATTTATATGGACTTCCGGAAAGCATTTGATAAGGTCCCACATATGAGACTGTTAGCTAAGATAGAAGCCCATGGAATCGAGGGAAAAGTACGGACTTGGTTCGGAAGTTGGCTGAGCGAAAGACGACAGAGAGTCGGGATAATGGGAAGGTACTCACATTGGCAGGATGTGACTAGTGGAGTCCCGCAGGGATCTGTCTTGGGGCCTCAATTATTCACAATATTTATTAACGACTTAGATGAAGGCATAGAAAGTCTCATATCTAAGTTTGCCGATGACACAAAGATTGGTGGCATTGTAAGCAGTGTAGATGAAAACATAAAATTACAAAGGGATATTGATAGATTAGGTGAATGGGCAAAACTTTGGCAAATGGAATTCAATGGAGAAAAAAGTGAGGGCACCCACCTTGGATCATAAAAGGATAGAACAGGGTACTTTCTAAATGGTAAAAAATTAAAAACAGTGGATGTCCAAAGGGATTTGGGGGTTCAGGTGCATAGATCATTGAAGTGTCATGAACAGGTGCAGAAAATAATCAAGAAGGCTAATGGAATATTGGCTTATATATCTGGAGGACGAGAGTACAAGGGGGCAGAAGTTATGCTGCAGCGATACAAAACCCTGGTTAGACCGCACCTGGAGCACTGTGAGCAGTTCTGGGCACCGCACCTTCGGAAGGACTTATTGGCCTTGGAGGGAGTGCAGTGTAGGTTTACTGGAATGATCCCCGGACTTCAAGGGTTAAGTTTCGAGGAGAGATTAAAGACATTGGGGTTGTTTTCTCTCGAGTTTCGAAGGTTAAGGGGTGATCTGATCGAAGATTATAAGATATTTAGGGGAACAGATAGGGTGGTTGGAGAGAAAAAAATTCCGCTCTTTGCGGATTTTAGGAGTTGTGGGCACTGTCCAAAAATTAGTGCCAGACCTTTCAGGAGCGAGATTGGAAAACATTTCTACACACAAAGAGTTGTAGGAGTTTGGAACTCTCTTCTGCAAACGGCAATTGATACTAGCTCAATTGCTAAATCTGAGATAGATAGCTTTTTGGCAACCAAAGGTATTAAGGGATCGGGGCCAAAGGCGGGTTCATGGAGTTCGATCACAGATCTGCCATGACCTTATCAAATGGAGGAACAGGCACTCGGGGCTGAATGGCCTACTCGTTTTCCTATGTTCCTAACACCACCTGCACGTTCCCCTCCAAGTCACACAACTTGGAAATATATTGACGTTACTTCATCGTCGATGGGTCAAAATCCTGGAACTCCCGACCGAACAGCACTTTGGGAGAACCTTCACCACACGGACTGCAGCGGTTCAAGAAGGCGGCTCACCACCACCTTGCAAGGGCAACAAGGGATGGGCAATAAATGCCGGCCTCTCCAGCGACGCCGAAATCGCATGAACGAATAAAAAGAATGGAGCAATGTTTGAACAATATAAATTGAGCAGAGTTTGTACAATAAAAACCGAGCCGTGTTTGTTCAATATTAATAGGGCAGTGTTTGTACATTTTCAATCGAGCATTATTTGTATAATATAAATAGGGCAGTGGTTGCACATTATAAATAGATCAGTGTTTATACACTATTAACAGAGCAGTGTTTATACAACATAAATAGAGCAGTGTTTGTACAATATAAATAGAGCAGTGTTTATACACTATTAACAGAGCAGTGTTTATACAACATAAATAGAGCAGTGTTTGTACAATATAAATAGAGCAGTGCTTGTACAATATAAATAGAGAAATGTTTGTACAATAATAATAGAGGAATGTTTGTACACTTTAACTAGAGCAGTGTTTGTACAATATAAGTGGAGCAGTGGGTGTTCACTATAAATAGAGCAGTGTTTGCACAATATAAATAGAGCAGTGTTTGGACACGATAAATAGAGCAGTGTTTGTACAATATAAATGGAGCAGTGTTTGTTCCATGTAAATAGAGCAATGTTTGTACAATATAAATAGGGCAGTGATCATACAATATAAAAGAACAGTGTATTTACAACATAAATAGAAGTGTTTTTACAACATAAATTGAGCAGTCTTTGTACATTATAAATAGGGCAGTGTTTGTACAATATAAATAGAGCAGTGTTTGTACACTATAAACAGAGCAGTCTTTGTACTATATAAATAGAGTAGTGTTTATACGAGATAAATATAGCAATGTTTATAAAAAATAAATAGAGCAGTGTTTATACAATATAAATAGAGCATTGTTTGTACAACATAAATAGAGCAGTGTTTGTGAACGATAAACAGAGCAGTCTTTGTGTAATATAAATGGACCAGTGTTTGTGCAATATAAACATCCACTCCCTCCACCAGCCGTACAATGTGGACTATCTACAGGATGCACTCAAACAACTCGCCAAGGCTTCATCAACAGCACCGCCCAAACTCGCGGACTCCACCACCCAGAAGGAGAAGGGCAGAAGGTGAATCACCTCAAAGTTCCCTCCAAGTCATACACCATCCTGACTTGGATATATAATCACCGTGCATTAATCGTCACTCTCTCCATCACAGCATGATGGAAGAATCTTCACCATGCAGCAATTAAAAAAAGGCACATTTTCCAGTGCCTCCATATCCTTTTTATAATATCATGGCGTCGCAGCATCTTAGTAGGTACAGCATAGGCGGAGGCCATTCGGCCGATCGTGCCTGTGCGGGCTCTTTGAAAAAGCTATCCAATTAGTCCTATTCCTCTGCTCTTTCCCCATAGCCTTTTAATTTTTCTTTCAAGTATTTATCCAATTCCCTTTTGAAAGTTTTTATTACATCTGCTTCCACCGCTCTTTCAGGCAGTGAATTCCAGACCATTACAACTCGGTGCACAAAAAAAATGTTTCATTATTTCGCCTTTTTTGTTCAACTTCGATGTGTGTCCACTGGTTACAGAGCCTTTGCCACTGGAAACAATTTCACCTTATTTACTCTATCAAAACCCTTCAGGAGTTTGAACGCCTCTATCAAGTCTTCACTTAACGCTCTCTGTACCAATTTTGTCCCGGATTATTGAGTCTAACCATCGACGTTCGGGCTGACTGAAATCACAGAAAACACAACAGACTGACCTGTAATTTCCGGGATTATCCGTCTCCCCTTTCTTTGAACAAAGGTGCAACATTTGCAATCCTCCAGTCCTCTGGCACCACCCCCATATCTCAGGAAGATTATGGCCAGATCCTCCGCAATTTCCACCCTTACTTCCCTCAGAAACCGAGGGTGTATCCCTTCTGGACCGGGTAATTTTTCTACCTTGAGTCCCGCCAATCGTTTAAGTATCTCCTCTTTATCTATTTGTATCCTATCCAATATCACTGCGACCTCCTCCTTTATTGCTACAACAGCAGCATCCTCTTCTCTAGTGAAGACGGATGCGAAGTAATCATTTAATACCTCTGCCATGCCCCCTGCAACAACAAAAAGATCGTCTTTTTTGTCCCTGATCGATCTGACTACACTTTTACTATTTATATGTTTATAAAAGACTTTTGGATTCCCTGTTATGTTCACCGCTAATCTATTCTCATACTCTCTCTTTGGCTCCTTTTATTCCTTTTTTTAGATCCCCTCTGTACTTCCTGTATTCAGCCTGGTTGCCTATTATATTATGAACCTTACATTTGCCATAAGCCTCCTTTTTCTCATTCATTTTAATCTGTATTTCTTCAGCCATCCAGGAAACAGGATGTTCAAAGAGACCTGGGTGTCCTTGTACATGAGTCACTGAAAGCTAACATGCAGGTGCAGCGATCAATTCGGAAGGCAAATGGTATGTTGGCCTTTATTACAAGAGAATTTGTGTGCAAGAATAAAGATGTCTTACTGCAATTATATAGGGTCTTGGTGAGACGACACCTGGAGTATTGTGTACAGTTTTGTTCTCCTTACCTAAGAAAGGAAATACTTGACGTAGAGGGAGTGCAACGTCAGTTCACCAGACTGATACCTGGGATGGAGGGATTGTCGTATGAGGAGAGATTGAGTAGACGAGGCCTGTATTCTCTAGAGTATAGAAGAATGAGAGTTGAGCTCATTGAAATATACAAAATTCTTTCAGGGTCGCTGCAGGGAGGATGTTGCCGCTGGCTGGGGGGTCCAGAACGAGGGTCACAGTCTCAGGATGCGGGGTATGCCATTTAGGACTGAGATGAGGAGAAATTTCTTCGCTCAGTGGGTGGTGAACCTTTGGAATTCTATACCCCAGAGCGCTATGGAGTCTCAGTCAATGAGTACATTCAAAACAGAGATCGACAGATTTCTAGATATTAAAGGCATCAAGGGATATGGGGATCGTGCAGGAAAATGGCGTTGAGGTGGAAGATCAGCCATGATCTGATAGAATGGTGGAGCAGGCTCGAGGGGCCGGATGGCCTACTCCTGTTCCTATTTCTAATGTCCTTATGTTCTTAAAAGTTCTCGCTTTGGATGCTCTTCCTTTTCACCCTCATGGGAATGTGTCCACTCTGCACCCGAACCAGCTCCTCCCATTTTTCAATTACTGATCTGCATTCTATTTTTTGATTCAAATCCACCTGGGCGAGATCCCTTTTTAACTCAGTGAAATTTGCCCTCCTCCAGTTTTGTATTTTCACATTTCATTTTTCCTTGTCCTTTTCCATAACTATTTTGACTATAACTATAATTATACATAGACATAGAGACACGGTGTGCTGCTATATATCTGTTTATTGTCCTCTCTGCCTGTCTATATATCTATACTTATATTTATAGTTGGAATAGTATGTATAATATACGAGAATGCAAGGTGTGTGTGTTTGTGTGCGTGCAGAGCTGCCTGTTGTTTTGTAACACTATATTTAACTTTATACAGCACGACTGAGCAACTAGCTGCTCTTATTCTTTTCAATAAGAAATCCAGATAAAACTGATTAGTTCAATGAGACAGTTCACATATCCAATTATAAAAGAAAATGGGACGAAATCTATGAAATTGCAGGATTGTCTAATGTTGCAGACATAATCCACACTCTGTAAATGAAATTGCAGGATTGTCTACTGTTGCAGTCATAATCCACACTCTGTAAATGAATCCGCTCTCACTTCATGTCCCTGCTCTCAGACTGCGGGGTTCACGTTTTCTCCAGACATAATCCGCACTCTTTCAATGGATTTTTGTCGTGATCGAAGTGTTGGAATGAAATGATAAACATGATCTGTTTGTTTCACGACTGTAATTAATGTCAACCCCCGGGAAACATGTTCGTCTCTCTGGGGTTTTTACTCTAAAATAAATACAGTTCTCCATTGAATTCCTCATTTCGTTGTCTCAGTGGGAGCATTGCCTCGAGTACCGAGAAATTTATTCTTTCTCACCAAAAGTGGAATCATGTCTCGGGATTCAATGATATATCTTCGGGTGCTCTGGGCAATCTCGGATGTACAAAGAATTTACTACCCCGTCATCGCTGCCATTAGTGTTCCCAGTAAGTCCAGCTATTAAATCCGTGAACCATGTTTAACTGTATTGGTTTTGCTCTGTGTTTCCCGTTTCCTGCCACAGTCTCAGGTCACTGGCGTTCACGGTAAGTAATTTTGTTTCAGTATTGTTGTTTGTGATGTTGGACCACAAAAGCGCAGCACATCCAAAAGATCTGCCGCTGTTGGATATTTTAACCCAGATTCCCACAAACTGATATGAAATGGGCGAACTCCTCTGTTAAAGCACGGAGACAAGAAAAGCATTATGGGTTTTCCACATTATCACCAACAGTAATTTCAATTCTTCTGTCCAGGTCGTAATTCTCGAAACCATGTTTGATTGTTACTCTTCTTGTGACTTAAATCACAATTCCCAGCTGTTCATTGTATTCTGTGTATCACTTGTGTGATTTTGTAACGTGTTTGTCTTGATGGGTTAGTTACACAATCGTCTATTCACTGGTCTCAGTTGAATCTATTTGGTTCGAGTTCAGTAATAAAAGAGGTGCCATTAAACTACTGGGGGTATTGTTGAGACCACCAACTGGTGGGAAGGACATAGAGGAGCAAATCTGAATCCAAATTACCGAGAGGTGCAAAATCTATAGAGCAGTGATAACGGGGTATTTCAACTATCCTAACATAGACTGGGATAACAAAAATAATCTAAGGGGCACAGAGGGGGAGGAATTTTTGAAATGTGTTCAGGATAACTTTCTTGAGTACGTTTCCGGTCCAATGAGGAAGGAGGCATTGCTGGATTTGGTTCCAGGTAATGAGGTGGGCCAAGTGGAGCAAGTGTCAGTGGGGGAGCATTTAGGGAGCAGCGGTCATGGTATCATAAGGTTTAGAATAGCTATGGAAAAGGAAACGGACCACTCTAAAGTAAAAATACTCAATTGGAGGAGGGCCAATTTAAATGAGGTGAGAACAGATCTGGCCCGAGTAAATTGGAATGAAAGATTGGCAGGCAAAACTGTAATTGAAAAGTGGGCAGCCTTAAAGGAAGAGATTTTTCAGGTACAGTCTCGGCACATTCGTATGAGCGGGAAAGGTAGGGCAAGTAAAGCCAGAGCTCCCTGGATGACAAAAGAGATAGTGAGTAAGATGAAACGGAAAAAAGGGCGTATAATAGATGTCAGGATAACACAAGTGAGAACCAGGCAGAATAAGGAAAGTTCAGAGGGGAAACGAAAAAGGAAATAAGAGGGGCAAAGAGAGAATATGAGAATAGACTGGCGGCCAGCATCAAAGGGAACCCTAAAGTCCTCTCCAGGCACGTAAACAGTAAAAGTGTAGTAAGAAGATGGATGGGGCCGATAAGGGACCATAAAGGAGATCTACTCATGGAGGAAGAGGGGATGGCTGAGTTACTAAATGAGTACTTTGCATGTGTATTTACCAAGGAAAAAGATGCTGCCAGAGTCTTGGTAAAGGAAGATATTGTTGAGATACTGGAGGAAATAAAAATTATTAAAGAGGAGTTATGAGAAAGGTTGGCTGTACTGAAAGTAGATAAGGCACCCGGTCCGGATAGGATGCATCCTAGGTTGCTGAGGGTGGAAATTGGAGAGCTACAGGTCATAATCTTCCAAACGTCCTTAGATATGGATGTGGTGCCAGAGGACTGGAGAATTACAAATGTTACACCCTTGTTTAATAAAGGGTGGAAAGAGGAATCCAGCAACTACCGGCCAGTCAGTTTAACCTCAGTGGTGGGGAAACTTTTAGAAACAATAATCCGGGACAGAATTAACAGTCACTTGACAAGGGTGGATTGATTAGGGAAAGCCAGCCCGGATTTGTTAAAGGCAAAGCTGATAGAGTTTTAAGGATGTTTCAGAAAGGGTAGATGAGGTTTATGTGGTGTTTCTGGACTTTCAAAAGGCATTTGATAAAGTGCCGCAATTTCGGCTTATCATCAAGATTCCGGCCCATGGAATGAAGGGGGCAGCAGCAATATGGATACAGAATTGGCGAAGGGACAGGAAACAGAGAGTAGTGGTGAACGGTTGATTTTTGGACTGGAGGAAGGTGTACAGTGCTGTTCCCCAGGTGTCAGTGTTGGGACCAATGATTTTCTTGATGACTTGGACTTGGGTGCACAGGGCACAATTTCCAAATTTACAGATGACACAAAACTTGGAAGGGTAATAAACAGTGATGAGAATAGTAATAGATTTCAAGAGGACATAGACAGGCTTGTGGCATGGGCAGACACGTGGTAGATGACATTTAACACAAAAACGCGAAGTCATACATTTCAATATGCAGAACGAAGAGAGACAATATAAACTAGAGGGCACAACTCTAAAAGGGGTGCAGGAACAGAGAGATCTGGGGATATATGTGCACAAATCGTTGAAGGTGGCAGGGCAGGTTGAGAATGTGGTTAAAAAGCATACGGGATCCTGGGCTTTATAAATTGAGGCATAGAGTACAAAAGTATGGAAGTCATGATGAACATTTGTAAAACACCAGTTCGGCCACAACTTTAGTATTGTGTCCAGTTCTAGGCTCTTCAGGAAAGATGTGAACCCTTGGAGAGGGTGCAGAAGAGATGTGCTTGAATGATTCCAGGGATGAGGGAATTGTTCGCCTTGAAACAGAGATGGTTGGGAAGAGATTTGATCGAGGGATTCAACATCTTGAAGGGTCTGGAAAGAGTAAATAGAGAAAAACTCTTCCCATTGGCAGAAGGGTCAAGGACCTGAGGATTTCGATTTATGGTGATTGGCAAAAGAACCAAAGGTGACATGAGGAAAAAAAAATTACACGGCGAGTGGTTAGGATCTGGAATGCACAGCCCGAGGGGATGGTGGAGGCAGATTCAATCATGGCCTTCAAAAGGGAACTGGATAACACTTGAAAGTAAAAAAAAATGTCGGGCTACGGGGACAGGGAGGGGGAGTGGGACCAGTTGGATTGCTCTTGCATCGAGCCAGCGCGGACTCGATGGGCCGAAAGGCCTCCTTCCGTACTGTAATCATTCTATGATTCTATGAATGAATACTGCGCCCTCACTCCTGCTTTCTGTGCAGCAACCTTTGAGTGTTCAATGTTCTCTGATTCTCTAACACACGCAATATTACTCTTTGTTCCAGCCTGATGCCTGAACTGTGCATTTCCATTAGATCAGAAATGTGTTTTCAGGAAATTATTTTTATTCCTTATTCTGCGTTCAGTACAATTTGTAGAGCAGTAAAAATCTGACCGATAGCCAATAAATACACAGTTTGACAATACCTGCCAGCTCCACTCAACTATCTGTATTTCCATCATCGTCAATCTTCCCATGAGATTAGCATGTTTAGGCAGAATTACAAGAGCAATTTGTTTTCAAGTAATAAGGTTAATTAATCTTATTTCAACAAATTTAATACCATTCACTGCTGTGACATATCAATGAAAAGTTATGCCGACCTTATACAGTTCAGGGAGTTTCTCAGTGACACTCAGCCTGACTTTATATAATCTCCCATTTCCTTTCCATCATTAATTAGAAACCCGGAGAATTGATATTAGTTATTCTGTTGCAGTTCCCTCTCAGAAATTATATTTGTAAAGTTCATTGGAAAGTCCGCTCTCAAACGAATTGCAATACATGTCGAAAATGAAACTTCTCCTTTTGTTTAAATTACAATAAAGCATTAGATTCATACAATACTTCATCACCTATTTAAGGCAAACCACAAATTCATATGGAACAACTTAAATGATAGAAGTGGAGTGAAAGTGCAGACAAAAGGAGCAGATAATTTTCACACAGATTTCGTCCCCCCGCCCCGCCCCAACTACAGTCCCTAAATGGCCCTTATCAATTCACAAATGACATCCTATGTGACTGTGACCGTGGTAATCTATCCCTCCTCATCCTTCTCAACCTGACTGCAACCTTTGACACGGTTGGCCACACCATTCTCCTCCAATGCCTCTCCTCCGCCGTCGAGCTTGGTGGGACTGCGCTCGCCTGGTTCCATTCTTATCTATCCCGTCACAGCCAGAGAATCACCTGCAATGGCTTCTCTTCCCACTCCCGCACCGTAAACTCTGGAGTCCACCAATGATCTATCCTTGGCCCCCTCCTATTTCTCATCTGCATGCTGCTCCTTGGCGACATCATCCGAACATAAAACGTCGGCTTCCACATGTACGCTGAAAACGCCCAGCTCCAGCACGTCCCTCGGCTCCTCCACTGTCTCTCATTTATCACACTGCTTGTCCGACGTCCAGAGCTGGATGAGCAAAAATTTCCTCCAAATGAATATTGGGAAGGCCGAAGCCATTTTCGAAGAGCGAAATAACCTACTCCTTTTCCAATGTTGTCTCCCTCTTTTCTCTCCCCCTTTACTGACAATACTGATCATTTGCAGCAAGGACTATGGGGTATAAACCTCTTCTGGGACCCCCATCGAGTGAACCGAGACAGTGTCCATCGTCGGCATCATCACCCCGCGCAATCTGTTTTCATTTCACTTCCAAACCTGTACACTTTCTGGCAAGTGTAGATTGGCATTAATCAGAACAAAGGAACATAGGAACATAGGAACTGGAGGAGGCCATTCAGAATCTCGTGCCTGTTCCGCCATTTGATAAGATCATGGCTGATCTATGATCTAACTCCACATACCTGCCTTTGGCCCTTATCTCTGAATACCTTTGGTTGCCAAAAAGCTATCTATCTCAGATTTAAGTTTTGCAATTGAGCGGAAGAGAGTTCCAAACTTCCACCACCCTTTGTGTGTTGGAATGTTTTCTAATCTCACTCCTGAAAGGTCTGGCTCTAATTTTTAGACTGTGCCCCCTACTCCTAGAATCCCCAACCAGCGGAAATAGTTTCTCTCTATCCATCCTAACTGTTCCCCTTAATATCTTATAAACTTCGATCAGATCACCCCTTAACCTTCGAAACTCGAGAGAATTTAACCCCAATTTGTGTAATCTCTCCTCGTAACTTAACCCTTGAAGTCCGGGTATCATTCTAGTAAACCTACGCTGCACTCCCTCCAAGGCCAATATGTCCTTCTGAAGGTGCGGTGCCCAGAACTGCTCACAGTACTCCAGGTGCGGTCTAACCAGGGTTTTGTATAACTGCAGCATAACTTCTGCCCCCTTGTACTCTAGTCCTCTCGACAGAAAGTCAAGCATTCTATTAGTCTTATTGATTATTTTCTGCACCTGTTCATGACACTTCAATGATCGATGTACCTAAACCCCGAAGTCCTTTTGGACATCCACTGTTTTTAACTTTGTACCATTTAGAAAGGACCCTGTTCTATCCTTTTTTGATCCAAAGTGGATGACCTCACATTGAATTGCATTTGCCACAGTTTTGCCCATTCACCGAATCAATCAATATACCTTTGTACTTAGGAGTAGAAGGAACATCCCCTTCCGAACACATAGCACGAGTGAAAGGCCAATTCAGCAAAGGCTGCGGTCTGAACCTGGGAACTGCGAGTAATTTTGGCTTCCAGCTAAAACAAGATGCTTTTAATTACAAGATCCCCCGGAAATAACCCATCTCAAGACTATTCTTTGTTATTGTTTGCTGCAGATCGTGTTAGTGATCATATTTAGTTTTATCATGTTCAGTTATT
Source organism: Heptranchias perlo (assembly GCF_035084215.1). Taxonomy (NCBI): domain Eukaryota; kingdom Metazoa; phylum Chordata; class Chondrichthyes; order Hexanchiformes; family Hexanchidae; genus Heptranchias; species Heptranchias perlo. The sequence continues at coordinate 2,591,782 of NW_027139772.1, read as the reverse complement.
GATTTCACATCTTGTAACTGCTTTTACTGTAAACCCTGTCTCGAGCAGAAATAATTAGACTCTGTAACCGAATGCTTCTAATTTCAGAACGAACTCCCCTTCTGTTGGAGCCTGAAGTATAATTTCGTATTTTTAACATTCCTTACAGTGAACTTAGTGACGATTGTGATCCTGTCTCGAGGAAGGTGCGGTCTTTCCAAATGTGTCACCCGTTACCTGGTGTCCATGGCAGCGGCCGATCTACTGGTCGTTATCATTGACGTGATACTAAGACAGATTCCCATTGCTTACGCTGCACAATTCCTTTTTCTGTGGGATTTTAAAGTGTGTAATATCCACGCCGTCCTGCTTTACGCAGCTACAGACTGTTCTGTCTGGTTTACAGTCACTTTCACCTTTGATCGATTTGTGGCCATTTGTTGCCAGAAGCTGAAAACAAAATATTGCACCGAGAAAACGGCGGCTGTGGTTCTGGGAACAGTGAGTGTGCTGTTCTGTGTGAAGAACACTTTCTGGTACTTTATGTATACAAGTAAATATATACTCGTTAACATTCCCTGGTTTTGTTATGTAACAGACAGTGCAGTGCTTTCACGGACTTGGGGAGCATTTGAATCTCTTCATCATATTGTGACCCCATTTGTTCCATTTGTTCTGATTCTGCTGCTCAATGCTTTAACCGTCAGACACATCTTAGTGTCGAACAGAGCCCGCAGGAGACTCCGGGACAACAGCAGTGGGGAGAGTCGCAGTGACCCAGAGATGGAGAAGAGAAGGAAATCCATCATTTTACTGTTTGTTATATCGGGGAATTTTATCCTGTTATGGGTGATATTTTTGGTGAATTCCATGTACTTGCGAATTATTGCAATGCATAACAATGCATCCATTGGCACGGCGGATATTCTACAAGAAATTGGATTCATGCTTCAACTTTTGTGTTCTTGCACCAACACATGTATTTATGCAGTCACTCAGACTAAATTCATGGAGGAGTTGAAGGCAATGGTGAAACATCCTTATATTGTAATCCTTAAATTAATGTCAATGACGAGAAGAAATTAAAACTGTCCACCTGTTGTCTGAAATCCAAACAGAATTTGTAAAGTATTCCCTGAAACACATATTAATCCAGTGTTAGTTTAAAGCTGTTTGCTATATTTTATACTTTATGCAAGCAACTTCTTATAAAATGAACAGTTGCACAGGTATTGCAGGAATAAGTTTACCAACATTACGAAAATGTTAATAAATCCAGAACAATATAAAAGATTGGAAAATAGAACATCTGCTTGTGTTTTATTTGTTCTTATGTTGAATGCGCTCCACCTAAACGAATTGTGTCCATCAATTGCCACAGGGAAAGATCCTGAGGACTCGTTGACAGGACCATCCCCGTGATCATTTCCTGACTGCTGGGATCCGTGTTTGTTGCACTGAGTGGATTCCATTAGTTCAATTGAGGGAGCCCCTATCGGTGAAGACAACACAGTGCAATGGTTACATTTGGAGACCAGTGTTGGCTTCTCCCGAGGGACACTGCAGGAGTTCATGGTTACATTTGTCGAAGATTGCAATCCGAGGAGAAAGGCGAGATCAGTTCACCAATCAAGTCTGCTTCATTATTCTGCTCCCAATGGCAGCTCTTCTTTTAAATCACAAACCCCTGTCTTTTGATATCTAAAGTATATATTAAAAAGGCTTTCATCCCCGAGCTCTTGCTAATTAAATCAGTGTTTATGCAATATTAATAGAGAAATGATTGTCCAACATAGAGCAGTGTATGCAGAATATAAATAGAGCAGCGTTTGTACAATATAAATAGAGCAGTGTTTGTACAACAGTAGAGGACACTAAGAATATCCCAACACTGGACAAACAGGGGACTCTCGGGGGGGAGGAGCTAAATACGATTAAAATCACTCAGGAGATGGTACTCAGTAAAATAATGGGACTCAAGGCGGATAAATCCCCTGGACCTGATGGCTTCCATCCTAGGGTCTTGAGGGAAGTGGCAGTAGGGATTGTGGATGCTTTGGTGATAGTTTTCCAAAATTCCCTGGACTCAGGAGAGGTCCCGGCAGATTGGAAAACTGCTAATGTAACACCGTTATTTAAAAAGGGTAGTAGGCAGAAGGCTGGAAATTATAGGCCAGTTAGCTTAACATCTGTGGTGGGTAAAATTTTGGAGTCTATTATTAAGGAGACAGTAACGGAACATTTAGATAAGCATAATTTAATAGGACAAAGTCAGCATGGCTTTATGAAGGGGAAGTCATGTCTGACAAATTTGCTTGAGTTCTTCGAGGATATAACGTATAGGGTGGATAAAGGGGAACCAGTGGACGTAGTGTATTTAGACTTCCAGAAGGCATTCGACAAGGTGCCACATAAAAGATTATTACTTAAGATAAAAAATCACGGGATTGGGGGTAATATTCTGGCATGGGTGGAGGATTGGTTATCGAACAGGAAGCAGAGAGTTGGGATAAATGGTTCATTTTCGGACTGGCAACCAGTAACCAGTGGTGTTCCACAGGGGTCGGTGCTGGGTCCCCAACTCTTTACAATCTATATTAACGATTTGGAGGAGGGGACCGAGTGCAACATATCAAAATTTGCAGATGATACAAAGATGGGAGGGAAAGTAGAGAGTGAGGAGGACATATAAAACCTGCAAGGGGATATAGACAGGCTGGGTGAGTGGGCGGAGATTTGGCAGATGCAATATAATATTGGAAAATGTGAGGTTATGCACTTTGGCAGGAAAAATCAGAGAGCAAGTTATTTTCTTAATGGCGAGAGACTGGAAAGTACTGCAGTACAAAGGGATCTGGGGGTCCGAGTGCAAGAAAATCAAAAAGTTGGTATGCAGGTGCAGCAGGTGATCAAGAAAGCCAACGGAATGTTGGCTTTTATTGCTAGGGGGATAGAATATAAAAACAAGGAGGTATTGCTGCAGTTATATAAGGTATTGGTGAGACCGCACCTGGAATACTGCATACAGTTTTGGTCTCCATACTTAAGAAAAGACATACTTGCTCTCGAGGCAGTACAAAGAAGGTTCACTCGGTTAATCCCGGGAATGAGGGGGCGGACATATGAGGAGAGGTTGAGTAGATTGGGACTCTACTCATTGGAGTTCAGAAGAATGAGAGGCGATCTTATTGAAACATATAAGATTGTGAAGGGTCTTGATCGGGTGGATGCAGTAAGGATGTTCCCAAAGATGGGTGAAACTAGAACTAGGGGGCATAATCTTAGAATAAGGGGCTGCTCTTTCAAAACTGAGATGAGGAGAAACTTCTTCACTCAGAGGGTGGTGGGTCTGTGGAATTTGCTGCCCCAGGAAGCTGTGGAAGCTACATCATTAGATAAATTTAAAACAGAAATAGACAGTTTCCTAGAAGTAAAGGGAATTAGGGGTGATGGGGAGCGGGCAGGAAATTGGACATGAAGCTGAGTTCGGATCGGTCAATGCCCTGTGGGTGGCGGAGAGGGCCCAGGGGCTATGTGGCCGGGTCCTGCTCCGACTTCTTGTGTTCTTTAGATTTGTGGTTGGGATCAGATCAGCCATGATCTTATTGAATGGCGGAGCAGGCTCGAGGGGCCGATTGGCCTACTCCTGCTCCAATTTCTTATGTTCTTATGTTCTTATGAGATCAGTTCACCAAACAAGTCTGCTTCATTATTCTGCTCCCAATGGCAGTTCTTCTTTTAAATCACAAACCCCTGTCTTTTGACATCTAAAGTATATATTAAAAAGGCTTTCACCCCCGAGCTCTTGCTAATTAAATCAGTGTTTATACAATATTAATAGAGAAATGATTGTCCAACATAGAGCAGTGTATGCAGAATATAAATAGAGCAGCGTTTGTACAATATAAATAGAGCAGTGTTTGTACAACGTAAATGGAGCAATGTTTCTGAAATATAAATAGAGCAGTGTTTATTTAATATAAATAGAGCACTGCTTGTACACTATAAATAGAGCAGAGTTTGTACAATGTAAATAGAGCAGTGTTTGTAAAATACAGGTAGAGCAAGTTTGTACAAAGTAAATCGAGCAGTGTTTGCACAATATGAATAGAGCAGTATTCCTACAATATAAATATAGCAGTGTTTCTACAAAGGTTTTAGAGCAGTGTTTGTACACTTTCAATAGAGCGGTGTTTTTATAACATAAATAGAGCAGTGTTCGCACAATATAAATAGAGCAGTGTTTGTACAATACCAACAGAGCAGTGTTTGTGCAGCATAAATAAAGCAGTGTTCATACAAAATAAATAGAGCAGTGTTTCTACAATATAAATAGAGAAGTTTTTGTCCAGTATAAATAGAACAGTGTTTGAACAATATCAATGGAGCTTTGTTTTTTTACAAAAAAGAGCAGTATTTGTACAACATAAGTACAGCAATGTTTGCACAGTATAAAAAGAGCAGTGTTTCTGCAAGATAAATAGAGCAGTGTTTGTACAATATAAATGGAGCAGTGTTTTTACATTATAAATAGAGAAGTTTTTGTCCAGTATAATTAGAGCAGTGATTGAACCCTAAAATTGAGCAGTGTTCCTCCAAATAAATAGAGCAGTGATAAACAACATAAATAGAGCAGTGTTCAAATAAAATAAATAGAGCAGTGTTTGTACAATATAAATAGAGCAGTCTTTGTAAAATATAAATCGAGCAGTATTTGTAAAATATGAATAGAGCAGTGTTTGTACAATATAAATAGTGCAGTGTTTGTACAATATCAATAGAGCAGTGTTTGTACAATATCAATAGAGCAGTGTTTGTGCAATATAAATAGAGCAGTGTTCGTACAATATAAATAGAGCAGAGTTTGTACAATGTAAATAGAGCAGACTTTGTAAAATACAGGTAGAGCAAGTTTGTACAAAGTAAATCGAGCAGTGTTTGCACAATATAAATAGAGCAGTGTTTGTACAATATGAATAGAGCAGTGTTTGTACACTATAAATAGTGCAGTGTTTGTACAATATCAATACAGCAGTGTTTGTGCAATATAAATGGAGCAATGTTAGTACAATATAAATAGACCAGTGTTTCTACAATATAAATAGAGCAGTGTTTAAACAATATAAAAAGAGCAGTGTTTTGTACAATAACAATAGAGCAGTGTTTGCACAACATAAATAGAGCAGTGTTTGTACAAAATGAATCGAGCAGTGTTTGTACAATATAAATAGAGCAGTGTTTGTACAAAATAAATCGAGCAGTGCTTGCACAATATAAATAGAGCAGAGTTTAAACAAAATAAATAGATCAGAGGTTTTACAAAATGAAGTAGAGGAGTGAATATACAATAAAAATAGAGCAGTGTATCTACAGTATCAATGGAGCAGTGTTTGTTCAAAAGAAATAGATCATTGTTTGTACGACATCAACAGGGCAGTTCTTGTACAATATAAATAGAGCAGTGTTTGTCCGATAGAAATAGAGCAGTGTTTGTACAATATAAACAGAGCAGTGTTTCCACAATATAAATAGAGAAGTATTTGTAAAATATATATAGAGCAGTGTTTGTACAATATGAATAGAGCAGTGCTTCTACAATAAAAATAGAGCAGTGTTTGTACAAGATAAATAGAGCACTGTTCCTACAATATAAATAGAGCAGTGTTTCTACAATATTCATGGACCAGTGTTTATACAGCATAAATAAAGCAGTGTTTATACAGTATAAATTGAGCAGTGTTTCTACAATATTCATAGAGCAGTGTTTATACAGCATAAATAAAGCAGTGTTTATACAATATAAATAGAGCAGTGTTTCTACAATATTAATAGAGCATTGTTTGTACAATATAAATAGAGCAGAGTTTGCACTGTATAAATAGAGAAGTGTTTGTACAATATAAATAGAGCAGTGTTTATTCAAAATAAATAGAGCGGTGTTTGTAGACTATGAATAGAGCAGTGTTTGTACCAAATAAGTAGAGCAGTGTATCCACAAAATAGATAGAGCACTGTTTTTACAATAAAAATAGAGCATTGTTTGTAAAGTATAAATAGAACAGTGTTTGTACAATATAAATAGAACAGAGTTTGCACCATATAAGTAGAGTAGTGCTTATACATAATAAATAGACTATTTTTTGTACAATATAAACAGAGCAGAGTCTGTCCACTCTAAATAGTGCAGTGTTCATACAATATAAATAGAGTAGTTTTTCTACAATATGAATAGAACCGTGTTTCTACAATGCAAATGGAGCAATGTTTGTACACTTTAAATAGAGCAGTGTTTGTACAATGTAAATAAGCCAGTGTTTGTACAGTATAAAAAGAGCAGTGCTTGTAGAATACAAACAGAGCAGTGTTTGTCCAATATAAATAGAGCGGTGTTTGTACAATATTAATTGAGCAGTGTTTCAATATAAGAAGAGCAATGTTCATACAAAAAAATAGACCATTGTTTGTACACTATCAATAGAGCAGTTTGTACAGTAGAAGTAGAGCAGTGTTTACACAAAACAAATAGAGCAGTGTTTTTTTACAATATAAACAGAGCAGTGTATATACAATATAAATCGAGCAGTGTTTGTGCAATATAAATAGGGCAGTGTTTGTATAATATAAATAGAGCAGTGTTTGTGCAATATAAATGGGGCAGTGTTTGTATAATATAAATAGATCAGTGTTTGTACAATATAAATCGAGCAGTGTTAATGCAATATAAATAAAGCAGTGTTGATACAATATAAGTAGAGCAGTGTTTGTACAATATATATAGAGCAGTATTTGTACAATATAAATAGAGCAGTGTCTTACAATAAAAGTATAGCAGTGTTTTTACAATATTAGCAGAGCAGTGTTTATACATAACAATATAGCAGTGTTTTAACACGATAACTAGATCAGTGTTGAGACAATATAAATAGATCAGTGTTTGCACAATATAAATATGGCAGTGTTTATACAATATGTATACAGCAGTGTTTGTATAATATAAATAGAGCAGTATTCGTACAATATCAATCGAGCTGTGTGTGTACAATATAAATAGAGCAATGTTTGTACACTATAAATATAGCAGTGTTTATGCAATATAAATGGAGCAGTGTTTATACAATATAAATAGAGCAGTGTTCATACAATATGAATAGAGCAGTGTTTGTACACCATAAATAGAGCAGTGTTTGTACACTATAAATATAGCAGTGTTTGTACAATATAAATAGAGCAGTGTTTGTACACCATAAATAGAGCAGTGTTTGTACACTATGAATAGAGCAGTGTTTGTACACTATAAATATAGCAGTGTTTGTACAATATAAATAGAGCAGTGTTTGTACACCATAAATAGAGCAGTGTTTGTACACTATAAATAGAGCAGTGTTTGTGCACCATAAATTGAGCAGTGTTTGTACAATATAAATAGAGCAGTGTTTGTACACTATAAATAGAGCAGTGTTTGTACAATATAAACAGAGCAGTGTTGCAGTGTTTGTACAATATAAACATCCACTCCCTCCACCAGCCGTACAATGTGGACTATCTACAGGATGCACTCCAACAACTCTCCAAGGCTTCTTCAACAGCATCGCGCAAACTCGCGGCTTCCACCACCAGAATGTGAAGGGCAGAAGGTGAATCACCTCAAAGTTCCCTCCATGTCATACACCATCCTGACTTGGACATATAATCACCGTGCCTTAATCATCACTCTCCACTTCACAGCATGATGGCTGTATCTTCACCATGCAGCAATTCAAGAAAAAAGCACCTTTTCCAGTGCCTCCATATCCTTTCTATCATATCATGGTATCTTAGCATTATAGTAGGTACAGCATAGGCGGAGGCCATTCGGTTGATCGTGCCTGTGCGGGCTCTTTGAACAAGCTATCCAATTAATCCTATTCCTCTGCCCTTTCCCCATTGCCTTTGATTTTTTTCTTTGAATGATTTAACCAATTCCTTTTTGAAAGTTATTATTGCATCTGCTTCCACCGCTCTTTCAGGCAGTGAATTCCAGATCATTGCAACTCGCGGCATAAAAAATGTTTCCTTATTTCGCTTCTCGTTCCTTTTGTTGATCACCTTCTATCTGTGTCCTCTAGTTACCGACCCTTCTGCCACTGGAAACAGTTTCTCCTTATTTACTCTACAAAACCCTTCAGGAGTTTGAACGCCTCTGTCAAGTCTTCACTTAACGCTCTCTGTTCCAATTTTGTCCCGGATTATTGAATCTAACCATCGACGTTCGGGCTGACTGAAATCATAGAAAGCACAACAGACTGTCCTGTAATTTTCGGGTTTATCCCAATCCCCTTTTTTGAACAAAGGTGTAACATTTGCAATCCTCCAGTTCTCTGGCACCACCCCCATATCTCATGAAGATTATGGCCAGATCTTCCGCAATTTCCACCCTTACATCCCTCAGAAACCGAGGGTGCATCCCATCCAGACCGGGCAATTTTTCTGCTTTGAGTCCCGCCAATCGTTTATGTATCTCCCCTTTATCTATTTGTATCCTATCCAATATCACTGCGACCTCCTCCTTTATTGCTACAAAATCAGCATCCTTTTTTCGAGTGAAGACGGATGCGAAGTAATCATTTAATACCTCTGCCATGCCCCCTGCCTCCACAAAAAGATCGTCTTTTTTGTCCCTGATCGATCTGAATACACTTTTATTAATTATATGTTCATAAAAGACTTTTGGATTCCCTGTTATGTTAACCGCTAATCTATTCTCATACTCTCTCTTTGCCCCTTTTATTCCTTTTTTTTAGATCCCCTCTGTACTTCCTGTATTCAGCCTGGTTGCCTATTATATTATGAACCTTATATTTGCCATTAGTCTCCTTTTTCTCTTTCATTTTAATGTCTATTTCTTTAGTCATCCAGGAAACAGGACGTTCAAAGAGAACTGGGTGTCGTTGTGCATGAATCACCGAAAGTTAACATGCAGTTGCAGCGATCAATTGGGAAGGCAAATGGAATGTTGGCCTTTATTACAAGGCAGAGTAAGAGGAGCAGGCAGGCAGTGCAGGAGTCCCCTGTGGTCGTCCCGCTCTCAAGCAAATATACCGCTTTGGATATTGTTGAGGGGGATGACTTATCAGGGGAAGGCAGCAGCAGCCAACTTCCTGGCACCAGGGGTAGCTCTGCTGCACAGGCTGGGAGGAAAAAGAGTGGAAGAGCTATAGTGGTAGGGGATTCTATCGTAAGGGGAACAGACAGGCGTTTCTGTGGTCGTAAACGTGACTCCAGGATGGTTTGTTGCCTCCCTGGTACCAGGGTCATGGATGTCACTGAGCGGCTACAGGGCATTCTCAAGGGGGAGGATGAGCAGGCAGAGGTCGTGGTCCACATTGGGACCAACGACATAGGTAGGAAGGGAGATGAGGTCCTGCATCAAGAATTTAGGGAGCTAGGTAGCAGATTAAAGAGCAGGACCTCAAAGGTTGTAATCTCTGGATTACTCCCAGTGCCACGGGCTAGTGAGTATAGAAATAGGAGGATAGAACAGATGAATGCGTGGCTAAAGAGTTGGTGCAGGAGGGAGGGTTTCAGTTTCCTGGATCACTGGGCCTGCTTCTGGGGAAGGTGGGACTTGTACAAGTCGGACGGGTTGCACCTGAACCAGAGCGGGACAAATATCCTTGCGGGGAGGTTTGCTAGCACTGTTGGCGGGGGTTTAAACTGACTTGGCAGGGGGATGGGATACAGAGTGGAGCTACAATAGGGGGTGATGTGCAGCCAAATATAGAGAAAAAAACAAGTCAGCTTGGAAGACAGGGCAAATATGGGAGGGCAAGGCTGGATGGCATCTATTTTAATGCAAGGAGTCTTGCGAATAAGGTAGATGAACAGAAGGTGTTGATAAACACATGGGAGTATTATATTGTTGCTGTCACAGAGACATGGTTGAGGGAGGGGCAAGACTGGCAGCTCAATATTCCGGGGTACAGAATCTTCAGGCGAGACAGAGGGGGAGGTATAAGAGGAGGGGGGGGGGTCGCAATATTAATTAAAGAATCAATTACTGCCAGAAGGAGGGATGATATATTAGCAGGTTCCTCTAATGAGGCCATATGGGTGGAGCTTAAAAACAAAAAGGGGGCAAGCACTTTGATGGGAGTGTATTATAGGCCCCCAAACAGTCAGGGGGAGATAGAGGAACAGATATGTAGGCAAATCTCAGAAAATTGTGCAAATAATAGGGGAATAATAGTGGGGGATTTCAACTTCACCAATATTAACTGGGATACTCAGAGTGTATAGAATCATAGAATCATAGAAGTTACAACATGGAAACAGGCCCTTCGGCCCAACATGTCCATGTCGCCCAGTTTATACCACTAAACTCGTCCCAATTGCCTGCACTTGGCCCATATCCCTCTATACCCATCTTACCCATGTAACTGTCCAAATGCTTTTTAAAAGACAAAATTGTACCCGCCTCTACTACTGCCTCTGGCAGCTCGTTCCAGACACTCACCACCCTTTGAGTGAAAAAATTGCCCCTCTGGACCCTTTTGTATCTCTCCCCTCTCACCTTAAATCTATGTCCCCTCGTTATAGACTCCCCTACCTTTGGGAAAAGATTTTGACTATCGACCTTATCTATGCCCCTCATTATTTTATAGACTTCGATAAGATCACCCCTTAACCTCCTACTCTCCAGGGAAAAAAGTCCCAGTCTGTCTAACCTCTCCCTGCAAGTCAAACCATCAAGTCCCGGTAGCATCCTAGGAAATCTTTTCTGCACTCTTTCTAGTTTAATAATATCCTTTCTATAATAGGGTGACCAGAACTGTACACAGTACTCCAAGTGTGGCCTCACCAATGCCCTGTACAACTTCAACAAGACATCCCAACTCCTGCATTCAATGTTCTGACCAATGAAACCAAGCATGCCGAATGCCTTCTTCACCACCCTATCCACCTGTGACTCCACTTTCAAGGAGCTATGAATCTGTACTCCTAGATCTCTTTGTTCTATAACTCTCCCCATCGCCCTACCATTAACGGAGTAGGTCCTGGCCCGATTCGATCTACCAAAATGCATCACCTCACATTTATCTAAATTAAACTCCATCTGCCATTCATCGGCCCACTGGCCCAATTGATCAAGATCCCGTTGCAATCCCAGATAACCTTCTTCACTGTCCACAATGCCACCAATCTTGGTTTCATCTGCAAACTTACTAACCATGCCTCCTAAATTCTCATCCAAATCATTAATATAAATAACAAATAACAGCGGACCCAGCACCGATCCCTGAGGCACACCGCTGGACACAGGCATCCAGTTTGAAAAACTGGATGCCTGTAAAAGGCTTAGAGGGTACAAAATTCTTAACGTGCATCCAGGAGAGCTTTTTGAGCCAGCATGTAGAAAGTCCTACAAGAGAGGGGGCGGTACTGGACCTAATTCTAGGGAATGTGGCCGGCCAAGTGGAAGAAGTGCTTGTAGGTGAGCACTTTGGTGACAGTGACCATAATTCGGTGAGATTTAAGGTGGTCATGGAAAAGGACAGGGAGGGGCCGGAAATAAAGGTTCTAAATTGGGGGAAGGCCGATTTTAATAGGATAAGGCAGGATCTGGCCAAAATGGACTGGGCTCAGCTGCTTGTAGGAAAATCCGCATCGGAGCAATGGGAGTCTTTCAGAAGGGAGATTGAGACCATACAATGGCAACATGTTCCCGTAAAGGTCAAGGGTGGTTCCAAGAACTCCAGGGAACCTTGGATGTCAGGGGATATACGAGAATGGATGAGGAAAAAAAGGATGGCTTTTGGCAGATACAAAAGGCTGAGGACGGAGAAAGCCCCAGAGGAGTACAAAAAGTGCAGGGGGATACTTAAAAAAGAAATTAGGAGATCAAGGAGGGGCCATGAAATAACATTGGCGAGCAAAATAAAGGAAAATCCTAAGATGTTTTATAAGTATATTAAGGGTAAGAGGATAACGAGGGAAAAAATAGGGCCCATTAGGGACAAAAATGGCAATCTGTGTGTGGAGCCGGCAGATGTAGGAGGGGTTCTAAATGAATTTTTTGCATCTGTTTTCACTATGGAGAAGGACGACGTAGACAGAGAAATACGGCAGGGGGACTGTGATATACTCGAACATATTAACATCGAGCGGGAGGAGGTATTGACGGTTTTAGCAGGCCTAAAAATGGATAAATCCCCAGGCCCGGACGAAATGTATCCCAGGCTACTGTGTGAGGTAAAGGAGGAGATTGCGGGGACTCTAACACATATATTCAGAACCTCTCTGGCCACAGGGGATGTGCCAGAGGACTGGAGAACCGCTAATGTAGTACCATTATTCAAGAAGGGGAGTAGGGAAAAACCGGGGAACTACAGGCCAGTGAGCCTAACATCAGTGGTAGGAAAATTATTGGAAAAAATTCTGAAGGACAAAATTAGTCTCCACTTGGAGAAGCAAGGATTAATCAGGGATAGTCAACATGGCTTTGTCAAGGGAAGATCATGTCTGACTAATTTGACTGAATTTTTTGAGGGGGTGACTAGGCGTGTGGATGAGGGTAACGCAGTGGATGTGGTACACATGGATTTCAGTAAGGCCCTCGATAAAGTCCCCCACAGGAGACTGGTCAAGAAGGTACGAGCCCATGGAATCCAGGGTGCCTTGGCACTTTAGATACAAAACTGGCTTAGTGGCAGAAGGCAGAGGGTGATGGTCGAAGGTTGTTTTTGTGACTGGCAGCCTGTGGCCAGTGGGGTACCACAGGGATCGGTGCTGGGTCCCTTGCTGTTTGTGGTCTGCATTAATGACTTGGATATGAATGTAAAAGGTATGATCAGTCAGTTCGCTGATGATACAAAAATTGGTAGGGTGGTAAATAGCGAGGAGGATAGCCTCAGTCTGCAGGACGATATAGATGGGTTGGTCAGATGGGCGGAACAGTGGCAAATGGAATTTAACCCGGAAAAGTGCGAGGTGATGCACTTTGGAGGGACTAACAAGGCAAGGGAATACACAATGAATGGAACGACCCTAGGCAAGACAGAGGGTCAGAGGGATCTTGGTGTGCAAGTTCACAGATCCCTGAAGGCGGCGGAACAGGTAGATAAGGTGGTAAAGAAGGCATATGGGATACTTGCCTTTATTAGCCGAGGCATAGAATATAAGAGCAAGGAGGTTATGATGGAGCTGTATAAAACACTGGTTAGGCCACAGCTGGAGTACTGTGTGCAGTTCTGGTCGCCACACTACAGGAAGGATGTGATCGCTTTAGAGAGGGTGCAGAGGAGATTCACCAGGATGTTACCAGGGCTGGAGCGCTTCAGCTATGAAGAGAGACTGGGAAGATTGGGTTTGTTTTCCTTGGAGCAGAGGAGGCTGAGTGGGGACATGATTGAGGTGTACAAAATTATGAAGGGCACAGATAGGATGGATACTAAGGAGCTTTTTCCCTTCGTTGAGGTTTCTATAACAAGGGGACATAGATTCAAGGTAAAAGGCGGGAGGTTTAGAGGGGATTTGAGAAAGAACTTTTTCACCCAGAGGGTGGTAGGAGTCTGGAACTCACTGCCTGAAAGGGTTGTGGAGGCAGGAACCCTCACAACATTCAAGAAGCATTTGGATGAGCACTTGAAATGCCATAGCATACAAGGCTACGGACCAAATGCTGGAATATGGGATTAGAGTAGACAGGGCTTGATGGCCGGCGCGGACACGATGGGCCGAAGGGCCTCTATCCGTGCCGTATAGCTCTATGACTCTATGAATCTAATTTGAGTACAAGAATAAAGATGTTTTATTGCAATTATACACGGCCTTGGTGAGACCGCACCTGGAGTATTGCGTACAATTTTGTTCTCCTCACCTAAGAAAGGAAATACTGGCCGGAGATGGAGTGCAACGAAGGTTCACCAGACTGATTCCTGTGATGGCGGGATTGTCGTATGAGGAGAGATTGTCGTATGAGAAAGAATGTTGATGTCTTCTCTCGAGTTTAGAAGAATGAGAGGTGATCTCATTGAAATGTACAAAATTCTGACAGCATGTTTCCGCTGGCTGGGGAGTCTAGAACGAGGGGTCACAGTCTCAGGTTGCGGGGTGAGCCATTTAGGACTGAAATGAGGAGAAATTTCTTCACTCAGAGGGTGGTGAATCTTTGGAATTCTCTACCCCAGAGGGCTGTGGAGCCTCAGTCATTGAGTACATTCAAAACAGAGATCGACAGATTTCCAGATATTAAAGGCATCAAGGGATATGGGGATCGTGCAGGAAAATGGCGTTGAGGTAGAAGATCAGCCATGATCTGATAGAATGGTGGAGCAGGCTCGAGGGGCCGGATGGCCTACTCCTGTTCCTATTTCTAATGTTCTTATGTTCTTAAAAGTTCTCGCTTTGAATGCTCTTCCTTTTCACCCTCGTGGGAATGTATCCACTCTGTACCCGAACCAGCTCCTCCCATTGTTCAAATACTGATCTGCATTCCATTTTTTGATTCAAATCCACCTGGGCGAGATCCCTTTTTAACTCAGTGAAATTTGCCCTCCTCCAGTTCAGTATTTTCACATTTGATTTTTCCTTATCATTTTCCACAACTATTTCACTATAACTGTAACTATAGATAGACATAGAGACATGGTGTGCTGCTATATATCTGTTTATTTGCCTCTATGCCTGTCTATATATCGATGGTTATATTTATAGTTAGAATAGTAAGTATAATATACGAGAATGGAAGGTGTGTGTGTTTGTGTGCGTGCAGAGCAGCCTGTTGTTTTTGTAACACTATATTTAACTTCATACAGCACCACTTAGCAACTAGCTGCTCTTAGTCTTTTCAATAAGAAATCCAGTTAAAACTGATTAGTTCAATGAGACAGTTCACAGATCCAATTATAAAGGAAAAGGGGACAAAATCTATGAAATTGCAGGATTGTCTAATGTTGCAGACATAATCCACACTCTGTAAATGAATCCGCTCTCACTTCATGTCCCTGCTCTCAGACTGCGGGGTTCACGTTTTCTCCAGACATAATCCGCACTCTTTCAATGGATTTTTGTTATGATCGAAGTGTTGGAATGAAATGATAAACATGATCTGTTTGTTTCACGACTGTAATTAATGTCAACCCCCGGGAAACATGTTCGTCTCTCTGGGGTTTTTACTCTAAAATAAATAAAGTTCTCCTTTGAATTCCTTATTTCGTTGTCTCAGTGGGAGCATTGCCTCGAGGACGGAGAAATTTATTCTTTCTCACCAAAAGTGGAATCATGTCTCGGGATTCAATAATATATCTTCGGGTGCTATGGGCAATCTGGGATGTACAAAGGATTTACTATCCCGTTATCGCTGCCATTAGTGTTCCCAGTAAGTCCAGCTATTAACTCCGTGAACCATGTTTAACTGTAATGCTCTGTGTTTCCCGTTTCCTGCCACATTCTCAGGTCACTGGCGTTCACGGTAAGTAATTTTGGTTCAGTATTGTTGTTTGTGATGTCGGACCACAAAAGCTCAGCACATCCAAAAGATCTGCCGCTGTTGGATATTTTAACCCAGATTCCCACACACTGATATGAAATGGGCGAACTCCTCTGTTAAAGCAGGGAGCCAAGAAAAGCATTATGGGTTTTCCACATTATCACCAACAGTAATTTCAATTCTTCTGTCCAGGTCGTAATTCTCTAAACCATGTATGATTGTTACTGTTCTTGTGACTTAAATCACAATTCCCAGCTGTTCATTGTATTCTGTGTATCACTTGTGTGATATTGTAACGTGTTTGCCTTGATGGGTTAGTTACACAATCGTCTATTCACTAGTCTCAGTTGAATCTATTTGGTTAGAGTTCATTTATAAAAGATGTGCCATTAAACTACTGGGGGTATTGTTTCGGCCACCAACTATTGGGAAGGACACAGAGGAGCAAATCTGAATCCAAATAACAGAGAGATGCAAAAGCTATAGATTATTGACAACGGGGGATTTCAACTATCCGAACATAGACTGGGAAAACAAAAATAATATAAGGGGCACAGAGGTGGAGGTATTTTTGAAATGTGTTCAGGATAACTTTCTTGAGAACGTTTCCGGCCCAATGAGGAAGAAGGTATTGCTGGATTTGGTTCCAGGTAATGAGGTGGGTCAAGTGGAGCAAGTGTCAGTGGGGGAGCATTTAGGGAGCAGCGGTCATAGTATCATAAGGTTTAGAATGCCTATGGAAAAGGAAACGGACCACCCGAAATTAAAAATACTCAATTGGAGAAGGGCCAATTTAAATGATGTGAGAACAGATCTGGCCCGGGTAAATTGGAATCAAAGATTGTCAGGCTAAACTGTAATTGAACAGTGGGCAGCCTTTACGGAAGACATGTTTCAGGTACAGTCTAGGCACATTCCCATGAGGGGAAAGGTAGGGCAAGTAAAGCCAGAGCTCCCTGGATGACAAAAGAGATAGTGAGTAAAATGAAACGGAAAAAAAGGGCGTATGACAGATGTGAGGAAAACACAAGTGAGAACCAGGCAGAATAAGGAAAGTTCAAAGGGGAAGCGAAAAAGTGAATAAGAGGGGCAAAGAGAGAGTGTGAGAATAGACTGGCGGCCAACAGTAAACATGTAAACAGTAAAAGGGTAGTAAGAAGATGGATGGGGCCGATTAGGGACCATAAAGGAGATCTACTCATGGAGGCAGAGGGGATGGCTGAGGTACTAAATGAGTACTTTGCATGTGTATTTACCAAGGAAAAAGATGCTGCCAGAGTCTCAGTAAAGGAAGATATAGTTGAGATACTGGAGGAACTAAAAATTGATAGAGGAGGTATGAGAAAGGTTGGCTGTACTTCAAGTAAATAAGTCACCCGGTCCGGATGGGATGCATCCCAGGTTGCTGAGTTTGGAAATTGCAGAGGTACTGGCCATAATCTTCCAAACATCCTTAGATACGGGGGTGGTGCCAGAGGACTGGAGAGTTGCAAATGTTACACCCTTGTTTAAAAAAGGGTGGAAAGATGAATCCAGCAACTTCAGATCAGTCAGTTTAACCTCAGTGGTGGGGAAACTTTTAGAAACAATAATCCGGGACAGAATTAACAGTCACTTGACAAGGGTAGATTGATTAGGGAAAGCCAGCCCGGATTTGTTAAAGGCAAACCAGATAGAGTTTTTTGATGATGTAACAGAGAGAGTAGATGAGGCCAATGCAGTTGATGTGGTGTGTATGGACTTTCAAAAGGCATTTGATAAAGTGTCGTACTATCGGCTTATCATCAAGATTGCGGCCCATGGAATGAAGGGGACAGTAGCAATATGGATACAGAATTGGCTGAGTGTCAGGAAACAGAGAGTTGTGGTGAACGGTTGATTTTTGCACTGGAGGAAGGTGTACAGTGATGTTCCCCAGGGGTCAGTGTTGGGACCACTGCTTTTATTGATGACTTGGACTTGGGTGTACAGGGCACAATTTCCAAATTTGCTGATGACACAAAACTTGGAATGGTAGCAAACAGTGATGAGGATAGTGATAGACTTCAAGAGGACATAGATAGGCTGGTGGCATGGGCGGACAGGTGGCAGATGACATTTAACACAAAGGCATGAAGTGATACATTTCAGTCGGAAGAATGAAGAGAGACAATATAAACTCGAGGGCACAACTCTAAAAGGGGTGCACGAACAGAGAGATCTGGGGATATATGTGCACAAATCGTTGAAGGTGGCAGGGCAGGTTGAGAATGTGGTTAAAATGCATATGGGTTCGTGGGCTTTCTGAATAGAGGCATAGAGTACAAAAGTATGGAAGTCATGATGAACCTTTGTAAAACACTGGTTCGGCCACAACTTTAGTATTGTGTCCAGTTCTGGGCTCTTCAGGAAAGATGTGAACCCTTGGAGAGGGTGCAGAAGAGATGTACTAGAATGATTCCAGGGATGAGGGACTTTAGTTACGTGGATAGACTGGAGAAGCTGGGATTATTGTCTTCGAAACTGAGATGCTTGGGATGAGATTTGATCGAGGTGTCCAAAATCATGAAAGGTCTGGACAGAGTAGATAGAGAGAAACTGGTCCAATTGGTGGAAGGGTCAAGAACCAGAGGATATAGATTTTAGGTGATTTACAAAGGAACCAGAGTGGAAAAACATTTTTAAACGGCGATTGTTTAGGACCTGGATTGCACTGTCCGCGGGGGTGGTGGAGGCAGATTCAATCATAAGGGAACTGGATAATACCTGAAAGGGAAAGATTGCAGGGCAACGGGGATTGGGTGGGGCGTGAGGGGAGTGGGACTAGCTGGATTGCTGTTGCTTAGAGCCGGCGCTGTCTCAATGGGCCGAAAGGCCTTCTTCCGTACTGTAATCATTCTATGATTCGATGAATGAATACTCCGCCCTCATTTCTGCTTTCTGTGCAACAACCTTTGAGTGTTAAATGTTCTCTGATTCTCCAACACACGAAATATTACTCTTTGTTCCAGCTTGATGCCAGAACTGTGCATTTCCATTGGATCAGAAATATGTTTTCAGGAAGTTATTTTTATTCTTTATTCTGCGTTCAGTTGAATTTGTAGAGCAGTAAAAATCTGACCGATAGCCAATAAGTACACAGTTTGACAATACCTGCCAGCTCCACTCAACTATCTGTCTTTCCACCATCGTCAATCTTCCCATGAGATTAGCATGTTTAGGCAGGATTACAAGAGCAATTTGTTTTCAAGTAATAAGGTCAATTAATCTTATTTCAACAAATTGAATACCATTCACTGCTGTGACATATCAATGTAAAGTTATGCCGAACTTATACAGTTCAGGGAGTCTGTCAGTGACACTCAGCCTGACTTTATATAATCTCCCATTTCCTTTCCATCATCAATTAGAAATCCGGAGAATTGATATTAGTGATTCTCTTGCAGTTCCCTCTCAGAAATTATGTTTGTAAAGTTCATCGGAAAGTCCGCTCTCAAACGAATTGCAATACATGTCGGAAATGAAAGTCTCCCATTGTTTAAATTACAATAAAGCATTAGATTCATACAATACTTCATCACCTATTTAAGGCAAACCACAAATTCATATGGAACAACTTAAATGATAGAAGTAGAGTGAAAGTGAAGACAAAAGGAGCAGATCATTTTCACACACCAGCTGAATAATGAGTTTAGTTGAGGTTGCCTGGTGTTGGAATGTTGTCCCCGAGAGATTCATGTTCTTCTTGCAATAATCCCAAATTTAACATCCCATGAATCAGAAAAGCAGGTAGAGGGGATCTCAGATCAAACTGCCCGGAAGGAGGGCGCCTTTGACAATGCAGTGCTCCATCAGTACTGGAGTGCGGTTTGTGCTCATCACCTTCTCACTCAACTCGAGCCGAACTGACCCTGAGTGAAACCAATTACCGCGGGTTTTTATGCAATTAATTGTAATGCTGATTTCCATTGAATGCATTTCCTTCCTTCTCCCTCCACTTCCATTGGTCCAAGCGCAGATCCAACATCATCATCCAAGACGTGAACATCCGACCCACTGCTTTTCCTCACTCCCTCTAGGGGTCGCAGCATCGTTTCTCTCACCCCTTTTCCTTCTCCATCGGCGATGTCTCTGTTCCAATATCCGCTGGAACTCCCTGAAATCCTTTCCTCTCCAAAGTCCTTGAACTTGTCGCCAAATCCGTGCCCATCTTTTCTGCAATTCCATGATAGAATCCCTCCAATAAGGTTTCTCCCCCCTCCTCCCTCCCCCGCCCCGCCTCAACTACAGTACTAAAATGGCCCTTGTCAAATTCACAAATGACATCCTATGTGACTGTGACCGTGGTAATCTATCCCTCCTCATGCTTATCAACCTGACTGCAACCTTTGACACGGTTGGCCACACCATTCTCCTCCAATGCCTCTCCTCCGCCGTCGAGCTTGGTGGGACTGCGCTCGCCTGGTTCCATTCTTATCTATCCCGTCACAGCCAGAGAATCACCTGCAACGGCTTCTCTTCCCACTCCCGCACCGTAAACTCTGGAGTCCCCCAAGGATCTATCCTTGGCCCCCTCCTATTTCTCATCTACATGCTGCTCCTTGGCGACATCATCCGAACATAAAACGTCGGGTTCCACATGGACGCTGAAAACGCCCAGCTCCAGCACGTCCCTCGGCTCCTCCACTGTCTCTCATTTATCACACTGCTTGTCCGACGTCCAGCACTGGATGAGCAAAAATTTCCTCCAAATGAATATTGGGAAGGCCGAAGCCATGTTGTCTCCCTCTTTTCTCTCCCCCTTTACTGACAATACTGATCATTTGCACCAAGGACTATGGGGTATAAACCTCTTCTGGGACCCCCACCGAGTGAACCGAGACAGTGTCCATAGTCGGCATCATCACCCCGCGCAATCTGTTTTCATTTCACTTCCAAACCTGTACACATTCTGGCAAGTGTAGATTGGCAGTAATCAGAACAAAGGAACATAGGAACATAGGAACAGGAGTAGGCCATTCAGCCCCTCGTGCATGCTCCGCCATTTGATAAGGTCATGGCTGATCTATGATCGAACTCCATATACCTGCCTTTGGCCCTTATCTCTGAATGCATTTGGTTGCCAAAAAGCTATCTATCTCAGATTTAAATTTAGTAATTGAGCTAGTATCAATTGCCGTTTGCGGAAGTGAGTTCCAAACTTCTACCACCCTTTGTGTGTAGAAATGTTTTCTAATCTCACTCGTGAAAAGTCTGACTCTAATTTTTAGACTGTGCCTCCTACTCCTGGAATCCCCAACCAGCGGAAATAGTTTCTCTCTATCCATCCTGTCTGTTCCCCTTAAGATATTATAAACTTCGATCAGATCACCCCCTAACCTTCGACACTCTGGAGAATACAACCCCAACTTGTGTAATCTCTCCTCGTAACTTAACCCTTGAAGTCCGGGTATCATTCTAGTAAACCTACGCTGCACTCCCTCCAAGGCCAATATGTCCTTCCGAAGGAGCGCTGCCCAGAACTGCTCACAGTACTCCAGGTGCGGTCTAACCAGGGTATTGTATCGCTGCAGCATTACTTCTGTCCCCTTGTACTCTTGTCCTCAAGATGGAAAGGCCAGCATTCCATTATCCTTATTGATTATTTTCTGCACCTGTTCATGACACTTCAATGATCCATGTACCTGAACCCCGAAGTCCGTTTGGACATCCACTGTTTTTCACTTTGTACCATTTGGAAAGTATCCTGTTCTATCCTTTTGTGATCCAAAGTGGATGACCTCATATTTGTCTGCATTGAATTGCTTTTGCCACAATTTTGCCCATTCACCTAATCTATCAATATCGCTTTGTAATTAGGAGCAGAAGGAACATCCCCTTCCGAACACATAGCACGAGTAAAATGCCAATTCAGCAAAGGCTGCGGTCTGAACCTGGGAACTGCAAGTAATTTTTGCTTCCAGCTAAAACAAGATGCTTTTAATTACAAGATCCCCCGGAAATATCCCATCTCAAGACTATTCTTTGTTGTTGTGTGCTGCAGATCGTATTATTGATCACATTTCGTTTAATCATGTGCAGCCATTCATTTCACAACTTGTTGGTGTTTTCACTGTAAACCCTGTTTCGAGCAGAAATAATTAGACTCTGTAACCGGATGCTTTTAATTTCAGAACGAACTCCGCTTCTGTTGGAGCCTGAAGTATAATTTCTTTTTTTTACCATTCCTTACAGTGAACTCAGTGACGATTGTGATCCTGTCTCGAGGAAGGTGCGGTCTTTCCAAATGTGTCACCCGTTACCTGGTGTCCATGGCAGCGGCCGATCTACTGGTCGTTATCATTGACGTGATACTAAGACAGATTCCCATTGCTTACGCTGCACAATTCCTTTTTGTGTGGGACTTTAAAGTGTGTAATATCCACGCCGTCCTGCTTTACGCAGCTACAGACTGTTCTGTCTGGTTTACAGTCACTTTCACCTTTGATCGATTTGTGGCCATTTGCTGTCAGAAGCTGAAAACAAAATATTGCACCGAGAAAACGGCGGCTGTGGTTCTGGGAACAGTGAGTGTGCTGTTCTGTGTGAAGAACACTTTCTGGTACTTTATGTATACAAGTAAATATACACTTGTTAACCTTCCCTGGTTTTGTTATGTAACAGACAGTTCTCTGCTTTCACGGCTTTGGGGAGCATTTGAATCTCTTCATTATATTGTAACCCCATTTGTTCCATTTGTTCTGATTCTGCTGCTCAATGCTTTAACCGTCAGACACGTCTTAGTGTCGAGCAGAGCCCGCAGGAGACTCCGGGACCACAACAGTGGGGAGGGTCGCAGTGACCCAGAGATGGAGAAGAGAAGGAAATCCATCATTTTACTGTTTGTTATATCGGGGAATTTTATCCTGTTATGGGTGATATTTTTGGTGAATTCCATATACTTGCGAATTATTGCAATGCATAACAATGCATCCATTGGCACGGCGCATATCCTACAAGAAATTGGATTCATGCTTCAACTTTTGTGTTCTTGCACAAACACATGTATTTATGCAGTCACTCAGTCTAAATTCAGGGAGGAGTTGAAGGCAATGGTGAAATATCCTTATATTGTAATCCTTAAATTAATGTCAATGACGAGAAGAAATGAAAACTGTCCACCTGTTGTCTGAAATCCAAACAGAATTTGTAAAGTATTCCCTGAAACACATATTAATCCAGTGTTAGTTTAAAGCTGTTTGCTATATTTTATACTTTAGACAAGCAACTTGTTCTAAAATGAACAGTTGCACAGGTATTGCACTAAAAAGTTTACCAACATTATGAAAATGTTAATAAAACAAGAACAATATAAAGCCTTCCCATTGGAAAACAGAACATCTGCTTGTGTTTTATTTGTTCTTATGTTGAATGCGCTCCACCTAAATGAATTGTGTCCATGAATTGCCACAGAGAAAGATCCCGATGTCTCGTTTGCAGGAACCATCCCCGTGATCATTTACTGACTGCTGGGATCCGTGTTTGTTGCACTGTGTGGATTGCATTAGTTCAATTGAGGGAGCAATGCTGCCCCTATCGGTGAAGGCAACACAGTGCAATGGTTACATTTGTCGATCAGTGTTGGCTTCTGCCGAGGAACACTGCAGGAGTTAATGGTTACATTTGCTGAAGATTGCAATCCGAGGTGAAAGATTAGTTCAGTTCAACCATCAAGTCTGCTTCATTATTCTGCCACCTAATGCAGTTCTGCTTTTAAATCCCAAACCCATGTCTTTTGACATCTAAGGTATATATTAAAAGCCTTTCATCTGTGTGCACTTCCTAATTAAATCATACCTTCCCGTTGTCACTTCTTTGCCACATTGTTCTGTTATCATGTTCCCTCAAAGAATGCATGTTGTCAAGGAAGCCACTTCTGCAATCATTCACTTGTAATTACACCGTCTGGCCAGCATTGGCGCGGTAACGCCTCAGATTCACATCACCCAGGTTCTGAGTCCAGACTGCAGAGAAAATTCTTTTGCTCCAAACAGTTCCACGTTGTAGCTTCTCAAATCGCTGCACGTTTTGCTATTTATTAGTCAATAATAAGATATCAATGTATTGCATCATAACAAGGGCAGAATCTTTGAATTTAAAATGCCTTGGTGAAATTATACTCCGCCATCTAATCTCACATTAGTTGCAGAATACACTTGACATTGACTCCATGGACGATCGAGTAGTATATTGTATTAAAGTTAGGATAGAATTGCATTAGTTTAGAAATGCGACTCTCTAACATAAATATCCTTGGAGGCCAAACGTGTTCTTGACTCCTCAGCTGTAATATCATTCGGGATCATGGAGCAACAGAAGCACATAAGAAATAGAAGTCTATAAAATAATGAGGGGCATAGATAAGGTCGATAGTCAAAATCTTTTCCCAAAGGTAGGGGAGTCTATAACGAGGGGGCACAGATTTAAGGTGAGAGGGGAGAGATACAAAAGGATCCAGAGGGGCAATTTTTTCACTCAAAGGGTGGTGAGTGTCTGGAACGAGCTGCCAGAGGCAGTAGTAGAGGCGGGTACAATTTTGTCTTTTAAAAAGCATTTGGACAGTTACATGGGGAAGATGGGTATCGAGGGATATGGGCCAAGTGCAGGCAATTGGGACTAGCTTAGTGGTATAAACTGGGCGACATGGACATGTTGGGCCGAAGGGCCTGTTTCCATGTTGTAACTTCTATGATTCTAAGCAGGAGTAGGCCATACGGCCCCTCGAACCTGCTCCGCAATTCAATCGGATCATGGCTGATCTTCAACCTCAACTCCACTTTCCCGCCCCATCCCCATTTCCCTTGATTCCACGAGAGTCCAAAAAATTTATCTCTCTCAGCCTTGAATATAATCAATGACTCAGCATCCACAGCGCTCTGGGGTAGAGAATTCCAAAGAGTCACAACCCTCTGATTGAATAAATGTCTCCTCATCTCAGTCTAAAATGGCCGAACCCTTATCCTGAGACTTTGCTCCCGAGTTCCAGACTCTCCAGCTAGGGGAAACAAGCTCCCAGCCTCTCCTCTGTCAAGCCCCCACAGACTCTAATAAATCGCCTCTCATTCTTCTAAACTCCAGAGAGTATCGGCCCATTCTACTCAATCTCTCCTCATAGGACAATCCTCTCATCTCAGAATTAATCTAGTGAACCTTCGTTCCAACACCTCTATGGCAAGAATATCTTTCCTTAGATAAGGAGACCAAAACTGTACGCAGTATTCCAGGTGAGGTCTCACCAAAGCCCTGTACAATTGGAGTAAGACTTCGTTACTCTGACATTCCAACCCCCTTACAATAAAGGCCAAAATGCCATTTGCCTTCCTAATTGCTTGCCGTACCTGCATGCTAACTTTTTGTGTTTCTTGTACCAGGACACCCAAATCGCTCAGAACAACAACATTTAATAGTTTCTCACCATTTAAAAAACATTGCGTTTTTCTATTCTTCCCACCAAAGTGAATAACTTCACATTTCCCCAAACTATACTACATCTGCCACCTTCTTGCCCACTCTCGTAACCTGTCTATATCCCTTTGCAGACTCTTTTCGTCCTCCTCACAGCTAACATTCCCACCGAGCTTTGTATCGTCAGAAAACTTGGATACATTGTACTCGGTCCCTTCGATAAAGTCCTTAATATAGATTGTAAAGAGCTGAGACCCAAGCACCAATCCTTGCGATACCCCACTAGTTACAGCGTTCCAGCGTGAAAATTATCCCTAACCTCTGCTTTCTATTCGTTAACCAATCCTCTATCCCTGCTAATAAGTTACCCCCAACCCTATGAGCCCATAACTTCCGTAACAACCTTTTATGTGGCATCTTATGGAATGCCTTTTGAAAATGCAAATATACATTTTTTGAATAAAATGTATCCACATCCTATCTATAAAACCTTGTTTTGTGTTATCATGCTTTTTTCAGACTTTAGTGTCAACGATTCTGGATTATAAATGCTTATGTCCAGTTTTCAATTAAAACGCAACCTGAAGTTGTCACGGTTTAACTGCACCCTTCAGCCAGTGGTGGCGCTTTATCGCACCAGCTTTCATCCCAATGCTCCAACAAACTTAACGTCTCTGCTTCTCAAACTGCAGTAAACTTTGGTACTTGGCCTTAATGCCCCGCGGTGCAACGCCACCAGAGATCAAGTTAAAATCGCAGTGCTGTATATCAAAACGACAGGATATATAACTTTAAAATGGGAACTGAAGAACTTCTGTCAACCCTGGTCTGATTATCACTGCTTCACCTGAAGACCACAACTGGCCATGATTTCCCATGTCTAACGCTGCAGGAGATTACATTCCCAAATTAATTCGGTCTTTTCAGTCAACCCACGCATTCTTCATATCATCCTGCTTAATTTCCGCTGAGGTGAGTATGTTCTTCCGAAGGTTTGTGCTCCACACCGAAAACAAAATGATGCAAAAAATGAACACTTTGCACAATCACATGTTTCATAGTAATCAGCAAATACCGCCACGTGTCCGCCCATTCCACCAGCCTGTCTATATCCTCTTGAAGTCTATCACTATCCTCCTCACTATTCACTACACTTCCAAGTTTTGTGTCCTCTGCAAATTTTGGAATTGTGCCTTGTACACCCAAGTCCAAATCATTAATATATATCAAGAAATGTAGTGGTCCTAATACCGACCCCTGGGGAACCCCACTGTGCACCTCCCTCCAGTCCGAAAAACAACCGTTCACCATTACTCACTGTTTCTGTCACTTCGCCAATTTTGTATCCATGCTGCCACTGCCCCTTTTATTCCATGGGATTCAATTTTGATTGCAAACCGATTATGCGGCACGTTATGAAAGTCCAGAAACACAACATCAACCGCATTGCCCTCATCGACCCTCTCTGTTGCCTCATCAAAAAACTCAATCAAGTTAGTTGAACACGATTTGCGTTTCAAAAATCCGTGCTGGCTTTCCTTAATCAATCCGCACTTGTCTCAGGACGTCACAAAGTGCTTCACACCCAGTGAAGTACTTTTTGAAGTTTAATATCTTTACTGTTATAACGAGGAAACACGGCAACCAATTTGTGCACAGCAAGGTCCCACACTAAGCAGTCCGATATTGACCAGATAATTTGTTGTTTTCGTCGTAAATATTGGCCAGAACAGCGGGTGGACCTCATCTGCTCTTCTTCGAATAATGACATGGGACCGCTTACATCCACCTGAGAGGGCGGATGGGACCTCGGTTTTACGTTTTATCCGAAAGAGGGCACATCCCGACAGTGCACCACTCTCTCAATACCGCACTCGAGTGTCAGCCTTGATTATGTGCTCAAGAATCTGGAATGGGGCTTGAACCCACGACTTTCTGACTCGGAGGCGAGAGGACTCCAATTGAGCCACAGCTGATGCTAAAGGAGTTTTAGAAGTAGATTTTGAATAGTGTGTGAGAAAAGAGCTTGATGTGGGTGAGGTAGTGGATGAGATGTACCTGGAGTTCAGTAAAGCCTTTTATACAATTCCTCTGGAAAGGCTGGGAGTGAAAAGGAGGATAGTGGGAATCAGTGGAAATAGTTCACAGGACATTCGAATAGGATGACCGACAGAACCCAGTGGGACAGGGATTGTCATTGGTCCAGGAGAATGTTACCAGTGGGGTCCCACAGTGGCCTGTTTTGGATATTTTGTTTAATATCTTTATAAATGCTGTGGAGCTCGGAGTCACAGCACAATGGCTACATTTACAGACAATACAAAGCTGAAAGCTGATGAAAGTGGTCGACTGCAAAGCTGATGAGGAAAAGCGACAGGAGGATTTCAATACTTGGCAATTGGGCAGACAGACATTCAATGCAGAAAAATGAAACGTGCTTCACATGGGAATACAAGTCCAGGAAGGGATAATTACTAAAATGGAAAGAAAATAATTTGCATGGAAAATGAATGAGATCTGGGGCTCCTGATTGACAATAAATAGAGGAGTGCTTGTACAATATAAATAGTGCAGTTTTATCCAATATAAATAGAGCAACGTTTGTACATTATAAATAGAGCAGTGTTTCGACAATACAAATAGAGCAGTGTTTGTTCAATGTAAATAGAGAAGTTTTTGTACAATACAAGTAGTGCAATGTTTGTACAATGTGAATTGAGCAGTGTTTGTACAATATAAATAGACCAATGTTTGTACAATATAAATAGACCAATGTTTGTCCAATATAAATGGAGCAAAGTTTGTACAATATAAATACGGCAGTGTTTGTACAATATGAATCGAGTTGTGTTTGGAGAATATAAATTGAGCAATGTTTACACAATATTTGTAGAGCAGTGTTTGTACAATATAAATAGAGCAATGTTTGTACAATACGAATAAAGCAATGTTTGTACAATATAAATTGAGCATTGATTATACAATATGAATAGACCAATGTTTGTACAATATTAATTGAGCAGTTTTTACACTATATAAATAGAGTAGTGTTTGTACAATATAAATAGAGCAGTGTTTATACAATCTAAATAGTGCAGTGTTTGTACAGTATAAATAGAGCAGTGTTTGTACATTATAAATAGATCAGTTTTTATACAATATGAATAGAGCAGTGTTTATACAATATCAATCGAGCAGTGTTTATACTTTCCACGTGCCTGAATGAGTGCAGCTTCAACAACACTCAAGAAGCTCGACACCATCCAGGACAAAGCAGCCCGCTGGATTGGCACCCCATCCACCACCCTAAACATTCACTCCCTTCACCACCGGCGCACTGTGGCTGCAGTGTGTGCCATCCACAGGATGCACTGCAGCAACTCGCCAAGGCTTCTTCGACAGCACCTCCCAGACCCGCGAACTCTACCACCTCGAACGACAACAGCAGCAGGCACACTGGAACAACACCAACTGCACGTTCCCCTCCAAGTCACACATCATCCCGACTTGGAAATATATCGCCGTTCCTTCATCACCGCGGGGTCAAAATCCTGGAACTCCCAACCTAACAGCACTGTGGGAGAACCTTCAACACACGGACTGCAGTGGTTCAAGAAGGCGGCTCACCAACGCCATCCCAAAGGCATTTAGTTATGGACAATAAATGCTGGCCTTTCCAGCGACGCCCACATCCCATGAACGAATAAAACAAAATAATATAAATAGAGCAGTGTTTGTACAATATAAATAGATCAGTTTTTATACAATATGAATAGAGCAGTGTTTATACAATATCAAAAGAGCAGTGTTTATAAAATATAAATAGAGCAGTGTTTATACAAGATAAATAGAGCAGTGTTTATACAATAAGAATAGAGCAGAGTTTAAACAATATAAATAGAGCAGTCTTTATACAATATCAATAGAGCAGTGTTTGTACAATACAATTCGAGCAGTGTTTGTACAATATAAATAGAGCAGTGTTTAAACAAAAAAATAGAGCAGTGTTTGTACAATATAAATAGTGCAGTGTTTGTACAATATAAATAGAGCAGTGTTTGTACAATATAAATTGAACAGTTTATTTAAACTATAAATAGAGCAGTGTTTGTACAAAATAAACAGAGCAGTGTTTGTACAATATAAATAGAGCGGTTTTTATACAATATAAATCGAGCAGTGTTTATACAATTTAAATAGAGCAGAGTTTGTAAACTGTAAATCGAGCAGTGTTTATACAATTTAAATAGAGCAGAGTTTGTACACTATAAATATAGTGGTGTTTGTACACTATAAATAGAGCAGTGTTTGTACAGTAGAAATATCCACTCCCTCCACCATCCGTACAATGTGGACTATCTACAGGATGCACTCCAACAACTCGCCAAGGCTTCTTCAACAGCACCGCCCAAACTCGCGGCTTCCACCACCCAGAAGGAGAAGGGCAGAAGGTGAATCACCTCAAAGTTCCCTCCATGTCATACACCATCCTGACTTGGATATATAATCAACGTGCATTAATCGTCACTCTCCAATTCACAGCATGATGGAAGTATCTTCACCATGCAGCAATTCAAGGAAAAGTCACCTTTTCCAGTGCCTCCATATCCTTTTTATAATATCATGGTATCAGAGCATCATAGCAGGCCATTCGTTCGTCGTGACTGCGGGCACTTTGAAAAAGGTATCCAATTAGTCCTATTCCTCTGCTCTTTCCCCATAGCCTTTTAATTTTTCTGTGAAGGATTTAACAAATTCCTTTTGGAAAGTTTTTTTGTGTCTGCTTCCACCGCTCTTTCATGCAGTGAATTCCAGATCATTGCAACTCGCCGCTTAAAAAAGTATGTGCTCATTTCGCCTCTGGTTCCTTTGTTGATTACCTTATTTACTCCATCAAAACCCTTCAGCAGTTTGAACACCTCTATGAAGACTTCACTTAACGCTCTCTGTTCCAATTTTGTCCCGGATTATTGAGTCTAACAGTTTCCGCACAATCGACGTTCGGGCTGACTGAAATCATAGAAAGCACAAGAGACTGGCCTGTAATTTCCGGGTTTATCCCTCTCCCCTTTTTTGAACAAGGGTGTAACATTTGCAATCCTCTAGTCCTCTGGCACGACCCCCAAATATAAGGAAGAATATGGCCAGATCCTCCGTAATTTCCACCCTTACTTCCCTCAGAAACCGAGGGTGCATCCCATCTGGACCGGGTAATTTTTCTACTTTGAGTCCCGCCAATCGTTTAAGTATCTCCTCTTTATCTATTTGTATCCTATCCAATATCACTGCGACCTCCTCCTTTATTACCACAATAGCAGCATCCTCTTCTCTCGTGAAGACAGATGTGAAGTAATCATTTAATACCTCTGCCATGCCCCCTGCCTCCACAAAAAGATCGTCTTTTTTGTCCCTGATCAATCTGACTACACTTTTACTATTTATATGTTGATAAAAGACTTTTGGATTCCCTGTTATGTTAACCGCTAATCTATTCTCATACTCTCTCTTTGTCCCTTTTATTCCTTTTTTTAGATCCCTTCTGCACTTCCTGTATTCAGCCTGGTTTCCTATTATATTATGAACCTTACATTTTCCAGAAGCCCACATTTTCTGTTTCATTTTAATCTCTATTTCTTTAGTCATGCAGTAAACAGGAGACTTGGGTGTATTTGTACATGAGTCACTGAAAGTTAACATGCAGGTGCAGCGATCAATTAGGAAGGCAAATGGTCTGCTGGCCTTTATTACAAGAGGATTTGAGTACAAGAATAAAGATGTTTTACTGCAATTATATAGGGCCTTGGTGAGACCACACCTGGAGTATTGTGTACAATTTTGTTCTCCTTACCTAAGAAAGGAAATACTTGCCGTAGAGGGAGTGCAACGTCAGTTCACCAGACTGCTACCTGGGATGTAGGGATTGTCGCATGAGGAGAGATTGAGTAGACGTGGCCTGTATTCTCTAGAGTGTAGAAGAATGAGAGGTGATCTCATTGAAATATAAAAAATTCTGATGTGACAAGGTCGCTGCAGGGAGGATGTTTCCGCTGGCTGGGGAGCCGAGAACCAGGGGTTACAGTCTCAGGATGCGGGGTATGCCATTTAGGACTGAGATGAGGAGAAATTTCTTCACTCAGTGGGTGGTAAACCTTTGGCATTCTCTACCACAGAGGGCTGTGGAGTCTCAGTCATTGAGTACATTCAAAACAGAGATCGACAGATTTCTAGATATTAAAGGCATCAAGGGATAACGGGAAGATGCAGGAAAATGGCGTTGAGGTAGAAGATCAGCCATGATCCAACTGAATGGCGGAGCAGGCTCGAGGGGCGGGATGGCCTACTCCTGCTCCTATTTCTAATGTTCTTATGTTCTTAAAAACTCGAGCTTTGGATGCCCTTTCTTTTCTCCCTCTTTGGAATCTGTCCACTCTGTCCCTGAACCAACTCCTCCTGTTGTTCAACAACAGATCTGCATTCCAATTTTTGATTCAAATCCACCTGGGCGAGATCGCTTTTTATCTCAGTGAAATCTGCCCTCCTCCAGTTTAGTATTTAGACATTTGATTTTTCCTTGTCCTTTTCCACAACTATTTTAACTATAACTACAGATATATTGATAGACATGGAGACATAATTTGCTGTGATATATCTGTTTATTTGCCTCAATGCCTGTCTATATATCTGTAGTTATATTTATAGTTAGAATAGTACATATAATATACTAGATTGGAATATGTGTGTGTTTCTGTGCGTGCAGAGCAGCCTGTTGTTTTTCAACACTATATTTAACTTTATACAGCACTACTTAGCAACTAGCTGCTCTTATTCTTTCCAATCAGAAATCCAGTTAAAACTGATTAGTTCAATGAGACAGTTCACAGATCCAATTATAAAGGAAAAGGGGACAAAATCTATGAAATTGCAGGATTGTCTAATGTTGCAGACATAATCCACACTCTGTAAATGAATCCGCTCTCGCTTCATGTCCCTGCTCTCAGACTGCGGGGTTCACGTTTTCTCCAGACATAATCCGCACTCTTTCAATGGATTTTTGTAGTGATCGAAGTGTTGGAATGAAATGATAAACATGATCTGTTTGTTTCACGACTGTCATTAATGACAATCCCCGGGAAACATATTCGTCTCTCTGGGGCTTTTACTCTAAAATAAATACGGTTCTCCTTTGAATTCCTCATTTCGTTGTCTCAGTGGGAGCATTGCCACGAGCACCGAGAAAATTATTCTTTCTCACCAAAAGTGGAATCATGTCGAGGGATATAATAATATATCTTCGGGTGCTATGGGCAATCTGGGATGTACAAAGGATTTACTACCCCGTCATCGCTGCCATTAGTGTTCCCAGTAAGTCCAGCTCTTAACTCCGTGAACCATGTTTAACTGTATTGGTTTTGCTCTGTGTTTCCCGTTTCCTGCCACAGTCTCAGGTCACTGGCGTTCACGGTAAGTAATTTTGGTTCAGTATTGTTGTTTGTGATGTAGGACCACAAAAGCTCAGCACATCCTAAAGATCTGCCGCTGTTGGATATTTTAACCCAGATTCCCACACACTGATATGAAATGGGCGAACTCCACTGTTGAAGCAGGGAGACAAGAAAAGCATTGTGGGTTTTCCACATTATCACCAACAGTAATCTCAATTCTTCTGTCCAGGTCGTAATTCTCGAAACCATGTTTGATTGTTACTCTTCTTGTGACTTAAATCACAATTCCCAGCTGTTCATTGTATTCTGTGTATCACTTGTGTGATATTGCAACATGTTTGTCTTGATGTGTTCGTTACACAATCGTCTATTCACTGGTCTCAGTTGAATCTATTTGGTTAGAGTTCAGTAATAAAAGAGGTGCCATTAAACTACTTGGGGTATTGTTTGGGCCATCAACTAGTGGGAAGGACATGGAAGAGCAAATCTGAATCCAAATTACAGAGAGCTGCAAAATCTATAGAGTAGTGATAACGGGGGATTTCAACTATCCTAATTTGGACTGGGATAACAAAAATAATATAAGGGGCACAGAGGGGGAGGAATTTTTGAAATGTGTTCAGGTTAACTTTCTTGAGTACATTTCCGGCCCAATGAGGAAGGAGGCATTGCTGGATTTGGTTCCAGGTAATGAGGTGTGTCAAGTGGAGCAAGTGTCAGTGGGGGAGCATTTAGGGAGCAGCGGTCATGGTATCATAAGGTTTAGAATAGCTATGGAAAAGGAAACGGACCAGTCTAAAGTAAAAAATACTCAATTGGAGGAGGGCCAATTTAAATGAGGTGAGAACAGATCTGGCCCGGGTAAATTGGGATCAAAGATTGGCAGGCAAATCTGTAATTGAACAGTGGGCAGCCTTTACGGAAGAGATGTTTCAGGTACAGTCTTGGTACATTCCCATGAGGGGGAAAGGGAGGGCAAGTAAAGCCAGAGATCCCTGGATGACAAAAGAGATAGTGAGTAAGATGAAACGGAAAAAAGGGCGTATGACAGAAGTCAGGATAACACAAGAGAGAACCAGGCAGAATAAGGAAAGTTCAGAGGGGAAGCGATAAAGGAAATAAGAGGGGTAAAGACAGAGTGTGAGAATAGACTGGCGGCCAACAGTAAACATGTAAACAGTAAAAGGGTAGTAAGAAGATGGATGGGGCCGATTAAGGCGCATAAAGGAGATCTACTCATGGAGGCAGAGGGGATGGCTGAGGTACTAAATGAGTACTTTGCATGTGTATTTACCAAGGAAAAAAATGCTGCCAGAGTCTCAGTAAAGGAAGATATCGTTGAGATACTGGAGGAAATTAAAATTGATAAAGAGGAGGTATGAGAAAGGTTGGCTGCACTTAAAGTCGATAAGTCACTCGGTCCGGATGGGATGCATCCTAGGTTGCTGTGGGTGGAAATTGCAGAGGTACTGGGCATAATCTTCCAAACATCCTTAGATCGAGGTGTGGTGCCAGAGGAATAGAGAATTACAAACGTTACACGCTTGTTTCAAAAAGGGTGGAAAGATGAATCCAGCAACTGCAGGCCAGTCAGTTTAACCTCAGTGGTGGGGAAACTTTTAGAAACAATAATCCGGGACAGAATTAACAGTCACTTCACAAGGATGGATTGGTTAGGGAAAGCCAGCCCGGATTTTTTAAAGGCAAACCTGATAGAGTTTTTTGATGATGTTACAGGAAGGGTAGATGAGGGCAATGCGGTTTATGTGGTGCATATGGACTTTCAAAAGACGTTTGATAAAGTGACGCACTATAGGCTTATCATCTTGATTCCGGCCCATGGAATGAAGGGGGCAGTAGCAATATGGATACAGAATTGGCTAAGGGACAGGAAACAGAGAGTACTGGTTAACGATTGTTTTTTGGACTGGAGGGAAGTGTACAGTGCTGTTCCCCAGGTGTCAGTGTTGGGACCACTGCTTTTCTTGATGAATTGGACTTGGGTGCACAGGGCACAATTTCTAAATTTACAGATGACACAAAATTTGGAAGGGTAGTAAACAGTGATGAGGATTGTCATAGATTTCAGGAGGACATCGACAGGCTGGTGGCATGGGCAGACACGTGGCAGATGACATTAAACACAGAAACGCGAAGTTATACATTTCAGTATTTAGAACGAAGAGAGACAATATAAACCAGAGGGCACAATTCTAAAAGGGGTGCCGGATCAGAGAGATCTGGGGATATATGTTCACAAATCGTTGAAGGTGGTAGGGCAGGTTGAGAATGTGGTTAAAAAAGCAGACGGGATCGTGGGCTTTATAAATAGAAGCATTGAGTACAAAAGTATGGAAGTCATGATGAACCTTTGTAAAATACCAGTTCGGCCACAAGGCCACATTGTGTCCAGTTATGGGCTCTTCAAGAAAGATGTGAACCCTCAGAGAGGGTGCAGAAGAGATGTGCTAGAATGATTCCAGGGATGAGGGACTTCAGCAACTTGGATAGACTGAAGTAGCTGGAATTGTTCGCCTTTTAACAGGGATGGTTGGGAAGAGATTTGATAGAGGTATTCAAAAGCATGAAGGGTCTGGACAGAGTAAATAGAGAGAAACTGTTTCCATTGGCGGAAGGGTCAAGGGACAGAAGACATAGATTTAAGGTGATTGGCAAAATAACCAAAGGTGACATGTGGAAAAAATGTTTTACACGGCGA
The DNA here is from genome assembly GCF_035084215.1 of Heptranchias perlo. NCBI lineage: Eukaryota > Metazoa > Chordata > Chondrichthyes > Hexanchiformes > Hexanchidae > Heptranchias > Heptranchias perlo. Next base: position 2,556,753 of record NW_027139772.1, on the reverse strand, counting down.
GTGGTTCGGAACTGAAATGCACTGCCCGAGGGGGTGGCGGGGGCAGATTCATAGAATCATAGAATCATAGAAGTTACAACATGGAAACAGGCCCTTCGGCCCAACATGTCCATGTCGCCCAGTTTATACCACGAAGCTAGTCCCAATTGCCTGCACTTGGCCCATATCCCTCCATACCCATCTTACCCATGTAACTGTCCAAATGCTTTTTAAAAGACAAAATTGTACCCGCCTCTACTACTGCCTCTGGCAGCTCGTTCCAGACACTCACCACCCTTTAAGTGAAAAAATTGCCCCTCTGGACCCTTTTGTATCTCTCCCCTCTCACCTTAAATCTATGCCCCCTCGTTATAGACTCCCCTACCTTTGGGAAAAGATTTTGACTATCGACCTTATCTATGCCCCTCATTATTTTATAGACTTCTATAAGATCACCCCTTAACCTCCTACTCTCCAGGGAAAAAAGTCCCAGTCTGTCTAACCTCTCCCTGTAAGTCAAACCATCAAGTCCCGGTAGCATCCTCGTAAATCTTTTCTGCACTCTTTCTAGTTTAGAAAAGATTTACTAGGATGCTACCGGGGCTACCGATTCAATCATGGCCTTCAAAAGGGAACTGGATAATACTTGAAAGGAAAAAAAATGTAGGGCTCCGGGGAGAGGGCGGGGGAGTGGGACCAGCTGGATTGCTCTTGCGTTGAGCAGGCCCTGACTCAATGGGCCGAAAGGCCTCCTTCCATAATGTAATAATTCTATGATTCTATGAATGAATACTGCGCCCTCACTCCTGCTTTCTGTGCAAAAACCTTTGAGTGTTCAATGTTCTCTGATTCTCTAACACACGCAATATTACTCTTTGTTCCAGCCTGATGCCAGAACTGTGCATTTCCATTAGATCAGAAATGTGTTTTCAGGAAGTTATTTTTATTCCTTATTCTGCGCTCAGTTCAACTTGTAGAGCAGTAAAAATCTGATCGATAGCCAATAAATACACTGTTTGACAATACCTGCCAGCTCCACTCAACTATCTGTCTTTCCACCATCGTCAATCTTCCCATGAGATTAGCATGTTTAGGCAGGATTACAAGAGCAATTTGTTTTCAAGAAATAAGGTCAATTCATCTTATTTCAACACATTTAATACCATTCACTGCTGTGACATATCAATGTAAAGTTATGCCGACCTTATACAGTTCAGGGAGTCTCTCAGTGATACTCAGCCTGACTTTATATAATCTCCCATTTCCTTTCGATCATCAATTAGAAACCTGGAGAATTGATATTAGTTATTCTGTTGCAGTTCCCTCGAATAAATTATAGTTGTAAATTTCATTGGAAAGTCCGCTCTCAAACGAATTGCAATACATATCGGAAATGAAATGTCGCCTTTTACTTAAATTAAAATAAAACATTAAATTCATACAATACTTCATCACCTATTTAAGGCAAACCACAAATTCATATGGAACAACTTAAATGATAGAAGTAGAGTGAAAGTGCAGACAAAAGGAGCAGATCATTTTCACACAGCAGCTGAATAATGAGTTTCGTTGAGGTTGGCTGGTGTTGGAATGTTGTCCCCGAGAGATTCATGTTCTTCTTGCAATAATCCCAAATTTAACATCCCATGAATCAGCAAAGCAGGTGGAGGGGATCTCAGACCAAACTGCCCGGAAGGAGGGCGCCTCTGACAATGCAGTGCTCCATCAGTACTGGAGTGCGGTTTGTGCTCATCACCTTCTCACTCAACTCGAGCCGAACTGACCCTGAGTGAAAACAATTACCGCGGGTTTTTATGCAATTAATTGTAATTATGATTCCTATTCAATTTATTTCCTTCCTTCTCCCTCCACTTCCATTGGTCCAAGCGCAGATCCAACATCATCATCCAAGACGTGAACATCCGACCCACTGCTTTTCCTCACTCCCTCTAGGGGTCGCAGCATCGTTTCTCTCACCCCTTTTCCTTCTCCATCGGCGATGTCTCTGTTCCAATATCCGCTGGAACTCCCTGAAATCCTTTCCTCTCCAAAGTCCTTGAACTTGTCGCCAAATCCGTGCCCATCTTTTCCTGCAATTCCATGATAGAATCCCTCCAATAAGGTTTCTTCCCCCCTCCTCCCTCCCCCGCCCCGCCTCAACTACAGTCCCTAAATTGCCCTGATCAAAGTCACAAATGACATCCGATGTGAATGTGACCATGGTAATCTATCCCTCCTCATCCTTCTCAACCTGTCTGCAACCTTTGACACGGTTGGCCACACCATTCTCCTCCAATGCCTCTCCTCCGCCGTCGAGCTTGGTCGGACTGCGCTCGCCTGGTTCCATTCTCATCTATCCCGTCAAAGCGAGAGAATCACCTGCAGTGGCTTCTCTTTCCACTCCCGCACCGTAAACTCTGGAGTCCCCCGAGGATCTATCCTTTGCCCCCTCCTATTGCTCATCTACATGCTGCCCCTTTGCGACATCATCCGAACATAAAACGTCGGGTTCCACATGGACGCTGAAAACGCCCAGCTCCAGCACGTCCCTCGGCTCCTCCACTGTCTCTCATTTATCACACTGCTTGTCCGACGTCCAGAACTGGATGAGCAAAAATTTCCTCCAAATGAATATTGGGAAGGCCGAAGCCATTTTCGAAGGGCGAAATAACCTACTCCTGTTCCGATGTTGTCTCCCTCTTTTCTCTCCCCCTTTACTGACAATACTGATCATTTGCAGCAAGGACTATGGGGTATAAACCTCTTCTGGGACCCCCACCGAGTGAACCGAGACAGTGTCCATAGTCGGCATCATCACCACAAGCAACCTGTTTTCATTTCACTTCCAAACCTGTACACTTTCCGGCAAGTGTGGATTGGCATTAATCAGAACAAAGGAACATAGGAACATAGGAACTGGAGTAGGCCATTCAGAATCTCGTGCCTGCTCCACCATTTCATAAGATCATGGCTGATCTATGATCTAACTCCAGAAACCTGCCTTTGGCCCTTATCTCTGAATACCTTTGGTTGCCAAAAAAGCTATCTATCTCAGATTTAAATTCAGCAATTGAGCTAGTATCAATTGCCGTTTGCGGAAGAGAGTTCCAAACTTCTACCACCCTTTGTGTGTAGAAATGTTTTCTAATCTCACTCCTGAAAAGTCTGACTCTAATTTTTAGACTGTGCCCCCTACTCCTAGAATCCCCAACCAGCGGAAATAGTTTCTCTCTATCCATCCTGTCTGTTCCCCTTAAGATCTTGTAAACTTCGATCAGATCACCCCCTAACCTTCGAAACTCTGGAGAATACAACCCCAATTTGTGTAATCTCTCCTCGTAACTTAACCCTTGAAGTCCGGGTATCATTGTAGTAAACCTACGGTGCACTTCCTCCAAGGCCAATATGTCCTTCCGAAGGTGCGGTGCCCAGAACTGCTCACAGTACTCCAGGTGCGGTCTAACCAGGGTTTTGTATAGCTGCAGCATAACTTCTGTCCCCTTGTCCTCTCGTCCTCTCGATATAAAGGCCAGCATTCCATTAACCTTATTGATTATTTTCTGCACCTGTTCATGACACTTCACTGATCGATGCACCTGAACCCCGAAGTCCTTTTGGACATCCACTGTTTTTAACTTTTTACCATTTGGAAAGAGCCCTGTTCTATCATTTTTAATCCAAAGTGGATGACCTCACATTTGTTTGCATTGAATTACATTTGCCACAGTTTTGCCCATTCACCGAATCTATCAATATCGCTTTGTAATTAGGAGTAGAAGGAACATCCCCTTCCGAACCCATAGCACGAGTGAAAGGCCAATTCAGCAAAGGCTGCAGTCTGAACCTGGGAACTGCGAGTAATTTTGGCTTCCAGCTCAAACAAGATGCTTCCCATCACAAGACTATTCTTTGTTATTGTTTGCTGTAGATCGTGTTATTGATCATATTTAGTTTTATCATGTGCAGTTATTCATTTCACGAGCAGAAATAATTAGACTCTGTCACCGGATGCTTCTAATTTCAGAACGAACTCCGCTTCTGTTGGAGCCTGAAGTATAATTTTGTTTTTTTAACGTTCCTTACAGTGAACTCAGTGACGATTGTGATCCTGTCTCGAGGAAGGTGCGGCCTTTCCAAATGTGTCACCCGTTACCTGGTGTCCATGGCAGCGGCCGATCTACTGGTCGTTATCATTGACGTGATACTAAGACAGATTCCCATTGCTCACGCTGCACAATTCCTTTTTGTGTTGGACTTTAAAGTGTGTAATATCCACGCCGTCCTGCTTTACGCAGCCACAGACTGTTCTGTCTGGTTTACAATCACTTTCACCTTTGATCGATTTGTGGCCATTTGTTGCCAGAAGCTGAAAACAAAATATTGCACCGAAAAAACGGCGGCTGTGGTTCTCGGAACAGTGAGTGTGCTGTTCTGTGTGAATAACACTTTCTGGTACTTTATGTATACAAGTAAATATACACTTGTTAACATTCCCTGGTTTTGTTATGTTACAGACTATTCTATGCTTTCACGGGTATGGGGTGCATTTGAATCTCTTCATTATATTGTGACCCCATTTGTTCCATTTGTTCTGATTCTGCTGCTCAATGCGTTAACCGTCAGACACATCTTCGTGTCGAACAGAGCCCGCAGGAGACTCCTGGACAACAGCAGGGGGGAGATTCCCAGTGACCCAGAGATGGAGAAGAGAAGGAAATCCATCATTTTACTGTTTGTTATATCGGGGAATTTTATCCTGTTATGGATGATATTTTTGGTGAATTCCATATACTTGCGAATTATTGCAATGCATAAGAATTGGCACGGCGCAGATTCTACAAGAAATTGGATTCATGCTTCAACTTTTGAGTTCTTGCACCAACACATGTATTTATGCAGTCACTCAGACTAAATTCAGGGAGGAGTTGAAGGCAATGGTGAAATATCCTTATATTGTAATTCTTAAATGAATGTCAATGACGAGAAGAAATGAAAACTGTCCACCTGTTGTCTGAAATCCAAACAGAATTTGTAAAGTATTCCCTGAAACACATATTAATCCAGTGTTACTTTAAAGCTGTTTGCTATATTTTATACTTTGTGCAAGAAACTTGTTGTAAACTGAACAGTTGCACAGGTATTGCACTGAAAAGTTGACCAACATTATGAAAATGTTAATAAAACAAGAACAATGTAAAACCTTCCCATTGGAAAATAGAGCATCTGCTTGTGTTTTATTTGTTCTTATGTTGAATGCGCTCCACCGAAACGAATTGTGTCCATAAAATGCCACAGAGAAAAATCCTGAGGTGTCGTTTGCAGGAACCATCCCCGTGATCATTGACTGAATGCTGGGATCCGTGTTTGTTGCACTGTGTGGATTCCATTCGTTCAATTGAGGGAGCAATGCTGCCCCTATCGGTGAAGACAACACAGTGCAATGGTTACATTTGTCGATCAGTGTTGGCTTCTGCCGAGGAACACTGCAGGAGTTAATGATTATATTTGTAGAAGATTGCTATCCGAGGAGAAAGGGTAGTTCGGTTTACCCATGAAGTCTGCTTCATTATTCTGCTACCAATGGCAGTTCTGCTTTTAAATCCCAAACCCCTGTCTTTTGACATCTAAGGTGTCTATGAAAATCCTTTCATCTGTGTGCACTTCCTAATTAAATCTAAACTTCCCGCTGTCACTTCTTTGCCACACTGTTCTGTTATCATGTTCCCTTAAAGAATGCATCTTGCAAAGGAAGCCACTTCTGTCATTTGTCACTTGTAATTACACTGTCCCGCCAGCATTGGCGCTGAAGCGCCTCAGGTTTCCATCGCCCAGGTTATCAGTCCATCCTGCAGAGAAAATTCTTATGCTCCAAACAGTTCCACGTTGTTGCTTCTCAAATCGCTGTACGTTTTGCTATTTAATCGTCAATAATAAAATATCAAAGTATTGCATCAAAACAATTTAAAATGTGCGCAGAATTGTGTTTACATGTTTTGGTGAAATTTTACTCCGCCCTCCAATCTCACTTTACTTGTAGAATACACTTGACATTGACTCCATGGACGATCGAGTAGTATATTATATTAATTTAGAATCGAATTGCATTAGTTTAGAAATGCGACTCTCCAACCTCAATACCCTTGGAGGCCAAACGTGTTCTTGACTCCTCAGCTGTAATATCATTCGGGATCAAGGAGTAACAGAAGAAATAGGAGCAGGAGGAGGCCATGCGGCTCCTCGAACCTGCTCCGCAATTAAATCGGATCATGGCTGATCTTCAACCTCAACTCTACTTTCCGGCCCGATCCCATTTCCCTTGATTCCACGAGAGTCCAAAAAATTGTCTCTCTCAGCTTTGAATATACTCAACGACTCAGCATCCAAAGCCCTCTGGGGTAAAGAATTCCAAAGATTCACAACCCTCTGATTGAATAAATGTCTCCTCATCTCAGTCTAAAATGGCTGAACCATTATCCTGAGACTATGCCCCGTAGTTCTGGACACTCCAGCCAGGGGAAACAAGCTCCCAGCCTCTATTCTCTCAAGCTCCCTCAGAATCTAATATGTTTCAATGAGATCGCCTCTCATTCTTTTAAACTCCAGAGAGTATCGGCCCATTCTACTCAATGTCTCCTCTTAGGACAATCCTCTAATCCCAGAATCAATCTAATGAACCTTCGTTCCAACACCTCTATGGCAAGCATATTCTTCCTTAGATAAGGAGACCAAAACTGTACGCAATACCCCAGGTGAGCTCTCACCAAAGCCCTGTACAATTGGAGTAAGACTTCGTTACTCTGACATTCCAACCCCCTTACAATAAAGGCCAAAATGCCATTTGCCTTCCTAATTGCTTGCCGTACCTGCATGCTAACTTTTTGTGTTTCTTGTACCAGGACACCCAAATCGCTCTGAACACCAACATTTAATAGTTTCTCACCCTTAAATAAACATTGCTTTTTTCTATTCTTCCGACCAAAGTGAATAACCTCACATTTCCTCACACTATGCTCCATCTGCCACCTTCTTGCCCACTCTCATAACCTGTCTATATCCCTTTGCAGACTCTTGTTGTCCTTCTCAGAGCTAACGTTCCCACCCAGCTTTGTATCGTTAGCAAACTTGGATACATCACACTCGGTCCCTTCGACAAAGTCATTAATATTAATTGTAAATAGCTGAGACCCAAGTACCGATCCTTGCGGTACCCCACTAGTTACAGCGTGCCAGCCTGAAAATTGTCCTTAATCTCTGCTTTCTGTTCGTTAACCAATCCTCTATCCCTGCTGATAAGTTACCCCCAACCCGATGAGTCCTTAACTGTCGAACAACCTTTTCTGTAGCATCTTATCGAATGCCTTTTGAAAATGCAAATATACATTTTTTTCCAGTAAAATGTATCCACATCCTAACTATAAAACCTTGTTTTGTGTTGTTCTGCATTTTTCAGACTTTAGTGTCAAAGATTCTGGATTATAAATGCTTATGTCCAGTTTTCAATGAAAGGGCGACCTGAAGTTGTCACGGTTTAACTGCACCCTTCAGCCAGTGGTGGCGCTTTATCGCACCAGCTTTCATCCCAATGCTCCAACAAACTTTACGTCTCTGCTTCTCAAACTGCAGCAAACTTTGGTACTTGGCCTTAATGCCCCGCGGTCCAACGCCACCAGAGATCAAGTTAAAATCGCAGTGCTGTATATCAAAACGACAGGATATATAACTTTAAAATGGAAACTGAACAACTTCTGCCTCCCCTGGTCTGATTATCACTGCTTCACCTGAAGACCACAACTGGCCTTGATTTCCCATGTCTAACGCTGCAGGAGATTACATTCCCAAATTAATCCGGTCTTTACACTCAGCCCACGCATATCATCCTGCTTAATTTCCGCTGAGTTGAGTATGTTCTTCCGAAGGTTTGTGCTCCAAACCAAGAACAAAATGATGCAAAAAATGAACACTTTGCACAATCACATGTTTCATAGTAATCAGCAAATACCGCCACGTGTCCGCCCATTCCACCAGCCTGTCTATATCCTCTTGAAGTCCATCACTATCGTCCTCACTGTTCACTACACTTCCAAGTTTTGCGTCGTCTGCAAATTTTGAAATTGTGCCCTGTACACCCAAGTCCAAGTCATTAATATATATCAAGAAATGTAGTGGTCCTAATACCGACCCCTGGGGAACACCACTGTGCACCTCCCTCCAGTCCGAAAAACCACTACTCTCTGTTTCCTGTCACTGAGCCAATTTTGTATCCATGCTGCCACTGCCCCTTTTATTCCATGGGCTTCAATTTTGCTGACATGCCGATTATGCGGCACTTTATGAAAGTCCAGAAGCACAACATCAACCGCATTGCCCTCATCGACCCTTTCTGTTGTCTCATCAAAAAACTCAATCAAGTTAGTTAAACACGATTTGCCTTTCACAGATCTGTGCTGGCTTTCCTTAATCAATCCGCACTTGTCTCAGGACAATCCAAAGTGCTTTGCACCCAGTGAAGTACTTTTTGAAGTTTAATATCTTTACTGTTATAACGAGGAAACACGGCAACCAATTTGTGCAGAGCAAGGTCCGACACACAGCAGTGCAATATTGACCAGATAATTTGTTGTTTTCGTGGTGCATATTGGCCAGAACACCGGGCGGACCTCATCTGCTCTTCTTCGAATAATGACATGGGATCGCTTACATCCACCTGAGAGGGCGGATGGGGCCTCGGATTTACGTTTTACCCGAAAGAGGACACGTACCGACAGTGCAGCACTCTCTCAATACCGAATTGGAGTGTCAGCCTTGATTGTGTGCTCACGAATTTGGAATGGGGCTTAAACCCACGACTTTCTGACTCGGAGGCGAGAGGACTCCAATTGAGCCACAGCTGATGCTAGAGGTGTTTTAGAAGTAGGTTTTGAATAGTGTGTGAGAAAGGAGCTTGATATGGGTGAGGAAGTGGATGAGATGTACTTGGAGTTCAATAAAGCCTTTTATACAATTCCTCTGGAAAGGCTGGGAGTGAAAAGGAGGATAGTGGGAATCAGTGGAAATAGTTCACAGGACATTCGAATAGGATGACCGACAGAACCCAGTGGTACAAGGATTGTCATTGGTCCAGGAGAATGTTACCAGTGGGGTCACACAGGGGGTCTGTTTTGGATCTTTTGTTTAATATCTTTATAAATGATCTGGAGCTCGGAGTCACAGCACAGCACAATGGCTACATTTACAGACAATACAAAGCTGAAAGCTAATGAAAGCGGTAGACTGCAAAGCTGATGAGGAAAAGCTACAGGAGGATTTCAATACTTCGCAATTGGGCAGAGAGACATTCAATGCGGAGAAATGAAAAGTGCTTCACATGGGAATAAAAATCCAGGAAGGGATTATTACTTAAATGGAAAGAAAATAATTTGCATGGAAAATTAAAGAGATCTGGGTGTCCTGATTGACAATAAATTGAAGCTATCGAACCAAGGCTCGGCAGCAGTGAGTGAAACAAATCAGATGTTGGGATGTATTATCGAGCCTAGATAGTGGGGTATCTTGCCACTTTATAAATCATTGCTGCGACTGCACTTAAAACACGGAATCGATCGTCAGTTGGGGCTCAGGTGGTAGCACTCTCAGCTTCTGCAGTCAGAAGGTTGCGGAGTCAACTCCCACGACAGAGAATTGAGCACATAATCCAGGTTGACTCTCCAGTGCAGTACTGCGGGAGTGATGCACTTTTCGAAGAGCTGTCTTTCAGATGAGCTGTTAAACCGTGGCCCCATGTACCCTGTCAGAGGGATATAAAATATCCCATGGTACCATTCGAAGAAGAGCAGGGGAGTTGTTCCCAGTGTCCTGGCTAATATTTATCCAACAACCAACATCACTAAAAAAAAATTATCTGGTCATTATCACATTGCTGTTTGTGGGATCTTGCTGTGCGCAAATTGGCTGCCGCATTTCTAAATTACAACAGTGACCACACTTCAAAAGTACTTCATTGGCACTTTGGGACGTCGTGAGGTCGTGAAAGGCACTATATAAATGAAAAACTTTCTTTCTTTCTTCTTCTTTACAGTTCTTTGAGTGAGCGAGTTGTAAATTTATGTGATCGGTAGAAGCATTTAGTATTGATTCAATCAAATGTATATTCGACAGATTGGTTTCAGAAAATAATATTTTGAGATACAGTATGATACAATTTGAGACGTGACATGTGGCAAGTGTAGCCTGCTTCGGAGAAGCAAGTGTGGTCGGACATATGGAGCCCAAAGCTCCCGACCACTGGAGTTTTCCAGGCGTCATGTTCAGATATGTTGCAGACTGAATTGTGCGATGATGCAATTTTCCTCCTACATCCTTAAATTCAAAGTGGGTAAGGATCCTAGACTGAATGACTCTACATCTGGGAGGGCAGGCAGTGTGTGAGAGGGACAAGAAGTGCATTGGATAGAATATGTGGTGCAACACAGCCTGGATTTGACTATTTTTATTATTGCAATAATTGAACAATTAGTCTCAACGGATATTTCACCCCAGTCTTTAACTCCTCTCTGAATTTACTCTGGGTCCCTGCATAAATAAACGGGTTGATGCAGGAACTCAAAAGCTGAAGCATAAATCCGCTTTCCTCCAGAATAAAAAGTGAGTCACCGAAATTGGATCCTGAGAAATAACTAACGTTTGCAATTCGGACATAGAGGAATGTTAAAAGAAACAACAACCACAAGAGGATAAAACTGCCCGAGATGGCGAAGAGTAAAATGATGGACCTTCTCCGACTCTCCATCTCTGGGTCACTCTGATTCTCTCCATTGCTGTGGGCCCGGAGTCTCCTGCGGGCTCGAATGGCCGCTAGGATGTGTCTGACGGTCACAGCATTGAGCAATAAAATCAGAATGAATGGGAGACACGGGGTTAAAATGCGATGAGTCCAGTCAAATGCGGCCCACACAGGTGAGGTATAAAATATGAATTTTGCTTTGCAGAACCAAGGTATATTGTTAATTATGAAGGAAGGTTCATACACAAAGAACCAGGGGATGTTTCGAACACAGCTCAGTGAACAGATCGTCCCTATCACCACAGCTGCCATTTTCTCGGTGCAATATTTTGTTTTCAGTTTCTGGCAACAAATGGCGACAAATCGATCAAAGGTGAACACGACCGTCACCCAGACAGAACAGTCTCTGACTCCATAAATTAGCACAAAACTGAGACTACAGACCGGAGTGATGGACAGGAAACTGAATGAGAAATAAATACCAACAATCCGGTTTAATATCACAGCCGTGATAATGACCAGGAGATCCGTCACCGCCATGGACACCAGGTAGTAAGTGATACATCTGGAGAGACCGCATCTTCCTCGGGACAGGATCACAATCACTACCAAGTTAGCTGAAAGAGAGAGATACAGAAATAGTGAGTGAATAAATCAGCGAGAGAGAGAAAGAGAGAGAGGAGATAATACTGAGAATATTCAACAGGTCTGCGGAGAGAGAAACAGGGTCAAAGTTTCTGGTCGCTGACCTTTCTGTTCCACCAGAGAGACGCCCCTCCAACAATGCAGTACTCGCTTAGCACTACACTGTGTTGTCAGGATCAATTATGGGCTTCGTCCGATCTTGGATATTGAAGTTTGTGACTCAGATACGAGAGATGCCATCAGTTATGTGACCTCACTCAATGTGGAGAATAGAGCGAGGTCGAGAAAAGACCGGGACATTGGCAGAAGCCAGTAGTAGTAATACCATAACGACACCGATTTAACAGAGATACCGTTCACAGTAAAGCACAAAAGCACAATAGAAATGCATATACACCATGATAACAGGGTGAGAATTCATTCAGAGTACCGGTGTCAATAACACAATAGAATAACACGTACACTCTGTTAACTATGATAATTCATCCAGAATAAGACCCACGAACACAATAGAATAACATGTACCCTATTTTAACCATGATAATTCACTCAGAGTATCAGTATCAATAACACAATAGAGCAACATGTCCACACTGGTAACTGTGAGAATTCACCATCAGTCACAGTGTCAATAACACAATCGAATAACATGTCCACTCTGGTAACTATGATAATTCACTCACAGTAACAGTGTCAATAACACAATAGAATAGCATGTCCACTCTGCAACTATGAGAATTCACCCACAGTAACAGTGTCAATAACACAATAGAATAACATGTACACTGTGTTAAATATGGTAATTCACCAACAGTAACAGTATCAATAACACAATAGAATAACATGTACACACTGTAAACTATGATAATTCACCCAGAATTACAGATCCAATAATACAATAGAATAATATGTACACCATGATAACAGTGAGATAATTCCTGATAATCCACCCACAGTAACAGTGTCACTAACTACATGTAAACCGTGAAATGGTACCGGTAAAGGGAAGAATTGATACCGTTTCTACAATATTATCACGGTTCCAGGGATCAGGGACTTCAGCTTGGTGGATAGACTGGAGAAGCTGGGGGTGTTGTCCTAACAACAGGGAAGGTTAAGAGGAGATTTGATAGAGGTGTTCAAAATCATGAAGGGTTTACATAAACTAAATAAAGAGAAACTGTTCCAATTTGGCATAAGGGTCGAGAACCAGAGGACACTGATTTAAGGTGATTGGCAAAAGAACCAAAGGCGACGTGAGGAAAAGCTTTTTTACGCAGCCAGTATTTATCATTTGGAATGCGCGGTGGAAGCAGATTCAAACATAGCTTTCAAAAGGGAATTGGATGAATACTTGAAAGGAAAGAAAAATTCAGGGCCACCGGGAAAGAGCTGAGGATTGGGACTAACTGAATTATTCTTACAATGAGCTGGCACGGGCTCAATGGGCCGAATGGCATCCTTCTGTGCCATAACCATTCCATTATTCTATGATTTTAAGACAACGATACCGGTAATGGGAAATAATTAAACCGTTTAAGGGGAGACATTATACTGTAAAAGGGGAGAAACAATACTGGTAAATAAGAGCAGTGACACAGTTAACCAACGGTTTCCATAACTAATAACTATCTCCAATACTTTACCTGGAACACCGATAGCTGCAAGGATGGGATAATAAAGGGCAAACACCAGACCTTTTGGTGATCCGTGCATTTCTGTAAGAAGTTCTGAGCGTGCACTGCGCTGCATTCAAAGGGTTTCACATTTATACCTGATGTCAGGCTCCAGGGAGACAATTAGACGGTTTGATCTTTTACATTAATTACACTAATTGAAACAAACAGATGAGTGCAGCCGCTGGCAGGCTGGTGTTTTTGTTTTGATCGAATGGACTGTCTTTAAATGGATCTGACACGGTTCGTTCGAAAGTGAAATACTCAGAGACTACAGTCTGATCCCGGTTACATTCATTCACAAAAGATAATGAACAGCTTGATCGGCGGTTGCCATGGTGAGAGTGAGCCTTGTGGTCAAGTTTCTGTGTTTAAAGTCCTCAATGCTGAGTTAAGAGGTCTCAGCACAAGTTATAACCGACCAAAGACAATCTGATCCTGCAGCTGGGAAACGGAGCCAGGTTCTCGATCCTGGTCATTATCCAGCTCTCGTCCGGGGAAACAGCAGATTCCAAATCCTCCAGCGTGTCCAGCCACTTGAATCCAGCTGTATGTCTATTCATTGTGGACAGCTGCAGTTCAGTTCTGTTACATTCAATGAGGACAGGTCCAGTTCAGCGTGGTTACTTTCAGTGTAATGGTTTCAGGGATGAGGGACTTCAGTTACGTGGATAGACTGAGATTTAAGGTGATTGGCAAAAGAACCAAATACATCAGGAAAATCTTTTTTACACAGCGAGTGGTTATCTTCTGGAATGCACTGCCTGAAAGGGCGGTGGAAGTAGATTCAATCGTGGCTTTCAAAAAGGAATTGGATAAATACTTGAATATTTGCAGGGCTCCGGGGAAAGGGCGAGGGAATGGGACTAACTGGATTGCTCTTACAAAGACCCAGCATGGGATCGATTGGCCGAATGGCTTCCTTCTGTGATGTAACCATTCTATGAATCGATGATTCTAATCCAAAACATTTAGGTCCCAATGTCCTCGCGGGGTGGCTCAGTAGTGCCATGGGGGAGAGTTTAATCTAATTCGGCACGGAGGTGGGCACCAGAATGAAACATAAGAAAAGGGAAACAAGTTGCACAGGGGAGTGGCAGGGACAAATAGCACTAGAGTAAAGAATTGTTCAGAAATAGGAGGGATCAAACTGCGAGGCAATCGAAGATGAGTTTGAAGTGCATGTGTGAGAATGCAAGTCACGTGGTTTATAAAGTTGGTGAGCTCCAGTCAAACGTCGCCCCATGGGAGTATGATATAGTTTCAATAACAGAGACCTGGAACATGGAGGGGAAAATTTGCAGGCATATTGCAGAAAGATGCAAGAACTATGGAGTCATTAAATCATAAAATCAACGAAATTGATGGCACTGAAGTAGGCCATTCGGCCCTTCGTGTCTGCACCGGCCGAAAAAGAGCTATCCACCTTAATCCCACTTTCCAGCACTTGCTGCATAGCCTTGTTCGTTTCGGCACTTCATGTACATATCCAAGTACTTTTTTAAATGTGATGAGTGTTTCTGTCTCTACCACGCTTTCAGGAAGTGCGTTCCAGACCCCCACCACCCTCTGCGTGAAAACATTTCTCCTAACTCCCCTCTAAACCTTCTCCTAATTACTTTAAATCGATGCCCCCCGGTTATTGACCTCTCTGCTAAGGGAAAAAGGTTCGTCCCATCCCCTCCATCTCGGGCCCTCATAATTTTATACACCTTAATTAAATATCACCTCATTGACCTGAGTTCCAAAGAAAACAATCCCAGCCGATCTAATCTTCACTCATCGCTCAAATTCTCCAGTCCTGGCAACATTCTTGTAAATCTCCTCTGTACCCTCTCTAATGCAATCACATCATTCCTGTAATGTTGTGACCAGAACGCTACCTCTGGCCTAGCTAGTGTTTTATACATATCCTAGAATCATAGAGATTTATCACTTTGTCCACCTGTCCTGCGACCTTCAGGGATCTGTGGACATGCAGTCCAAGGACCTCTGATCTCTACACTTCTCAGTATCCTCTCATTTATTGTGTATTCCCTTGCCTTGTTTGTCCTCCCCAAATGCATTACCTCACACTTCTAAAGATTGAATGCCATTTGCCACACTTTTTAACACCTGACCAACGCATTGATATCTTCCTGCAGTCTACAACTTTCATCCTCACCATCAACCACATGGCCAATTTTTGTATCATCTTCAAACTTCTTCATCATACCCTCTACATTTAAGTCGAAATCATTAATATATATCACAAAAAGCAAGCAAGCTAATACTGGACTCTGCGGAACCCCACTAGAAACAGCCTTCAGTCACAAAAGCACCCGTCGACCATCGAAACATAGAAAATAGGAGCAAGAGTAGGCCATTCGGCCCTTCGGGATTTGCTCCGCCATTCAAAATGATCATGGCTGATCGTCTAACTCAGTACCCTGTTCCCGCTTTTCCCCCATATCCCTTGATCCCTTTAGCATTGAGAAATATATCTATCTCCTTCTTGAATACATCTAATGTCTTGGCCTCCACTGCCTTCTGTGGTAGATAATTCCACAGGTTCGCCACCCTCTGAGTGAAGAAATTTCTCCTCATCTCGGTTCTAAATGTCCTACCCCGTATCTTGAGACTGTGACCCCAGGTTCTGGACTCCCCAGCAATCGGGAATATCCTCCCTGCATCGAGTCTGTCTCGTCCTGTTAGAATTTTATATGTTTCGATGAGTTCACATCTCATTCTTCTGAACTCCAGTGAATATAGGCCTAGTCGACCCAATCTCTCATCATACGTCAGTCGTGCCGTCCCAGGAATCAGTCTGGTAAATCTTCATTGCACTCTCTCCATGGCAAGGTCATCCTTCCTCAGATAAGGAGACCAAAACTGCACACAATACTCCAGATGTGGTCGCAACAAGGACCTGTATAACTGAAGTAAGACATCCCTGCTCCTGTAATCAAATCCTCTTGCAATGAAGGCCAACATACCATTCGCCTTCCTAACTGCTTGCTGCACCTGAATGCTCGCTTTCAGCAACTGGTGTACAAAGACACCCAGGTCTCGTTGCACCTCCCCTTTTTCCAATCTATCACCATTCAGATAATAATCTGCCTTTCTGTTTTTACAAGCAAAGTGGATAACCTCACATTTATCCACGTTATACTGCACCTGCCATGTTCTTGCCCACTCACCCAACTTGTCGAAATCACATTGGAGCCTCTTTGCATCCTCCTCACAGCTCACATTCCACCCCAGATCTGTGTAGTCTTCAAACTTCGAAATGTTTCGTTTAGTTCCCTCATCCAAATCATTGTTATATATTGTGAATAGCTGGGGCCCAAGCACGAGCGGTACCCCACTAGTCATTGCCTGCCACCCGGAAAAAGATCAATTTATTCCTACTCTCTGTTTTCTGTCTGTCAACCAATTCTCAACCCATGTCAGGATATTCCCCCAAATCCCATGTGCTTTAATTTTGCACGCTAACCTCTTGTGTGGGACCTTATCAAAAGCCTTCTGAAAATCGAAATACATCACATCCACTGGTTCTCCCCAATCTATTCTACTCGTTACCTTCTCAAAACAGTCCAGTAGATTTGTTAAGTATTATTTCCCTTTCATAAACGCATGCTGACTTTGTCCAATCCCGTTAATGCGGGATTGTCCAATCCCGTTAATCCTGTGTTCTGTTATCACATGTTTGATAATAGACTCTCGCATTTTCACCACTACTGATGTTAGGCTAACTGGTCTGTAATTCCTTGTTTTATCTCTCCCTCCTTTTTTAAATAGTGGGGTTACATTAGTCACCCACGAATCTGTAGGAACCTTCCAGAGTCTAGAGAATTTGGGAAAATGATCACCAATGCAACCATTATATCCAGGGCCACTTCGTTTAGTACTATGGGATGTAGATTTCAGGTCCTGAGGATTTGTCAGCCTTTAGCCCCATTAGCCCCTCGCACTATATTTTTTACTAATACTGGTTTCCTTCAGTTCATCCCTATCATTCGACCCTTGGTTCCCTAACATTTCCGGGAGGTTATTTGTGTCCTCTTTTTGAAGACAGAACCAATGTTTGTGTTTAATTGTTGTACCATTTCGTTGTTCCCCATTATAATTCCCCCCATTTCTGACTGTAAGGGATCTACATTTGTCTTCACTAATCTTTTTCTCTTGACATATTTATAGAAGCTTTTGCAGTCAGCTTTTATGTTCCCTGCTACTTTACTCTCATACTCTATTTTCCCCGCTTAATCAATCTCTTTGTCCCCCTTTGCTGAATTCTGAAATGTTCCCAGTCGTCAGGCTTGCCGCTTTTTCTGGCAATTTTATTTGTCTCCTCTTTGCATCTAATGCTATCCGTAATTTCTTTTGTAAGTCATTACCCTGCCACCGAGCCAATTTTGAATCCAACTTGCCAATTTCCCTTGGATCACATGGGCTTTTAGTTTTTTGACTGATGCCTTGCTAAAACCCATGTCGACTCCATCAAACGCACTACCCTCATCGACCCTACTTGTTTTCTCCTCAAAAAATGCAATCAAGTTAGACAAACACTCCCATCCCTGTTAAATCCATGCTGACTCTCCTGGATTAATCCGTGGCTTTCTTTATGACGGTTTATCCTGTCCCTCAGATTTGATTCCAATAATTAGCCCAACACCGAGGTTAGACTGTCTGGCCTATAATTACTCGGCCTATCCCTTTCACCCCTTGTAAACGACGGTACAACGTTAGCAGTCCTCCAATCCTCTGGCACCACGCCGAGAGCCAGGAAGCATTAGCAAATAATGGTAAGAGCCTCCATTATTTCCTCCCTTGCTTCTTCTAACAGCCCGGGATTCATTTCATCCCGGCCTGGAGATTTATCGATAGTCAAAGATGCTAAATCCCGTAAAGCTTTCTCTCTCACGATGTTTATCCCATGCAATATTTCACACTGTTCCTCCTGAACTACAATCTCGGCATCATCTCCCTCTTTTGTGAAGACAGACGCAAAGTATTCATTAAGAACCAAAGCCACATCCTCTTTCTCCACACATCAGTTACATATTTGGTCTCCAATAGGCCCTACTCTTTACTGAGTTATCTTCTTGCTCTTTATTGTGGGCCGGTGGAAGGAGTATCAGTGAGAGAGCATTTTGCTGGCAGTGATCATAGTTCAGTTGGATTTAGCATAGTTAAGGAAAAGGCCGAATATAGAACAAGAGTAAAAGTTCTAAATTGGGGAATGGCCAATTTTACTAAGTTGAGAAGTGATTCAGCAAAAGTGAACTGGAAACAGCTACTTGAAGGGAAATCAGTGTCAGAGAAGTGGGAGGCATTCAAGGGGGAAAGTCTCGGGGCTCAGAGTAAACATGTTCCCTCAAAGATAAAAGGTGGAACTGCCGAATCTAGAGCCCCCTGAATGACAAGTAGCATACACAGTAAGATAAGGGAAACAAGGGAAGCTGATGTCAGACACCAAGAGCTCAATACGGCAGAAAGCCCAGAGGAGAATAGAAAGTGCAGTGGTGAAATTACAAAAGAAATTAGGAAAGCAAAGAGATGGCAAGTCAAATTAAAGAAAACTCAAAAATGCTCCATGCACACTATTTGATATTGGGGTCTGGGGAGGATAATGTTCACTGTGTTATATTTGTGTCTGAGAGGATAATGTTCATTGTTTTATATTGGGCTGTGTGGGGGATATTGTACACTGTTTTAAATTGGGTCTGGGGGGAAAATTTTCCCTCTCTTATATTGGGGTCTGTTGGGGAAATTGTTCACTCTTTTATATTGTTGTCTGTGGGGATAACGTTCAATGTTTTATATTGTGGTCTGGGGGAATAATGTTCAGTTTGATGTGGGGACTTGCGGGATAATATTCACTTTTTTATTGTGGTCTGAGGTGATAATGTTCACTGTTTTATATTGGTGTCTGGGGAGATAATGTTCACTGTTTTATATTGGGGTCTGGGGGGATAATGTTCACTGTTTTATATTGGGGTCCAGGGAGATAATGTTCACTGTTTTATATTGGGGTCTGGGGGAGATAATGTTCACTGTTTTATATTGGGGTCTGGGGGGGATAATGTTCACTGTTTTATATTGGTGTCTGGGTTGATAATGTTCACTGTTTTATATTGTGGTCTGGGGGAATAATGTTCAGTTTGATGTGGGGACTTGCGGGATAATATTCACTTTTTTATTGTGGTCTGAGGTGATAATGTTCACTGTTTTATATTGGTGTCTGGGGAGATAATGTTCACTGTTTTATATTGGGGTCTGGGGGGATAATGTTCACTGTTTTATATTGGGGTCGAGGGAGATAATGTTCACTGTTTTATATTGGGGTCTGGGGGAGATAATGTTCACTGTTTTATATTGGGGTCTGGGGGGGATAATGTTCACTGTTTTATATTGGTGTCTGGGTTGATAATGTTCACTGTTTTATATTGGGGTCTGGGGGGATAATATTCACTGTTTCATATTGGTGTCTGGGGGGATAATGTTCACTGTTTTATATTGGGGTCTGGGGGGATAATGTTCACTGTTTTATATTGGGGTCTGGGGGGATAATGTTCACTGTTTTATATTGGCGTCTGGAGAGATAATGTTCACTGTTTCATATTGGTGTCTGGGGGGATAATGTTCACTGTTTTATATTGGTGTCTGGGGGGATAATGTTCATTGTTTTTTATTGTGGTCTGGGGGTGATAATGTTCACTGTTTTATATCGGTGTCTGGGGGGATAATTTTAACAGTTTTATGTTGGGGTTTAGGGGGTTAAGGTTCACTCTTTTATATCATGGTTTCCGTGGATGATGTTCTCAGTTTTCTATTTGGGTCCAGGGGAAATAATTTTCACTGTTTTACATTGGGGATTTGTAGGCTATAATGTTCACTGTTTTATATTGGCGCCTGCGGATAATTTAAACTGTTTTATATTTGGGTCTGGGGGTGATAATGTTCAGTGTTTTATAGTGGGGTCTGGGGGGGGATAATGTTCACAGTTTTATATTAAAGTTTGGGGGGGATAATGTTCACTGTTTTATATTGATGTCTGGGGGGATAATGTTCACTGTTTTATTTCGGGATGGGGGACGGATAATGTTCACTGTTTTATGCTGGGGTCTGGGGGTGATCATGTTCACTGTTTTATATTGGGGTCCGGGGGTGATAATGTTCTCTGTTTGATATTGGGGTCTGGTGGATAATTTTCACTGGGGGTCTGTGGTGTTAATGTTCTCTGTTTTATATTGGGTTCTGGGGAGGATAATGTTCACTGTTTTATGTTGGGGTCTGGGGGGGATAATGTTCACTGTTTTATATTGGGGTCTGGGGGGGATAATGTTCACTGTTTTATATTGGGGTCTGGGGGATAATGTTCAATGTTTTATATTGGGGTCTGGGGGATAATGTTCACTGTTTTATATTGGGGTCTGGGGGATAATGTTCACTGTTTTATATTGGGGTCTGGGGGGATAATGTTCACTGTTTTATATTGGGGTCTGGGGGGATGATGTTCGCTCTTTTATATTGTGTTCTGGGGGGATAATTTTCACCGTTTTATATTGTGTTCTGGGGGGATAATGTTCACTCTTTTATATTGCGATCTGGGAGATATAATGTTCACTCTTTTATATTAGAGTCTGGGGGTGCGTAATTTTCACTCTTTTATATTGGGTTCTGCAGTGATAATGTTCACTGTTTTATATAGGGGTTTGGGGGATAATGTTCACTGTTTTATATTGGGGTCTGGGGGTGATAATGTTCACTGTTTTATATTGGGTTCTGGGGGGGATAATGTTCAATGTTTTATATTGGGGTTTGGGGAATAATGATCACTGTTTTTTATTGGGGTCTGAGGGTATAATGTTCACTGTTTTATATTGGGGTCTGGGGTGTATATTATTCACTGTTTTATATTGGGGTCTGGGGGATAATGTTCACTGTTTTATATTGGAATTTGGGGGTGATCATGTTCACTGTTTTATATTGGGGTCTGAGGTGATAATGTTCACTGTTTTATATTGGGGTCTGGGTGGATAATGTTCACTGTTTTATATTGGGGTCTGGGGGGGATAATGTTCACTGTTTTATATTGGGGTTTGGGGGATAATGTTCACTGTTTTATATTGGGGTCTGGGGGCATAATGTTCACTGTGTTATATTGGGGTCTGGGGGGATAATGTTCACTGTTTTATATTGGGGTCTGGGGGGATAATGTTCACTGTTTTATATTGGGGTCTGGGGGGATAATGTTCACTGTGTTATATTGGGGTCTGGGGGGATAATGCTCATTGTTTTATATTGGTGTCTGGGGGGATAATGTTCACTGTTTTATATTGGGGTCTGGGGGGATAATGTTCATTGTTTTATATTGGTGTCTGTCGGGATAATGTTCACGGTTTTATATTGGGGTCTGGGGGGATAATGTTCACTGTTTTATATCGGTGTCTGTGGGGATAATGGTCATTGTTTTATAATTGTGTCTGGGGGGAAAATGTTCACTGTTTTATGTTGGGGTTTGGGGGATAATGTTCATTGTTTTATATCGGTGTCTGTGGGGATAATGTTCACTGTTTTATATCGGTGTCTGTGGGGATAATTTTAACAGTTTTATGTTGGGGTTTAGGGGGTTAAGGTTCACTCTTTTCTATTCCGGTCTCCGTGGATTATGTTCTCAGTTTTCTATTTGGGTCTAGGGGAAATAATTTTCACTGTTTTAAATTGGGGATTTGTAGGCTATAATGTTCACTGTTTGATATTGGCGCCTGCGGATAATTTTAACTGTTTTATATTTGGGTCTGGGGGTGATAATGTTCACTGTTTGATATTGGGGTCTGGGTGTGATAATGTTCATTGTTTTATATTGGGGTCTGACGTGTGATAATGGTCATCGTTTTATATTGGGGTTTGGGGGATAATGTTCACTGTTTTATATTGGGGTCTGGGGGCATAATGTTCTCTGTTTTATATTGGGGTCTGGGGGGATAATGTTCACTGTTTTATATTGGGGTTTGGGGTGATCATGTTCACCGCTTTATATTGGGGTCTGGGGGGATAATATTCACTGTTTTATTTCGCGATTGGGGACGGATCATGTTCACTGTTATATGCTGGAGTCTGGGGGTGATCATGTTCACTGTTTTATATTGGGGTCTGAGGTGATAATGTTCACTGTCTTATATTGGGGTCTGGGGGGATAATGCTCATTGTTTAATATTGGTGTCTGGGGGGATAATGTTCATTGTTTTATATTGTGGTCTGGGGGGATAACGTTCACTGTTTTATATTGGGGTCTGGGGGTGATAATGTTCACTGTTTTATATCGGTGTCTGGGGGATAATGGTCATTGTTTTATGTTTGGTTCTGGGGGGATAATGTTCACTGTTTTATATTGGGGTCTGGGGGGATAATGTTCATTGTTTTATATTGGTGTCTGTCGGGATAATGTTCACGGTTTTATATTGGTGTCTGGGCGGATAATGGTCACTGTTTTATATTGGGGTCTGGGGGATAATGTTCACTGTTTGATTTTGGGGTCTGGGGGGATAATAGTCACTGTTTTATATTGGGTTCTGGGGGTGATAATGTTCACTGTTTTATATTGGGGTCTGAGGTGATAATGTTCACTGTGTTAAATTGGGGTCTGAGGTGATAATGTTCAATGTGTTATATTGGGGTCTGGGGGGATAATGTTCATTGTTTTATATTGGTGTCTGGGGGGATAACGTTCACTGTTTTATATTGGAGTCTGGGGGTGATAATGTTCACTGTTTTATCTCGGTGTCTGGGGCGAAAATGGTCATTGTTTTATATTGGGGTCTGGGGGGAAAATGTTCACTGTTTTATATTGGGGTCTGGGGGGGATAATGTTCACTGTTTTATGTTGGGGTTTGGGGGATAATGTTCACTGTTTTATATTGGGGTCTGGGGGGGATAATGTTCACTGTTTTATATTGGGGTCTGGGGGGATAATGTTCACTGTTTTATATTGGGGTCTGGGGGGATAATGTTCACTGTTTTATATTGGGGTCTGGGGGGATAATGTTCACTGTTTTATATTGGGGTCTGGGGGGATAATGTTCACTGTTTTATATTGGGGTCTGGGGGGGATAATGTTCACTGTTTTATATTGGGGTCTGGGGGGGGATAATGTTCACCGTTTTATATTGGGGTCTGGGGGGGATAATGTTCACTGTTTTATATTTGGGTCTGGGGGGATAATGTTCACTGTTTTATATTGTGGTCTGGGGGGTATATTATTCACTGTTTTCTATTGGGGTCTGGGGGGATAATGTTCACTGTTTTATGTTGGGGTTTGGGGGTGATCATGTTCACTGTTTTATATTGGGGTCTGGGGGGATAATGTTCATTGTTTTATATTGGTGTCTGGGGGGATAATGTTCATTGTTTTATATTGGTGTCTGGCGGGATAAGTTTCTTTGTTTTATATTGTGGTCTGGGGGGATAATGTTCACTGTTTTATATTGGGGTCTGGGGGTGATAATGTTCACTGTTTTATATCGGTGTCTGGGGGATCATGGTCATTGTTTTATATTTGGGTCTGGAGGGATAATGTTCACTGTTTTATATTGGGGTCTGGGGGGGATAATGTTTATTGTTTTATATTGGTGTCTGTCGGGATAATGTTCACGGTTTTATATTGGTGTCTGGGCGGATAATGGTCACTGTTTTATATTGGGGTCTGGGGGATAATGTTCACTGTTTGATTTTGGGGTCTGGGGGGATAATAGTCACTGTTTTATATTGGGTTCTGGGGGTGATAATGTTCACTGTTTTATATTGGGGTCTGAGGTGATAATGTTCAATGTGTTATATTGGGGTCTGAGGTGATAATGTTCAATGTGTTATATTGGGGTCTAGGGGGATAATGTTCATTGTTTTATATTGGTGTCTGGGGGGATAACGTTCACTGTTTTATATTGGAGTCTGGGGGTGATAATGTTCACTGTTTTATATCGGTGTCTGGGGGGAAAATGGTCATTGTTTTATATTTGTGTCTGGGGGGAAAATGTTCACTGTTTTATATTGAGGTCTGGGGGGAAAATGTTCACTGTTTTATATTGGGGTCTGGGGGGGATAATGTTCACTGTTTT
The DNA here is from genome assembly GCF_035084215.1 of Heptranchias perlo. NCBI lineage: Eukaryota > Metazoa > Chordata > Chondrichthyes > Hexanchiformes > Hexanchidae > Heptranchias > Heptranchias perlo. Next base: position 2,532,574 of record NW_027139772.1, on the reverse strand, counting down.
ATGTTGGGGTTTGGGGGATAATGTTCACTGTTTTATATTGGGGTCTGGGGGGGATAATGTTCACTGTTTTATATTGGGGTCTGGGGGGATAATGTTCACTGTTTTATATTGGGGTCTGGGGGGATAATGTTCACTGTTTTATATTGGGGTCTGGGGGGATAATGTTCACTGTTTTATATTGGGGTCTGGGGGGATAATGTTCACTGTTTTATATTGGGGTCTGGGGGGGATAATGTTCACGGTTTTATATTGGGGTCTGGGGGGGATAATGTTCACCGTTTTATATTGGGGTCTGGGGGGGATAATGTTCACTGTTTTATATTTGGGTCTGGGGGGATAATGTTCACTGTTTTATATTGTGGTCTGGGGGGTATATTATTCACTGTTTTCTATTGGGGTCTGGGGGGATAATGTTCACTGTTTTATGTTGGGGTTTGGGGGTGATCATGTTCACTGTTTTATATTGGGGTCTGGGGGGATAATTTTCATTGTTTTATATTGGTGTCTGGGGGGATAATGTTCATTGTTTTATATTGGTGTCTGGCGGGATAAGTTTCTTTGTTTTATATTGTGGTCTGGGGGGATAATGTTCACTGTTTTATATTGGGGTCTGGGGGTGATAATGTTCACTGTTTTATATCGGTGTCTGGGGGATCATGGTCATTGTTTTATATTTGGGTCTGGAGGGATAATGTTCACTGTTTTATATTGGGGTCTGGGGGGGATAATGTTCACTGTTTTATATCGGTGTCTGGGGGGATAATTTTAACAGTTTTATGTTGGGGTTTCGGGGGTTAAGGTTCACTCTTTTATATTAGGGTCGCCATGGATGATGTTCTCAGTTTTCTATTTGGGTCCAGGGGAAATAATTCTCACTGTTTTACATTGGGGATTTGTAGGCTGTAATGTTCACTGTTTCATATTGGCGCCTGCGGATAATTTTAACTGTTTTATATTTGGGTCTGGGGGTGATAATGTTCACTGTTTTACATTGGGGTCTGGGGGGGATAATGTTCACAGTTTTATATTGAGGTTTGTGGGGGATAATGTTCACTGTTTTATATTGGGGTTTGGGGAATAATATTCACAGTTTTATATTGTGGTCTGGGGGGATAATGTTCACTGTTTTATATTGGGGTCTGTGGGGGGATAATGTTCACTGTTTTATTTTGGGGTCTGGGGGGATAATGTTCACTGTTTTATATCGGGTTCTGGGGGTGATAATGTTCACTGTTTTATATTGGGGTCTGGGGGGAAAATGTTCACTGTTTTATATTGGGGTCTGGGGGGGGTGATAATGTTTTCTGTTTTATATTGGGTTCTGGGGGGGAAATGTTTACTGTTTTATATTGGGGCCTGGGGGCGGGATAATGTTCACTGTTTTATATTGGGGTCTGTGGGGATAATGTTCACTGTTTTATATTGGGATCTGGACGGATAATGTTCACTGTTTTATATTGGGGTCTGGGCGTGATAATGTTCATTGTTTTATATTGGATTCTCTGGGTGTTAATGTTCACTGTTTTATATTGGGGTCTGGGGGTGACAATGTTCACTGTTTTATATTGGGATCTGGGACGGATAATGTTAACTGTTTCTATTGGGGTCTGGGGGTGATAATGTTCATTGTTTTAAATTGGATTCTCTGGGTGGGATAATGTTCACTGTTTTATATTGGGGTCTGGGAGGGATAATGTTCACTGTTTTCTATCGGTGTCTGGGGGGATAATTTTAACAGTTCAACATCATCCACGGAGACCCTAATATAAAAGAGTGAACGGCTAAGCTTCACTCTTTTATATTCGGGTCTCCGTGGATGATGTTCTCAGTTTTCTATTTGGGTCGAGGGGAAATAATTTTCACAGTTTTACATTGGGGATTTGTAGGCTGTAATGTTCACTGTTTTATATTGGCGCCTGCGGATAATTTTAACTGTTTTATATTTGGGTCTGTTGGTGATAATGTTCACTGTTTTATATTATGGTCTGGGGGGGGGGATAATGTTCACTGTTTTATGTTGTGGTCTTTGGGGGGATAATGTTCACTGTTTTATATTGGGGTCTGGGGGGATAATGTTCACTGATTTATGTTGGGGTCTGTGGGGGGATAATGTTCACTGTTTTATATTGGGGTCTGGGGGGATAATGTTCACTGTTTTATATTGGGGTCTGGGGGGATAATGTTCACTGTTTTATATTGGGGTCTGGGGGTGATAATGTTCACTGTTTTATATTGGGGTCTGGGGGTGATAATGTTCATTGTTTTATATTGGGGTCTGGGGGAATAATTTTCACTGTTTTATTTCGGGATGGGGGACGGATAATGTTCACTGTTTTATGTTGGGGTCTGGGGGTGATAATGTTCTCTGTTTGATATTGGGGTCTGGTGAATAATCTTCACTGGGGGTCCCCCATTATTTCGGGATGAGGGACGGATAATGTTCTCTGTTTTATATTGGCGTCTGGGGGGATAATGTTCACTGCTTTATATTCGGGTCTGGGGGGATAATGTTCACTCTTTTATATTGGGGTCTGGGAGGGATAATGTTCACTGTTTTATATTGGCGTCTGGGGGGATGATGTTCGCTCTTTTATATTTGATTCTGGGGGGATAATGTTCACTCTTTTATATTAGTGTCTGGGGGTGCGTAATTTTCACTCTTTTTTATTGGGTTCTGCAGGGATAATTTTCACTGTTTTATTTTGGGGTTTGGGGGATAATTTTCACTGTTTTATTTTGGGGTTTAGGGATAATGTTCAATGTTTTATATTGGGTTCTGGGGGGATAATGTTCACTGTTTTATATTGGGGTCTGGGGGATAAAGTTCACTGTTTTATATTGGTCATGATGTGGAGATGCCGGTGATGGACTGGGGTTGACAATTGTAAACAATTTTACAACACCAAGTTATAGTCCAGCAATTTTATTTTAAATTCACAAGCTTTCAGAGATTTTCTCCTTCCTCAGGCAAATGTTTCAAGAGCTCCTTGAAGCCTACGCATTTATACATATTGAACAATACATGGTATTTACAGACTGCCCCTGCAACTGCCCGTTGCCAAGGCAATCACCGTGTTCAGACAGAGAGGTGTCACCTGCAGAACCCCCGAATACACATTCAACAAAAAAACAAACAGGGAAAAAAAACAGAGAAAAAAAAACACAGAGAGAGGCAGAAACATCCGGAAGGCAGAGAGAGCCAGCAAATGACCCATTATATTAAAAACAGATAACATTTGTTCGCTGGTGGGGTAACGTGTAGCGTGACATGAACCCAAGATCCCGGTTGAGGCCGTCCTCATGGGTGCGGAACTTGGCTATCAATTTCTGCTCGACGATTTTGCGTTGTCGTGTGTCTCGAAGGCCGCCTTGGAGTACGCTTACCCGAAGGTCGGTGGATGAATGTCCATGACTGCTGAAGTGTTCCCCGACTGGGAGGGAACCCTCCTGTTTGGCGATTGTTGCGCGGTGTCCGTTCATCCGTTGTCGCAGCGTCTGCATGGTCTCGCCAATGTACCATGCTCTGGGGCATCCTTTCCTGCAACGTATGAGGTAGACAACGTTGGCCGAGTCACAGGAGTATGAACCATGCACCTGGTGGGTGGTGTCATCTCGTGTGATGGTGGTATCTGTGTCGATGATCTGGCATGTCTTGCAGAGGTTACCGTGGCAGGGTTGTGTGGCGTCGTGGACGCTGTTCTCTTGAAAGCTAGGTAGTTTGCTGCGAACGATGGTCTGTTTGAGGTTGGGTGGCTGTTTAAAGGCGAGTAGTGGAGGTGTGGGGATGGCCATAGCGAGGTGTTTGTCCTCATTGATGACATGTTGAAGGCTGCGGAGAACATGGTGTAGTTTCTCCGCTCCGGGGAAGTACTGGACGACAAAGGGTACTCTGTTGGTTGCGTCCCGTGTTAGTCTCCTGAGGAGGTCTATGCGATTTCTTGCTGTGGCCCGTCGGAACTGTCGATCGATGAGTCGAGCGTCATATCCCGTTCTTACTAGGCGTCTTTCAGCGTCTGTAGGTGTCCATCGCGTTCCTCCTCGTCTGAGCAGACCCTGTGTATTCGCAGGGCCTGTCCATAGGGGATGGCCTTGGGTCCATAGAAAGAAAATGTCGTCGATGTATCTGGTGTATAGTGTTGGTTGGAGGTCTTGTGCAGTGAAGAAGTCCTGCTCGAACTTGTGCATGAAAATGTTGGCGTATTGGGGTGCGAATTTGGTCCCCATGGCTGTTCCGTGTGTTTGGGTAAAGAACTGGTTATCGAAGGTGAAGACATTGTGATCCAGGATGAAGCGGATGAGTTGTAGGATGGCTTCCGGAGATTGGCTGTTGTTGGTGTTGAGTATTGATGCTGTCGCAGCGATGCCGTCATCGTGGGGGATACTGGTGTAGAGTGCCGAGACGTCCATCGTGGTGAGAAGTGTTCCTGGTTCAACTGGTCCGTGGGTACTGAGTTTTCTTTCTATGGACCCACGGCAAGGAATCACTAAAGAGACTACACGATAACATCAACAAGTTCCATCCCACCATCAAGCTCACCATGGACTACTCCTCAGAATCAGTTTCTTTCTTGGACACACGAATCTCCATCAAAGACGGGCACCTCAGCACCTCACTCTACCGCAAGCCCACGGACAACCTCACGATGCTCCACTTTTCCAGCTTCCACCCTAACCACGTCAAAGAGGCCATCCCCTATGGACAGGCCCTGCGAATACATAGGGTCTGCTCAGACGAGGAGGAACGCGATGGACACCTACAGACGCTGAAAGACGCCCTAGTAAGAACGGGATATGACGCTCGACTCATCGATCGACAGTTCCGACGGGCCACAGCAAAAAATCGCATCGACCTCCTCAGGAGACTCACACGGGACGCAACCAACAGAGTACCCTTTGTCGTCCAGTACTTCCCCGGAGCGGAGAAACTACGCCATGTTCTCCGCAGCCTTCAACATGTCATCAATGAGGACAAACACCTCGCTATGGCCATCCCCACACCTCCACTACTCGCCTTTAAACAGCCACCCAACCTCAAACAGACCATCGTTCGCAGCAAACTACCTAGCTTTCAAGAGAACAGCGTCCACGACGCCACACAACCCTGCCACGGTAACCTCTGCAAGACATGCCAGATCATCGACACAGATACCACCATCACACGAGATGACACCACCCACCAGGTGCATGGTTCATACTCCTGTGACTCGGCCAACGTTGTCTACCTCATACGTTGCAGGAAAGGATGCCCCAGAGCATGGTACATTGGCGAGACCATGCAGACGCTGCGACAACGGATGAACGGACACCGCGCAACAATCGCCAAACAGGAGGGTTCCCTCCCAGTCGGGGAACACTTCAGCAGTCATGGACATTCATCCACCGACCTTCGGGTAAGCGTACTCCAAGGCGGCCTTCGAGACACACGACAACGCAAAATCGTCGAGCAGAAATTGATAGCCAAGTTCCGCACCCATGAGGACGGCCTCAACCGGGATCTTGGGTTCATGTCACGCGACACGTTACCCCACCAGCGAACAAATGTTATCTGTTTTTAATATAATGGGTCATTTGCTGGCTCTCTCTGCCTTCCGGATGTTTCTGCCTCTCTCTGTGTTTTTTTTTTCTCTGTTTTTTTTTCCCTGTTTGTTTTTTTGTTGAATGTGTATTCGGGGGTTCTGCAGGTGACACCTCTCTGTCTGAACACGGTGATTGCCTTGGCAACGGGCAGTTGCAGGGGCAGTCTGTAAACACCATGTATTGTTCAATATGTATAAATGCGTAGGCTTCAAGGAGCTCTTGAAACATTTGCCTGAGGAAGGAGAAAATCTCCGAAAGCTTGTGAATTTAAAATAAAATTGCTGGACTATAACTTGGTGTTGTAAAATTGTTTACAAGTTTTATATTGGGGTCTGGGAGGGATAATGTTCATTGCTTTATATTGATGTCTTGGGGGATAATGTTCACTGTTTTATATTGGGGTCTGGGCAGATAATGTTCATTGTTTTATATTGTGTTCTGGGGGCATAATGTTCATTGTTTTATATTGGGGTCTGGGGGGATAATGTTCACTGTTTTTTATTGTGTTCTGAGGTGATAATGTTCACTGTGTTATATTGTTATCTGGGGGGGATAATGTTCACTGTTTTATATTGGGGTCTGGGCGGGATAATGTTCACTGTTTTATATTGTTATCTGGGGGTGATAATGTTCACTCTTTTATATTGGGGTCTGGGGGGATAATGTTCACTGTTTTATATTGGGGTCTGGGGGGGGATAATGTTCACTGTTTTATATTGGTATCTGGGGGGGATAATGCTCACTGTTTTATATTGGGGTTTGGGGAATAATGTTCACAGTTTTATATTGTGGTCAGGGTGGATAATGTTCACAGTTTTATATTGTGGTCAGGGGGGATAATTTTCACTGATTTATATTGAGGTCTGTGGGGGGATAAAGTTCACTGTTTTATATTGGGGTCTGGGGGATAATGTTCACTGTTTTATATTGGGGTCTGTGGGGATAATGTTCAATGTTTTATATTGGGGTCTGGGGGGGATAATTTTCAAAGTTTTATATTTGGGTTTCGGGGATAATGTTCACTGTTTTATATTGGGATTTGGGGGATAATGTTCACTGTTTGATATTGGGGTCTGGGGGTATAATATTCACTGTTTTATATTGGAGTCTGGGGGGATAATGTTCACTGTTTTATATTGGGGTTTTGGGATGATCATGTTCACTGCTTTATATTGAGGTCTGGGGGGATAATGGTCACTGTTTTATATTGGGGTCTGAGGGGCATAATGTTCACTGTTTTATGTTGGGGTTTGGGGGATAATGTTCACTGTTTTAAATTGGGGTCTGGGGGGGATTATGTTCACTGTTTTATATTGGGGTCTGGGGGTGATAATGTTCATTGTTTTATATTGGGGTCTGGGGGAATAATGTTCACTGTTTTATTTCGGGATGGGGGACGGATAATGTTCACTGTTTTATGTTGGGGTCTGGGGGTGATCATGTTCACTGTTTTATATTGGGGTCTGGGGGTGATAATGTTCTCTGTTTGATATTGGGGTCTGGTGAATAATCTTCACTGGGGGTCCCCCATTATTTCGGGATGAGGGACGGATAATGTTCTCTGTTTTATATTGGCGTCTGGGGGGATAATGTTCACTGCTTTATATTCGGGTCTGGGGGGATAATGTTCACTCTTTTATATTGGGGTCTGGGAGGGATAATGTTCACTGTTTTATATTGGCGTCTGGGGGGATGATGTTCGCTCTTTTATATTTGATTCTGGGGGGATAATGTTCACTCTTTTATATTAGTGTCTGGGGTTGCGTAATTTTCACTCTTTTTTATTGGGTTCTGCAGGGATAATTTTCACTGTTTTATTTTGGGGTTTGGGGGATAATTTTCACTGTTTTATATTGGGGTTTGGGGATAATGTTCAATGTTTTATATTGGGTTCTGGGGGGATAATGTTCACTGTTTTATATTGGGGTCTGGGGGATAATGTTCACTGTTTTATATTGGGGTCTGGGAGGGATAATGTTCATTGTTTTATATTGATGTCTTGGGGGATAATGTTCACTGTTTTATATTGGGGTCTGGGGGGATAATGTTCATTGTTTTATATTGTGTTCTGGGGGCATAATGTTCATTGTTTTATATTGGGGTCTGGGGGGATAATGTTCACTGTTTTTTATTGTGTTCTGAGGTGATAATGTTCACTGTGTTATATTGTTATCTGGGGGGGATAATGTTCACTGTTTTATATTGGGGTCTGGGGGGATAATGTTCACTGTTTTACATTGGGGCCTGGGCGGGATAATGTTCACTGTTTTATATTGTTATCTGGGGGTGATAATCTTCACTCTTTTATATTGGGGTCTGGGGGGATAATGTTCACTGTTTTATATTGGGGTCTGGGGGGGGATAATGTTCACTGTTTTATATTGGGGTCTGGGGGGGATAATGCTCACTGTTTTATATTGGGGTTTGGGGAATAATGTTCACAGTTTTATATTGTGGTCAGGGGGGATAATGTTCACAGTTTTATATTGTGGTCAGGGGGGATAATTTTCACTGATTTATATTGGGGTCTGTGGGGGGATAAAGTTCACTGTTTTATATTGGGGTCTGGGGGATAATGTTCACTGTTTTATATTGGGGTCTGTGGGGATAATGTTCAATGTTTTATATTGGGGTCTGGGGGGGATAATGTTCAACGTTTTATATTTGGGTTTCGGGGATAATGTTCACTGTTTTATATTGGGATTTGGGGGATAATGTTCACTGTTTGATATTGGGGTCTGGGGGTTATAATATTCACTGTTTTATATTGGTGTTTGAGTGATAATATTCACTGTTTTATATTGGGGTCTGGGGGTATAATATTCACTGTTTTATATTGGGGTCTGGGGGGATAATGTTCACTGTTTTATATTGGGGTTTTGGGATGATCATGTTCACTGCTTTATATTGAGGTCTGGGGGGGATAATGGTCACTGTTTTATATTGGGGTCTGAGGGGCATAATGTTCACTGTTTTATGTTGGGGTTTGGGGGATAATGTTCACTGTTTTAAATTGGGGTCTGGGAGGGATTATGTTCACTGTTTTATATTGGGGTCTGGAGGGGATAATGTTCACTGTTTTATTTTGGATTTTGGGGGATAATATTCTCTGTTTTATATTGTGGTGTGGGGTTATTATGTTCACTGTTATATATTGGGGTCTGTGTGGGGGTTAATGTTCACTGTTTTATATTGGGGTTTGGGGGATAATGTTCACTGTTTTATGTTGGGGTCTGGGGGGATAATGTTCACTCTTTTATATTGGGGTCTGGGGGGCTAATGTTCACTGTTTCTGTTAGGTGCTGGCGGTGATAATGTTCACTGTTTTATATTGGGGTTTGTTGGATAATGTTCACTGTTTTATATTGGGGTCTGGGGGGTATTATATTCACTGTTTTATATTGGGGTCTGGGGCTATAATGTTCACTGTTTTATATTGGGGTTTGGGGTGATCATGTTCACTGTTTTATATTGGGGTCTGGGGGGATAATGTTCACTGTTTTATATTGGGGTCTGGGGGGATAATGTTCACTGTTTTATATTGGGGTTTGTTGGATAATGTTCACTGTTTGATATTGGGATCTGGGGGGTATAATATTCACTGTTTTATATTGGGGTCTGGGGGTATAATGTTCACTGTTTTATATTGGGGTTTGGGTTGATCATGTTCACTGTTTTATGTTGTGGTTTGGGGGATAATGTTCACTGTTTTATATTGTGGTCTGGGGGTTAATGTTCACTGTTTTATATTGGGGTCTGTGAGGGATAATGTTCACTGCTTTATATTGGGGTCTGGGGGGGATAATGTTCACTGTTTTATATTGGGGTCTGGGGGGCATAATATTCACTGTTTTTTATTGGGGTCAGGGTGGGATAATGTTCACTGTTTTATATTGGTGTCTGGGGGGATAATGTTCACTGGGTTTTTTTGGGGTCTGGGCGGGATAATGTTCACTGTTTTGTATTGGGTTCTGGGGGGCTAATGTTCACTGTTTTATATTTGGGTCTGGGGGGAATAATGTTCACTGTTTTATATTGTGGTCTGGGTGGATAATGTTCACTGTTTTACATTGGTGTCTGTGGTGGCATAATGTTCACTGTTTAATATTGGGGTTTGGGGGATCATGTTCACTGTTTTATATTGGGGTCCGGGGGTGATAATGTTCAATGTTTTATATTGGGGTCTGGGGGTGATAATGTTCAATGTTTTATATTGGGGTCTGGGGGTGATAATATTCACTGTTTTATGATGGGTTCTGGGGGTGATAATGTTCAATGTTTTTCTTGGGTTCAGGGGTAAAATGTTCTCTCTTTTATATTGGGGTCTGGGGGGGGGATAATGTTCAATGTTTTGTATTGGGGTTTGGGGGATAATGTTCACTGTTTTATATTGGGGCCTGGGGGGATAATGTTCACTGTTTTATACTGGGATTTGGGGGTGATCATGTTCACTGTTTTATATTGGGGTTTGGGGGATAATGTTCACCGTTTTATATTGTGGTCTGGGGGGATAATGTTCACTGTTTTATATTGGGGTCTGGGGGCGGATAATGTTCACTGTTTTATATTGGGGTCTGGGGGGGATAATGTTCACTGTTTTATATAGGGGTCTGTGGGGATAATGTTAACTTTTTATGCTGCAGTCTGGGGGGATAATGTTCACTGCTTTATATTGGGGTCTGGGGTGATAATTTTCACTGTTTTATGTTGGGGTCTGGGTGATAATGTTCAATGTTTCTTATTCGGTTCTGCGGGGGATAATGTTCACTGTTTTATATTGGGGTCTGGGGGTGATAATGTTCACTGTTTTTTATTGGGGTCTGGGGAGTGATAATGTTCACTGTTTTATATTGGGGTCTGGCGGGATAATGTTCACTGTTTTATGTTGGGGTCTGGAGGGGATAATGTTCACTGTTTTATTTTGGATTTTGGGGGATAATATTCTCTGTTTTATATTGTGGTGTGGGGTTATTATGTTCACTGTTATATATTGGGGTCTGTGTGGGGGTTAATGTTCACTGTTTTATATTGGGGTTTGGGGGATAATGTTCACTGTTTTATGTTGGGGTCTGGGGGGATAATGTTCACTCTTTTATATTGGGGTCTGGGGGGCTAATGTTCACTGTTTCTGTTGGGTGCTGGCGGTGATAATGTTCACTGTTTTATATTGGGGTTTGTTGGATAATGTTCACTGTTTTATATTGGGGTCTGGGGGATATTATATTCACTGTTTTATATTGGGGTCTGGGGCTATAATGTTCACTGTTTTATATTGGGGTTTGGGGTGATCATGTTCACTGTTTTATATTGGGGTCTGGGGGGATAATGTTCACTGTTTTATATTGGGGTCTGGGGGGATAATTTTCACTGTTTTATGTTGGGGTCTGGGTGATAATGTTCAATGTTTCATATTCGGTTCTGCGGGGGATAATGTTCACTGTTTTATATTGGGGTCTGGGGGTGATAATGTTCACTGTTTTTTATTGGGGTCTGGGGAGTGATAATGTTCACTGTTTTATATTGGGGTCTGGCGGGATAATGTTCAATGTTTTATATTGGGGTCTGCGGACAATGTTCACTGTTTTACATTCGTGTCTGGGGGAATAATGTTCACTGTTTCATATTGGGGTCTGGGGGCAATAATGTTCACTTTTTATGCTGAAGTCTGCGGGGATAATGTTCACTGTTTTATACTGGGGACCGATTGGGGATAGTGTTCATTGTTTTATATTGGGGACCAATCAGGGGATAATGTTCACTGTTTTATACTGGGGACTGATTCGGGGATAATGTTCATTGTTTTATATTGGGGACCAATAAGGGGATAATGTTCACTGTTTTATTTTGGGTTTTGGGTTGATTGTGTTCACTAGATTATATTGTGACCTCAAGGGAATAATATTAATTATTTTATCTTCGTGTCTAGGGGTCATAATGTTCACTGTTTTATATTGGGGTCTGGGCGGATAATGTTCACTGTTTTATTTTCAGGTCTGTGGGCGATAATGTTCATTGTTTTATATTGGGGTCTGTGGGCGATACTATTCATTGTTTTATATTGGGGTCTGTGGGCGATACTATTCATTGTTTTATATTGGGGTCTGTGGGCGATAATGATCCCTGTTTTATCTTGGGGTCTGGGGGTTCTAATGTTCACCGTTTTATATTAGGGAATGGGGTAAAAATGTTCACTGTTTTCGATTGGGTTTCGGGGAAATAATGTTCACTGTTTTAAATTGATGTGCTCGATGGTCCGAATGGCCTCCTCCTGTGCTGTAACCATTCTATGAGTCTATGGTTCTGTAATGAAGTGGAGAAATGATGGAGAAAAGCTATCGTGTAAAAAGGGAGAAATTATACTGTAAAAGGGGAGAAACAATACTGGTAAATAAGAGCAGTGATAGAGTTAACCAACCGTTTCCATAACTCATAACTATCTCCAATACTTTACCTGGAACACCGATAGCTGCAAGGATGGGATAATAAAGGGCAAACACCAGACCTTTTGGTGATCCGTGCATTTCGATAAGAAGCTCTGAGCGTGCTCTGGGCTACATTGAAAGGGTTTCACATTTATACCTGATGTCAGGCTCCAGGGAGACAATTAGACGGTTTGATGTTTTACATTAATTACACTAATTGAAACAAACAGATTAGTGCAGCCGGCAGCTGGAAAACGCAGTTTGTTTCGCACTTCTGGTCATGATTCAGCTCTCGTCCGGTGAAGCACGGGTCACATGCAGTTGGCTCCAGATCCCCCAGAGTGCACAGCCACTTTAACTCAGCTGTCTGTGCAGTCAGTGGGACAGATCCAGTTCAGTTCTGTTACATTTAGTTGGACAGGTTCGGTATGAACAGGTCCAGTTCAGCACGGTTCCGTCCAGTGTCCACTGCTCCAGTTCAGGGCAGTTACGTTCAATGTGGACAGGTCCATTTCAGCGCGGTTACATAACTTAGTCAGACACGACCTCCTCTTAACAAATCCATGCTAACCGTCCTTGATTACTCCGTGCCTTTCTAAATGACGCTTTATCCTGTCACTCAGAATTGATTCCAATAATTTGCCCACCACCGAGGTTAGGCTAACTGGTCTATAATTACTTGGTCTTTCCCTTTCTCCCTTTTTAAAGACCTGTACAATGATAGCAGTCCTCCAGTCCTCCAGCACCGCACCTGTATCCAGTGTGGATTGGAAAACGATGGTCAGAGCCTCCGTTATTTCCTCCCTTGCTTCTTTCAACAGCCTGAGATACATTTCATCCGGGCCTGGTGATTTATCTACATTCAAAGATGCTAAATCCCTTAATATTTGCTCTCTCACTATGTTTAGCCCATCCAATATTTCATACTCCTCCTCCTCAACTACAATCTCTGCATCGTCCCCCTCTTTTGTGATCAAAAGCCTCGATATTAGCAGGGAGGTGGATTGGCAGTGGTGGGGGGCGGGAGGGGCGATTGGGCGCATGGAAAACCCGCATGAACCAAACTTACCGTTTCTGACGGGATCGTACTTTGAATGATAGTGGTTACCATCCTCTCCGGGTTTCTCGCCCGGCACCTAACCTGATTGAAAGGGAGGATGCCATCAGGAGCCGCAATAAGGCTAATGAAATGCTGGCCTTTCTATCTAGAGGACTAGAGTACAAGGGGGCAGAAGTTATGCTGCAGCTATACAAAACCCTGGTTAGACCGCACCTGGAGTACTGTGAGCAGTTCTGGGCACCGCACCTTCGGAAGGACATTTTGGCCTTGGAGGGAGTGCAGCGTAGGTTTACTAGAATGATACTCGGACTTCAAGGGTTAAGTTACGAGGAGAGATTACATAAATTGGGGTTGTATTCTCTGGAGTTTCGAAGGTTAAGGGGTGATCTGATCGAAGTTTATAAGATATTAAGGGGAACAGATAGGGTGGATAGAGAGAAACTATTTCCACTGGTTGGGGATTCTCGGAGTCGGGGGCACAGTCTAAAAATTAGAGCCAGACCTTTCAGGAGCGAGATTAGAAAACATTTCTACACACAAAGGGTGGTAGAAGTTTGGAACTCTCTTCCGCAAACGGCAATTGGTACTAGCTAAATTGCTAAATTTAAATCTGAGATAGATAGCTTTTTGGCAATCAAAGGTATTTTGAGATATGGGCCAAAGGCAGGTATATGGAGTTAAATCACAGATCAGCCATAATCTTATCAAATGGCGGAGCAGGCACGAGGGGCTGAAAGGCCGACTCCTGTTCCAATGTTCCTATGTTCCTATGCAACACGAAGCGGCGGGCGGGGGGGAGGCGAGAACGAGAGTGAGCGAGATGTCATCTGGCGCTGGACTGGAAGACGGGGAAGATGGGGGTGGGGAGAGGGAAAGATGGGGGGAAAGGGGAAGACCGGGGGAAGGGGAAGATTGGGGGAAGATCGGGGGAGGGGAAGATTGGGGGAAGATCAGGGGGAAGATCAGGGGAGGATAATGTCAGGGGGAGGAAAGGGGAAGATCAGGGTGAGAGGGGAAGATCGGGGGGCGTGGAAGTTTGGGGGGAAGATCGGGGGAAGATCAGGGGAGGAGAAGGTCAGGGGGAGGAAAGGGGAAGATCAGGGTGAGAGGGGAAGATCGGGGGAGGGGAAGATTGGGGGGAAGATCGGGGGGAAGATCAGGGGAGGAGAAGATCAGGGGGAGGAAAGGGGAAGATCAGGGTGAGAGGGGAAGATCGGGGGAGGGGAAGAATGGGGGGAAGATCGAGGGTACGAGAAGATTGTGTGGAAGATCGGGGAAGGGATGTTCGGGGGGAGATCGGGGGAGGGGAAGATTGGTGGATGATGGGGGAAGGGAAGATCGGGGGAGAGTGGAAGATCGGGGAGGGCAAGATTGGGGGAAGATCGGTGGGAAGATCAGGGGAGGAGAAGATCGGGGGAGGAAAGGGGAAGATCAGGGTGAGAGGGGAAGATCGGGGGAGGGGAAGATTGGGGGGAAGATCGGGGGAGGAGAAGATTGTGGGAAAGATCGGGGAAGGGAAAATCGGGGGGAGATCGGGGGAGGGGAAGATTGGGGCTGATCGGGGGAAGGGAAGATCGGGGGAGAGTGGAAGATCGGGGAGGGCAAGATTGGGGGAAGATCGGTGGGAAGATCAGGGGAGGAGAAGATCGGGGGAGGAAAGGGGAAGATCAGGGTGAGAGGGGAAGATCGGTGGAGGGGACGATTGGGGGGAAGATCGGGGGAGGAGAAGATTGTGGGGAAGATCGGGGAAGGGAAGTTCGGGGGGAGATCGGGGGAGGGGAAGATTGGGGCTGATCGGGGGAAGGGAAGATCGGGGGGAGAGTGGAAGGTCGGGGGAGAGGAAGATTGGGGGACGATCGGGGGAGGGGCAGATTGGGGGAAGATCGGGGAGGGGAAGATTGGCGGGAAGATCGGGGAGAGGCGGGAAGATCGGGGGAGAGGGGAAGATCGAGGAGAGAGGGAAAGATCGGTGCGGGGAGGAAGATCAGGGGGGAGCGGAGAAGATGGGGAAGAGGGGAAAGTTGGGGGGAGATCAGGAGGGTGAAATTTGGAAGGAGAGATCGGGAGGACATCGGGGGAAGATTGGAAGAAGATCGGAGGGTGAGATCGGGGGAAGATCGGGGGGAGATCGGGAGAAGATCGGGAGGGTGAGATCGGGAGGGTGAGATCGGGAGGGTGAGATAGGGGGAAGATGAGCAGGGTGAGATGGGGGCAGATTGGTGGAGATCGGGAGAGGATCGGCGGAGATCGGGGGGGGATCGGGAGGACATCGGGGGAAGATTGGGGGAAGATGGAGAGGGTGAGATTAGGGTAAGATCAGGAGGCTAAAATCGGAGGAAGATCGGAAGTTTGAGATCGGAAGGGTGAGATTTGCGGAAGATCGGGAGGGTGAGATCGAGAGGGTGAGATCGGGGGGAAGATCGGAATGGTGAGATCGGGAGGGTGAGATCAGGAGGGTGAGATCGGGAGGGTGAGATCAGGGGAAGATCGGAAGGGTGAGCTCGGGAGGACATCGGGGGAAGATTGAGAGGGTGAGATCGGGTGGAAGATCGGGAGGGTGAGATTGAGAGGACATCGGGGGAAGATCGGGAGGGTGAGATCAGGGGAAGATCGGGAGGGTGAGATCGGGAGGGTGAGATCAGGGGAAGATTGGGAGGGTGAGATCGGCATGGTGAGATCGGGAGGGTGAGATCAGGAGGGTGAGATAGGGAGGGTGCGGTCGGGAAGGTGAGATCGGGGGAAGATCGGGAGGGTGAGATCGGGAGGACATCAGGGGAAGATTGGGGGAAGATCGGGAGGGTGAAATCGGAGGAAGATCGGGAGGGGAAGGTCGGGATGGTGAGATCGGGAGGGTGCGATTGGAGGAAGATCGGGAGAGGGAGATCAGGAGGGTGAGATCGGGAGGGGAAGATCGGGAGGACATCAGGGGAAGATTGGGGGAAGATCAGGAGGGTGAAATCAAGGGATGATCGGGAGGGTGAGATCGGGAGAAGTTCGGGAGGGTGAGATCAGGAAGATGAGATCGGGAGGACGTCGGGGGAAGATAAGGAGGGTGAAATCGGGAGGGTGAAATTGGGGACGGATCGGGAGGGTGATATCGGGAGCGTGAGATCGGGAGGATATCGGGGGAAGATTGGGGGAAGATCGGGAGGGTGAAATCGGAGGATGATCGGGAGGGTGAGATCGGAAGGGTGAGATTGGGGGAAGATTGGGAGGGTGAGATTGGGAGGGTGAGATCGTGGGAAGATCAGGAGGGTGAGATCGGGAGGGTGAGATTGGGAGGACATCAGGGGAAGATTGGAGAAGATCGGGAGGGTGAGATTGAGAGGACATCGGGGGAAGATCGGGAGGGTGAGATCAGGGGAAGATCGGGAGGGTGAGATCGGGAGGGTGAGATCAGGGGAAGATTGGGAGGGTGAGATCGGCATGGTGAGATCGGGAGGGTGAGATCAGGAGGGTGAGATAGGGAGGGTGCGGTCGGGAAGGTGAGATCGGGGGAAGATCGGGAGGGTGAGATCGGGAGGACATCAGGGGAAGATTGGGGGAAGATCGGGAGGGTGAAATCGGAGGAAGATCGGGAGGGGAAGGTCGGGATGGTGAGATCGGGAGGGTGCGATTGGAGGAAGATCGGGAGAGGGAGATCAGGAGGGTGAGATCGGGAGGGGAAGATCGGGAGGACATCAGGGGAAGATTGGGGGAAGATCAGGAGGGTGAAATCAAGGGATGATCGGGAGGGTGAGATCGGGAGAAGTTCGGGAGGGTGAGATCAGGAAGATGAGATCGGGAGGACGTCGGGGGAAGATAAGGAGGGTGAAATCGGGAGGGTGAAATTGGGGACGGATCGGGAGGGTGATATCGGGAGCGTGAGATCGGGAGGATATCGGGGGAAGATTGGGGGAAGATCGGGAGGGTGAAATCGGAGGATGATCGGGAGGGTGAGATCGGAAGGGTGAGATTGGGGGAAGATTGGGAGGGTGAGATTGGGAGGGTGAGATCGTGGGAAGATCAGGAGGGTGAGATCGGGAGGGTGAGATTGGGAGGACATCAGGGGAAGATTGGAGAAGATCGGGAGGGTGAGATCGGGGGAAGACCGGGAGGGTGAGATCGGGAGGACATCGGGGGAGGATTGGTGGAAGATCGGGTGGGTGAGATTAGGGGAAGATTAGGTGGGTGAGGTTGGGAGGGTGATATCGGCAGAAAATTGGTCGAAGATTGGAGGAAGATTGGGAGGGTGAGATCGGGGGAAGATCATGAGGGTGAGATCGTGGGAAGATCGGAAGGGTGAGATTCAGGGAAGATCAGGAGGTTTGAGATCGGGAGGGTGAGATCTGGAGGGTGAGATTGGGAGGACATCGGGGGAAGATTGGGTGAAGATCAGGATGGTGGGATCGGGAGGGTGAGATCGGGAGGACATCGGGGGAAGATTGAGGGAAGATCGGGAGGGTGAGATCGGGTGAAGACCGGGAGGGTGAGATCGGGAGGGTGAGATCGGGGGAAGATCGGGAGGGTGAGATCGGGAGGGTGAGATTGTGAGGACATCAGGGGAAGATTGGGGAAGATCGGGAGGGTGAGATCGGGAGGACATCGGGGGAAGATTGAGGGAAGATCGGGAGGGTGTGATCGGGTGAAGACCGGGAGGGTGAGATCGGGAGGGTGAGATCGGGGGAAGATCGGGAGGGTGAGATCGGGAGGGTGAGATTGTGAGGACATCAGGGGAAGATTGGGGAAGATCGGGAGGGTGAGATCGGGAGGACATCGAGGGAATATTGGGGGAAGATCAGGACGGAGAAATCGGGGGAAGATCGTTCGGGTGAGATCGGGAGGGTGAGATATGAAGGACATCGGGCGAAGATTGGGGTAGATCGGGTGGGTGAGATCGGGGGAAAATCGGGAGGACATCGCGGGAAGATTGGGGGAAGATCAGGAGCGTGAAATCGGGAGGGTGAAATCGGGAGGGTGGAATTGGGGGAAGATTGGGAGGGTGAAATCGGGAGGGTGAAATTGGGGGAAGATCAGGAGGGTGAGATTGGGAGGGTGAGATCGGGAGGACATTGGGAGAAGATTGGACGAAGATTGGGAGGGTGAGATCGGGGGTATGATCGGGAGGTTGTGATCGGGGGGGGGGGTGACATCGGGAGGACATCGGGGGAAAATTGGGGGAAGATCAGGATGGTGAAATCGGGAGGGTGAGCTCGGGCAGAATCGGGAGGGTGAGATCAGGAGGGTGAGATCAGGAGGGGAAGATCGGGAGGGTGAAATCGGGAGGGTGAGCTCGGGCAGAATCGGGAGGGTGAGATCAGGAGGGTGAGATCAGGAGGGTGAGATCGGCAGGGTGAGATCGGGGGAAGATCGGGAGGGTGAGATCGGGAGGGTGAGATCGCGGGAAGATCGGGAGGGTGAGATCGGGAGGGTGAGATCGGGGGAAGATCGGGAGGGTGAGATCGGGAGGGTGAGATCGCGGGAAGATCGGGAGGGTGAGATCGGGAGGGTGAGATCGCGGGAAGATCGGGAGGGTGAGATCGGGGGAAGATCGGGAGGGTGAGATCGGGAGGGTGAGATCAGGGGAAGATCGGGAGGGTGAGATCGGGAGGGTGAGATCGCGGGAAGATCGGGAGGGTGAGATCGGGGGAAGATCGGGAGGGTGAGATCGGGAGGGTGAGATCGGGGGAAGATCGGAAGGGTGAGATCGGGAGGGTGAGATCGGGAGGGTGAGATTGGGGGAAGATCGGAAGGGTGAGATCGGGAGGGTGAGATCAGGGGAAGATCGGAAGGGTGAGATCGGGAGGGAGAGATGGGGAGGATATTGTGGAAGTTCGGGGAAGATTGAGAGGGTGAGATCGGGGGGACATCAGAGCGGGAGACTTCGGCCATCGGAGCAGTTTTCAAAGGTCGGTGCATTTACTGCTTTCACTTCAATGCTCCCCCACCCTCAAATCTTACCTTCCCTTTATCTATTTTTGTCCGATACAATAAAGATACTACCTCCTCCTTTACTGCTACAATATAGGTGGAGCAGTGTTTGTTCACTGTATATGGGAATACTTCAGTACAATATAAATGGAGCACCGTTTGGCAGGATATATGGAATATTGTTAATGAAATATCAATGGACCTGTGCTTTCCCTTTATATATCAAACACATTTAGGAGAATGAAGATGATGCATTGTTTGCCCCGATATATGGAACAAATTTAGTAAAATATCAATGGAGCTTTTTTTAACCTCTATTATGGAATATCGTTATTGCAATACAAAATTGAGCAGTGTGTGCCCGCGAAATATGGAACAAAGCGAGTACAAATTAACCGTTTTCTATGCTTACATGATGACAAATAACGCTGTATTTCTATTTTCCAAGCTTTCCTGATTTATAGTCGCCAAACGCTGCCCACAGTTTATTGTAAATACAATGCTCCATTTGCATTGAACAATCATTCCTCTGTTTACATTGTCCAAACACTGCTCTATTTATATTGTACAAACACTGCTCCATTTATATTGTACAAACACTGCTCCATTTATATTGTACAAACACTGCTACATTTATATTGTACAAACACTGCTACATTTATATTGTACAAACACTGCTACATTTATATTGTACAAACACTGCTCCATTTATATTGTACAAACACTGCTCCATTTATATTGTACAAACACTGCTACATTTATATTGTACAAACACTGCTCCATTTATATTGTACAAACACTGCTACATTTATATTGTACAAACACTGCTACATTTATATTGTACAAACACTGCTCGATTTATATTGTACAAACACTGCTCTATTTAAATTGGGGAAAAACTGCTCTATTTATATTGTACAAACACTGCTCTACTTATATTGTAGAAACACTGCACTATTTACATTGTACAATCATTGCTCCATCTATATTGTACAGATACTGCTCTATTTATATTGTACAAACACCGCTCGATTGATATCGTACAAACACTGCTCTATTTAAATTTTACAAACACTGCTCTAGTTATATTGTAGAAACACTGCTCGAGTTATATTCTAAAAACACTGCTCTATTGAAATTGTAGAAACACTACTCTATTTGTATTGTACAGACACTGCTCTATTTGTATTGTAGAAACACTGCTTTATTTGTATTGTACAATTACCGCTCGATTGATATCGTCCAAACACTGCTCTAATTATATTCTACAAACACTGCTCTGTTTATATTGTAGAAACACTGCTCCATTTATATTGTCAAGACAGTCCTCGATTTATAGGAACATCGGCACAAGAGTAGGCCATTTAGCCCCTCGTGCCTGCTCCGCCATTTGATAAGATCATGGCTGATCTGTGATCTAACTCCATATACCCGCCTTTAGCCCATATCCCTTAATACCTTTGGTTCCCAAAAAGCTATGCATCTCACGTTTAAATTTAACAATTGAGCTAGTATCAATTGCCGTTCGCGGAAGAGAGTTCCAAACTTCTTACCACCCTTTGTGTGTAGAAAAGTTTTCTAATCTCGCTCCTGAAAGCTCTGGCTCTAATTTTTAGACTGTGCCCCCGACTCCGATAATCCCCAACCAGCAGAAATAGTTTCTCTCTATCCATCCTATCTGTTCCCCTTAATAACTTATAAACTTAGATCATATCACCCCTTAACCTTCTAAACTCGAGAGAATACAACCCCAATTTGTGTAATCTCTCCTCGTAACTTAACCCTTGAAGTCCGGGTATCATTCCAGGAAACCGACACTGCACTCCCTCCAAGGCCAACATGTCCTTCCGAAGGTGCGGTGCCCAGAACTGCTCACAGTACTCCAGGTGCGGTCTAACCAGGGTTTTGTATAGCTGCAGCATAACCTCTGCCCCCTTGTACTCTAGTCCTCTAGATAGAAAGGCCAGCATTCCATTTGCCTTCTTGATTATTTTCTGCACCTGTTCATGACACTTCAATGATCTATGCACTTGAAACCCTAAGTCCCTTTGGACATCCACTGTTATTCACTTTTTACCATTTAGAAAGTATTCTGTTCTATCCTTTTTTGATTCAAAGTGGATGACCTCACATTTGCTTCCATCGAATTCCATTTGCCACGGTTTTGCCCATTCACCTAATCTATCAATATCCCTTTGTAATTTTATGTTTTCATCTACACTCCTTACAATGCCACCAATCTTTGTGTCATCGGCAAACTTGGATATGAGACTTTCTGTGCCTTCATGCAAGTCGTTAATAAATATTGTGAATAATTGAGGCCCCGTGACAGATCCCTGCGGTGCTCCACTAGTCACATCCTGCCAATATGAGTACCTACCCATTATTCCTACTCCCTGCTGCCTTGCGCTCAGCCAACTTCCTAACCAAGTCCGTACTGTCCCTCCGATTCCATGGGATTCTTTCACAGCCAACAGTCTCTTATGTGGGACCTTATGAAATGTCTTCTGGAAGTCCATATAAATAACATCCATTGACATTCCCCTCTCCACTACTTTAGTCACCTCTTCAAAAAATTCAATCAGGTTGGTCAGGCACGACCGACCTTTCACAAATCCATGCTGGCTCTCTCTGATTAACTGAAAGTTCTCGAGGTTTTCAGTCACCCTATCCTTAATTATAGACTCCAACATTTTCCCCACAACAGATGTTAGGCTAACTGGTCTATAATTCCCTGGTTTCACTATCTCTCCTTTCTTAAAAAGCGGAGTGACATGTGCAATTTTCCAATCTGGAGGGACAGTTCCTGAATCGAGAGAACTTTGAAAGATTATAGTTCGGGCATCCACAATGTGCTCACCTACTTCCTTTAAAGCCCTGGGATGGAACCCATCTGGTCCTGGAGATTTGTCACTCTTTCGTGCTATTATTTTCTTCATTACTGTTGCTTTACTTATGTTAATTTTATCGAGCCCCTTTCCCCGATTCAATATTAGTTTTCTTGGGATTGCCAGCAGGCTATCCTCTTTTTCTACTGTAAATACTGACGCAAAGTAATTGTTCAACATGTCCACCATTTCCCCGTTGTCGATGACAATATCCCCACTTTCAGTTTTTAAGGGGCCAACACTGCTCCTGGCCACCCTCTTTTTCCAAACATATCTCTAAAAACGTCTTCGTATTGGTTTTGATATCCCTTGCAAGTTTCTTTTCATACTCTCTTTTAGTAGCTCTTACTATCTGTTTTGTGACCCTTTGTTGATCTTTGTATCTTTCCCATTCGCCAGAATCTGTGCCATTTGTTGCCTTTTGCATGTCCTTTCCTTATGTCTTTTACTGTCCCTTACCTCTTTCGTTGTCCATGGCTGTTTTTTTGGCAAGTAGATTTCTTGCACCTCGGGGGTATAAAATGATTCTGTATCACGTTAAATGTTTCTTTAAACAGATCCTACTGATCATCTGCCGTTTTACCCATTAACAGATTTGCCCTGTTTACTGTGGACAGTCTCTGTCTCATCCCATTGAAATCGGCCTTACCCAAGCCGAGAATCTCAGGAGCTGATTCATTTTTTCCCTTTCAAAAAATACCTTGAACTCGATCATGTTATGATCGCTACTGGATAGATGTTCACGCACAGTTAAGCTGTCAACTAAATCTGGTTCATTACTAATTGCTAAACCGAGTATGGCTTGCCCCCTTGTTGCCTCTCGGACATACTGCTGTCGAAAACTATCCCGGACACACTCAAGAAATTCACTACCTTTCTGACAGTTGCTAGTCTCCTGTTCCCAATCTATGTGAAGGTTAAAGTCCCCCATTAAGGACACTATGCCTTTGTTACATGCTTGTCTAATCTCTGCATTAAAACAATCTAGCACTCATGTGCTGCTGCCAGGGGTCCGATACACAATTCCCATAACAGTCTTAGGTCCTTTCCTATTTCTCAATTCAACACATAAGGTCTCTGTTGGCTGCTCAGCCCTCGTTATATCCTCCTTTATCATTGAAGAGATTTAATCTCTAATTACTAAGGCTACTCCTCCCCCGATTCCATTTTCCCTATATGTTTCTGTTGCACAAACATTGTTCCATTTATATTGTACAAACAATGCTCTATTTACATTGTACAGACATTGTTCCATTTATATTGTACAAAAACTTCTTTATTTATGTTGTACAAACACTCTTCTGTTTAAATTGTGGAAAAACTGCTCGATTTATGTTGTACAAACACTGCTTTGTTCATGTTGTACAAACACTGCTCTATTTATATTGTACAAACACTGCTATATTTATGTTGTATAAACACTGCTCTAATTATATTATACAAACACTGCTCTATTTACATTGCACAAACGCTGCTCCAATTATGTTGCACAACACTGCTCCATTTATATTGTGCAAACACTCCTCTATTTATATTGTAGAAACACTGCTCTATTCATATTGTACAAACACTGCTCCATTTATACTGTACAAACACCGCTCTTTTTATATTGTATAAACACTGCTCTATTTACTTTGCATAAACACTGCTCCATTCATTTGTACGAAAACTGCCCCATTTATATTGTACGGACACTGCTCTATTTATATTGTACAAACACTGCTTCATTTATATTGTACAAACAATGCTCTATTTGTATTGTACAAGCACTGCTTTATTTTATCCACATACACTGCTCTATTTAGAGTGTAGAAACACTGCTCTATTTATGTTGTACAAACACCGCTTTATTTTTATTGTACAAACAATGCTCTATTTATAATGTACAAATACTACTCTTTTTATATAATATAAATACTGCTCTATTTATATTGTACAAACACTGCTCTATTTATATTGTACAAACACTGCTTTATTTATATAGTACAAACACTTCTCTATTTATACTGTACAGACACTGTTTTATTTATATTGTACAAACACTGCTTTATTTATATTGCACAAACACTGCTCCATTTGATGTTGTACCAACTCTCCTCTATTTTTATCATACAAACACTGCTCTTTCAATATTGTCGAACAGTGCTCTGTTGATATTGTCTAAACACTGCTCTGTTTATATTGTACAAACAATCCTCTATTTATATTGTTAAAACACTTCTCTATTTATATCGTACAAACACTGGTCTATTTATGTTGTAAAAACATTGCTCTAATCATATTGAACATACCCTGCTCTATTTATATTGGACAAACACTGCTCTATTGATATTGTGCAAACACAGCTCTATTTATATTGTACAAACACTCCTCTATTTATGTTGTATTAACACTGCTCTATTTATATTGTATAAACACAGCTCTATTTATTTTGTATAAACACTGCTCTATTTATTTTGTATAAACACTGCTCCATTTATATTGTACAAACACTGCTCTATTTATAATGTATAAACACAGCTCTATTTATATTGTACAAACACAGCTCTATTTATATTGTACAAACACTCCTCTATTTATATTGTATTAACACTGCTCTATTTATATTGTATAAACACAGCTCTATTTATTTTGTATAAACACTGCTCTATTTATTTTGTATAAACACTGCTCCATTTATATTGTACAAACACTGCTCTATTTATAATGTATAAACACAGCTCTATTTATATTCTACAAACGCTGCTCTATTTATCGTGTATAAACATTGCTCTCATTATATTGTACAAACATTCCTCGATTTATATTGTACAAACACTGCTCTATTTATAATGTATAAACACAGCTCTATTTATATTGTACAAACACTGCTCTATTTATAATGTATAAACACAGCTCTATTTATATTGTACAAACACTGCTCTATTTATATTGTATAAACACTGCTCTATTTATATTGTACAAACACTGCTCTATTTATATTGTACAAACATTTCTCTATTTATATTTTTCAGTCAGTGCTCTATTGATATTGTACAAATATTGCTCTATTTATAGTCTACAAACACTGCTCTATTCACATTGTACAAACATTTCACGATTTATATTGTACACATAAGGTGTACAATAAGGTGAGAGGGGAGAGATACAAAAGGGTCCAGAGAGGCAATTTTTTTCACTCAAAGGGTGGTGAGTGTCTGGAACGAGCTGCCAGAGGCAGTAGTAGAGGCGGGTACAATTTTGCCTTTTAAAAAGCATTTGGACAGTTGCATGGGTAAGATGGGTATAGAGGGATATGGGCCAAGTGCAGGCAATTGGGACTAGCTTAGTGGTATAAACTGGGCGACATGGACATGTTGGGCCGAAGGGCCTGTTTCCATGTTGTAAACTTCTATGATTCTATGATTCTATACTGCTCTATTTATATTGTACAAATACTTCTCTTTTAATATTGTACATACACTGCTTTATATATATTGTACAATCATTTCTCTTTTTATATTGTATAAACACAGCTCTATTTATATTCTACAAACACTGCTCTATTGCTATTGTACAAACACTACTCTTTTTATATCGTATAAACATTGCCCTATTTATATTGTATAAACACAGCTCTATTTTCTTGTACAAACGTTGCTCTATTGATATTGAATAAACACTGCTCTATTTATATTGTAGAAACACTGCTCTATTTATATAGTATAAAGACTGCTCTATTGGTATTGCACAAACACTGCTCTATTTATAATGTATAAACACTGCTCTATTTATATTGTACAAACACCGCTCTATTTATATTGTTCAAACATTGCTATATTAGTGTTGTACAATCACCGCTCTATTAATATTGTTCAAACACTGCTCTATTTATAATGTATAAACACTGCTCTATTTATTTTGTTCAAACATTGCTCTATTAGTGTTGTACAATCACCGCTCTATTAATATTGTTCAAACACTGCTCTATTTATATTGTACAAACAGTGCTCTATTTTTTTGTACACATACTGCTCTATTTCTATTGCACAAAAACTCCTGTTTTTACTTTGTGCAAAGATTGATCTAATTATATTGTACAAACACTGCTCTATTTATATTGTATAAACATTGCTGTTGATGGCGTAAGGCGCTTATCCCAGCATCAAAGCTGAAGGTCAGTCAAGGGTGTGTGGTTAAATAAAAGCTCCATATACAAATGCACGGAGTATATGGAATAAGTTAAATGAAGTACATGTTCAAATTCAAATTGGGGGGTATGACTTGATCGCTATTACTGAGACATGGCTGCACGATGGTCAGGATTGGGAACTAAATATACCGGGTCATAAGGTCTACAGGAAAGATAGGGAAAATGGACGCCCACATCCCATGAACGAATAAAAAAAAGCTGCTAAGATTCTAGACTTGGGTAAGGCCGACTTCAATGGGATGAGACAGAGAATGTCCACAGGAAACTGGGCAAATCTGTTCATGGGTTTAACGACTGATGATCAGTGGGAAGTGCTTAAAGAAACATTTAACGAGATACAGAACTGGTTTATGCGCCTGAGGGGCAAGAACTCTACTTGACAAAAAAAATCGGCCATGGACAAATAAAGAGGTAAGGGACAGTATAAGACATAAGGAAAGGGCATACAAAAAGACAAAAAAAGCACAGATCCTGGCGAATGGGAAAATACAAAGATCAACAAAGGGTCACAAAATAGATAGTAAGAGCTTCAGAAAGAGAATTTGAAAAGAAACTTGCAAGGGATATCAAAACCAATACAAATAACTTTTATAATTATATTGAGAAAAAGAGGGTGGTCAGGAGCAGTGTTGGGCCCTTAAAAACTGAAAGTGGGAATATTGTCAACGACAATGGGGAAATGGCGGACATGTTGAAGGATTACTTTGCGTCAGTATTTAGAGTAGAACAGTTCTGTATCTCGTTAAATGTTTCTTTAAGCATTTCCCACTGATCATCAGTCGTTTAACCCATTAACAGATTTGCCCAGTTTCCTGTGGACACCACCATCACACGAGAGGACACCACCCACCAGGTACATGGTTCATACACCTGTGACTCGGCCAACGTTGTCTACCTCATACGTTGCAGGAAAGGATGCCCCGGAGCATGGTACATTGGCGAGACCATGCAGACGCTGCGACAACGGATGAACGGACACCGCGCAACAATCGCCAGACAGGAGGGTTCCCTCCCAGTCGGGGAACACTTCAGCAGTCAAGGACATTCAGCCACCGATCTTCGGGTAAGCGTTCTCCAAGGCGGCCTTCGAGACACACGACAACGCAAAATCGTCGAGCAGAAATTGATAGCCAAGTTCCGCACCCATGAGGACGGCCTCAACCGGGATCTTGGGTTCATGTCACGCTACATGTAACCCCACCAGCGAAAAAAAGATATCTGTTTTTAACACATCGGGTCATTCTCTGTCTTTCTCTTCCTTTCGGATGTTTCTCCCTCTCTCTCTCTGGCCGTTTGTGTATTCGGTGGTCCTGGAGGTAACATCACTCTGTCTGAACACTTTGATTGCCTTGACAACGGGCAGTTGGAAAGATTATCTGTAATCACCAGGTGTTGTTCTCTGAATATAAATGCGGTTACCTTCCATGGAATCCCACACTCGCTCACCTGACGAAGGAGAAAGCCTCCGAAAGTTTGTGATTTTCAAATAAAACAGTTGGACTATAACCTGGTGTTGTAAGATTCATTACATTTGTCAACCCCAGTCCATCACCGGCATCTCCACATCATGGGTAGAAAAAGAGGATAGCATGCCCGAAATCCTAAGAAAACTAATATTGAATCGGGGACAGGGACTCGATAAAATTAACATAAGTAAAGCAACAGTAATGAAGAAAATAATAGCACGAAAGAGTGACAAATCTCCAGGACCAGATGGTTTCAATCACAGGGTTTTAAGGAAGTAGGTGAGCACATTGCAGATGCTCTAAGTCTAATCTTTCAAAGTTCTCTCGATTCAGGAACTCTAGATTGGAAAATTGCACATGTCACTCCGCTTTTTAAGAAAGGACAGAGAGGGAAACCAGCGAATTTTCGACCAGTTAGCCTAACATCTGTTGTGGGGAAAATGTTGGAGTCTATAATTAAGGATAGGGTGACTGAACACCTCGAGAATTTTCAGTTCATCAGAGAGAGCCAGCATGGATTTGTGAAAGAGAGGTCGTGCCTGACAAACCTGATTGAAATTTTTGAAGTGGTGACTAAAGTAGTGGACAGGGGAATGTCAATGGATGTTATTTACATGGACTTCCAGAAGGCATTTGATTAGGTTCCGCACAAGCGAATGTTAGCTAAGATAGAAGCCCATGGAATCGAGGGAAAAGTACGGATTTGGTTCGGAAATTGGCTGAGCGAAAGGCGACAGAGAGCAGGGATAATGGGTAAGTATTCACATTCGCAGGATGTGACTAGTGGAGACCCACAGGGATCTGTCTTGTGGCCAAAATTATTCACAATATTTATTAATGACTTAGATGATGGCATAGAAAGTCTCATATCTAAGTTTGCCGATGACACAAAGGTTGGTGGCATTGTAAGCAGTGCAGATGAAGACATAACATTACAAAGGGATATTGATAGATTAGGTGAATGGGCACAATTGTGGCAAATGGAATTCACTGTAGACAAATGTGAGGTCATCCACTTTGGATCAAAAAAGGATAGAACAGGGGACTTTCTAAATGGTAAAAAGTGAAAAACAGTGAATGTCCAAAAGGACTTCGGGGTTCAGGTACATAGATCATTGAAGTATCATGAACAGGTGCAGAAAATAATCAACAAGGCGAATGGAATGCTGGCCTTTATATCTCGAGGACTAGAGTACAAGGGGGCAGAAGTTGTGCTGCAGCTATACAAAACCCTGGTTAGACCGCACCTGGAGTACTGGGAGCAGTTCTGGGCACCGCACCTTCGGAAGGACATATTGGCCTTGGAGGGAGTGCAGCGTAGGTTTACTAGGATGATACCCGGACTTCAAGGGTTAAGTTACGAGGAGAGATTACACAAATTGGGGTTGTATTCTCTGGAGGTTCGAAGGTTAAGGGGTGATCTGATCGAACGTTAAAAGATATTAAGGGGAACGGATGGGGTGGATCGAGAGAGACTATTTCTGCTGGTTGGGGATTCTCGGAGTATGGGGCACAGTCTCAAAATTAGAGCCAGAGTTTTCAGGAGCGAGATTAGAAAATATTTCGACACACAAAGGGTGGTAGAAGTTTGGAACTCTCTTCCGCAAACGGCAATTGATACTGGCTCAATTGCGAAATTTAAATCTGCGATAGAAAGCTTTTTGGCAACCAAAGGTATGAAGGGATATGGGCCAAAGGCAGGTATATGGAGTTCGATCACAGATCAGCCATGATCTTATCAAATGGCGGAGCAGGCACGAGGGGATGAATGGCCTACTCCTGTTCCTATGCTCCTGTGCTCCTATATTCCGATATGTTCCTATTTATATTGCACAAACAATGCTCAATTTAAATTGTACGAATATTGTTCAATATATATATTATAAACACTGCTCAATGTATATTGTACAAACACTGCTATATTTATATTGTACAAACACTGCTCTATTTATATTGTACAAACACTGTTCTGTTTGCATTGTACAAACATTGCTCTATTTATATTGTACAAACATTGCTGTATATGTATTTTATAAACACTGCTCAATTTATATTGTAAAAACATTGCTCCATTGATAATATAGAAACACTGCTCTGTTTATATTGTACAAACATTGCTCTATTTATATTGTACAAACATTGCTCTATATATATTTTATAAACGCTGATAAATTTATATTGTACCAACACTGCTCGATTTATATTGTACAAACACTGCTCTATTTATTTTGTACAAACATTGCTCTATTTATATCGTACAAACACTGCTCTATTTATTTTGTACATACACTGCTCTATTTATATTGTACAAACACTGCTCTGTTTGCATTGTACAAACATTGCTCTATTTATATTGTACAAACATTGCTGTATATGTATTTTATAAACACTGCTCAATTTATATTGTAAAAACATTGCTCCATTGATAATATAGAAACACTGCTCTGTTTATATTGTACAAACATTGCTCTATTTATATTGTACAAACATTGCTCTATATATATTTTATAAACGCTGATAAATTTATATTGTACCAACACTTCTCCATTTATATTGTACAAACACTGCTCTATTTATTTTGTACAAACATTGCTCTATTTATATCGTACAAACACTGCTCTATTTATTTTGTACATACACTGCTCTTTTATATTGTCTAAACACTGCTCCATTAACATTGTGCATATACTGCTCTATTTATATGGACAAACATTTCACTATTTATATTTTACACTGCTCTATTTATATTGTACATACATTGCTCTATTTATATTGCACAAATATTTCTCTATTGATATTATACAAACACTGCTCTATTTATATTCGACAAACACTGCTCTATTTACGTTGCACAAACATGTCTCCATTTATATTGTGCAAACGCTGCTCTTTTTTTGTACAAACGCTGCTCTATTTATATTTTACAAACACTGCACTATTTATATTGTACAAACATTGCTCTATTACTGCTCTACAAACATCGCTCTATTGATATTGTCCAAACACTGCTCTATTTATTTTGTACAAACACTTCTCAATTTATATTTTATAAACATTGCTCTTTTTTATTGTATCAACACAGCCCTATTTAAAAACATTTCTCTATTTATATTGTGCAAACACTGTTCTGTTTATATTGTACAAACGTTGCTCAATTTATATTCGACATACACTGCTCTATTTATATTCGACAAACACTGATTTAATTTGGAAGTGCTCAGAGATGAAAGGCTTTTAATATATACCTTAGATGTCAAAAGACAGGGGTTTGGGATTAAAAAGAAGAGCTGCATAGAGAGCAGAATAATGAAGCAGCATTGATGGTGGAACTGAACTCGCCTTTCTCCTCGGATTGCAATCTTCCACAAATGTAACCATGAACTCCTGCAGTGTCCCTCGGGAGGAGCCAACACTGATCGATAAATGTAACCATTGCACTGTGTTGTCTTCACCGATAGGGGCAGCATTGCTCCCTCAATTGAACTAATGGAATCCACACAGTGCAACAAACACGGATCCCAGCAGTCAGCAAATGATCAAGGGGATGGTTCCTGTTAACGACACCTCAGGATCTTTCTCTGTGGCATTTTATGGACACAATTCGTTTAGGTGGAGCGCATTCAACATAAGAACAAATAAAACACAAGCAGATGTTCTATTTTCCAATGAGAAGGTTTTATATTGTTCATGTTTTATTAACATTTTCGTAATGTTGTTAAACTTTTTAGTGCAATACCTGTGCGACTGTGCATTTTAAAACAAGTTGCTTGCATAAAGTATAAAATATAGCAAACAGCTTTAAACTAACACTGGATTAATATGTGTTGCAGGGAATACTTTAAAATTCTGTTTGGATTTCAGACAAAAGGTGGACAGTTTTAGTTTTTCTCGTCATTTACATTAATTTAAGAATTACAATATAAGGATATTTCACCATTGCCTTCAACTCCTCCCTGAATTTAGACTGAGTGACTGCATAAATGCACGTGTTTGTGCAAGAACACAAAAGTTGAAGCATGAATCCAATTTCTTGTAGAATATCCGCCGTGCCAATGGATGCATTGTTCTGCAATGCAATAATTCGCAAGTACATGGAATTCACCAAAGATATCACCCATAACAGGATAAAATTCCCCGATATAACAAACAGTAAAATGATGGATTTCCTTCTCTTCTCCATCTCTGGGTCACGTTGACCCTCCCCACCGCTGTGGTCCCGGAGTCTCCTGCGGACTCTGTTCGACACTAAGATGTGTCTGACGGTTAAAGAATTGAGCAGCAGAATCAGAACAAATGGAACAAATGGGGTCACAATATAATGAAGCGATTCAAATGCTCCCCAAACCCGTGAAAGCAGAGAACTCTCTGTTACATAACAAAACCAGGGAATGTTAACAAGTAAATATTTACTTGTATACATAAAGTACCAGAAAGTGTTCTTCACACAGAACAGCACACTCACTGTTCCCAGAACCACAGCCGCCGTTTTCTCGGTGCAATATTTTGTTTTCAGCTTCTGGCAACAAATGGCCACAAATCGATCAAAGGTGAAAGTGACTGTGAACCAGACAGAACAGTCTGTGGCTGCGTCAAGCAGGACGGCGTGGATATTACACACTTTAAAGTCCCACAGAAAAAGGAATTGTGCAGCGTGAGTAATGGGAATCTGTCTTAGTATCACATCAAAGATAACGACCAGTAGATCGGCCGCTGCCATGGACACCAGGTAACGGGTGACACATTTGGAAAGACCGCACCTTCCTCGAGACAGGATCACAATCGTCACTAAGTTCACTGTAAGGAATGTTAAAAATACGAAATTATACTTCAGGCTCCAACAGAAGGGGAGTTCGTTCTGAAATTTGAAGCATCCGGTTACAGAGTCTAATTATTTCTGCTCGAAACAGGGTTTACAGTAAAAGCAGTAACAAGTTGGGAAATGAATAACTGCACATGATGAAAGTAAATATGATCAATAAAACGATCTGCAGCAAACAATAACAAAGAATAGTCTTGTGATGGGATATTTCCGGGGGATCTTGTAATTAAAAGCATCTTGTTTGAGCTGGAAGGCAAAATTACTCCCAGTTCCCAGGTTCAGACCGCAGCCTTTGCTGAATTGGCCTTTCACTCGTGCTATGGGTTCGGAAGGGGATGTTCCTTCTACTCCTAATTACAAAGCGACATTGATAGATTAGGTGAATGGGCAAAACAGTGGCAAATGCAGACAAATGTGAGGTCATCCACTTTGGATCAAAAAATGATCGAACAGGATACTTTCCAAATGGTACAAAGTTAAAAACAGTGGATGTCCAAAAGGACTTGAGAGTTCAGGTACATAGATCAGTGAAGTGTCATGAACAGGTGCAGAAAATAATCAATAAGACGAATGGAATGCTGGCCTTTCTATCGAGAGGGCTAGAGTTCAATGGGACAGAAGTAATGCTGCAGCTATACAAAACCCTGGTTAGACCGCACCTGGAGTACTGGGAGCAGTTCTGGACACCGCACCTTCGGAAGGACATATTGGCCTTGGAGGGAGTGCAGCATAGGTTTACTAGAATGATACCCGGACTTCAATGGTTATGTTACGAGGGAGATTACACAAATTGGGGTTGTATTCTCGAGAGTGTCGAAGGTTAAGGGGTGATCTGATCGAAGTTTATAAGATATTAAGGGGAACAGATAGGGTGGATAGAGAGAAACTGTTTTCGCTTGTTGGGGATTCTAGGAGTAGGGGGCACAGTCTAAAAATTAGAGTCAGGCCTTTCAGGAGTCAGATGAGAAAACATTTCAAAACACAAAGGGTGGTAGAAGTTGGGAACTCTCTTCCGCAAACGGCAATTGA
Source organism: Heptranchias perlo (assembly GCF_035084215.1). Lineage (NCBI taxonomy): Eukaryota > Metazoa > Chordata > Chondrichthyes > Hexanchiformes > Hexanchidae > Heptranchias > Heptranchias perlo. The sequence goes on along the minus strand of NW_027139772.1, from coordinate 2,499,211 downwards.
TATTAGCTCAATTGCTAAGTTTAAATGTGAGATAGATAGCTTTTTGGCAATCAAAGGTATTGAGAGATATGGGCCAAAGGCAGGTATATGGAGTTAGATCACAGATCAGCCATGATCTTATCAAATGGCGGAGCAGGCACGAGGGGCTGAATGGCCCACTCCTGTTCCTATGTTCCTCTGTTCTGATTACTGCCAATCTACTCTTGCCAGAAAGTGTACAGGTTTGGAAGTGAAATGAAAACAGGTTGCGTGCGGTTATGACGCCTGCAATTGACTCTCTATAGGTTCACTCGGTGGAGATCCCAGAAGAGGTTTATACCCATTAGCTATGGGTACAAAAGATCAGTGTATTCAGTAAAGGGGGAGAGAAAAGAGGGAGACAACATAGGAACAGAAGTAGGTTATTTAGCCCTTCGACAATGGCTTCGGCCTTCCCAATATTCATTCGGTGGAAATTTTTGCTCATCCAGTGCTGCACGTCGGACAAGCAGTGTGATAAATGAGAGACAGTGGAGGAGCCGAGGGACGTGCTGGAGCTGGGAGTTTTCAGCGTCCATGTGGAACCCGATGTTTTATGTTCGGATGATGTCGCAAAGGGGCAGCATGTAGAAGAGAAATAGGAGGGGGCAAAGGATAGATCCTTGGGGGACTCCAGAGTTTACGGTGCGGGAGTGGGAAGAGAAGCCATTGCAGGTGATTCTCTGGCTGTGACGGGATAGATAAGAATGGAACCAGGCGAGCGCAGTCCCACCAAGGTAGACGGCGGAGGAGAGGCATTGGAGGAGAATGGTGTGCCCAACCGTGTCAAATGTTGCAGACAGGTTGAGAAGGATGAGGAGGGATAGATTACCACGGTCACATTCACATAGGATGTCATTTGTGAATTGATAAGGGCCATTTAGGGACTGCAGTTGAGGCGGGGCGGGGGAGGGAGGAGCGGGGGAGAAATCTTATTGGAGGGATTCTATCATGGAATTGCAGAAAAGATGGGCACGGATTTGGCGACAAGTTCAAGGACTTTGGAGAGGAAAGGATTTCAGGGAGTTCCAGCGAATATTGGAACAGAGACATCGCCGATGGAGAAGGAAAAGGGGTGAGAGAAACGATGCTGCGACCCCTAGAGGGAGTGAGGAAAAGCAGTGGGTCGGATGTTCACGTCTTGGATGATGATGTTGGATCTGCGCTTGGACCAATGGAAGTGGAGGGAGAAGAAAGGAAATAAATTAAATAGAAATCATAATTACAATTAATTGCATAAAAACCCGCGGTAATTGGTTTCACTCAGGGTCAGTTCGGCTCGAGTTGAGTTAGAAGGTGATGAGCACAAACCGCACTCCAGTACTGATGGAGCACTGCATTGTCAGAGGCGCCCTCCTTCCGGGCAGTTTGGTCTGAGATCCCCTTAGGTTTCGATCATCAATTAGGTTTCCAATTGACGATCGAAATGAAATGGGAGATTATATAAAGTCAGGCTCAGTGTCACTGAGAGACTCCCTGAACTGTATAAGGTCGGCATGGCTTTACATTGATATGTCACAGCAGTGAATGATATTGAATTTGTTGAAAATAGATTAATTGACCTTCATACTTGAAAACAAATTGCTCTTGTTATCCTGCCTAAACATGATAATGTAATGGGAAGATTTACGATGGTGGAAAGCCAGAAAGTTGAGTGCAGCTGACAGGTATTGTCAAACGTTGCTTTGTATTTATGGGCTATCGGTCAGATTTTTACTGCTCTGCAAATTGAACTGAACGCAGAATAAGGAATAAAAATAACTTCCTGAAACACATTTCTGATCTAATGGAAATGCACAGTTCTGGCTCCAGGCTGGAACAAAGAGTAATATTGCGTGTGTTAGAGAATCAGAGAACATTTAACACTCAAAGGTTGCTGCACAGAAAGCAGGAGTGAGGGTGCAATATTCATTCATGGAATCATAGAATGATTACATTACGGAAGGAGGCCTTTCGGCCCATCGAGTCCGCGCTGGCTCTATGCAAGGGCAATCCAGCTTGTCACACTCCCCCGCCCTATCCCCGCAGCCCTACATTTTTTTTTTCCTTTCAAGTTTTATCCAGTTCCCTTTTGAAGGCCATGATTGAATCAGCCTCCAACACCCACTCGGGCAGTGCATTTCAGATCCGAACCACTCACCGTGTAAATAATTTTTTCCTCATGTAACCTTTGGTTCTTTTCCCAATCACCTTAAATCTATGCCCTCTGGTCCTTGACCCTTCCGCCAATGGGAACAGTTTCTCTCTATTCACTCTGTCTGGACCGTTCATGATTTTGAACACCTCGATCAAATCTCTTCCCAAACATCTCAGTTTCGAAGAGAACAATGCCAGCTTCTCCAGTCTATCCACGTAACTAAAGTCCCTCATCCCTGGAATCATTCTAGTACATCTCTTCTGCACCCTCTCTAAGGGTTCACATCTTTCCTGAAGAACCCAGAACTGTACACAATACTCCAGTTGTGGCCGAACTGGTGTTTTACAAAGGTTCATCATGACTTCCATACTTTTGTATTCTGTGCCTCTATTTATAAAGCCCAAGATCCCATCTGCATTTAAACCACATTCTCAACCTGCGCTGCCACCTTCAACGATTTGTGCACATATACCCCCAGATCTCTCTGTTCGTGCACCCCTTTTAGAGTTGTGCCCTCTAGTTTATATTGTCCCTCTTCATTCTTCCTACTGAAATGTATCATTTCACGTTTTTGTGTTAAATATCATCTGCCACGTGTCCGCCAATGTCACCAGCCCGTTCATGTCCTCTTGAAGTTCATCACGATCCTCATCACTGTTTACTCCCATTCCAAATTTTTGTCATCAGCAAATTTGGAAATTGTGCCCTGTGCACCCAAGTCCAAGTCATCAAGAAAAGCAGTGGTCCCAACACTGACCCCTGGGGAGCACCACTGTACACATTCCGCCAGTCCAAATAACAACCTTTCACCACAACTCGCTGTACCCTGACCCACAGCCAATTCTGTATCCATATTGCTACTGTCCCCTTCATTCCATAGGCCGCAATCTTGATGATAAACCTACAGTTCCACACGTTATGAAACGCCTTTTGAAAATCCATATACACCACATCAACTGCATTGCCCTCATCTACCCTATCTGTTACATCATCTAAAAACTCTATCAGGTTTGCCTTTAACAAATCCGGACTGGCTTTCCTTAATCAATCCACCCTTGTCAAGTGACTGTTATTTCTGTCCCGGATTATTGTTTCGAAAAGTTTCCCCACCACTGAGGTTAAACTGACTGGCCTGTCGTTGCTGGATTCATCTTTCCACCCTTTTTAAACAAGGGTGTAACATTTGCAATTCTCCAGTCCTCTGGCACCACCCCCGTATCTAAGGATGTTTGGAAGATAATTGCCGGTACCTCTGCAATTTCCAACCTCAGCAACGGAGGATGCATCCCATCCCGACCGGGTGACTTACCTACTTTAAGGACAGCCAACCTTTTTCATACCTCCTCTTTATCAATTTTTAGTTCCTCCAGTATCTCAACTATATCTTCCTTCACTGAGACTCTGGCAGCATCTATTTTCCTTGGTAAATACAAATGCAAAGTTCTCATTTAGTACCTCAGCCATCCCCTCTGCCTCCATGAGTAGATCTCCTTTATGGTCCCGAATCGGCCCCATCCATCTTCTTACTGCCCTTTTACTGTTTACATGTTTACTGTTGGCCGCCAGTCTATTCTCACACTCTCTCTTTGCCTCTCTTTTTTACTTTTTCGCTTCCCCTTTGAAGTTTCCTAATTCTGCCTGGTTCTCACTTGTGTTATCCTGACATCTGTCATACGCCCTTTTTTCCGTTTCATCTTCCTCACTATCTCTTTTGTCATCCAGGGATCTCTGGCTTTCCTCGCCCTCCATTTCCCCCTCATGGGAATGTGCCTAGACTGTACCTTAAACATCTCTTTCTTGAAGGCTGCCCACTGTTCAATTACAGTTTTGCCTGCCAATCTTTGATTCCAATTTACCCGGGCCAGATCTGTTCTCACCTCATTTAAATTGGCCCTCCTCCAATTGAGTATTTTTACTTTCTAGTGGTCCGTTTCCTTTTCCATAGCTGTTCCAAACCTTATGAGACTATGACCGCTGCTCCCCAAATGCTCTCCCACTGACACTTGCTCCACTTGACCCACCTCATTATCTGGAACCAAATCCAGCAATACCTTCTTCCTCATTGGGCCGGAAACGTTCTCAAGAAAGTTATCCTGAACACATTTCAAAAATTCCTCACCCTCTGTGCCCCTTATATTATTTTTGTTATCCCAGTCTATGTTAGGATAGTTGAAATCCCCCGTTATCACTGCTCTGTAGCTTTTGCACCTCTCTGTAATTTCCATGCAAATTTGCTCCTCAATGTCCTTCCCACTAGTTGGTGGTCTCAACAATACCCCCAATAGTTGAATGGCACATCTTTTATTAATGAACTCTAACCAAATAGATTCAACTGAGACCAGTGAATAGACGATTGTGCAACGAACACATCAAGACAAACACGTTACAATATCACACAAGTGATACACAGAATACAATGAACAGCTGGGAATTGTGATTTAAGTCACAAGAACAGTAACAATCAAACATGGTTTAGAGACTTACGACCTGGACAGAAGAATTGAGATTACTGTTGGTGATAATGTGGAAAACCCATAATGCTTTTCTTGGCTCCCTGCTTTAACAGAGGAGTTCGCCCATTTCATATCAGTGTGTGGGAATCTGGGTTAAAATATCCAACAGCGGCAGATCTTTTGGATGTGCGGCGCTTTTGTGGTCCGACATCACAAGCAACAATACTGAACCAAAATTACTTACCGTGAACGCCAGTGACCTGAGAATGTGGCAGGAAACGGGAAACACAGTTAAACATGTTTCACGGAGTTAATAGCTGGACTTACTGGGAACACTAATGGCAGCGATGACGGGGTAGTAAATCCTTTGTACATCCGAGATTGCCCAGAGCACCCGAAGATATATCATTGAATCCCGAGACATGATTCCACTTTTGGTGAGAAAGAATTAATTTCTCCGTACTCGAGGCAATGCTCCCACTGAGACAACGAAATAAGGAATTCAAAGAAGAACTGTATTTATTTCAGAGTAAAAACCCCAGAGAGACGAACATGTTTCCCGGGGGTTGACATGAATTACAGTCGTGAAACAAACAGATCATGTTTATCATTTCATTGCAACACTTCGATCACTGCATAAATCCGTTGAAAGAGTGCGGATTATGTCTGGAGAAAACGTGAACCCCGCAGTCTGAGAGCAGGGACATGAAGTGTGAGCGGATTCATTTACAGAGTGTGGATTATGTCTGCAACATTAGACAATCCTGCAATTTCATAGATTTTGTCCCCTTTTCCTTTATAATTGGATATGTGAACTGTCTCATTGAACTAATCAGTTTTAGCTGGATTTCTTATTGAAAAGAATAAGAGCAGCTAGTTGCTAAGTAGTGCTGTATGAAGTTAAATATAGTGTTACAAAAAAACAGGCTGCTCTGCACGCACACAAACACAGACATCTTCCAATCTAGTCTATTATATGTACTATTCTAACCATAAATATAACAACAAATATATAGACCGGCATTGAGGCAAAGAAACAGATATGTCATAGCAAATTATGTCTCCATGTTTATCAATATATCTGTAGTTATAGTTAAAATAGTTGTGGAAAAGGACAAGGAAAAATCAAATGTGAAAATACTAAACTGGAGGAGGGCAGATTTCACTGAGTTAAAAAGGGATCTCGCCCTGGTGGATTTGAATCAAAAATTGGAATGCAGATCTGCAGTTGAACAAGAGGAGGAGTTGGTTCAGGTGCAGAGTGGACAGATTCCAAAGAGGGAGAAACGAAAGGGCATCCAAAGCTCGAGCTTTTAAGAACATAAGAACATTAGAAATAGGAGCAGGAGTAGGCCATCCCGCCCCTCGAGCCTGCTCCGCCGTTCAATCAGATCATAGAGTCATAGAGTCATAGAGTTATACAGCACGGATGGAGGCCCTTCGGCCCATCGTGTCCGCGCCGGCCATCAAGCCCAGTCCAATTTCGTGCAGGTGCAGGAAAATGGCTGATCTTCCACCTCAATGCCATTTTCCTGCACCTTCCCCATATCCCTTGATACCTTTAATATCTAGAAATCTGTCGATCTCTGTTTTGAATGTACTCAATGACTGAGTCTCCACAGCCCTCTTGGGTAGAGAATTCCAAAGGTTCACCACCCACTGAGTGAAGAAATTTCTCCTCATCTCAGTCCGAAATGACATCCCCCGCATCCTGAGACTGTGACCCCTGGTTCTGGACTACCCAGCCAGCGGAAACATCCTCCCGGCATCGACCCTGTCAGAATTTTGTATATTTCAATGAGATCACCTCTCATTCTTGTAAACTCAGGAGAATACAGGCCTCGTCTACTCAATCTCTCCTCATACGTAAATCCCTCCATCCCAGGTAGCAGTCTGGTGAACCTTAGTTGCACTCCCTCTCCGGCATTTATTTCCTTTCTTCGGTGAGGAGAACAAAATTGGACACAATACTCCAGGTGTCATCTCACCAAGACCCGATACAATTGCAGGAAGACATCTTTATTCTTGTTCTCAAATCCTCTTGTAATAAAGGCCAGCATACCATTTGCCTTCCTAATTGATCGCTGCACCTGCATCTTAACTTTCAGTGGGTCATGGACAAAGACACCCAAGTCTCCTGTTTCCTGCATGACTAAAGAAATAGAGATTAAAATGAAACAGAAAAAAGAGGCTTATGGGAAATGTCAGGTTCATAATATAATAGGAAACCAGGCTGAATACAGGAAGGACAGAGGGGATCTAAAAAAAAGGAATAAAAGGGGCAAAGAGAGAGTATGAGAATAGATTAGCGGTTAACATAACAGGGAATCCTAAAGTCTTTTATAGACATATAAATAGTAAAAGTGTAGTCAGATCGATCAGGGACAAAAAAGACGATCTTTTTGTTGTTGCAGGGGGCATGGCAGAGGTATTAAATGATTACTTCGCATCCGTCTTCACTAGAGAAGAGGATGCTGCTATTGTGGGAATAAAGGAGGAGGTCGGAGTGATATTGGATAGGATACAAATAGATAAAGAGCAGATACTTAAACGATTGGCGGGACTCAAAGTAGAAAAATTACCCGGTCCAGAAGGGATACACCCTAGGTTTCTGAGGGAAGTAAGGGTGGAAATTGCGGAGGATCTGGCCATAATCGTCCTGATATACGGGGGTCGTGCCAGAGGACTAGAGGATTACAAATGTTACACCCTTGTTCAAAAAAGGGGTTTGGGATAAACCCGGAAATTACAGGCCAATCTGTGGTGCTTTCTATGATTTCAGTGAGCCCGAACGTCGATTTTGCGAACTGTTAGACTCAATAATCCGGGATCAAATTGGTGCAGGGAGCGTGAAGTGAAGACTTGATAGAGGTGTTCAAACTCTTGAAGGGTTTTGATAGAGTAAATAAGGTGATCAGCAAAGGAACCAGAGGCGAAATGAGCAAATATTTTCTTTAAGCGGCGAGTTGCAATGATCTGGAATTCACTGTCTGAAAGAACGGTGGAAGCAGATACACTAAAAACTTTCAAAATGGAATTGGTTAAATCTTTCAAAGAAAAATTAAAAAGCAATGGGGAAAGAGCAGAGGAATAGGACTAATTGGATAACTTTTTCAAAGAGCCCGCACAGGCACGACGAACGAATGGCCTACTATGATGCTATGATACCATGATATTATAAAAAGGATATGGAGGCACTGGAAAAGATGCCTTTTTCTTGAATTGCTGCACGGTGAAGATACTTCCATCATGCTGTGATGTAGAGAGTGACGATTAAGGCACATTGATTATATATCCAAGTCAGGATGGTGTATGACATGGAGGGAAGTTGAGGTGATGCACCTTCTGCCCTTCTCCTTCTCACGATGGAAGCCGCGAGTTTGGTCGGTGCTGTTGAAGAAGCCTTGGCGAGTTGTTGGAGTGCATCCTGTAGATAGTCCACATTGTACGGATGGTGGAGGGAGTGGATGTTTCTGCTGCACAAACACTGCTCTATTTATATTGTATAAACACTGCGATATTTATATGGCACAAACACTGCTCTATTGATCTTGTACAAACACTCCTCTGTTTATATTTTACAAACTCTGCTCTATTTATGTTGTGTAAACACTGCTCTATTCATATTGTATGAACACTGCTCTTTTTATAATGTACAAACACTTCTCCATTTACATTGAAAAAACACTTCTCTAATTATATTGTAAAAACGCTGGTCTAGTTATATTGCAGAAACACTGCTCTTTTTATATTGTAAACAATTTTACAACACCGAGTTATAGTCCAGCAATTTTATTTTAAATTCACAAGCTTTCGGAGGCTTCCTCCTTCCTCAGGTGAACGTTGTTGGAACAAACGACATTGAACAAACACTGCTCTGTTTATATTGTACAAACACTGCTCCATTTATATTGTACAAACACTGCTCTATTTATATTGTACAAACACTGCTCTATTTATATTGTACAAGCACTGCTCTATTTCTATTGTACAAACACTGCTCTATTTATATTGTATAAACACTGCTCCATTTATATTGTACAAACACTGCTCTGTTTATATTGTACAAACACTGCTCTATTTATATTGTACAAGCACTGCTCTATTTCTATTGTACAAACACTGCTCTATTTATATTGTATAAACACTGCTCTATTTATGTTGTATAAACACTGATCTATTTATATTAGAAAAACACTGCTCTATTTATATTGTACAATCTCTGCTCTATTTATGTTATATAAACACTGATCTATTTATATTGGACAAACATTGCTCTATTTACATTGTACAATCTCTGCTCTATTTATATTGTACAAACACGGCTCTATTTATATTGTACAAACATTGCACTGTTTCGATTGTCCAAATATTGCTCAATTTATATTGTACAAACAATGCTCAATTCATATTGTATGAACGCTGCACAATTTATATTTTACAAACAGTGCTCTGTTCGCATTGTACAAACACTGCTCTATTTATATTGTATAAACCTTGCTCTATTTATATTGTATAAACACTGCTCCATTTATATTGTACAAACACTGCTCTGTTTATATTGTACAAACACTGCTCTATTTATATTGTACAAGCACTGCTCTATTTCTATTGTACAAACACTGCTCTATTTATATTGTATAAACACTGCTCTATTTATGTTGTATAAACACTGATCTATTTATATTAGAAAAACACTGCTCTATTTATATTGTACAATCTCTGCTCTATTTATGTTATATAAACACTGATCTATTCATATTGGACAAACATTGCTCTATTTACATTGTACAATCTCTGCTCTATTTATATTGTACAAACACGGCTCTATTTATATTGTACAAACATTGCACTGTTTCGATTGTCCAAATATTGCTCAATTTATATTGTACAAACAATGCTCAATTCATATTGTATGAACGCTGCACAATTTATATTTTACAAACAGTGGTCTGTTCGCATTGTACAAACACTGCTCTATTTATATTGTATAAACCTTGCTCCATTTATATTGTACAAACATTGGTCTATTTATATTGTACAAACACTGCTCTATTTATATAGTATGAGCCTTGCTCTATTTATATTGTACAAACATTGGTCTATTTATATTGTACAAACACTGCCCTATTTCTATTGTATGAACCTTGCTCTATTTCTATTCTACAAACACTGCTCTATTAAAATTGTATAAACACTGCTCTATTTATATTGTACAAACATTGGTCTATTTATATTGTACAAACACTGCTCTGTTTATATTGTATAAACATTGCTCTATTTATATTGTACAAACATTGGTCTATTTATATTGTACAAACACTGCTCTATTTATATTGTATGAACCTTGCTCTTTTTATATTGCAGAGATGCTGCTCTATTTTCTTTGTATAAACACTGCTCTATTTATATTGTAGAAACACTGTTCTATTTATATTGGAGAAACACTGCTCTATTTATATTCTATAAACACTGCTCTATACATATTGTATAAACACTGCTCTATTTATATTGTACAAACACGGTTCTATTTATCTTGTACAAACACTCATCTGTTTATATTTTACAAACTCTGCTCTATTTATGTTGTACAAACACTGCTCCTTTTAAAATGTAGAAACAATTCTCTATTGACATTGAAAAAACACTTCTCTCATTATATTGTAAAAACGCTGGACTAGTTATATTGCACAAACACTGCTCTATTTATATTGTACAAGCACCCCTCTGTTTGCATTCTACAAACACTGTTGTGTTTTTATTCTATGTACTCTGTTCTATTTATATTGTATAAACACTGCTCTATTTATATTGTACAAACAATGCTCTATTCATATTGTACAAACACTGCTCTACTTCTATTGTTCAAAAACGTCTCTATTTATATTGAACAAGCACTGCCCTATTTATATTGGAAAACAATGCTCTATTTATGTTGTACAAACACTGATCTCTTCATATTGTATCAACACTGCTCTATTTATATTCTATAAATACTGCTCTGTTTATATTGGACAATCACTGCTCTATTTATTTTGTGTAAACACTGCTCTATTTATATAGTATAAACACTGCTCTATTTATATTGTACAAACACTGCTCTATATATAGTGCCGAAACAACGTTCTATTTATATTGTATAAACACTGCTCTATTTATATTGGACAAACACTGCTCTCTTCATATTGTATAAACACTGCTCTATAGATATTGTACGAACACTGTTCTCTTTATATTGTACAAACTCGGCTCTATTTATTTTGTACAAACACTGCTCTATTTATTTTGTACAAACACTGCTCTATTGTTTTTGTACCAACACTGGTCTATTTAAACTGTAAAAACAACACTCTATAGATGTTGTACAAAAACAGCTCAATTTATATTGCACAAACACAGCTCTATTTATATTGTAAAAACATGGCTCTATTTACATCGTACAAACACTCCTCAATTTATATTTTACAAACACTGCTCTATTTATATTGAATGAGCACTGCTCTATTGATATTGTAGAAACACTGCTCTATTTATATTGTACAAACACTGCTCAATTTATATTGTACAAACACTGCTCTATTTATATTGTACAAACACTGCTCAATTTATATTGTACAAACACTGCTCTATTTACATTGTGCAAACACTGCTCGATTTGCATTGAATAAACACTGCTCTACTTATATTATATAAACAGTGCTCTTTTTATATTGTACAAACACTGCTCTATCTGTATTGTAGAAACACGGCTCTGTTTATATTGTATGAACACTGTTCTTTTTAGATTGTATAATCACTGCTGCATTTAAATTATATAAACTGTGCTCTTTTTATATTGTGGAAACACTGCTCTATTCACATTGTATGAACACTGCTCTATTTATATTGTACAAACACTGCTGTATTTATATTGTACAAACACTGGTCTGTTTATATTGCACAAACACTGCTCTATTTATATTGAACAAACACTGCTCAATTTATATTGTACAAACACTGCTCTATTTATATTGTACAAGCACCCCTCTGTTTACATTCTACAAACACTGTTGTGTTTTTATTCTATGTACTCTGTTCTATTTATATTGTATGAACACTGCTCTATTTATATTGTACAAACAATGCTCTATTCATATTGTACAAACACTGCTCTACTGATATTGTTCAAAAACGTCTCTATTTATATTGAACAAGCACTGCCCTATTTATATTGGAAAACGATGCTCTATTTATGTTGTACAAACACTGATCTCTTTATATTGTATCAACACTGCTCTATTGATATTCTATAAATACTGCTCTGTTTATATTGGACAATCACTGCTCTATTTATTTTGTGTAAACACTGCTCTATTTATATCGTATAAACACTGCTCTATTTATATTGTACAAACACTGCTCTATATATAGTGCCGAAACAACGTTCTATTTATATTGTACAAACACTGCTCTATTTATATTGGACAAACACTGCTCTCTTAATATTGTATAAACACTGCTCTATAGATATTATACGAACACTGTTCTCTTTATATTGTACAAACTCGGCTCTATTTATTTTGTACAAACACTGCTCTATTTATTTTGTACAAACACTGCTCTATTGTTTTTGTACCAACACTGGTCTATTTAAACTGTAAAAACAACACTCTATTGATGCTGTACAATAACAGCTCAATTTATATTGCACAAACACTGCTCTATTTGTATTGTATGAACACTGCTCTATTTATATGGTACCAACACTGCTCAATTTACATTGTACAAACACTGCTCAATTTATATTGTGCAAACACTGCTCTATTTATATTGTATGAACCTTGCTCTATTTGTATTTTACAGATACTGCTCTTTTTTTTTGTATAAACACTGCTCTATTGATATTGTAGAAACACTGATCAATTTATATTGTAGAAACACTGCGTTATTTATATTGTATAAACTCTGCTCTATTTACATTGTATGAACACTGCTCTATTTATATTGTACAATCAATGCTCTATTTATTTTGTGTCAACACTGCTGTATTTATATTGTACGAACACTGCTCTCATTATATTGAAGAAACACTGCTCTATTTATGTTTCACAAACGCTGCTCTTTTTTATTGTAGAAACACTGCTCTTTTTATTTTGTACATACACGACTCGATTTATATTGTACAAACACTGCTCTATTTCTTTTGTGTAAATAGTGCTCAATTGATATTGTACAAACACTGCTCTATTTATATTATATGAACCTTGCTCTATTTGTATTGTACAAACATTGGTCTATTTCTATTGTACAAACACTGCTCTATTTATATTGGATGAACCTTGCTCTATTTATATTGTACAAACACTGGTCTATTTATATTGTATAAACACTGCTCTATTTATATTGTATAAACCTTGCTCTATTTATGTTGTACAAACATTGGTCTATTTATATTGTACAAACACTGCTCTGTTTATATTGTATGAACCTTGCTCTATTTATATTGTACAAACATTGGTCTATTTATATTGTTCAAACACTGCTCTATTTATATTGTATGAACCTTGCTCTATTTGTATTTTACAGATACTGCTCTTTTTTTTTGTATGAACACTGCTCTATTTATATTGTAGAAACACTGCTCTATTTATATTGTATAAACTCTGCTCTATTTATGTTATATAAACGCTGCTCTTTTTATAATGTAGAAACACTGCTCTATTCATGTTGTGTAAACACTGCTCAATTTATTTTGTCCAATCTTTGGTCAATTTATATTGCACAAAGACTGCTCCATTTATTTTGGAGAAACATTGCTCTCTGTATATTGCACAAACATTGGTCTATTTATTTTGTGCAAACACAGCTCTATTTATTGTGTACAAACACTGCTCAAATCATATTGTACAAACAATGATCAACTTATATTGCACAAAAACTTCTCTATTTATATTGAAAAAACACTGCTCTAATTATATTGTACAAACACTGCTCTATTTATATTGCACAAAAACTGCTCAATTTATCAGAACATAAGAACATAAGAAATAGGAGCAGGAGCAGGCCAATCGGCCCCTCGAGCCTGCTCCGCCATTGAATAAGATCATGGCTGATCTGATCCAAACCTCAAATCTAAATTCATGTCCAATTTCCTGCCCGCTCCCCGTAACCCCTAATTCCCTTTACTTCTAGGAAACTGTCGATTTCCACAGACCTACTACCCTCTGAGTGAAGAAGTTTCTCCTCATCTCAGTTTTGAAAGAACGGACCCTTGTTCTAAGATGATGCCCCCTCGTTCTAGTTTCACCCATCTTTGGGAACATCCTTACTGCATCCACCCGATCAAGACCCTTCACAATTGTATATGTTTCAATAAGATCGCCTCTCATTCTTCTGAACTCCAATGAGTCGAGTCCCAATCGACTCAACCTCTCCTCATACGTCCGCCCCCTCATCCCCGGGATTAACCGAGTGAACCTTCTTTGTACTGCCTCGAGAGCAAGTATGTCTTTTCTTAAGTATGGACACCAAAACTGTATGCAGTATTCCAGGTGCGGTCTCACCAATACCTTATATAACTGCAGCAATACCTCCCTGTTTTTACATTCCATCCCCCTAGCAATAAAAGCCAACACTCCGTTGGCCTTCTTGATCACCTGTTGCATCTGCATACTAACTTTTTGATTTTCTTGCACTAGGACCCCCAGATCCCTTTGTACTGCAGTACTTTCCAGTTTCTCGCCATTAAGATAATAACTTGCTCTCTGATTTGTCCTGCCAAAGTGCACAACCTCACATTTTCCAATATTGTATTGCATCTGCCAAATCACCGCCCACTCACCCAGCAAGTCTATAACCCCTTTTTGGTTTTTTATGTCCTCCTCACTCTCCACTTTCCCTCCCATCTTTGTTTTATCTTCAAACGTTGATATGTTACACTCGGTCCCCTCCTCCAAATCGTTAATATAGATTGTAAAGAGTTGGGGAACCAGCACCGACCCCTGCGGAACACAACTGGCTTCTGGTTGCCAGTCCGAGAATGAACCATTTATCCCAACTCTCTGCTTCCTGTTAGATAACCAATCCTCCACCCATGCCAGAATATTACCCCCAATCCAGTGATTCTTTATCTTGAGCAATAATCTTTTATGTGGCACCTTGTCGAATGCCTTCTGGAAGTCTAAATACACTACGTCCACTGGTTCCCCTTTATCCATCCTGTACGTTATGTCCTCAAGGAACTCAAGCAAATTTATCAGACATGACTTCCCCTTCGTAAAGCCAAGCTGACTTTGTCCTGTTAAATTATGTTTATCCAAATGTTCTGCTACTGTCTCCTTAATAATAGCCTCCAAAATTTTATCCACCACAAATGTTAGGCTAACTGGTCTACAATTTACATCCTTCTGCCTACTACCCTTTTTAAATAAGAGTGTTACATTAGCAGTTTTCCAATCTGCCGGGACCTTTGCCGAGTCCAGACAATTTTGGAAAATTATTCCCAAAGCATCCACAGTCCCTAATGCCACTTCCCTCAATACCCTCGGATGTAAGCCATCAGGTCCAGGGGATTTATCCGCCTTGAGTCCCATTAATTTACTGAGTACCAATTCCTTAGTGATTTTAATTGTATTTAGCTCCTCCCCCCCGCCCCCCCCCCCCCACCAAAAGTCCCCCGTTTGTCCAGTGTTGGGATATTCTTAGTGTCCTCTACCGTAAAGACTGAAACAAAATATTTGTTCAGCATTTTTACCATCTCCATGTTTCCCACCATTAATTTCCCGGTCTCATCCTCTAAGGGACCTACGTTTGCCTGAGCCACCCTTTTTCTTTTGATATAACTGGAGAAACTCTTGCTATCTGTTTTTATATTTTTTACGAATTTATTTTCATCATCTATCTTCCCTTTCTTAATCAATCCTTCAGTTACTTTTTGCTCTCTTTTGAAGATTTCCCAATCTTCTATCCTCACATTAAGTTTGGCTACCTTATATGTCCTTGTTTTTAGTCGGATACTATCGTTAATTTCATGACTTAGCCACGGATGGCTGACATTTCTTTTACACCCTTTTTTCCTCAGTGGAATATATATTTTTTGAAAGTTGTAAAATAACTCCTTGAATGAACACCACTGCTCATGTACCGTCGTACCCTTTAATCTATTTTCCCAGTCCACTTTCATCAATTCCGCTCTCATACCATTATAGTCTCCTTTATTCAAGCTCAGTTCGCTTGTTTGAGAAACAACCTTCTCACCCTCTCATTGGATATGGAATGTAACCATGTTATGGTCACTCATCCCAAGGTGATCCTGAACTGGGAAATAGTGTAGAAACGTTGCTCTATTTATATTGTATAAACATTGCTCGATTTATATTGTACAATCACTGCTCTATTTATATTGCACAAACATTGCTCTATTTATATTGTAAAAACACTGCTCTATTTATTTTGAACAAACACTGCCCTATTTATATTGTACAAACACTCCTCTATTTATTGTCAATCAGGACCCCCAGATCTCTTTCATTTTCCATGCAAATTATTTTCTTTCCATTTAAGTAATAATCCATTCCTGGATTTTTATTCCCATGTGAAGCACTTTGCATTTCTCGACATTGAATGTCTCTCTGCCCAATTGCGAAGTATTGAAATCCTCCTGTAGCTTTTCCTCATCAGCTTTGCAGTCGACCACTTTCATCAGCTTTCAGCTTTGTATCGTCTGTAAATGTAGCCATTGTCCTGTGACTCCGAGCTCCACATCATTTATAAAGATATTTAACAAAAGATCCAAAACATACCCCCTGTGGGACCCCACTGGTAACATTCTCCTGGACCAATGACAATCCTTGTACCACTGGGTTCTGTCGGTCATCCTATTCGAATTTCCTATGAATATTTCCACTGATTCCCACTATCCTCCTTTTCACTACCAGCCTTTCCAGAGGAATTGTATAAAAAGCTTTATTGAACTCCAAGTACATCTCATCCACTTCCTCACCCATATCAAGCTCCTTTCTCACACACTATTCAAAACCTACTTCTAAAACTCCTCTAGCATCAGCTGTGGCTCAATTGGAGTCCTCTCGCCTCCGAGTCAGAAAGTCGTGGGTTTAAGCCCCATTCCAGATTCTTGAGCACAGAATCAAGGCTGACACTCCAGTGCGGTATTGAGAGAGTGCTGCACTGTCGGGATGTGCCCTCTTTCGGATGAAACGTAAAACAGAGGCCCCATCCGACCTCTCAGGTGGATGTAAGCGGTCTGATGTCATTATTCGAAGAAGAGCAGGGGAGTTCCCCCCGCTGTTCTGGCCAATATTTACAATGAAAACAACAAATTATGTGGTCAATATCGCACTGCTTAGTGTGGGACCTTGCTGTGCACAAATTGGTTGCCGTGTTTCCTCGTTATAACAGTTAAGACATTAAACTTCGAAAAGTACTTCCCTGGGTGTTAAGCAATTTGGGACGTCCTGAGATAAGTGTGGATTGATTAAGGAAAGCCAGCACGGATTTGTTAAAGGCAAATCGTGTTTAACTAACTTGATTGAGTTTTTTGATGAGACAACAGAAAGGGTCGATGAGGGCAATGCGGTTGATATTGTGTTTCTGGACTTCCATAAAGTGCCGCATTATCGGCTTGTCAGCAAAATTGAATCCCACAGACTGAAAGGGGCAGTGGCAGCATGGATACAAAATTGGCTCAGTGACAGGAAACAGAGAGTAGTGGTGAACGGTTGTTTTTCGGAATGGAGGGAGGTGTACAGTGGTGTTCCCCACTGTTAGGACCACTGCTTTTCTTGATATATATTAATGACTTGGAATTGGGTGCACAGGGCACAATTTCAAAATTTGCAGGTGAAACAAAACTTGGAAGTGTCGTGAACCGTGAGGACGATAGTGATAGACTTCAAGAGGATATAGACAGGCTGGTGGAATGGGCGGACACGTGGCGGTATTTGCTGATTACTATGAAACATGTGATTGTGCAAAGTGTTCATTTTTTGCATCATTTTGTTTTCGGTGTGGAGCACAAACCTTCGGAAGAACAAACTCACCTCAGCGGAAATTGAGCAGGATGATATGAAGAATGCGTGGGCTGAGTGAAAGTACCGGATTAATTTGGGAATGTAATCTCCTGCAGCGTTAGACATGGGAAATCAAGGACAGTTGTGGTCTTCAGATGAAGCATTGATAATCAGACCAGGGGAGGCAGAAGTTGGTCAGTTCCCATTTTAAAGTTATACATCCTGTCGTTTTGATAGACAGCACTGCGATTTTAACTTGATCTCTGGTGGCGTTGCAGCGCGGGGCATTAAGGCCAAATACCAAAGTTTACTGCAGTTTGAGAAGCAGAGACGGAAAGTTTGTTGGAGCATTGGGATGAAAGCTGGTGCGCGAAAGCGCCACCACTGGCTGAAGGGTGCAGTTAAACCGTGACAACTTCAGGTCGCCCTTGAATTGGAAACTGGACAAAAGCATTTATAATCCAGAATCGGTGACACTGAAGTCTGACAAAAGCCGAACAAAACAAAACAAGGTTTTATAGATAGGATGTGGATACATTTGAGTAAAAAATGTATATTTACATTTTCAAAAGGCATTCCATAAGATGCCACATGAAAGGTTGTTCCGTAAGTTAAGGGCTCATAGGGTTGGGAGTAACTTATTAGCCAGGATAGAGGATTGGTTAACGAACAGAAAGCAGAGATTAGGGATAATTTTCACGCTGGCACGCTGTAACTAGTGGGGTACCGCAAGGATCGGGACTTGGGTCTCAGCTATTTACAATCGATACGAATGACTTTGTCGAAGGGACCGAGTGCAATGTATCCAAGTTTGCTGACGATACAATGCTCGGTAGGAACGTTAGATGTGAGGATGACAAAAGAGTCTCCAAAGGGATATAGACAGGTTATGAGAGTGGGCAAGAAGGTGGCAGATGGAGTATAGTTTGGGGAAATGTGAAGTTATTCACTTTAGTCGGAAGAATCGAAAAAGGCAATGTTTTTTAAATGGTGAGAAACTATTCAATGTTGGTGTTCAGAGCGATTTGGGTGTCCGGGTGCAAGAAACACAAAAGGTTAGCATGCAGGTACGGCAAGCAATTAGGAAGGCAAATGGCATTTTGGCCTTTAATGTAAGGGGGTTGGAATGTAAGAGTAACGAAGTCTTACTCCAATTGTACAGGGCTTTGGTGAGAGCTCACCTGGGGTACTGCGTACAGTTTTGGCCTCTTTATCTAAGGAAGGATATATTTGCCATAGAGGTGTTGGAACGAAGGTTTACTAGATTGATTCTGGGATGAGAGGATTGTCCTATGAGGAGAGATTGAGTAGAATGGGCCGATACTCTCTGGAGTTTAGAAGAATGAGAGGCGATTTATTAGAGTCTGTGGGGGCTTGACAGAGGAGAGGCTGGGAGCTTGTTTCCCTTGGCTGGAGAGTCCAGAACTAGGGGGCATCGTCTCAGGATAAGATTTCGGCCATTTAAGATTCAGATGAGGGTTGTGAATCTTTGGAATTCTCCACCCCAGAGCGCTGTGGATGCTGAGTCATTGAGTATATTCAAGGCTGAGAGAGATAAATTTCTGGACTCTCGTGGAATCAAGGGAAATGAGGATGGGGCGGGAAAGTGGAGTTGAGGTTGAAGATCAGCCATGATCCGATTGAATTGCGGAGCAGGTTCGAGGGGCCGTATGGCCTCCTCCTGCTCCTATTTCTTATGTTACTCCTTGATCCCGAATGACATTACAGCTGAGGAGTCAAGAACACGTTTGGCCTCCAAGGATATTGATGTTAGAGAGTCGCATTTCGAAACGAATGCAATTCTATCCTAACTTTAATATAATATACCACACGATCGTCCATGGAATCAATGTGAAGTGTATTCTAAAAGTAAAGTGAGATGTGAGGGCGGAATATAATTCCACCAAGGTATGTGAACATAATTCTGTACGGGAGCATAGCGGTTATGTCACTGGACTGGTAATCCAGAGGCCTGGACTAAAATCCAGAGTCATGAGTTCAAATCCCGCCACAGCAGCTGGGGAATTTAAATTCAATTAATTAAATTCAATTAATTGAATAAAATTCTGGAATTAAAATATTAGTATCAGTAATGATGGCCACGAAACTACCGGATTGTCGTAAAAACCCATCTGGTTCACTCATGTCCTTTGGGGAAGGAAACCTGCCGTCCTTTCCCGGTCTGGCCGATATGTGACTCCAGACCCACAGCAATGTGGTTGATTCTTAATTGACCTCTGATATGGCCGAGCAAGCCACTCAGTTGTAAAATCTCGCTACGAAAAGTCATAATAAGAATCAAACCGGACGGACCACCCGGCATCGGACCACCGAGGCACCGGACACGACAATGGCAAAACACCAAGCCCAGTCGACCCTGCAAGGTCCTCCTTACTAACATCTGGGGACTTGTGCCAAAATTGGGAGAGCTGTCCCACAGACAAGTCAAGCAACAGCCTGACACAGCCATACTCACAGAATCATACCTTTCAGCCAACGTCCCAGACTCTTCCAGCACCATCCCTGAGTATGTCGTGTCCCACCGGCAGGACAGACCCACCAGAGGTGGTGGTACAGTGATAAACAGTCAGGAGGGAGTGGCCCTGGGAGTCCTCAACATTGTCTCTGGACCCCATGAAATCTCATGGCATCAGGTCAAATATGGGCAATGAAACCTCCTGCTGATTACCACCTACCGTCCTCCCTCAGCTGATGAATCAGTCCTCCTCCATGTTCAACACCACTTGGAGGAAGCACTGAGGGTAGCAAGGGCACAGAATGTACTCTGGGTGTTGGACTTCAATGTCCATCACCAAGGATGACTCGGTAGCATCACGACTGACCGAGCTGGCCGAGTCCTGAAGGACATAGCTGCTGGACTGGGCCTGCGGCAGGTGGTGAGCGAACCAACACGAGGGAAAAACTGACTTGACCTCGTCCTCACCAATCTACCTGTCGCAAATGCATCTGTCCAGGGCAGTATTGGTAGGAGTGACCACCGCACAGTCCTCGTGGAGATGAAGTCCCATCTTCGCACTGAGGACACCATC
This sequence comes from Heptranchias perlo, assembly GCF_035084215.1. Taxonomy (NCBI): domain Eukaryota; kingdom Metazoa; phylum Chordata; class Chondrichthyes; order Hexanchiformes; family Hexanchidae; genus Heptranchias; species Heptranchias perlo. The sequence continues at coordinate 2,478,546 of NW_027139772.1, read as the reverse complement.
CAACGTGTTGTGTGGCACTACCACCGTGCTCAATGGGATAGATTCAGAACAGATCTGGCAGCTCAAAATTGGGCATCCATGAGGCGCTGTGAGCCATCAGCTGCAGCAGAATTGTATTCCAGCACAAACTGTAACCTCATGGCCCGGCATATACCTCACTCTACCATTACCAACAAGCCAGGGGATCAACCCTGGTTCAACGAGGAGTGTAGAAGAGCATGCCAGGAGCAGCACCAGGCGTACCTAAAAATGAGGTGCCAACCAGGTGAAGCTACAACTCAGGACTACATGCATGCTAAACAGCGGAAGCAACATGCTATAGACAGAGCTAAGCGATTCCACAACCAACGGATCAGATCAAAGCTCTGCAGTCCTGCCACATCCAGTCATGAATGGTGGTGGACAATTGAACAACTAACGGGAGGAGGAGGCTCTGTAAACATCCCGATCCTCAATGATGGTGGAGTCCAGCACGTGAGTGCAAAAGACAAGGCTGAAGCGTTTGCAACCATCTTCAGCCAGATGTGCGGAGTGGATGATCCATCTCGGTCTCCTCCCGATATCCCCACCACCACGGAAGCCAGTGTTCGGCCAATTCGATTCACTCCACGTGATATCAAGAAACGGCTGAGTGCACTGTATGCAGCAAAGGCTATGGGCCCCGACAACACCCCAGCTGTAGTGCTGAAGACTTGTGCTCCAGAACGAGCTGCACCTCTCGCCAGGCTGTTCCAGTACAGTTACAACACTGGTATCTACCCGACGATGTGGAAAATTGCCCTGGTATGTCCTGTCCACAAAAAGCAGGACAAATCCAATCCGGCCAATTGCCGCCCCGTCAGTCTACTCTCAATCATCAGCAAAGTGATGGAAGGTGTCGTCGACAGTGCTGTCAAGCGGCATTTACTCACCAATAACCTGCTCACCGAAGCTCAGTTTGGGTTCCGCCAGGACCACTCGGCTCCAGACCTCATTACAGCCTTGGTCCAAACATGGACAAAAGAGCTGAATTCCAGAGGTGAGGTGAGAGTGACTGCCGTTGACATCAAGGCAGCATTTGACCGAGTGTGGCACCAAGGAGCCCGAGTAAAATTGAAGTCAATGGAAATCAGGGGGAAAACTCTCCAGTGGCTGGAGTCATACCTAGCACAAAGGAAGATGGTAGTGGTTGTTGGAGGCCAATTATCTCAGCGCAAGGACATTGCTGCAGGAGTTCCTCAGGGCAGTGTCCTCGGCCCAACCATCTTCAGCTACTTCATCAATGACCTTCCCTCCATCAGAAGGTCAGAAATGGGGATGTTCGCTGATGACTGCACAGTGTTCAATTCCATTCGCAACCCCTCAAATAATGAAGCAGTCCGAGCCAGCATGCAGCAAGACCTGGACAACATCCAGGCTTGGGCTCATAAGTGGCAAGTAACATTCGCGCCAGATAAGTGCCAGGAAATGGCCATCTCCAACAAGAGCGAGTCTAACCACCTCCCATTGACATTCAACGGCATTACCATCGCCGAATCCCCCACCATCAACATCCTGGGGGTCACCATTGACCAGAAACTTAACTGGACCAGCCATATAAATACTGTGGCGACGAGAGCAGGTCAGAGGCTGGGTATTCTGCGGCGAGTGACTCACCTCCTGACTTCCCAAAGCTGGGTCAAAATCCTGGAACTCGCTTTCTAACAGCACTGTGGGAGAACCGTCACCACACGGACTGCAGCGGTTCAAGAAGGCGGCTCACCACCACCTTCTCAAGGGCAATTAGGGATGGGCAATAAATGCTGGCCTCGCCAGCGACGCCCACATCCTGTGAACGAATAAAAAAAAACATTTTAAATTAATAGATTCTGCCCTTGTTATGATGCAATACTTTGATATTTTATTATTGACGATTAAATAGCAAAACGTGCAGCGATTTGAGAAGCAACAAAGTGGAACTGTTTGGAGCATAAGAATTTTCTCTGCAGTATCGACTGATCACCTGGGTGATGGAAACCTCTGGCGCTACAGCGCCAATACTGGCCAGACGGTGTACTTACAAGTGACTGATGACAGAAGGAGCTTCCTTGAAAACTTGCATTCTTCAAGGGAACATGATAACAGAACAGTGTGGCAAAGAAGTGACAACGGGAAGGTATGATTTAATTAGGAAGGACAAAGTCAGCATGGCTTTATGAAGGGGAAGTCATGTCTGACAAATTTGCTTGAGTTCTTTGAGGATATAACGTACAGGGTGGATAAAGGGGAACCAGTGGGCGCAGTGTATTTAGACTTCCAGAAGGCATTCGACAAGGTGCCACATAAAAGATTATTACTTAAGATAAAAAATCACGGGATTGGGGGTAATATTCTGGCATGGGTGGAGGATTGGTTATCGAACAGGAAGCAGAGAGTTGGGATAAATGGTTCATTTTCGAACTGGCAACCAGTAACCAGTGGTGTTCCACAGGGGTCGGTGCTGGGTCCCCAACTCTTTACAATCTATATTAACGATTTGGAGGAGGGGACCGAGTGCAACATATCAAAATTTGCAGATGATACAAAGATGGGAGGGAAAGTAGAGAGTGAGGAGGACATAAAAAACCTGCAAGGGGATATAGACAGGCTGGGTGAGTGGGCGGAGATTTGGCAGATGCAATATAATATTGGAAAATGTGAGGTTATGCACTTTGGCAGGAAAAATCAGAGAGCAAGTTATTTTCTTAATGGTGAGAGACTGGAAAGTACTGCAGTACAAAGGGATCTGGGGGTCCTAGTGCAAGAAAATCAAAAAGTTGGTATGCAGGTGCAGCAGGTGATCAAGAAAGCCAACGGAATGTTGGCTTTTATTGCTAGGGGGATAGAATATAAAAACAGTGATGTATTGCTGCAGTTATATAAGGTATTGGTGAGACCGCACCTGGAATACTGCATACAGTTTTGGTGTCCATACTTAAGAAAAGACATACTTGCTCTCGAGGCAGTACAAAGAAGGTTCACTCGGTTAATCCCGGGGATGAGGGGGCGGACATATGAGGAGAGGTTGAGTAGATTGGGACTCTATTCATTGGAGTTCAGAAGAATGAGAGGCGATCTTATTGAAACATATAAGATTGTGAAGGGTCTTGATCGGGTGGATGCAGTAAGGATGTTCCCAAAGATGGGTGAAACTAGAACTAGGGGGCATAATCTTAGAATAAGGGGCTGCTCTTTCAAAACTGAGATGAGGAGAAACTTCTTCACTCAGAGGGTGGTAGGTCTGTGGAATTTGCTGCCCCAGGAAGCTGTGGAAGCGACATCATCAGATAAATTTAAAACAGAAATAGACAGTTTCCTAGAAGTAAAGGGAATTAGGGGTTATGGGGAGCGGGCAGAAAATTGGACATGAAGCTGAGTTCGGATCGGTCAATGCCCTGTGGGTGGCGGAGAGGGCCCAGGGGCTATGTGGCCGGGTCCTGCTCCGACTTCTTGTGTTCTTTAGATTTGTGGTTGGGATCAGATCAGCCATGATCTTATTGAATGGCGGAGCAGGCTCGAGGGGCCGATTGGCCTACTCCTGCTCCAATTTCTTATGTTCTTATGTTCTTATGTACACACAGATGAAAGGCTTTTAATATATACCTAGATGTCAAAAGACAGGGGTTTGGGATTTAAAAGATGAACTGCCATAGGTAGCAGAATAATGAAGCAGACTTGATGGGTGATCTGAAGTACCCTTTCTCCTCTTATTGCAATCTTCTACAAATGTAACCATTAACTCCTGCAGTGTCCCTCAGCAGAAGCCATCACTGATCGACAAAGGTAACCATTGCACTGTGTTGCCTTCACCGATAGGGGCAGCATTGCTCCCTCAATTGAACTAATGGAATCCACACAGTGCAACAAACACGGATCCCAGCAGTCAGGAAATGATCACGGGGATGGTTCCTGCAAACGAGACATCGGGATCTTTCTCTGTGGCATTTTATGGACACAATTCGTTTAGGTGGAGCGCATTCAACATAAGAACAAATGAAACACAAGCAGATGTTCTATTTTCCAATGGGAAGGTTTTATATTGTTCTTTTTTATTAACATTTTCATAATGTTGGTAAACTTTTTACTGCAATACCTGTGCAACTGTTCATTTTATAACAAGTTGCTTGTCTGAAGTATAAAATATAGCAAACAGCTTTAAACTCACACTGGATTAATATGTGTTTCAGGGAATACTTTACAAACTGATTGGATTTCAGACAACAGGTGGACAGTTTTCATTTCTTCTCGTCATTGACATTAATTTAAGGATTACAATATAAGGATATTTCACCATTGCCTTCAACTCCTCCCTGAATTTAGTCTGAGTGACAGCATAAATACATGTGTTTGTGCAAGAACACAAAAGTTGAAGCATGAATCCAAATTCTTGCAGAATATCCGCCGTGCCAATGGATGCATTGTTATGCATCATAATAATTCGCAAGTACATGGAATTCACCAAAAATATCACCCATAACAGGATAAAATTCCCCGATATAACAAACAGTAAAATGATGGATTTCCTTCTCTTCTCCATCTCAGGGTCACTGGGAATCTCCCCACTGCTGTAGTTCCGGAGTCTCCTGCGGGCTCTGTTCGACACTAAGATGTGTCTGACGGTTAAAGCATTGAGCAGCAGAATTAGAACAAATGGAACAAATGGGGTAACAATAAAATGAAGAGATTCAAATGCTCCCCATACCCGTGAAAGCAGAGTACTATCTGTTAGATAACAAAAAAAGGGAATGTTAAAAAGTAAATATTTACTTGTATACATAAAGTACCAGAAAGTGTTCTTCACACAGAGCAGCACACTCACTGTTCCCAGAACCACAGCCGCCGTTTTCTCGGTGCAATATTTTGTTTTCAGCTTCTGGCAACAAATGGCCACAAATCGATCAAAGGTGAAAGTGACTGTGAACCAGACAGAACAGTCTGTAGCTGCGTAAAGCAGGACGGCGTGGATATTACACATTTTAAGGTCCAACACGAAAAGGAATTGTGCAGCGTGAGCAATGGGAATCTGTCTTAGTATCACATCAAAGATAACGACCAGTAGATCGGCCGCTGCCATGGACACCAGGTAACGGGTGACACATTTGGAAAGACCGCACCTTCCTCGAGACAGGATCACAATCGTCACTGAGTTCACTGTAAGGAATGTTAAAAATACGAAATTATACTTCAGGCTCCAACAGAAGGGGAGTTCGTTTTATGAAATTAGAAGCATCCGGTTACAGAGTCTAATTATTTCTGCTCGAGTCAGTGTTTGCAGTAAAAGCAGTAACAAGTTGTGAAATGAATAAATGAACATGATAAAACTAAATATGATCAATAACACGACCAACATCAAACAATAACGAAGAATAGTCTTGTGATGGGATATTTCCGGGGGATCTTGTAATTAAAAGCATCTTGTTTTAGCTGGAAGCCAAAATTACTCACAGTTCCCAGGTTCAGACCGCATCCTTTGGTGAATTGGCCTTTCACTCGTGCTATGGGTTCGGAAGGTGATGTTCCTTCTACTCCTAATTACAAAGCGATAATGATAGATTCGGTGAATGGGCAAAACTCTAGCAAGTGCAGACAAATTTGAGGTCATCCACTTTGGATCAAAAAATGATAGAACAGGGTCCTTTCTAAATGGTACTCAGTTAAAAACAGTGGATGTCCAAATGGACTTCGGGGTTCAGAGATCATTGAAGTGTCATGAACAGGTGCAGAAATAATCAATAAGACTGGCCTTTCGATCAATAGGACCAGAGTCTAAGGGGACAGAAGTAATGCTGCAGCTATACAAAACCCTGGTTAGACCGCACCTGGAGTAACGTGAGCAGTTCTGGGCAGCGCTCCTTCGGAAGGACATATTTGCCTTGGAGGGAGTGCAGGCATAGGTTTACTAGAATGATACCCGGACTTCAAGGGTTAAGTTACGAGGAGAGATTACACAAATTGGGGTTGTATTCTCCAGAGTTTCGAAGGTTAAGGGGTGATCTGATCGAAGTTTATAAGATCTTTAGAGGAACAGACAGGATGGATAAAGAGAAACTCGTTCCGCTGGTTGGGGATTCTAAGATTTGGGGGCACAGTCTAAAAATTAGAGTCAGACCTTTCAGGAGTGAGATTAGAAAACATTTCTACACTCAAAGGTTGGTGGAAGTTTCGAACACTCTTCCGCAAATAGCAATTGAAACTAGCTCAATTGCTAAATTTAAATCTGAGATCGATAACTTTTTGGCAACCAAAGGTATTTAGAGATGAGAGCCAAAGGCAGGTATATGGAGTTAGATCATAGATCAGCCATGATCTTATCAAATGGCGGAACAGGCACGAGATTCTGAATGGCCTCTTCCAGTTCCTATGTTCCGATGTTCCTTTGTTCTGATTAATGCCAATCTACACTTGCCAGAAAGTGTACAGGTTTGGAAGTGAAATGAAAACAGATTGCGCGGGGTGATGATGCCGACGATGGACACTGTCTCGGTTCACTCGGTGGGGGTCCCAGAAGACCGCACCTGGAGTAACGTGAGCAGTTCTGGGCATCCCATAGTCCTTGCTGCAAATTATCAGTATTGCCAGTAAAGGGGGAGAGAAAAGAGGGAGACAAAATTGGAACAGGAGTAGGTTATTTAGCACTTCGAAAATGGCTTCGGCCTTCCCAATATTCATTTGGAGGAAATTTTTGCTCATCCAGTTCTGGACGTCGGACAAGCAGTGTGATAAATGAGAGACAGTGGAGGAGCCGAGGGACGTGCTGGAGCTGGGCGTTTTCAGCGTCCATGTGGAACCCGACGTTTTATGTTCGGATGATGTCGCAAAGGGGCAGCATGTAGATGGGAAATAGGAGGGGGCAAAGGATAGATCCTTGGGGGACTCCAGAGTTTACGGTGCGGGGGTCGGAGGAGAAGCCATTGCAGGTGATTCTCTGGCTGTGACGGGATAGATAAGAATGGAACCAGGCGAGCGCAGTCCCACCAAGCTCGACGGCGGAGGAGAGGCATTGGAGGAGAATGGTGTGGCCAACCGTGTCAAAGGTTGCAGACAGGTTGAGAAGCATGAGGAGGGATGGATTAGCACGGTTACTTTCACATAGGATGTCATTTGTGAATTGATAAGGGCCATTTCGGGACTGCAGTTGAGGCGGGGCGGGGGAGGGAGGAGGGGGGAAGAAATCTTATTGGAGGGATTCTATCATGGAATTTCAGAAATGATGGGCACGGATTTGGCGAGAAGTTCAAGGACTTTGGAGAGGAAAGGATTTCAGGGAGTTCCAGCGGATATTGGAACAGAGACATCGCCGATGGAGAAGGAAAAGGGGTGAGAGAAACGATGCTGCGACCCCTAGAGGGAGTGAGGAAAAGCAGTGGGTCGGATGTTCACGTCTTGGATGATGATGTTGGATCTGCGCTTGGACCAATGGAAGTGGAGGGAGAAGGAAGGAAATAAATTGAATAGAAATCAGAATCACAATTAATTCCATAAAAACCCGCGGTAATTGGTTTCACTCAGGGTCAGTTCGGCTCGAGTTGAGTTAGAAGGTGATGAGCACAAACCGCACTCCAGTACTGATGGAGCACTGCATTGTCAGAGGCGCCCTCCTTCCGTGCAGTTTGGTCTGAGAACCCCTCCACCTGCTTTGCTGATTCATGGGATGTTAAATTTGGGATTATTGCAAGAAGAACATGAATCTCTCGTGACAACATTCCAACACCAGCCAACCTCAACTAAACTCATTATTCAGCTGCTGTGTGAAAATTATCTGCTCCTTTTGTCTGCACTTTCACTCTCCTTCTATCGTTTAAGTTGTTACATATGAATTTGTGGTTTGGCTTAAATAGGTGATGAAGTATTGTATGAATCTAATGCTTTATTTTAATTTAAACAAAAGGAGAAGTTTCATTTCCGACATGTATTGCAATTCGTTTGAGAGCGGACATTCCAATGAACTTTACAAATATAATTTCTGAGAAGGAACTGCAACAGAATAACTAATATCAATTCTCCAGGTTTCTCATTGATAATCGAAAGGAAATGGGAGATTATATAAAGTCAGGCTGAGTGTCACTGAACGACTCCCTGAACTGTATAAGGTCGGCATGGCTTTACATTGATATGTCACAGCAGTGAATGGTATTAAATGTGTTGAAATAAGATGAATTGACCTTATTACTTGAAAACAAATTGCTCTTGTAATCCTGCCTAAACATGCTAATCTCATGGGAAGATTGACGATGGTGGAGAGACAGATAGTTGAGTGGAGAAGGCAGGTATTGTCAAACTGTGTATTTATTGGCTGTCGGTCAGATTTTTACTGCTCCACAAATTGAACTGAACGCAGAATAAGGAATAAAAATAACTTCCTGAAAACACATTTCTGATCTAATGGAAATGCACAGTTCAGGCATCAGGCTGGAACAAAGAGTAATATTGCGTGTGTTAGAGAATCAGAGAACATTGAACACTCAAAGATTGCTGCACAGAAAGCAGGAGTGAGGGCGCAGTATTCATTCATAGAATCATAGAATGATTACAGTACGGAAGGAGGCATTTCGGCCCATTGAGTCAGGGCCTGCTCAACGCAAGGGCAATCCATCTGGTCCCGCTCCCCCGCCCTCTCCCCGTAGCCCTACAATCTTTTCCTTTCAGGTATTATCCAGTTCGCTTATGATTGAATCTGCCTCCACCACCCCCGCACAGTGCATTCCAGACCCTAACCACTCGCCGTGTAAAAATGTTTTTCCACTTTGGTTCTTTTGTCAATCACCTTAAATCTATATCCTCTGGTTCTTGAGCCTTCCGCCAATGGGAACAGTTTCTCTCTATCGACTCTGTCCTGACCTTTCATGATTTTGAACACCTCGATCAAATCTCTTCCCAAACACCTCTGTTTCTCGGAGAACAATCCCAGCTTCTCCAGTCTATCCAAGTAACGAAAGTCCCACATCCCTGGAATCATTCGAGTACATCTCTTCTGCACCCTCTCTAAGGGTTCACATCTTTCTTGAAGAGCCCAGAACTTGTCACAATACTCCAGTTGTGGCCGAACTGGTGTTTTACAAAGGTTCATCATGACTTCCATACTTATGTACTCTATGCCTCTATTTATAAAGCCCAGGATCCCATTTGAATTTTAACCACATTCTCAACCTGCGCTGCCACCATCAACGATTTGTGTACATATCTCCTCAGATCTCTCTGTTCGTGCACCCCTTTTAGAGTTGTGCCTTCTAGTTTATATTGTCTCTCTTCATTCTTCCGACTGAAATGTATCACTTCACGATTTTGTGTTAAATGTCATCTGCCACGTGTCCGCCCATGCCACCAGCCTGTCTATGCCCTCTTGAAGTCTATTACAATCCTCATCATTGTATACTACCATTCCAAATTTTGTTTCATCAGCTAATTTGGAAATTGTGCCCTGTGCACCCAAGTCCAAGTCATCAAGAAAAGCAGTGGTCCCAACACTGAACTCTGGGGAACACCACTGTACACCTTCCGCCAGTCCAAAAAACAACCGTTCACCACTACTCTCTGTTTCCTGACCCTTAGCCAATTCTGTATCCATATTGCTACTGTCCCCTTCATTCCATGGGCCACAATCTTGATGATAAGCCGAGAGTGCGATATTTATCAAATGCCTTTTGAAAGTCCATATGCACCACATCAACTGTATTCCCTCATCTACACTATCTGTTACATCATCAAAAAACTCTATCAGGTTTTCCTTTAACAAATCCGGGCTGGCTTTCGCGAATCAATCCACCCTTGTCAAGTGACTGTTAATTCTGTCCCGGATTATTCTTTCTAAAAGTTTCCCCACTGCATTAGGGTTTCTAAAAGTTTCCCCCTGACTGGCCGGTAGTTGCTGGATTCATCTTTCCACCCTTTTTAAACAAGGGTGTAACATTTGTAATTCTCCAGTCCTCTGGCACCACATCCATATCTAAGGATGTTTGGAAGATTATGGCCTGTACCTCTGCAATTTCCAACCTCAGCAACAGAGGATGCATCCCATCTGGACCGGGTGACTTATCTACTTTAAGGACAACCAACCTTTCTCATCCCTCCTCTTTATCAATGTTAGTTCCTCCAGTATCTCACCTATATCTTCCTTCACTGAGACTCTGGCAGCATCTTTTTCCTTGGTCAATACACATGCAAAGTACTCATTTAGTACCTCAGCCATCCCCTCTGCCTCCATGAGTAGATCCCCTTTATGGTCCCTTATCGGCCCCATCCATCTTCTTACTATCCTTAAACTGTTTACATGTTTACTGTTGGCCGCCAGTCTATTCTCACACTCTCTCTTTGCCCCTCTTATTTCCTTTATCGATTCCCCTCAGAACTTGTTTTATCCTGACATCTGTCATATGCCCTTTTTTCCGTTTCATCTTACTCATTATCTCTTCTGTCATCCAGGGAGCTCTGGCTTTACTTGCCCTCCATTTCCCCTCATGGGAATGTGCCTAGACTGTACCTGAAACATCTCTTCCTTGAAAGCTGCCCACTGTTCAATTGCAGTTTTGCCTGCCAATCTTTGATTCCAATTTACCCGGGCCAGATCTGTTCTCACCTCATTTAAATTGGCCCTCCTCCAATTGAGTATTTTTACTTTGGAATGGTCCGTTTCCGTTTCCATAGCTATTCTAAACCTTATGACCGCTGCTCCCTAAATGCTCCCCCACTGACACTTGCTCCACTTGACACACCTCATTTACTGGCACCAAATCCAGCAATGCCTCCTTCCTCATTGGACCGGAAACGTACTCAAGAAAGTTATCCTGAACACATTTCAAAAATTCCTCACCCTCTGTACCCCTTATGTTATTTTTGTTATCCCAGTCCAAATTAGGATAGTTGAAATCCCTCGTTATCACTACTCTATAGATTTTGCACCTCTCTGTAATTTGGATTCAGATTTGCTCCTCAATATCCTTCCCACTAGTTGTTGGCTCAAAAAATACCTACAGTCGTTTAATGGCACATCTTTTATTACTGAACTCTAACCAAATAGATTCAACTGAGAACAGTGAATAGACGATTGTGTAACGAACACATCAAGACAAACACGTTACAATATCACACAAGTGCTCAAACAAGATACAATGAACAGCTGGGAATTGTGATTTAAGTCACAAGAACAGTAACAATCAAATATGGTTCAGAGAATTAAGACCTGGACAGAAGAATTGAAATTACTGTTGGTGATAATGTGGAAAACCCATAATGCTTTTCTTGGCTCCCTGCTTTAACAGAGGAGTTCGCCCATTTCATATCAGTGTGTGGGAATCTGGGTTAAAATATCCAACAGCGGCAGATCTTTTGGATGTGCTGAGCTTTTGTGGTCCTACATCACAAACAACAATACTGAACCAAAATTACTTACCGTGAACGCCAGTGACCTGAGACTTTGGCAGGAAACGGGAAACACAGAGCATTACAGTTAAACATGGTTCACGGAGTTCAGAGCTGGACTTACTGGGAACACTAATGGCAGCGATGACGGGGTAGTAAATCCTTTGTACATCCCAGATTGCACATAGCACCCGAAGGTATATCATTGAATCCCGAGACATGATTCCACTTTTGGTGAGAAAGAATAAATTTCTCCGTCCTCGAGGCAATGCTCCCACTGAAACAACGAAATAAGGAATTCAAAGGAGAACTGTATTTATTTCAGAGTAAAAACCCCAGAGAGACGAAGATGTTTCCCGGGGGTTGACATTAATTACAGTCGTGAAACAAACAGATCATGTTTATCATTTCATTGCAACACTTCGATCACAACAAAAATCCATTGAAAGAGTGCGGATTATGTCTGGAGAAAACGTGAACCCCGCAGTCTGAGAGCAGGGACATGAAGTGAGAGCGGATTCATTCACAGAGTGTGGATTCTGTCTGCAACATGAGACAATCCTGCAATTTCATAGATTTTGTCCCCTTTTCCTTTATAATTGGACATTTGAACTGTCTCATTGAACTAATAAATTTTAACTGGATTTCTTATTGAAAAGAATAAGAGCAGCTAGTTGCTAAGTAGTGCTGTATAAAGTTAAATCTAGTGTTACAAAAACAACAGGCTGCTCTGCACGCACACAAACACACACACCTTCCATTCTCGTATATTATACGTACTATTCTAACTATAAATATCACTATCGATATATAGACAGGCATAGATGCAAATTAACAGATATACAGCAGCACACCATGATTATATGTCCATCCATAGTTACAGTTATAGTTAAAATAGTTTTGCAAAAGGACAAGGAAAAATGAAATGTGAAAATACAAAACTGGAGGAGGGCAAATTTCACTGAGTTAAAAAGGGATCTCGCCCAGGTGGATTTGAATCAAAAAATGGAATGCAGATCAGTATTTGAACAATGGGAGGAGCTGGTTCGGGTACAGAGTGGACACATTCCCACGAGGGTGAAAAGGAAGAGCATCCAAAGCGAGAACTTTTAAGAACATAAGAACATTAGAAATAGGAGCAGGAGTAGGCCATTCGGCCCCTCGAGCCTGCTCCACCATTCTATCAGATCATGGCTGATCTTCCATCTCAACGCCATTTTCCTGCACTATCCCCATATCCCTTGATGCCTTTAATAGCTGGAAACCTGTCGATCTCTGTTTTGAATGTACTCATTGACTGAGACTCCATAGCCCTCTGGGGTAGAGAATTCCAAAGGTTCACCACCCACTGAGTGAAGACATTTCTACTCATCTCAGTCCTAAATGGCATACCCCTCATCCTAAGACTGTGACCCCTCGTTCTGGACCCCCCAGCCAGCGGCAACATCCTCCCTGCAGCGACCCTGTCAGAATTTTGTATATTTCAATGAGCTCAACTCTCATTCTTCTAAACTCTAGAGAATACAGGCCTCGTCTACTCAATCTCTCCTCATACGACAATCCCTCCATCCCAGGTATCAGTCTGGTGAACTGACGTTGCACTCCCTCTACGGAAAGTATCTCCTTTCTTCGGTCAGGAGAACAAAATTGTACACAATACTCCAGGTGTTGTCTCACCAAGGCCCTATATAATTGCAGTAAGACATCTTTATTCTTGTACTCAAAACCTCTTGTAAAAAAGGCCAGCATGCTATTTGCCTTCCTAATTGATCGCTGCACCTGCATGTTAACTTTCAATGACTCATGCGCAAAGACACCCAAGTCTCCTGTTTCCGACATGACTGAAGAAATAGAGATTAAAATAAATTTGTAAAAGGAGGCTTATGGCAAATGTAAGGTTCACAATATAATTGGCAACCAGGCTGAATACAGGAAGGACAGAGGGGATCTAAAAAAGGAATAAAAGGGGCAAAGAGAGAGTATGAGAATAGATTAGCGGTTAACATAACAGGGAATCCAAAAGTCTTTACTGAACATACAAATAGTAAAAGTGTAGTCAGATCGATCAGGGACAAAAAAGACCATCTTCTTGTGGAGGCAGGGGGCGTGGCAGAGGTATTAAATGATTACTTCGCATGCGTCTTCACTAGCGAAGAGGATGCTGCTACTATAGTGATAGAGGATTAGGGAGCAGTGATATTGGATAGGATACAAATAGATAAAGGGGAGATACTGAAACGATTGGCGGGACTCAAAGTAGAAAAATTGCCCGGTCTGGATGGGATGCACCCTCGGTTTCTGAGGGAAGTAAGGGTGGAAATTGCGGAGGATCTGGCCATAATCATCCTGAGATATGGGGGTGGTGCCAGAGGACTGGAGGATTGCAAATGTTACACGCTTGTTCAAAAAAGGGGAGAGTGATAAACCCGGAAATTACAGGCCAGTCTGTTGTGCTTTCTATGATTTCAGTCAGCCCGAACGTCGATTGTGCGGAAACTGTTAGACTCAATAATCCGGGACAAAATTGGTACAGAGAGCGTTAAGTGAAGTCTTGATAGAGGTGTTCAAACTGCTGAAGGGTTTTGATGGAGTAAATAAGGTGATCAACAAAGGAACCAATGGCGAAATGATGAAATATATTTTTTTAAGCAGCGAGTTGCAATGATCTGGAATTCACTGCATGAAAGAGCGGTGGAAGCAGATACACTAAAAACTTTCAAAAAGGAATTGGTTAAATCCTTCAAAGAAAATTAAAAGGTGATTGGGAAACAGCAGAGGAATAGAACAAATTGGAAAGCTCTTTCAAAGATCTCGCACAGGCACGATGAACGAATGGCCTGCTATGATGCTATGATACCATGATATTGTGAAAAGGATATGGAGGCAATGGAAATGGTAACTTTTTCTTGAATTGCTGCATGGTGAAGATACTTCCATCATGCTGTGATGTAGAGAGTGACGATTAAGGCGCGGTGATTATATATCCAAGTCAGGATGGTGTATGACATGGAGGGAACTTTGAGGTGATTCACCTTCTGCCCTTCTCCTTCTGGTGGTGGAGGCCGCGCGTTTGGGCGGTGCTGTTGAAGAAGCCTTGGCGAGTTGTTGGAGTGCATCCTGTAGATAGTCCACATTGTCCGGCTGGTGGAGGGAGTGGATGTTTCAACTGGACAAACACTGCTCTATTTATATTGTACAAACACTGCTCTATTTATATTGTACAAACACTGCTCTATTTATATTGTAGAAACTTTGTTCTATTTACATTGTATCAACAATGTTCTACTTATAATGTATAAACGCCGCTCGATTCATGTTGTTTAAACACCGCTCCATTTATATTGTACAAAGACTGCTCTTTCTATTTTGTGTAAACACTGCTCTATTTATATTGTACGAACACTGCTCTATTTATATTGTATAAACACTGATCTATTGATATTGTATAAACACTGCTCTATTTATATTGTATAAACACTGCTCTATTTATATTGTCCAAACACTGATCTATTTATATTGTATAAAGACTGCTCTATATATATTATATGAACACCGCTCTATTCATATTGCATAAACTTAGCTCAATTTATATTGCACAAGCACTGCTCTATATATATTGTGCAAGCAGGCTCTATTTACATTATACAAGCACTCCTCTGTTTATATTGTTCAAACACTGCTCTGTTTATATTGTATAAACACTGCCCTATTTATATTGTATGTAAAACATAAAAAGACATGATTTTCCTCTCACAAAACCATGCTGACTGTTCCTAATTAGTCCCTGCCTCTCCAAGTGCCTGTAGATCCTGACCCTCAGAATACCCTCTAACAGATGTCAGGCTCACTGGTCTGTCGTTCCCAGGCTTTTCCCTGCCGCCCTTCTTAAACAAAGGCACAACATTTGCTACCCTCCAATCTTCAGGCACCTCACCTGTAGCGGTGGATGATTCAAATATCTCTGCTAGGGGACCCGCAATTTCCTCCCTAACCTCCCATAACGTCCTGGGATACATTTCATCAGGTCCCGGAGATTTATCGACCTTGATGCGCGTTAAGACTTCCAGCACCTCCCGCTCTGTAATATGTACACTCCTCAAGACATCACTATTTATTTCCCCAAGTTCCCTAACATCCATACCTTTCTCAACCGTAAATACCGATGTGAAATATTCATTTAGGATCTCACCCATCTCTTGTGGTTCCGCAAATAGATGACCTTGTTGATCCTTAAGTGGCCCTACTCTCTCCCTAGTTACTCTTTTGCCCTTGATGTATTTGTAGAAGCTCTTTGGATTCTCCTTTGCCTTATCTGCCAAAGCAATCTCATGTCCCCTTTTTTCCCTCCTGATTTCTCTCTTATCTCTACTCCGGCGATCTCTGTACTCTTCAAGGGATCGACTTGATCCCAGCTGCCGATGCATGTCATTTGCCTCCTTCTTCTTTTTGACTAGGGCCTCAATCTCCCGAGTCATCCAAGGTTCCCCACTTCTACCAGCCTTGCCCTTCACTTTATAAGGAATGTGCTTACCCTGAACCCTGGTTAACACACACTTTTGAAAGCCTCCCACTTACCAGACGTCCCTTTGCCTGCCAACAGACTCTCCCAATCAACTTCTGAAAGTTCCTGTTTAATACCATCAAAATTGGCCTTTCCCCAATTCAGAATTTTAACTTTTGGGCCAGACCTATCATTCTCCATAGCTATCTTAAAACAAATGGAATTTTGATCACTGGTCCCAAAGTGATCCCTCACTAACACTTCTGTCACCTGCCCTTCCTTATTTCCCAAGAGAAGGTCAAGTTTTGTCCCCTCTCTAGTCGGGCCATCCACGTACTGAATGAGAAATTCCTCCTGAATACACTCAACAAATTTCTCTCCATCCAAGCCCCTAATACTATGGCTGTCCCAGTCAATGTTGGGAAAGTTAAAGTCTCCTATTATTACCACCCTATTTTTCTTGCAGCTGTCTGTAATCTCCTTAGATATTTGCTCCTCAATTTCCCGTTGACTATTTGGGGGTCTGCTGTACAATCCTATCAAAGTGATCTCTCCCTTCTTATTTTTCAGTTCTACCCATATAGACTCCGTGGGCCAACCCTCGGATATATCACCTCTCACTACTGCCGTGCTGTTCTCCCTAATCAAGAACGCAACTCCCCCTCCTCTCTTACCTCCTGCTCTATCTTTCCTATAGCATCTGTGCCCTGGAACATTGAGCTGCCAGTCCTGCCCCTCCCTTTGCCATGTTTCAGTAATAGCTATAACATCCCAGTCCCATGTACCCATCCATGCCCTGAGTTCATCTGCCTTGCCCATCAGACTTATTGCATTGAAATAAATGCAGTTTAATCTGGACTTCCCTTGGTCTTTGCCCTGCTTTCTCAGACCATCTGTCCAGTCATGTTTTGTACACTCTCCCTTACTGCCTTTTGTTTCTGTCACCACTTTACTTCCCACTGCCTCCCTGCATCGGTTCCCATCCCCCTGCCACATTAGTTTAAACCCTCCCCAACAGCACTAGCAAACACTCCCCCTAGGACATTGATTCCAGTCCTGCCCAGATGCAGACCGTCCAATTTGTACTGGTCCTACCTCGCCCAGAACCGGTTCCAATCGCCCAGGAATTTGAATCCCTCCCTCTTGCACCATCTCTCAAGCCACGTATTCATCCTAGCTATCCTGTCATTCCTACTCTGACTAGCCCGTGGCACTGGTAGAAACCCTGAGATTACTACCTTTGAGGTCCTACTTTTTAGTTTAACTCCTAACTCCCTAAATGCATCTTGTAGGACCTCATCCCGTTTTTTACCTATATCTTTGGTACCTATATGCACCACGGCAACTGGCTGTTCACCCTCCCCCTCCAGAATGTCCTGCAGCCGCTCCGAGACATCCCTGACCCTTGCACCAGGGAGGCAACATACCATCCTGAAGTCTCGGTTGCGTCCGCAGAAACGCCTGTCTATTCCCCTTACAATCGAGTCCCCTATCACTATAGATCTGCCACTCTTTCTCCTGCCCTCCTGTGCAGCAGAGCCAGCCACGGTGCCATTAACCTGGCCGCTGTCACCTTCCCCTGGTGAGCCATCTCCCCCAACAGTATCCAAAACGGTATACCTGTTTTGGAGGGAGATGACCGCAGTGGACCCCTGCACTGCCTTCCTACTCTTACTTTTTCTGTTGGTCACCCATTCACTATCCACGACGTCCTCAGCATCGCGGATGCCCCAAAGTGAGTCCATTCGCAGCTCCAGAGCCGTCAAGCGGTCAAACAGTAGCTGCAGCTGGACACACTTCCCGCAGGTGAAGGAACCAGGGACACCGGAAGGATCCCTGAATTCCCACATCCCACAAGAGGAACATGACACGGGTCTGGGATCTCCTGCCATGACTTAACCCTTAAGTTAGCTGAACAACAACTACAATGTCAAGAAAAAAAAGGAAAGAAAAACGACTTCCCAGTCACCAGCCAATCACTTTCCTGTTGGCTGTGACTTCGCGCCTCCAGCAGCTGCAGTAGCTCGATCCTCCGCCGAGACAACTTGCTTGCCCTCCTCACAGTGCCTCCCTTTTTTTTGGCTGGAGGACGAGGGACGGAGCGAGGGAAACACAAGTGTAGTGTTTCGGGTTTAACTGCTCCTCGACACCAGTTCTTCTGCTACCCACTGTTCAGTGGAGGTGGCTGAGCCGACTTCTCCCAGAATGCCCCTCTGTCTCCTGTGCTGGATGCTTTTCCTCCTGGTCGTCACTGAAGGGCTTCACAGAACCACTGGTATCTTTATATTGTAGAAACTTTGCTCAATTTATCTTGTACAAACACTGCTCTATTTATATTGTACAAACACTGCTCTATCTTTATTGAAGAAACACTGCTCTATTTATATTGTACAAATACTGCTCCATTTATATTCTAGAAACAATAGTATATTTATATTGTACAAACACTGTTCAATTTATAATCTACAAACGCTGCTCTATTTATATTGTAGAAACATTTTTCGATTTATATTGTACAAACACTGATCTATTTATATTGTATAAATATTGCACAATTTGTATTGTACAAACACTGCTATAATTATATTGAACAAACACAGCTCTATTTATATTGCAGAAACGTCGAACTATTTATATTGTATCTACACTGCTCTATTTATATTGTGCAAACGCTGCTCTATTTATATTGTAGAAACATTGCTCTATTTATATTGAACAAACACTGCTCCATTCATATTGCAGACACACTGCTCTATTTAAGTGGTACAAACACTGCTCTATTTATATTGCAGAAGCACTGGTCTATTTATATTGTAAAAACATTGCTCAGTTTATATTGTACAAGCACTGCTCTATTTGTATTGTACATACACTGCTTCATTTATTTTGTACAAACATTGATCAATTTATATTGGTGAAACACTGGTATATTTTTATTGTACAAACTTTGCTCAATTTATCTTGTATAAACACTGCTCTATTTATATTGTATAAACACTGCTCTATTTATATTGGAGAAACACTGGTATATTTATATTGTACAAACTCTGCTCAATTTATCTTGTAAAAATACTGCTCTATTTACATTGTACAAACACTGCTCTACTTATATTGTAGAAACACTGCTCTATTTAAATTGTACAAACACTGCTCTATTTTTATTGAAGAAAAGCTGCTCTATTTATATTGCACAAATACTGCTCTTTTTGTATTCTTGAATCAATGGTCTATTTATGTTGTACAAACAATGCTCTATTTATATTTCATAAACTCAGCTCTATTTATGGTGCAGAAACGCTGGTCAATTCATATTGGACAAAAACTGTGCTATTTGTGTTGTACAAACACAGCTCTGTTTGTATTGTACAAACACTGCTTCATTTATTTTGTACAAACATTGCTCAATTTATACTGTAGAAACACTGGTATATTTATATTGGACAAACTTTGCTCAATTTATCTTGTACAAACACTGCTCCATTTATATTGTACAAATACTGCTCGATTTATATTGTACAAACTCTGCTGTATTTATATGGTACAAATATTGCTCTATTTATTTTGGGGAAACACTGCTCTCGTTATTTTGTACAAACGCTTTTCTGTTTATATTGTAGAAACACTGCTCTATTGATATTGTACAAACACTGCTCCATTTATGTTCTAGAAACAATAGTCTATTTATATTGTACAAACATTGCTCAATATATATTCTAAAAACGCTGCTCTATTGATATTGTAGAAACATTTTTCGATTTATATTGTACAAACACTGATCTATTTGTATTGTACAAATATTGCTCAATTTATATTGTACAAACACTGCTATAATGATATTGAACAAACACTGCTCCATTTATATTGTGGGAACACTGCTCTATTTATGTGGTACAAACACTGCTCTGTTTATATTGTATAAACACTGCTCGATTGATATTGTATAAACACTGCTCTATTTATATTGCAGAAGCACTGGTCTATTTATATTGTACAAACATTCCTTTATTTTTTTGTATAAACACTGCTCTAATTATATTGTACAAACTTTGCTCTAGTTATATTGTAACAACATTGCGCTATTTGTATTGTACAAACACTGCTTTATTTACATTGTAGAAAAACTGCTCTATTTATAGTGTCAAACCATTGCTCTATTTATATTGTACAAACACTGATCCATTTATGTTGTACAAAAACTGCTCTATTTATATTGTACAAAAACTGCTCTATTTATATTGTACAAACACTGCTCTATTTATAATGTGTACACACTGCTCTATTTATTTTGTACAAACACTTCTCTATTTATATTGTACAAAGATTGCTCAATTTATATTCTCCATGTATAATCGACAAACAGTGCCCATTTTATCTTCTACAGCACTGCTCTATTGATATTGTACAATCATTTCTGCATTTATATTGTACAAACGCTGCTCTATTGATATTGTACAAACGCTGCTCTATTGATATTGTACAAACGCTGCTCTATTTATTTTGTACAAACGCTGCTCTATTTATATTGTCCAAACATTTTTCCATTTATTTTGTGCAAACACTGCCCTCTTTATATTGTAGAAACATTGATCTATTTACATTGTGCAAACATTGCTCTGTTTTTTAATCTGCAAACACTGCTCTCATTATATTGTACAAACATTTCACTGTTTATATTGTACAAACATTGCTCTATTTATATTGTACAAACACTGCTCGAATTATATTCTAAATACACTGCTCTATTTACATTGTACAAACACTGCTCTATTTATATTATATAAACATTGCCCTATTTACATATATATATATATTTTGATTCGTTCACGGGATGTGGGCGTCGCTGGCGAGGCCGGCATTTATTGCCCATCCCTAATTGCCCTCGAGAAGGTGGTGGTGAGCCGCCTTCTTGAACCGCTGCAGTCCGTGTGGTGACGGTTCTCCCACAGTGCTGTTAGGAAGGGAGTTCCAGGATTTTGACCCAGCGACAATGAAGGAACGGCGATATATTTCCAAGTTATATTGTATGAACATTGCCCGATTTATATTGGACAAACATTGCTCTATTCCTGCTCTACAAACATCGCTCCATTGACAGTGTCCAAACGCTGCTCTATTTATATTGTACAAACACTGCTCTATTTATATTGTACAAACACTGCTCTATTTATTTTGTACAAGCATTGCTCTATTTATATTGGACAGTTTTTGTGACTGGAAGCCTGTGGCCAGTGGGGTACCACAGGGATCGGTGCTGGGTCCCTTGCTGTTTGTGGTCTACATTAATGACTTGGATATGAATGTAAAAGGTATGATCAGTAAGTTCGCTGATGATACAAAAATTGGTAGGGTGGTAAATTGCGAGGAGGATAGCCTCAGTCTGCAGGACGATATAGATGGGTTGGTCAGATGGGCGGAACAGTGGCAAATGGAATTTAACCCGGAAAAGTGCGAGGTGATGCACTTTGGAGGGACTAACAAGGCAAGGGAATACACAATGAATGGGAGGACCCTAGGCAAGCCAGAGGGTCAGAGGGATCTTGGTGTGCAAGTTCACAGATCCCTGAAGGCGGCGGAACAGGTAGATAAGGTGGTAAAGAAGGCATATGGGATACTTGCCTTTATTAGCCGAGGCATAGAATATAAGAGCAAGGAGGTTATGATGGAGCTGTATAAAACACTGGTTAGGCCACAACTGGAGTACTGTGTGCAGTTCTGGTCGCCACACTACAGGAAGGATGTGATCGCTTTAGAGAGGGTGCAGAGGAGATTCACCAGGATGTTACCAGGGCTGGAGCGCTTCAGCTATGAAGAGAGACTTGGAAGATTGGGTTTGTTTTCCTTGGAGCAGAGGAGGCTGAGGGGGGACATGATTGAGGTGTACAAAATTATGAGGGGCACGGATAGGATGGATACTAAGGAGCTTTTTCCCTTCCTTGAGGGTTCTATTACAAGGGGACATAGATTCAAGGTAAAAGGCGGGAGGTTTAGAGGGGATTTGAGAAAGAACTTTTTCACCCAGAGGGTGGTTGGAGTCTAGAACTCACTGCCTGAAAGGGTTGTGGAGGCAGGAACCCTCACAACATTCAAGAAGCATTTGGATGAGCACTTGAACTGCCATAGCATACAAGGCTACGGACCAAATGCTGGAATATGGGATTAGAGTAGAAGGGCTTGATGGCCGGCGCGGACACGATGGGCCGAAGGGCCTCTATCCGTGCTGTATAACTCTATGACTCTATGACTCTAAACACTGCTCTATTTATATTCTACAAACACTGCTCTATTTGTATTGCACAAACACTGATTTAATTGGGAAGTGCTCCCAGATGAAAGGCTTTAAAGACAGGGTTTTGGGATTTAAAAGAAGAGCTGCCATTGGGAGCAGAATAATAAAGCAGACTTGATTGGTGAACTGAACTTGCCTTTCTCCTCGGATTGCAATCTTCTCCAAATGTCACCTTCAACTCCTGCAGTGTCCCTCGGGAGAAGCCAACACTGATCTCCAAAAGTAACCATTGCACTGTGTTGTCGTCACCGATAGGGGCAGCATTGCTCCCTTAATTGAATCAATGCCATCCACACAGTGCAACAAACATGGATCCCAGCGGTCAGCAAATGATCACGGAGATGGTTCCTGTCAACGAGACATCGGCATCTTTCTCTGTGGCATTTTATGGACACAATTCGTTTCGGTCGAGCGCATTCAACATAAGAACAAATAAAACACAAGCAGATGTTCTATTTTCCAATGGGAAGGTTTGATAATGTTCTTGTTTTATTAACGTTTTCAAAATGTTGGTCAACTTTTGAGTGCAATATCTGTGCAACTGTTCATTTTATAACAAGTTGCTTGCCTAAAGTATAAAATATAACAAACAGCTTTAAACTAATACTGGATTAATATGTGTTTCAGGGAATACTTTACAAATTCTGTTTGGATTTCAGACAACAGGTGGACGGTTTTCATTTCATCTCGTCATTGACATTAATTTAAGAATTATAGTATAAGGATATTTCACCATTGCCTTCAACTGCTCCCTGAATTTAGTCTGAGTGACTGCATAAATATATGTGTTTGTGCAAGAACACAAAAGTTGAAGCATGAATCCAAATTCTTGCAGAATATCCGCCGTGCCAA
Source organism: Heptranchias perlo (assembly GCF_035084215.1). Classification (NCBI taxonomy): domain Eukaryota; kingdom Metazoa; phylum Chordata; class Chondrichthyes; order Hexanchiformes; family Hexanchidae; genus Heptranchias; species Heptranchias perlo. The sequence continues at coordinate 2,455,555 of NW_027139772.1, read as the reverse complement.
TGGATGCATTGTTATGCATTGCAATAATTCGCAAGTATATGGAATTCACCAAAAATATCACCCATAACAGGATAAAATTCCCCAATATAACAAACAGTGAAATGATGGATTTCCTTCTCTTCTCCATCTCTGGGTCACTGGGACTCTCCCCACTGTTGTGGTCCCGGAGTCTCCTGCGGACTCTGTTCGACACTAAGATGTGTCTGACGGTGAAAGCATTGAGCAGCAGAATCAGAACTAATGGAACAAATGGGGTCACAATATAATGAAGAGATTCAAATGCTCCCGATGTCCGTGAAAGCACTGCACTGTCTGTTACATAACAAAATCAGGGAATGTTAAAAAGTAAATATTTACTTGTATACATAAAGTACCAGAAAGTGTTCTTCACACAGAACAGCACACTCACTGTTCCCAGAACCACAGCCGCCGTTTTCTCGGTGCAATATTTTGTTTTCAGCTTCTGGCAACAAATGGCTACAAATCGATCAAAGGTGAAAGTGACTGTGAACCAGACAGAACAGTCTGTAGCTGCGTGAAGCAGGACGGCGTGGATATTACACACTTTAAAATCCCACAGAAAAAGGAATTGTGCAGCGTAAGCAATGGGAATCTGTCTTAGTATCACGTCAATGATAACGACCAGTAGATCGGCCGCTGCCATGGACACCAGGTAACGGGTGACACATTTGGAAAGACCGCACCTTCCTCGAGACAGGATCACAATCGTCACTAAGTTCACTGTAAGGAATGGTAAAAAAAAGAAATTATACTTCAGGATCCAACAGAAGGGGAGTTCGTTCTGAAATTAAAAGCATTCGGTTACAGAGTCTAAGTATTTCTGCTCGAGACAGGGTTTACATTAAAAGCAGTAACAAGTTGTGAAATGAATAACTGAACATGATGAAACTAAATACGATCAATAATACGATCTACAGCAAACAATAACAAAGAATAGAGAGAAACTATTTCCGCTGTTTGGGGATTCTCGGAGTAGGGGGCACATTCTAAAAATTAGAGCCAGACCTTTCAGGAGTGAGATGAGAAAACAATTCTACACTCAAAGGGTGGTAGAACTTTCAAACTTTCTTCTGCAAACGCAATTAATGGTCGTTCAATTGCTAAATTTAAATCTGAGATCGATAGATTTTTGTCAACCGAAGGTGTCAAGGGATATGGAGTTAGATCAGAGATCAGCTATGATCTTATCAAAAGGCGGAGCAGGCACGAGGGGCTGAATGCCCTTCTCCTGTTCCGATGTTCCTGTGTTCTGATTAATGCCAATCTACTCTTGCCAGAAAGTGTACAGGTTTGGAAGTGAAATGAAAACAGGTTGCGCGGGGTTATCATGCCTACTATGGACTCTGTCTCGGTTCACTCGGTGGGGTTCCCAGAAGAGGTTTATACACATTAGATTTAGGTACAAAAGATCAGTGTTGCCAGTAAATGGGGAGAGAAAAGAGGGAGACAACATAGCAACAGGAGTAGGTTGTTTCGTCCTTCGACAATGGCTACGGCCTTCCCAATATTTAGTCGGAGGACGTCGGACAAGCAGTGTGATAAATGAGGGACGGTGGAGGGGCCGAGGGACGTGGTGGTGAGGTGGAGCTGGGCGATTTAAGCGTACATGTGGAACCCGACGTTTTATGTTCGGACGATGTAGCCAAAGGGCAGGTTGTAGATGAGAAATAGGAGGGGGCCAAGGATAGATCATTGGGGGACTCCAGAGTTTACGTTGCTGGAGTGGGAACAGAAGCCATTGCAGGTGATTCTCTGGCAGAGACTGGATAGTTAAGAATGGAACCAGGCGAGCGCAGTCCCACCAAGCTCGACGGTGGAGGAGAGGCATTGGAGGAGAAATGTGTAGCCAACCGTGTCAAAGGTTGCAGACAGGTTGATAAGGATGAGGAGGGATCGTTTACGACGGTCACATTCACACAGGATGTCATTTGTGACTTTGATAAGGGCCATTTTACGGCTGTAGTTGAGGCGGTGGTGGGGTTGGGTGGTGGGGAGGCTGAGGGAGGAGGAGGGAAACATTATTGGAGGGATTCGATCATGGAATTGCTGAAAAGATGGGCACGGATTTGGCGACAAGTTCAAGGACTTTGGAGAGGAAAGGATTTAGGGAGTTGCAGCGGATATTAGAACGTGAACATCGCCTCAGGATATGGAATAGGGGTGAGATAAACGATGCTGCGACCCCGAGAGGGAGTGAGGAAAAGCAGTGGGTCGGATGTTCAGGTCTTGGATCTGCGCTTGGACCAATGGAAGTGGAGGTAGAAGGAAGGAAATTCATTAAATGGAAATCAGCATCACAATTAATTGCATAAAAACCTTCTGCAATTGGTTTCACTCAGGGTCAGTTCGGCTCCAGTTGCGTTAGAAGGTGATGAGTACAAACCGCACTCCAGTACTGATGGAGCACTGCATTGTCAGAGGCGCCCTCCTTCCGGGCAGTTTGGACTGAGATCCCCTTAGGTTTCGATCATCAATTAGGTTTCCAATTGATGATCGAAATGAAATGGGAGATTATATAAAGTCAGGCTAAGTGTCATTGAGAGACTCCCTGAACTGTATAAGGTCGGCATGGCTTTACATTGATATGTCACAGCAGTGAATGGTATTAAATTTGTTGAAAAAAGATTAATTGACCTTCATACTTGAAAACAAATTGCTCTTGTTATCCTGCCTAAACATGATAATCTAATGGGAAGATTTACGATGGTGGAAAGCCAGATAGTTGAGTGCAGCTGACAGGTATTGTCAAACGTTGCTGTGTATTTATGGGCTATCGGTCAGATTTTTACTGCTCTACAAAGTGAACTGAACGCAGAACAAGGAATAAAAATAACTTCCTGAAAACACATTTCTGATCTAATGGAAATGCACAGTTCTGGCACCAGGCTGGAACAAAGAGTAATATTGCGTGTGTTCGAGAATCAGAGAACATTTAACACTCAAAGGTTGCTGCACAGAAAGCTTGTCACACTCCCCCGCCCTATCCACGTAGCCCTACATTTTTTTCTTCCTTTCAAGTTTTATCCAGTTCCCTTTTGAAGGCCATGATTGAATCAGCCTCCACCACCCCCTCGGGCAGTGCATTCCAGATCCGAACCACTCGCCGTGTAAATAATTTTTTCCTCATGTAACCTTTGGTTCTTTTCCCAATCACCTTAAATCTGTGCCCTCTGGTCCTTGACCCTTCCACCAATGGGAACAGTTTCTCTCTATTCAGTCTGTCTGGACCGTTCATGATTTTGAACACCTCGACCAAATCTCTTCCCAAACATCTAGGTTTCGAAGAGAACAATCCCAGCTTCTCCAGTCTATCCACGTAACGAAAGTCCCTCATCCCTGGAATCATTCTAGTACATCTCTTCTGCACCCTCTCTCAGGGTTCACATTTTTCCTGAAGAAGCCAGAACTGAACACAATACGCCAGTTGTGGCCGAACTGGTGTTTTACAAAGGTTCATCATGACTTCCATACTTTTGTATTCTGTGCCTCTATTTATAAAGCCCACGATCCCATCTGCATTTTAACCACATTCTCAACCTGCGCTGCCACCTTCAACGATTTGTGCACATATACCCCCAGATCTCTCAGTTCGTGCACCCCTTTTAGAGTTGTGCCTTCTGGTTTATATTGTCTCTCTTCATTCTTCCTACTGAAATGTATCACTTCACGTTTTTGTGTTAAATGTCATCTGCCACGTGTCCGCCCATGCCGCCAGCCTGTCTATGTCCTCTTGAAGTTTATTACTATCCTCATCACTGTTTACTCCCATTCCAAATTTTGTGTCATCAGCAAATTTGGAAATTGTGCCCTGTGCACCCAAGTCCAAGTCATCAAGAAAAGCAGTGGTCCCAACACTGACCCCTGGGGAACACCACTCTACACCTTCCGCCAGTCCAAAAAACAACCTTTCACCACGACTCGCTGTACCCTGACCCATAGCCAATTCTGTATCCATATTGCTACTGTCCCCTTCATTCCATAGGCCGCAATCTTGATGATAAACCTAGAGTTCCACACTTTATCAAACGCCTTTTGAAAATCCATATACACCACATCAACTGCATTGCCCTCATCTACCCTATCTGTTACATCATCAAAAAAGTCTATCAGGTTTGCCTTTAACAAATCCGGGCTGGCTTTCCTTAATCAATCCACCCTTGTCAAGTGACTGTTAATTCTGTCCCGGATTATTGTTTCGAAAAGTTTCCCCACCACTGAGGTTAAACTGACTGGCCGGTAGTTGCTGGATTCATCTTTCCACCCTTTTTTAAACAAGGGTGTAACATTTGCAATTCTCCACTCCTCTGGCACCACCCCCGTATCTAAGGATGTTTGGAAGATAATTGCCTGTACCTCTGCAATTTCCAACCTCAGCAACGGAGGATGCATCCCATCCCGACCGGGTGACTTACCTACTTTAAGGACAGCCAACCTTTTTCATACCTCCTCTTTATCAATTTTTAGTTCCTCCAGTATCTCAACTATATCTTCCTTTACTGAGACTCTGGCAGCATCTATTTTCCTTGGTAAATACGAATGCAAAGTACTCATTTAGTACCTCAGCCATCCCCTCTGCCTCCATGAGTAGATCTCCTTTATGGTCCCGAATCGGCCCCATCCATCTTCTTACTATCCTTTTACTGTTTACATGTTTACTGTTGGCCGCCAGTATATTCTCACACTCTCTCTTTGCCCCTCTTATTTCCTCTTTCGCTTCCCCTTTGAACTTTCCTTATTCTGCCTGGTTCTCACTTCTGTTATCCTGACACCTGTCATACGCCATTTTTTATGCTTCATCTTACTCACTATCTCTTTTGTCATCCAGGGAGCTCTGGCTTTCCTCGCCCTCCATTTCCCCTCATGGGAATGTGCCTAGAATGTACCTGAAACATATCTTCCTTAAAGGCTGCCCACTGTTCAATTACAGTTTTGCCTGCCAATCTTTGATTCCAATTCACCCGGGCAAGATCTGTTCTCACCTCATTTAAATTGGCCCTCCTCCAATTGAGTATTTTTACTTTAGTGTGGTCCGATTCCTTTTTCATAGCTTTTGTAAACCTTATGACCGCTGCTCCGTAAATGCTCCCCCACTGAAACTTGCTCCACTTGGCCCACCTCATGACCTGGAACCAAATCCAGCAATACCTTCTTCCTCATTGGAACGGAAACGTACGCAAGAAAGTTATCCTGAACACATTTCAAAAATTCCTCCCCCTCTGTGCCCCTTGTATTATTTTTGTTATCCCAGTCTAAATTAGGATAGTTGAAATCCCCCGTTATCACTGCTCTTTAGCTTTTGCACCTCTCTTTAATTTCCATGCAAATTTGCTCCTCCATGTCCTTCCCACCAGTTGGTGGTCTCAACAATACCCCCAGTAGTTTAATGGCACATCTTTTATTAATGAACTCGAACCAAATAGATTCAACTGAGACCAGTGAATAGACGATTGTGTAACGAACACATCAAGACAAATACGTTACAATATCACACAAGTGATATACAGAATACAATGAACAGCTGGGAATTGTGATTTAAGTCACAAGAACAGTAACAATCAAACATGGTTCAGAGAATTATGACCTGGACAGAAGAATTGAAATTACTGTTGGTGATAATGTGGAAAACCCATAATGCTTTTCTTGGCTCTCTGCTTTAACAGAGGAGTTCGCCCATTTCATATCAGTGTGTGGGAATCTGGGTTAAAATATCCAACAGCGGCAGATCTTTTGGATGTGCTGAGCTTTTGTGGCCCAACATCACAAACAAAAATACTGAACCAAAAATTACTTACCGTGAACGCCAGTGACCTGAGACTGTGGCAGGAAACGGGAAACACAGAGCAAAACCAATATAGTTACACATGGTTCATGGAGTTAAGAGCTGGACTTACTGGGAACACTAATGGCAGAGATGACGGGGTAGTAAATCCTTTGTACATCCCAGATTGCCCATAGCACCCGCTGAGATATTATTATATCCCGAGACATGATTCCACTTTTGGTGAGAAAGAATAAATTTCTCGGTACTCGAGGTAATGCTCCCACTGAGACAACGAAATGAGGAATTCAAAGGGGAACTGTATTTATTTTAGAGTAAAAACCCCAGAGGGACGAACATGTTTACCGGGGGTTGACATTAATTACAGTCGTGAAACAAACAGATCATGTTTATCATTTCATTCCAACACTTCGATCATTAAAAAAATCCATTGAAAGAGTGTGGATTATGTCTGTGGAAAACGTGAACCCCGCAGTCTGAGAGCAGGGACATGAAGTGATAGCGGATTCATTTACAGAGTGTGGATTATGTCTGCATCATTAGACAATCCTGCAATTTCATAGATTTTGTCCCCTTTTCCTTTATAATTCGATATTTTGAACTGTCTCATTGAACTAATCAATTTTAACTGGATTTCTTATTGAAAAGAAGAAGAGCAGCTGGTTGCTAAGTCGTGCTGTATAAAGTTAAATATCGTGTCACAAAAACAACAGGCTGCTCTGCACGCACACAAACACACACACCTTCCATTCTCGTATATTATACACACTATTCTAACTATAAATATAACTATAGATATATAGACAGGCATAGAGGCAAATATACAGATATATAGAACCACACTATTTCTCTATGTCTATCTATAGTTATAGTTATAGTTAAAATAGTTGTGGAAAAGGACAAGGAAAAATGAAATGTGAAAATACAAAACTGGAGGAGGGCAAATTTCACTGAGTTAAAAAGGGAACTCGCCCAGGTGGATTTGAATCAAAATAATGGAATGCAGATCAGTATTTGAACAATGGGAGGAGCTGGTTCGGGTACAGAGTGGACACATTCCCACGAGGGTGAAAAGGAAGGGCATCCAAAGCGAGAACTTTTAAGAACATAAGAACATTACAAATAGGAACAGGAGTAGTCCGTCCGGCCCCTCGAGCCTGCTCCACCATTCGATCAGATCATGGCTGATCTTCTACCTCAACGCCATTTTCATGTACTATCCCCATATCCCTTGATGCCTTTAATATCTGGAAACCTGTCGATCTCTGTTTTTAATGTACTCCTTGACTGAGACTCCATAGCCCTCTGGGGTAGAGAATTCCATAGGTTCACCACCCACTGAGTGAAGACATTTCTCCTCATCTCAGTCCTAAATGGCATACCCCGCATCCTGAGACTGTGGCTCCTCGTTCTGGACCTCCCAGCCAGCGGCACCATCCTCCCTGCATCGACCCTGTCGGAATTTTGTATATTTCAATGAGCTCAACTCTCATTGTTCTATACTCTAGAGAATACAGGCCTCGTCTACTCAATCTCTCCTCATACGACAATCCCTCCATCCCAGGTATCAGTCTGGTGAACCGACGTTGCACTCCCTCCACGGCAAGGATTTCCTTTCTTAGGTAAGGAGACCAAAATTGTTCACAATACTCCAGATGCGGTCTCACCAAGACCCTATATAATTGCAATAAGACATCTTTTTTCGAGTACTCAAATTCTCTTGTAATAAAGGCCAACATACCATTTGCCTTCCTAATTGATCGCTGCACCTGCATGTTAACTTTCAGTGACTCATGTACTCGGACACCCAGGTCTCTTTGAACATCCTGTTTCCTGGATGACTGAAGAAATACAGATTAACATGAAAGAGAAAAAGGAGGCTTATGGCAAATGTAAGGTTCATAATATAATAGGCAACCAGGCTGAATACAGGAAGTACAGAGGGGATCTAAAAATAGGAATAAAAGGGGCCAAGAGAGAGTATGAGAATAGATTAGCGGTTAACATAACAGGGAATCCAAAAGTCGTTTATAAACACACAAATAGTAAAAGTGTAGTCAGATCGATCAGGGACAAAAAAGACGATCTTTTTGTGGAGGCAGGGGGCATGGCAGAGGTATTAAATGATTACTTCGCATCCGTCGTCATTGCAGAAGAGGGTGCTTCTGTTGCAGCAATAAAGGAGGAGGTCGCAGTGATATTGGATAGGATACAAATAGATAAAGAGGAGATACTTAAACGATTGGCGGTACTCAAAGTAGAAAAATTACCCGGTCCAGATGGGATACACCCTCGGTTTCTGAGGGATGTAAGGGTGGAAATTGCGGAGGATCTGGCCATAATCTTCCTGAGATATATGGGTGGTACCAGAGGACTGGAGGATTGCAAATGTTGCACCTTTGTTCAAAAAAGGGGAGAGGGATAAACCCGGAAATAACAGGCCAGTCTGTTGTGCTTTCTATGATTTCAGTGAGCCCGATCGTCGATGGTTAGACTCAATAATCCGGGACAAAATTGGTACAGAGAGCGTTAAGTGAAGACTTGATAGAGGAGTTCAAACTCCTGAAGGATTTTGTAGAGTAAATAAGGAGAAATTGTTTCCAGTGGCAGAAGGGTCGATAACCAGAGGACACAGATGGAAGGTGATCAACAAAAGGAACCAGAAGCGAAATAAGGAAACATTTTTTTATGCAGCGAGTTGCAATGATCTGGAATTCACTGCCTGAAAGAGCGGTGGAAGCAGATACATTAATAACTTTCAAAAAGTAATTGGTTAAATTCTTCAAAGAAAAAAATCCAAGGCTGTGGGGAAAGAGCAGAGGAATAGGACTAATTGGGTAGCTTGTTCAAAGAGCCCGCACAGGCACGATCGACCGAATGGCCTACGCCTATTCTGCACCTACTATAACGCTAAAATAACATGATATTATAGAAAGGATATGGATGCACTGGAAAAGGTGCATTTTTCTTGAATTGCTGCATGGTGAAGATACTTCCATCATGCTGTGAAGTGGAGAGTGATGATTAAGGCGCGGTGATTATATGTCCAAGTCAGGATGGTGTATGACATGAAGGGAACTTTGAGGTGATTCACCTTCTGCCCTTCACATTCTGGGTGGTGGAAGCCGCGAGTTTGGGCGGTGCTGTTGAAGAAGCCTTGGCGAGTTGTTGGAGAGCATCCTGTCGATAGTCCACTTTGTACGGCTGGTGGAGGGAGTGGATGTTTATATTGTACAAACCCTGCTCTGTTTATATTGTATAAACACTGCTCTATTTATATTGTATGAACACTGATCTATTTATATTGTATAAACATTGCTCTATTTTATTTTACAAACACTATTCTGTCTATATTTTACCAACACTGCTGTATTTATATTGTACAAACACTGCTCTATTTCTCTTGTATAAACACTGCTGTATACATATTGTATAAACACTGCCATATTTATATTGTACAAACACTGATCGATTTATAGTGTTAAAACACTGCTGTATTTTTATGTACAAACACTGCTCTACTTTTATTGTAAAACACAGCTCTATTTATATTGAACAAACACTGATCTATTTATATTGTACAAACACTGCTGTATTCAAATAAGATAAACACTGCTCTATTTATATTGTAGAAACACAGCTCTATTTATAATGTACAAACATTGCTCTATTTACAGTGTACAAACACAGCTCTATTTATATTGTCCAAACACTGCTCTATTTATATTGTACAAACACAGCTCTATTTATTTTGTATCAACACTGCTCTACTTCAATTGTACAAACTGCTCTATTTATATTGAACAAACACTGCTCAATTTATATTGTACAAACACTGACCTTTTTATATTGTAAAACACTGCACTATTTATTTTGTATTAACACTACACTACTGATACTGTACACACCATGATCTATTTTTATTGTACAAACACTGCTCTATTTTATTGCACAAACACAGCCCTATTTATAATGTGCAAACACTGCTCTTTTCATATTGTATAAACAATGCTCTATTAATTTTGTGTAAACACTGATCTGCTTTCATCGTACAAGCACTGCTCTCATTATTTTATGCAAACACTGCTCAACTTAAGTTTTACAAACACCGCTCTAGTTATTTTGTACAAACACTGCTCAATTTATATCGTGCAAACCCTTATTTTAAAAGGGTAGTCGGCAGAAGGCTGGAAATTAAAGACCAGTTCGCCTAACATCTGTGGTGGGTAAAATTTTGGAGTCAATTATTAAGGAGACAGTAGCGGAATATTTGGATAAACATAATTTAATAGGACAAAGTCAGCATGGCTTTATGAAGGGGAAGTCATTTCTGACAAATTTGCTTGAGTTCTTTGAGGACATAACGAACATGGTGGATAAAGGGGAACCAGTGGATGTCGTGTATTTAGACTTCCAGAAGCATTCGACAAGGTGCCACATAAAAGATTATTGCTCAAGATAAAGAATCACTGGATTGGGGGTAATATTCTGGCATGGGTGGAGGATTGGTTATCTAACAGGAAGCAGAGAGTTGGGATAAATGGTTCATTCTCGGACTGGCAACCAGTCGCCAGTGGTGTTCCGCAGGGGTCGGTGCTGGGTCCCCAACTCTTCACAAACTATATTAAGGATTTGGAGGAGGGGACCGAGTGTAACGTATCAACGTTTGCAGATGATACAAAGATGAGAGGGAAATTGGAGAGTGAGGAGGACATAAAAAACCTACAAGGGGATAGAGACAGGCTGGGTGAGTGGGCGGAGATTTGGCAGATGCAATACAAAGTTGGAAAATGTGAGGTTATGCACTTTGGCTGGAAAAATCAGAGAGCAAGTTATTATCTTATTGCCGAGAAACTGGAAAATACTGCAGTAGAAAGGGATCTGGGGGTCCTAGTGCAAGAAAATCCAAATGTTAGTATGCAGGTGCAGCAGGTGAGCATGAAGGCCAACGGAATGGTGGCTTTTATTTCTAGGGGGATAGAATATAAAAACAGGGAGGTATTGCTGCAGTGATATAAGTTATTGGTGAGACCGCACCTGGAATACTGCATACAGTTTTGTTGTTCATATTTAAGAAAAGACATACTTGCTATCGAGGCAGTACAAAGAAGGTTCACTCGGGTAATCCCGGGGATGAGGTGGTGGACATATGAGGAGAGGTTGAGTAGATTGGGACTCTACTCATTGGAGTTCAGAAGCATGAGAGGCGATTTTATTCAAAAATATAAGATTGTGAAGGGGCTTGATCGGGTGGAAACTAGAACTAGGGGGCATAATCTTAGAATAAGGGGCTGCTCTTTCAAAACTGAGATGAGGAGAAACTTCTTCACTCAGGGGGTAGTGGGTCTGTGGAATTTGCTGCCCCAGGAAGCTGTGGAAGCTACATCATTTAATAAATTTAAAACAGAAATAGAAAGTTTCCTATAAGTAATGGGAATTAGGTGTTACGGGGAGCAGGCAGGAAATTAGACATGAATTTAGATTTGAGGTTAGGATCAGATCAGCCATGATCTTAATGAATGGCGGAGCAGGCTCGAGGGGCCGATTGGCCTGCTCCTGCTCCGATTTCTTATGTTCTTATGTAAACACTGCCCTATTTATACTATGCAATCTCTGCTCTTTTTTATTTGTATGAACACTGCTCCACTAATATTGTACAAACACTGCTCGATTTATAGTGTATAAACACTGCTCTATTTAAAGTGTACAAACAGTGCTCTATTTATATTGTGCAAACTCTGCTCTGTTTATGTTGTACAAAAATGGTCTATTTTTTGTATAAACACTAGTCTACTTATATTGTGCAAACACTGTTCTATTTATATTTTACAAACAATGCACTATTTTTATTGTACAACCAATGCACTGTTTATATTGGAAAAACACTGCTCTGTCTATTTTGTGTAAACACTGCTCTACTTATATTGTACAAACACTGCTCTATTTATATTCTACAAACACTGCTCTATTTAATTTGTATAAACACTGCTCTATTTATATTGTACAAAAACTTCTCTATTGATATATTACAAACACTGCTTTATTTTTTTGTACAAACACTACGCTATTTTTTTGTATAAACACTGCTCTATTGATATTATACAAACACTGCTCTAATTATATTTTACAAACACTGCTCTACTCATTTATTATAGACACTGGTCTACGTTTTTGTTCAAACGCTGCCCTATTTATATCGGGCAAACAATGCCCTATTCATATTGCACAAACACTGCTCTATTTATATTGTACAATCACTGCTCTATTTACATTTCTCAAACACTGCCCTATTTATATTGTATAAACACTGATCTAAGTGTTTTGCCTGAACACTGACCGACTTATTATGCACAAGCACTGCTTGAATTGTATTGAACAAACACTGCTCTATTTATTTTTATGAACACTATGACGTTTTTGTTCAAACGCTGCACTATTTATATTTCTGCATACAATGCATATTTATATTGTTCAAACACTTCCCTATTTATATTGTGCAAACACTGCTCTATTTTTGTTGCACAAACACTGCTCGATTTATTTTATATAAACCCTGCTGTACCTAAATTGTACAGCAATTCTCCATTTATAATGTATAAATATTTATTTTGTATCAAGACTGCTCTATTTATATTGTGTAGACACTGCTCCATTTATAATGTACAAACACTGCTCTATTTTATTGTCCAAATACTGGTCTATTTTATTGTACAAACACTGCTCTATTTATGTTGTACAAACACTGCTCTATTTATTTTGTACAAACACTGCTCTACTGATATTGTACAAACACTGCTCTACTTATATTGAACAAACACAGCTTTATTCATATTGTATAAACACTGCTCTATTTATAATGTACAAACGCTGCTCTATTTATATTTTACAATCATTGGTCAATTCATATTGAACAAACACTGCTCTATATATATTGTACAAATACTGCTCTATTTACATTGTACAAACACTGCTCTATTTATCTTGTACAAACACTGCTCTACTTATATTGTACAAACACTGTTCCATTCAAATTGTACAAACATTGGCCTATTTATATTGTAGACACACATCGCGGTTAATATTGTATAAACACTGCTCAATATATTTTGTCTGAACACTGATATACTTGTGTTGTGCAAGCACTGCTCTATTCATTTTGTACAAACGATGCCGAATTTATATTGTAAAAACACTGCTCTATTTATATTGCAGAAACAGTGCTCTATTTATATTGTATTAACACTGCTCTATTTACATTGTACAAACACTGCTCTATTAATTTTGTGTAAATACTGCTCTACGTATATTGTACAAACACTGCCCTAATTATATTGTAGAAACACTGCTCAATTTATATTGTACAATCACTGCTCTATTTACATTTTACAAACACTGCTCTATTTAATTTCTACAAATACTGCTCTATTTATATTGTAAAACACTGCTCTATTTATATTGTAGAAACACTGCTCTATTTAATTCTACAATCACTGCTCTATTTAATTTGTACAAACACTGCTCTATTTATATTGTACAAACACTGCTCTATTTATATTGTACCAGCACTGCTCTAATTATATTGTACAAACACTGCTCTACTCATTTTTTTAAACACTGGTCTACGTTTTTGTCCAAACACTGCTCTATTTATATTGTCCAAATACTGGTCTATTTAATTGTACAAACACTGCCTTATTTATGTTGTACAAACACTGTTCTATTTATTTTGTACAAACACTGCTCTACTGATATTGTACAAACACTGCTCTACTTATATTGAACAAACACAGCTTTATTCATATTGTATAAACAATGCTCTATTTATAATGTACAAACGCTGCTCTATTTATATTGTACAATCATTGGTCAGTTCATATTGTACAAACACTGCTCTATATATATTGTACAAATACTGCTCTATTTACATTGTACAAACACTGCTCTGTTTATATTGTATGAACCTTGCTCTATTTACATTGAACAAACACTGCTCTGTTTATATTGTACAAACACTGCTCGACTTATATTGTACAAACACTGTTCTATTCAAATTGTACAAACATTGGCCTATTTATATTGTAGAAACACATCGCTGTTAATATTGTATAAACTCTGCTCGATATATTTTATCTGACCACTGATATACTTGTGTTGTGCAAGCACTGCTCTATTCATTTTGTACAAACGCTGCCGAATTTATATTGTACAAACACAGCTCTATTTATATTGCAGAAACAATGCTCTATTTTTATTGTATTAACACTGCTATATTTATATTGTACAAACACTGCTCTATTAATTTTGTGTAAATACTGCTCCATGTATATTGTACAAACACTGCCCTATTTATATTGTAGAAACACTGCTCAATTTATATTGTTCAATCACTGCTCAATTTACATTATACAAATACTGCTCCATTTAATTTCTACAAATACTGCTCTATTTATATTGTACAAACACTGCTCTATTTATATTGTACAAACATTGTTCTATTTACATTGTATCAACAATGTTCTACTTATAATGTATAAACGCCGCTCCATTTATGTTGTTTAAACACCGCTCCATTTAAATTGTACAAACACTGCTCTTTCTATTTTGTGTAAACACTGCTCTATTTATATTGTATAAACACTGATCTATTTATATTGTATAAACACTGCTCTATATATATTGTATGAACACCATTCTATTCATATTGCATAAACACAGCTCAATTTATATTGCACAAGCACTGCTCTATTTATATTGTGCAAGCAGGCTCAATTTACATTATACAAGCACTCCTCTGTTTATAATGTTCAAACACTGCTCTGTTTATATTGTATAAACACTGCCCTATTTATATTGTATGTAAAACATAAATAGAGCCGTGTTTGTATCGTATAAATCGAGCAGTGTTTATACAATATAAATAGAGCAGCGTTTGTACAAAATAAAGAGAGCAGTGTTCGTACAATATAAATAGAGCAGTGTTTAATGAACATAAATTGAGCAGTGTTTATACAATGTAAATAAATCAGTGTTTGTACAATATAAATAGAGCAGTGTTTGTCCAATATAAATAGAGCAATGTTTGTACAATATAAATAGAGCAGTGTTTGTACAATTTGAATAGAGCAGTGTTTGTATAATATAAATAGACAAATGTTTGTGCAATATAAATAGAGCAGTGTTTGTACAATATGAATGGAGCAGTGTTTGCACAATATCAATTGAGCAGTATTTACAAAATATAAACAGAGCAGTGTTTGTGCAAAGTAAATGGAGCAGTGTTTATACAATATAAAAAGAGCAGTGTTTGTACAATATGAATAGAGCAGTATTTAAATGCCTGTAGATCCTATCTCTCAGAACACCCTCCAACAACTTACCCACAACAGATGTCAGGCTCACCGGCCTGTAGTTCCCAGGCTTTTTCCTGCCGCCCTTCTTAAACAAATGCACAACATTTGCTACCCTCCAATCTTCAGGCACCACACCTGTAGTTGTCGATGATTGAAATATCTCTGCTCGGGGACCCGCAATTTCCTCCCTCACCTCCCATAACGTCCTGGGATACATTTCATCAGGTCCCGGAGATTTATCTACCTTGATGCGCGTTAAGACTTCCAGCACCTCCCGCTCTGTAATATGTACACTCCTCAAGACATCACTATTTATTTCCCCAAGTTCCCTAACATCCATGCCTTTCTCAACCGTAAATACCGATGTGAAATATTCATTTAGGATCTCACCCATCTCTTGTGGTTCCGCACATAGATGACCTTGTTGATCCTTAAGTGGCCCTACTCTCTCCCTAGTTACTCATTTGCCCTTTATGTATTTGTAGAAGCTCTTTGGATTCTCCTTTGCCTTATCTGCCAAAGCAATCTCATGTCCCCTTTTTTCCCTCCTGATTTCTCTCTTATCTCTACTCCGGCGATCTCTGTACTCTTCAAGGGATCGACTTGATCCCAGCTGCCTTCTTCTTTTTGACTAGGGCCTCAATCTCCCGAGTCATCCAAGGTTCCCTACATCTACCAGCCTTGCCCTTCACTTTGTAAGGAATGTGCTTACCCTGAACCCTGGTTAACACACACTTTTGAAAGCCTCCCACTGACCAGACGTCCCTTTGCCTGCCAACAGACTCTCCCAATCAACTTCTGAAAGTTCCTGTCTAATACCATCAAAATTGGCCTTTCCCCAATTCAGAATTTTAACTTTTGGGCCAGACCTAGCATTCGACATAGCTATCTTAAAACTAAAGGAATTATGATCACTGGTCCCAAAGTGATCCCTCACTAACACTTCTGTCACCTGCCCTTCCTTATTTCCCAAGAGAAGTTCAAGTTTTGCCCCCTCTCTCGTCGGGCCATCCACGTACTGAATGAGAAATTCCTCCTGAATTCACTCAACAAATTTCTCCCCGAATACTTTGGCTGTCCTAGTCAATGTTGGGAAAGTTAAAGTCTCCTATTATTACCACCCTATATTTCTTGCAGATGTCTGGAATCTCCTTATATATTTGCTCCTCAATTTCCCGTTGACTATTTGCGGGTCTGCAGTACAATCCCATCAAAGTGATCTCTCCCTTCTTATTTTTCAGTTCTACCCAAATAGACTCAGTGGGCGAACTCTCGGATATATCACCTCTCACTACTGCCGCGGTGTTCTCCCCAATCAAGAACGCAACTCCCCCTCCTCTCATACCTCCTGCTCTATCTTTCCTATAGCATCTGTACCCTGGAACATTGAGCTGCCAGTCCTGCCCCTCCCATTGCCATGTTTCAGTAATAGCTATAACATCCCAGTCCCATGTACCCATCCATGCCCTGAGTTCATCTGCCTTGCCCATCAGACTTATTGCATTGAAATGAATGCAGTTTAATCTGGACTTCCCTTGGTCTTTGCCCTGCTTTCTCAAACAATCTGTCCAGTCATGTTTTGTACACTCTCCCTTTCTGCCTTTTGTTTCTGTCACCACTTTAATTCCCACTGACTTCCTGCATCGGTTCCCATCCCACTGCCACATTAGTTTAAACCCTCCCCAACAGCACTAGCAAACACTTCCCCGAGGACATTGGTTCCAGTCCTGCCCAGATGCAGACCGTCCAATTTGTACTGGTCCCACCTCCCCCAGAACCGGTTCCAATGGCCCAGGAATTTGAATCCCTCCCTCTTGCACCATCTCTCAAGACACGTATTCATCCTAGCTATCCTTTCATTCCGACTCTGACTAGCCCGTGGCACTGGTAGCAACTCTGAGATTACTACCTTTGAGGTCCTACTTTTTAGTTTAACTCCTAACTCCCTAAATTCATCTTGTAGGACTTCATCCCGTTTTTTACCTATATCGTTGGTACCTATATGCACCACGGCAACTGGCTGTTCACCCTCCCCCTCCAGAATGTCCTGCAGCCGCTCCGAGACATCCCTGACCCTTGCACCAGGGAGGCAACATACCATCCTGGAGTCTCGGTTGCGTCCGCAGAAACGCCTGTCTATTCCCCTTACAATCGAGTCCCCTATCACTATCGATCTGCCACTCTTTCTCCTGCCCTCCTGTGCAGCAGAGCCAGCCACGGTGCCATGAACCTGGCCGCTGTCACCTTCCCCTGATGAGCCATCTTCCCCAACAGTATCCAAAACGGTATACCTGTTTTGGAGGGAGATGACCGCAGTGGACCCATGCACTGCCTTCCTACTCTTCCTTTTTCTGTTGGTCACCCATTCACTATCCACGACTTCCTCAGCATCGCGGATGCCCCAAAGTGAGTCCATTCGCAGCTCCAGAGCCGTCAAGCGGTCAAACAGTAGCTGCAGCTGGACACACTTCCCGCAGGTGAAGGAACCAGGGACACAGGAAGGATCCCTGAATTCCCACATCCCACAAGAGGAACATGACACGGGTCTGGGATCTCCTGCCATGACTTAACCCTTAAGTTAGCTTAACAACAACTACCATGTCAAGAAATAAAAGGAAAGAAAAACTACTTCCCAGTCACCAGCCAATCACTTACCTGTTGGCTGTGACTTCGTGCCTCCAGCAGCTGCAGGAGCTCGATCCTCCGCCTCGTCAACTTGTTTGCTCTCCTCACAGTGCCTCCCTTTTTTTTGGCTGGAGGACGAGGGACGGAGGGAGGGAAACACAAGTGTAGTGTTTCGGGTTTAACTGCTCCTCGACACCAGTTCTTCTGCTGCCCATTGTTCAGTGGAGGTGGCTGAGCCGACTTCTCCCAGAATGCCCCTCTGTCTCCTGTGCTGGATGCTTTTCCTCCTGGTCGTCACTAAAGGGCTTCACAGAACCACTGGTATCTTTATATTGTACAAACTTTGCTCAATTTATCTTGTACAAACACTGCTCTATTTATATTGTACAAACTTTGCTCAATTTATCTTGTACAAACACTGCTCTATTTATATTGTACAAACACTGTTCAATTTAAAATCTACAAACGCTGCTCTATTTATATTGTAGAAACATTTTTCGATTTATATTGTACAAACACTGATCTATTTATATTGTATAAATATTGCACAATTTGTATTGTACAAACACTCCTATAATGATATTGAACAAACACAGCTCTATTTATATTGCAGAAACGTCGAACTATTTATATTGTATCGACACTGATCTATTTATATTGTGCAAACGCTGCTCTATTTATATTGTAGAAACATTGCTCTATTTATATTGAACAAACACTGCTCCGTTTATATTGTAGACACACTGCTCTATTTAAGTGGTACAAACACTGCTCTATTTATATTGCAGAAGCACTGGTCTATTTATATTGTAAAAACATTGCACGGTTTCTATTGTACAAACACTGCTCTATTTGTATTGTACATAAGAACAGAAGAACATAAGAAATTGGAGCAGGAGTAGGCCAATCGGCCCCTCGAGCCTGCTCCGCCATTCAATAAGATCATGGCTGATCTGATCCCAACCACAAATCTAAAGAACACAAGAAGTCGGAGCAGGACCCGGCCACACAGCCCCTGGGCCCTCTCCGCCACCCACAGGGCATTGACCGATCCGAACTCAGCTTTATGTCCAATTTCCTGCCCGCTCCCCATAACCCCTAATTCCCTTTACTTCTAGGAAACTGTCTATTTCTGTTTTAAATTTATCTAATGATGTAGCTTCCACAGCTTCCTGGGGCAGCAAATTCCACAGACCTACCACCCTCTGAGTGAAGAAGTTTCTCCTCATCTCAGTTTTGAAAGAGCAGCCCCTTATTCTAAGATTATGCCCCCGAGTTCTAGTTTCACCCATCTTTGGGAACATCCTTACCGCATCCACCCGATCAAGACCCTTCACAATCTTATATGTTTCAATAAGATCGCCTCTCATTCTTCTGAACTCCAATGAGTAGAGTCCCAATCTACTCAACCTCTCCTCATATGTCCGCCCCCTCATCCCCGGGATTAACCGAGTGAACCTTCTTTGTACTGCCTCGAGAGCAAGTATGTCTTTTCTTAAGTATGGACACCAAAACTGTATGCAGTATTCCAGGTGCGGTCTCACCAATACCTTATATAACTGCAGCAATACCTCCTTGTTTTTATATTCTTTCCCCCTAGCAATAAAAGCCAACATTCCGTTGGCTTTCTTGATCACCTGCTGCACCTGCATACCAACTTTTTGATTTTCTTGCACTAGGACCCCCAGATCCCTTTGTACTGCAGTACTTTCCAGTCTCTCGCCATTAAGAAAATAACTTGCTCTCTGATTTTTCCTCCCAAAGTGCATAACCTCACATTTTCCAATATTATATTGCATCTGCCAAATCTCCGCCCACTCACCCAGCCTGTCTATATCCCCTTGCAGGTTTTTTATGTCCTCCTCACTCTCTACTTTCCCTCCCATCTTTGTATCATCTGCAAATTTTGATATGTTGCACTCGGTCCCCTCCTCCAAATCGTTAATATAGATTGTAAAGAGTTGGGGACCCAGCACCGACCACTGTGGAACACCACTGGTTACTGGTTGCCAGTCCGAAAATGAACCATTTATCCCAACTCTCTGCTTCCTGTTCGATAACCAATCCTCCACCCATGCCAGAATATTACCCCCAATCCCGTGATTTTTTATCTTAAGTAATAATCTTTTATGTGGCACCTTGTCGAATGCCTTCTGGAAGTCTAAATACACTATGTCCACTGATTCCCCTTTATCCACCCTATACGTTATATCCTCGAAGAACTCAAGCAAATTTGTCAGACATGAATTCCCCTTCATAAAGCCATGCTGACTTTGTCCTATTAAATTATGCTTATCTAAATGTTCCGTTACTGTCTCCTTAATAATAGACTCCAAAATTTTACCCACCACAGATGTTAAGCTAACTGGCCTATAATTTCCAGCCTTCTGCCTACTACCCTTTTTAAATAACGGTGTTACATTAGCAGTTTTCCAATCTGCCGGGACCTCTCCTGAGTCCAGGGAATTTTGGAAAACTATCACCAAAGCATCCACAATCCCTACTGCCACTTCCCTCAAGACCCTAGGATGGAAGCCATCAGTTCCAGGGGATTTATCCGCCTTGAGTCCCATTATTTTACTGAGTACCATCTCCTGAGTGATTTTAATCGTATTTAGCTCCTCCCCCCCGAGAGTCCCCTGTTTGTCCAGTGTTGGGATATTCTTAGTGTCCTCTACTGTAAAGACTGAAACAAAATATTTGTTCAGCATTTTTGCCATCTCCATGTTTCCCACCATTAATTTCCCGGTCTCATCCTCTAAGGGACCTATGTTTGCCTTAGCCACCCTTTTTCTTTTTATATAACTATAGAAACTCTTGCTATCTGTTTTTATATTTTTTGCTAATTTCTTTTCATAATCTAACTTCCCTTTCTTAATCAATCCTTTAGTTACTTTTTGCTGTCTTTTGAAGAATTCCCAATCTTCTATCCTCCCACTAAGTTTGGCTACCTTAAATGTCCTTGTTTTTAGTCGGATACTATCCTTGATTTCTTTACTTAGCCACGGATGGCTGTCATTTCTTTTACACCCTTTTTTCCTCAGTGGAATATATTTATTTTGAAAGTTGTAAAATAACTCCCTAAATGAACACCACTGCTCATGTACCGTCTTACCCTTTAATCTATTTTCCCAGTCCACTTTAATCAATTCCGCTCTCATACCATCATAGTCTCCTTTATTCAAGCTCAGTACGCTTGTTTGAGAATCAACCTTCTCACCCTCTAATTGGATATGGAATTCAACCATGTTGTGGTCGCTCGTTCCAAGGGGATCCTTAACTAGGACATTATTAATTAATCCTGACTCATTACACAGGACCAGGTCCAAGGTTGCCTGCCCCCTTGTAGGATCAGTTACATACTGCTCAAGAAATCCATCCCTGATGCACTCAATGAACTCGTCCTCAAGGCTGCTCTGCCCAATTTGATTTGTCCAGTTAATATGATAATTAAAATCCCCCATAATTATGGCTGTTCCCTTATTACATGCCCCGACTATCTCCTGATTAATACTTCTTCCAGCAGAGTTGCAACTATTAGGAGGCCTATATACTACGCCCACTAATGTTTTTCCCCCTTATTATTCCTTATCTCCACCCAAACTGTTTCATTATCTTGATGCTTTGTCCCAATATCATTTCTCTGTATTACAGTGATTCCTTCCTTTATTAACATAGCCACCCCACCTCCCCTTCCTTCCTGCCTGTCCTTCCTGATTGTTAAATACCCTGGCATATTTAATTCCCAGTCGTTGTCACCCTGCAGCCATGTTTCTGTAATGGCCACAAGATCATACCCATACGTAGTTATTTGTGCCGTTAACTCGTCCATTTTATTACGAATGCTACGTGCATTCAGATAAAGAACTTTCAAATCTGTTTTGTGACGCTTAGTTCCTGCTTTTTCCTTTTTTAACACTTTACCTATTACTCCATACCTTCTGTCCCTTCCTGTTACGCTTTCCTCTCTCTCCCTGCTCAGGTTCCCAACCCCCTGCCACTTTAGTTTAAACCCTCCCCAACAGCACTAGCAAACACTCCTCCTAGGACAGCGGTCCCGGCCCTGCCCAGGTGCAGACCGTCCGGTTTGTACTGGTCCCACCTCCCCCAGAACCGTTTCCAGTGTCCCAGGAATTTGAATCCCTCCCCCTTGCACCATTCCTCTAGCCACGTATTCATTTGAAATATCCTCCTATTTCTACTCTGACTAGCACGTGGCACTGGCAGCAATCCTGAGATTACTACCTTTGAGGTCCTATTTTTTAATTTACCTCCTAACTCCCTATATTCTGCTTTTAGGACCTCATCCCCTTTTTTACCTATATCGTTGGTGCCTATGTGCACCACGACAGCTGGCTGTTCGCCCTCCCCCTCCAAAATGTTCTGTAGCCGCTCCGAGACATCCTTGATCCTTGCACCAGGCAGGCAACACACCATCCTGGAGTCTCGGTTGCGGCCGCAGAAACGCCTGTCTATTCCCCTTACAATTGAGTCCCCTATCACTATAGCTCTGCCACTCTTTTTCCTCCCAGCCTGTGCAGCAGAGCTACCCGTGGTGCCAGGAAGTTGGCTGCTGCTGCCTTCCCCTGATAAGTCATCCCCCCCAACAGCATCCAAAGTGGCATATCTGTTTGAGAGGGGGATGGCCACAGGGGACCCCTGCACTACCTGCCTGCATCTCTTACTCTTCCTGGTGGTCACCCATTCACTTCCTGCCTGTATACCCTTTACCTGCGGTGTGACCAACTCGCTAAACGTGCTATCCACGAGTTTCTCTGCATCGCGGATGCTCCACAGTGAGTCCACCCGCAGCTCCAGCTCCGAGATACGATCGGTCAGTAGCTGCAGGTGGACACACTTCCCGCACACATGGTCGGCAGGGACACTGGTAGTGTCCATGACTTCCCACATCTTGCAGGAGGAGCATATCACGGGTGCGAGGTCTGCTGCCATGACCTGCTCTGTAGCTTTTGCACCTCTCTGTAATTTCCATGCAAATTTGCTCCTCAATGTCCTTCCCACTAGTTGGTGGTCTCAACAATACCCCCAGTAGTTTAATGGCACATCTTTTATTAATGAACTCTAACCAAATAGATTCAACTGAGACCAGTGAATAGACGATTGTGCAACGAACACATCAAGGCAAACACGTTACAAAATCACACAAGTGATACACAGAATACAATGAACAGCTGGGAATTGTGATTGAAGTCACAAGAACAGTAACAATCAAACATGGTTTAGAGAATTACGACCTGGACAGAAGAATTGAAATTACTGTTGGTGATAATGTGGAAAACCCATAATGCTTTTCTTGGCTCCCTGCTTTCACAGAGGAGTTCGCCCATTTCATATCAGTGTGTGGGAATCTGGGTTAAAATATCCAACAGCGGCAGATCTTTTGGATGTGCTGCGCTTTTGTGGTCCGACATCACAAACAACAATACTGAACCAAAATTACTTACCGTGAACGCAAGTGACTTGAGAATGTGGCAGGAAACGGGAAACACAGTTAAACATGTTTCACGGAGTTAATAGCTGGACTTACTGGGAACACTAATGGCAGCGATGACGGGGTAGTAAATCCTTTGTACATCCGAGATTGCCCAGAGCACCCGAAGATATATCATTGAATCCAGAGACATGATTCCACTTTTGGTGAGAAAGAATAAATTTCTCGGTACTCGAGGCAATGCTCCCACTGAGACAACGAAATAAGGAATTCAAAGGAGAACTGTATTTATTTCAGAGTAAAAACCCCAGAGAGACGAACATGTTTCCCGGGGGTTGACATTAATTACAGTCGTGAAACAAACAGATCATGTTTATCATTTCATTCCAACACTTCGATCACTACAAAAATCCATTGAAAGAGTGCGGATCATGTCTGGAGAAAACGTAAACCCCGCAGTCTGAGAGCAGGGACATGAAGTGTGAGCGGATTCATTTACAGAGTGTGGATTATGTCTGCAACATTAGACAATCCTGCAATTTCATAGATTTTGTCCCCTTTTCCTTTATAATTGGATATGTGAACTGTCTCATTGAACTAATCAGTTGCTAAGTAGTGCTGTATGAAGTTAAATATAGTGTTACAAAAACAACAGGCTGCTCTGCACGCACACAAACACACACATCTTCCAATCTAGTATATTATATGTACTATTCTAACCATAAATATGACAACAAATATATAGACCGGCATTGAGGCAAAGAAACAGATATGTCACAGCAAATTATGTCGCCATTTTTATCAATATATCTGTAGTTATAGTTAAAATAGTTGTGGAAAAGGACAAGGAAAAATCAAATGTGAAAATACTAAACTGGAGGAGGGCAGATTTCATTGAGTTAAAAAGCGATCTCGCCCAGGTGGATTTGAATCAAAAATTGGAATGCAGATCTGCAGTTGAACAAGAGGAGTTGGTTCAGGTACAGAGTGGACAGATTCCAAAGAGGGAGAAACGAAAGGGCATCCAACGCTCGAGCTTTTAAGAACATAAGAACATTAGAAATAGCAGCAGGAGTAGGCCATCCGCCCCTCGAGCCTGCTCCGCCATTCAATCAGATCATCGAGTCATAGAGTCATAGAGTTATACAGCACGGATGGAGGCCCTTCGGCCCATCGTGTCCGCGCCGGCCATCAAGCCCAGTCTAATTTCCTGCAGGTGCAGGAAAATGTCTGATCTTCCACCTCAATGCCATTTTCCTGCACCTTCCCCATATCCCTTGATGCCTTTAATATCTAGAAATCTGTCGATCTCTGTTTTGAATGTACTCAATGACTGAGTCTCCACAGCCCTCTTGGGTAGAGAATTCCAAAGGTTCACCACCCACTGAGTGAAGAAATTTCTCCTCATCTCAGTCCGAAATGACATACCCCGCATCCTGAGACTGTGACCCCTGGTTCTGGACTACCCAGCCAGCGGCAACATCCTCCCGGCATCGACCCTGTCAGAATTTTGTATATTTCAATGAGATCACCTCTCATTCTTGTAAACTCAGGAGAATACAGGCCTCGTCCACTCAATCTCTCCTCATACGTAAATCCCTCCATCCCAGATAGCAGTCTGCTGAACCTTAGTTGCACTCCCTCTCCGGCATTTATTTCCTTCCTTAGGATTGGAGAACAAAATTGGACACAATTCTCCAGGTGTGGTCTCACCAAGACCCTATACAATTGCAGGAAGACATCTTTATTCTTGTTCACAAATCCTCTTGTAATAAAGGCCAGCATACCATTTGCCTTCCGAATTGATCGCTGCACCTGCATGTTAACTTTCAGTGGCTCATGGACAAAGATACCCAAGTCTCCCGTTTCCTGCATGACAAAAGAAATAGAGATTAAAATGAAACAGAAAAAAGTGGCTCATGGGAAATGTCAGGTTCATAATATAATAGGAAACCAGGCTGAAGACAGGAAGGACAGAGGGGATCTAAAAAAAGGAATAAAAAGGGCAAAGAGAGAGTATGAGAATAGATTAGCGGTTAACATAACGGGAATCCAAAAGTCTTTTATAGACATATAAATAGTAAAAGTGTAGTCAGATCGATCAGGGACAAAAAAGACGATCTTTTTGTTGTTGCAGGGGGCATGGCAGAGGTATTAAATGATTACTTCGCATCCGTCTTCACTAGAGAAGAGGATGCTGCTATTGTGGTAATAAAGGAGGAGGTCGGAGTGATATTGGATAGGATACAAATAGATAAAGAGGAGATACTGAAACGATTGGCGGGACTCAAAGTAGAAAAATTACCCGGTCCAGATGGGATACACCCTAGGATTCTGAGGGAAGTAAGGGTGGAAATTGCGGAGGTTCTGGCCATAATCTTCCTGATATACGGGGGTGGTGCCAGAGGACTAGAGGATTGCAAATGTTACACCCTCTTTCAAAAAAGGGGTTTGGGATAAACCAGGAAATTACAGGCCAATCTGTGGTGCTTTCTATGATTTCAGTCAGCCCGAACGTCGATTTTGCGAACTATTAGACTCAATAATCCGGGATAAAATTGGTGCAGGGAGCGTTAAGTGAAGACTTGACAGAGGTGTTCAAACTCTTGAAGGGTTTTGATAGAGTAAATAAGGTGATCAGCAAAGGAACCAGAGGCGAAATGAGCAAATATTTTTTTTAAGCGGCGAGTTTCAATGATCTGGAATTCACTGTCTGAAAGAACGGTGGAAGCAGATACACTAAAAACTTTCAAAATGGAATTGGTTAAATCTTTCAAAGAAAAATTAAAAGGCAATGGGGAAAGAGCAGAGGAATAGGACTCATTGGATAACTTTTTCAAAGAGCCCGCACAGGCACGACGAACGAATGGCCAACTATAATGCTATGATACCATGATATTATAAAAAGTATATGGAGGCACTGGAAAATATGCCTTTTTCTTGAATTGCTGCACGGTGAAGATACTTCCATCATGCTGTGATGTAGAGAGTGACGATTAAGGCACAGTGATTATATATCCAAGTCAGGATGGTGAATGACATGGAGGGAACTTTGAGGTGATGCACCTTCTGCCCTTCTCCTTCTGATGATGGAAGCCGCGAGTTTGGTCGGTGCTGTTGAAGAAGCCTTGGCGAGTTGTTGGAGTGCATCCTATAGATAGTCCACATTGTACGGATGGTGGAGGGAGTGGATGTTTCTGCTGTACAAACACTGCTCTATTTATATTGTATAAACACTGCTCTATTTATGTTGTGCAAACACTGCTCAATTTATATTGTATAAACACTTCTCCATTTATATTGTATAAACACTGCTCTATTTATGTTGTGCAAACACACTATTTATATTGTATAAACACTACGATATTTACATGGCACAAACAATGCTTTATTTATATTGTACAAACACAGCTCTATTCATATTGTATGAACACTGCTCTTTTTATAATGTACAAACACTTCTCCATTTACATTGAAAATACACTTCTCTAATCATATTGTATAAACGCTGGTCTGGTTATATAGCACAAACACTGCTCTTTTTATATTGTAAACAATTTTACAACACCAAGTTATAGTCCAACAATTTTATTTTAAATTCAAAAGATTTCGGAGGCTTCCTCCTTCCTCAGGTGAACGTTGTTGGAACAAACGATATTGAACAAACACTGCTCTATTTATATTGTACAAACACTGCTCTATTTATATTGTACAAACACTGCTCTATTTATATTGCACAAACACTGCTCTGTTTATATTGTACAAACACTGCTTTATTTATATTGTACAAGCACTGCTCTATTTATATTGTACAAACACTGCTCTATTTATATTGTATAAACACTGCTCTATTTATGTTGATAAACACTGATCGATTGAAATTGGACAAACACTGCTCTATTTATATTGTACAATCTCTGCTCTATTTATGTTGTATCAACACTGATCTATTTATATTGGACAAACACTGCTCTATTTATATTGTACAATCTCTGCTCTATTTATGTTATATCAGCACTGATCTATTTATATTGTACAATCTCTGCTCTATTTATATTGTACAAACACGGCTCTATTTATATTGTACAAACACTGCACTGTTTCGATTGTACAAATATTGCTCAATTTATATTGTACAAACACTGCTCTATTCATATTGTATGAACGCTGCTCAATTTATATTTTACAAACAGTGTTCTGTTCACATTGTACAAACACTGCTCTATTTATATTGTCCAAACCTTGCTCTATTTATATTGTACAAACATTGGTCTATTTATATTGTACAAACACAGCTCTGTTTATATTGTATGAACCTTGCTCTGTTTATATTGTACAAACATTGGTCTATTTATATTGTACAAACACTGCTCTATTTATATTGTATGAACCTTGCTCTATTTGTGTTGTACAGATACTGCTCTATTTTCTTTGTATGAAGACTGCTCTATTTATATTGGAGAAACACTGCTCTATTTATATTGTAGAAACACTGCTCTATTTATATTGTATAAACACTGCTCTATATATATTGTATAAACACTGCTCTATTTATATTGTACAAACACGGTTCTATTTATCTTGTACAAACACTCATCTGTTTATATTTTACAAACTCTGCTCTATTTATGTTGTATAAACACTGCTCTTTTTAAAATGTAGAAACAATTCTCTATTGACATTGAAAAAACACTTCTCTAATGATATTGTAAAAACGCTGGTCTCGTTATATTGCACAAACACTGCTCTATTTATATTGAACAAACACTGCTCAATTTATATTGTACAAACACTGCTCTATTTATATTGTGCAAGCACCCCTCTGTTTACATTCTACAAACACTGTTGTGTTTTTATTCTATGTACTCTGTTCCATTTATATTGTATAAACACTGCTGTATTTATATTGTACAAACAATGCTCTATTCATATTGTACAAACACTGCTCTACTTGTATTGTACAAAAACGTCTCTATTTATATTGAACAAGCACTGCCCTATTTATATTGGAAAACAATGCTCTAATTTTGTTGTACAAACACTGATCTCTTTATATTGTATCAACACCGCTCTATTTATATTCTATAAATACTGCTCTGTTTATATTGGACAATCACTGCTCTATTTATTTTGTGTAAACACTGCTCTATTTATATCGTATAAACACTGCTCTATTTATATTGTACAAACACTGCTCTATATATAGTGCCGAAACAACGTTCTATTTATATTGTATAAACACTGCTCTATTTATATTGGACAAACACTGCTCTCTTAATATTGTATAAACACTGCTCTATAGATATTATACGAACACTGTTCTCTTTATATTGTACAAACTCGGCTCTATTTATTTTGTACAAACACTGCTCTGTTTATATTGTACAAACACTGCTCTATTGTTTTTGTACCAACACTGGTCTATTTAAACTGTAAAAACAACACTCTATTGATGTTGTACAAAAACAGCTCAATTTATATTGCACAAACACAGCTCTATTTATATTGTACAAACACGGCTCTATTTACATCGTACAAACAAACACTCCTCAATTTATATTTTACAAACACTGCTCTATTTATATTGTATGAACACTGCTCTATTTATATGGTACAAACACTGCTCTATTTCTATTGTACAAACACTGCTCAATTTATATTGTACAAACACTGCTCCATTTATATTGTACAAACACTGCTCAATTTATATTGTACAAACACTGCTCTATTTACATTGTACAAGCACTGCTCTATTTACATTGAATAATCACTGCTCTACTTATATTATAGAAACAGTCCTCTTTTTATATTGTACAAACACTGCTCTATCAATATTGTAGAAACACGGCTCTGTTTATATTGTATGAACACTGTTCTATTTAGATTGTATAATCAATGCTGCATTTAAATTATATAAATTGTGCTCTTTTTATATTGTGTAAACACTGCTCTATTTACATTGTATGAACACTGCTCTATTTATATTGTACAATCAATGCTCTATTTATTTTGTGTAAACACTGCTGTATTTATATTGTACGAACACTGCTCTCATTATATTGAAGAAACACTGCTCTATTTATTTTTCACAAACGCTGCTCTTTTTGTATTGTATAAACACTGCTCTTTGTATTTTGTACATACACGAGTCGATTAATATTGTACAAACACTGCTCTATTTCTTTTGTGTAAATACTGCTCAATTGATATTGTACAAACACTGCTCTATTTATATTATATGAACCTTGCTCTATTTATATTGTACAAACATTGGTCGATTTATATTGTACAAACACTGCTCTATTTATATTGTATGAACCTTGCTCTATCCATATTGTACAAACACTGCTCTATTTATATTGTATAAACACTGCTCTATTTATATTATATGAACCTTGCTCTATTTATATTGTACAAACATTGGTCTATTTATATTGTACAAACACTGCTCTGTTTATATTGTGTGAACCTTGCTCTATTTATATTGTACAAACATTGGTCTATTTATATTGTACAAACACTGCTCGATTTATATTGTATGAACCTTGATCTGTTTGTATTGTACAGATGCTGCTCTATTTTTTTTGTATAAACACTGCTCTATTTATATTGTAGAAACACTGCTCAATTTATATTGTAGAAACACTGCTCAATTTATATTGTAGAAACACTGCGATATTTATATTGTATAAACACTGCTCTATATATATTGTATAAACACTGCTCTATTTATATTGTATGAACTCTGCTCTATTTATGTTGTATGAACGCTGCTCTTTTTATAATGTAGAAACACTGCTCTATTTATCTTGTATAAACGCTGCTCTTCAGCTATGAAGAAAGACTGGGAAGATTGGGTTTGTTTTCCTTGGAGCAGAGGAGGCTGAGGGGGGACATGATTGAGGTGTACAAAATTATGAGTGGCAAAGATAGGATGGATGCTAAGGAGCTTTTTTCCTTCGTTGAGGGTTCTATAACAAGGGGACATAGATTCAAGGTAAAAGGCGGGAGGTTTAGAGGGGATTTGAGAAAGATCTTTTTCACCCAGAGGGTGTTTGGAGTCTGGAACTCACTGTCTGAAAGGGTTGTGGAGGCAGGAACCCTCACAACATTCAAGAAGCATTTGGATGAGCACTTGAAATGCCATAGCATACAAGGCTACGGACCAAATGCTGGAATATGGGATTAGAGTAGACAGGGCTGATGGCCGGCGCGGACACGATGGGCCGAAGGGCCTCTATCCGTGCTGTATAACTCTATGACTCTATGAATCTATAACGTAGAAACACTGCTCTATTCATGTTGTCTAAACACTGCTCAATTTATTTTGTACAAGCTTTGGTCAATTTATATTATACAAACACTCCTCCATTTATTTTGTATAAACATTGCTCTCTGTATATTGCACAAACATTGGTCTATTTATATTGTACAAACACTCCTCTATTTATTGTCAATCAGGACCCCCAGATCTCTTTCATTTTCCATGCAAATTATTTTCTTTCCATTTAAGTAATAATCCATTCCTGGATTTTTATTCCCATGTGAAGCACTTTGCATTTCTCGACATTGAATGTCTCTCTGCCCAATTGCGAAGTATTGAAATCCTCCCATAGCTTTTCCTCATCGGCTTTGCAGTCGACCACTTTCATCAGCTTTCAGCTTTGTATCGTCTGTCAATGTAGCCATTGTGCTGTGACTCCGAGCTCCAGATGATTTATAAAGATATTTAACAAAAGATCCAAAACAGACCCCCTGTGAGACCCCACTGGTAACATTCTCCTGCACCAATGACAATCCTTGTACAACTGGGTTCTATCGGTCATCCTATTCGAATGTCCTGTGAACTATTTCCACTGATTCCCACTATCCTCCTTTTCACTACCAGCCTTTCCAGAGGAATTGTATAAAAAGCTTTATTGAACTCCAAGTACATCTCATCCACTTCCTCACCCATATCAAGCTCCTTTCTCACACACTATTCAAAACCTACTTCTAAAACTCCTCTAGCATCAGCTGCGGCTCAATTGGAGTCCTCTCGCCTCCGAGTCAGAAAGTCGTGGGTTTAAGCCCCATTCCAGATTCTTGAGCACATAATCAAGGCTGACACTCCAGTGCGGTATTGAGAGAGTGCTGCACTGTCGGGATGTGCCCTCTTTCGGATGAAACGTAAAACCGAGGACCCATCCGACCACTCAGGTGGTTGTAAGCGGTCTCATGTCATTATTCGAAGAAGAGCAGGGGAGTTCCCCCCGCTGTTCTGGCCAACATTTACAATGAAAACAACAAATTATCTGGTCAATATCGCACTGCTTAGTGTGGGACCTTGCTGTGCACAAATTGGTTGCCGTGTTTCCTCGTTATAACAGTTAAGACATTAAACTTCGAAAAGTACTTCCCTGGGTGTTAAGCAATTTTGGGACGTCCTGAGACAAGTGTGGATTGATTAAGGAAAGCCAGCACGGATTTGTTGAAGGCAAATCGTGTTTAACTAACTTGGTTGAGTTTTTTGATGAGACAACAGAAAGGGTCGATGAGGGCAATGCGGTTGATATTGTGTTTCTGGACTTTCATAAAGTGCCGCATTATCGGCTTGTCAGCAAAATTGAATCCCACAGAATAAAAGGGGCAGTGGCAGCATGGATACAAAATTGGCTCAGTGACAGGAAACAGAGAGTAGTGGTGAACGATTGTTTTTCGGACTGGAGGGAGGTGTACAGTGGGGTTCCCCAGGGGTCGGGATAAGGTCCACTGCTTTTCTTGATATATATTAATGACTTGGACTTGGGTGTACAGGGCACAATTTCAAAATTTGCAGAGGACACAAAACTTGGAAGTGTAGTGAACAGTGAGGAGGATAGTGATCGACTTCAAGAGGATATAGACAGGCTGGTGGAATGGGCGGACACGTGGCGGTATTTGCTGATTACTATGAAACATGTGATTGTGCAAAGTGTTCATTTTTTGCATCATTTTGTTTTCGGTGTGGAGCACAAACCTTCGGAAGAAGAAACTCACCTCAGCGGAAATTAAGCAGGATAATATGAAGAATGCGTGGGCTGAGTGAAAAGACCGAATTAATTTGGGAATGTAATCTCCTGCAGCGTCAGACATGGGAAATCAAGGCCAGTTGTGGTCTTCAGGTGAAGCAGTGACAATCAGACCAGGGGAGGCAGAAGTTGTTCAGTTCCCATTTTAAAGTTATATATCCTGTCATTTTGATATACAGCACTGCGATTTTAACTTGATCTCTGGAGGCGTTGCACCGCGGGGCATTAAGGCCAGATACCAAAGTTTACTGCAGTTTGAGAAGCAGAGACGTAAAGTTTGTTGGAGCATTGGGATGAAAGCTGGTGCGCGAAAGCGCCACCACTGGCTGAAGGGTGCAGTTAAACCGTGACAACTTCAGGTCGCCCTTTCATTGTAAAAGGGACAGAAGCATTTATAATCCAGAATCGGTGACACTGAAGTCTGACAAAAGAATAACAAATCAAAACAAGGTTTTATAGATAGGATGTGGATACATTTGAGTAAAAAATGTATACTTGCATTTTCAAAAGGCATTCCATAAGATGCCACATGAAAGATTGTTCCGTCAGTTAAGGGCTCGTAGCGTTGGGAGTAACTTATTAGCAGGGATAGAGGATTGGTTAACGAACAGAAAGCAGAGATTAGGGATAATTTTCACGCTGGCACGCTGTAACTAGTGGGGTACCGCAAGGATCGGTACTTGGGTCTCAGCTATTTACAATCGATACGAATGACTTTGTCGAAGGGACCGAGTGCAATGTATCCAAGTTTGCTGACGATACAATGCGAGGTGGGAACGTTAGATGTGAGGATGACAAAAAGAGTCTCCAAAGGGATATAGACAGGTTATGAGAGAGGGCAAGAAGGTGGCAGATGGAGTATAGTTTGGGGAAATGTGAAGTTATTCACTTTAGTCGGAAGAATCGAAAAAGGCAATGTTTTTTAAATGGTGAGAAACTATTAAATGTTGGTGTTCAGAGCGATTTGGGTGTCCTGGTGCAAGAAACACAAAAGGTTAGCATGCAGGTACGGCAAGCAATTAGGAAGGCAAATGGCATTTTGGCCTTTAATGTAAGGGGGTTGGAATGTAAGAGTAACGAAGTCTTACTCCAATTGTACAGGGCTTTGGTGAGAGCTCACCTGGGGTACTGCGTACAGTTTTGGCCTCTTTATGTAAGGAAGGATATACTTGCCATCGAGGTGTTGGAACGAAGGTTTACGAGATTAATTCTGGGATGAGAGGATTGTCCTATGAGGAGAGATTGAGTAGAATGGGCCGATACTCTCTGGAGTTTAGAAGAATGAGAGGCGATTTATTAGAGTCTGTGGGGGCTTGACAGAGGAGAGGCTGGGAGCTTGTTTCCCTTGGCTGGAGAGTCCAGAACTAGGGGGCATAGTCTCAGGATAAGATTTCGGCCATTTAAGATTCAGATGAGGGTTGTGAATCTTTGGAATTCTCTACCCCAGAGCGCTGTGGATGCTGAGTCATTGAGTATATTCAAGGCTGAGAGAGATAAATTTTTGGACTCTCGTGGAATCAAGGGAAATGGGGATGGGGCGGGAAAGTGGAGTTGAGGTTGAAGATCAGCCATGATCCGATTGAATTGCGGAGCAGGTTCGAGGGGCCGTATGGCCTCCTCCTGCTCCTATTTCTTATGTTACTCCTTGATCCCGAATGACATTACAGCTGAGGAGTCAAGAACACGTTTGGCCTCCAAGGGTATTGATGTTAGAGAGTCGCATTTCTAAACTAATGCAATTCTATCCTAACTTTAATATAATATACCACACGATCGTCCATGGAATCAATGTCAAGTGTATTCTAAAAGTAAAGTGAGATTGCAGGGCAGAATATAATTCCACCAAGGTATGTGAATACAATTCTGTACGGTAGCATAGTGGTTATGTTACTGGACTGGTAATCCAGAGGCCTGGACTAAAATCCAGAGTCATGAGTTCAAATCCCGCCACAGCAGCTGGGGAATTTAAATTCAATTAATTAAATAAAAATCTGGAATTAAAATACTCGTATCAGTAATGATGGCCATGAAACTACCGGATTGTCGTAAAAACCCATCTGGTTCACTAATGTCCTTTGGGGAAGGAAACCTGCCGTCCTTTCCCGGTCTGGCCCAGATGTGACTCCAGACCCACAGCAATGTGGATGATTCTTAACTGCCCTCTGAAATGGCCTAGCAAGCCACTCAGTTGTAAAATCTCGCGACGAAAAGTCATAATAAGAATCAAACCGGACGGACCACCCGGCATCGGACCACCGATGCACCGGACACGACAATGGCAAAACACCAAGCCCAGTCGACCCTGCAAGGTCCTCCTTCCTAACATCTGGGGACTTGTGCCAAAATTGGGAGAGCTGTCCCACAGACGAGTCAAGCAACAGCCGGACACAGCCACATTCACGGAATCATACCTTTCAGCCAACGTCCCAGACTCTTCCATCACCACCCCTGGGTATGTCCTGTCCCACCGGCAGGACAGACCCACCAGAGGTGGCGGTACAGTGATAAACAGTCAGGAGGGAGTGGCCCTGGGAGTGCTCAACATTGTCTCTGGACCCCATGAAATCTCATGGCATCAGGTCAAATATGGGCAATGAAACCTCCTGCTGATTACCACCTACCATCCTCCCTCAGCTGATGAATCAGTCCTCCTCCATGTTCAACACCACTTGGAGGAAGCACTGAGGGTAGCAAGGGCACAGAATGTACTCTGCGTGTTGGACTTCAATGTCCATCACCAAGAGTGGCTCGGTAGCACCACTACTGACCGAGCTGGCCGAGTCCTGAAGGACATAGCTGCTGGACTGTGCCTGCGGCAGGTGGTGAGCGAACCAACACGAGGGAAAAACTTACTTGACCTCGTCCTCACCAATCTACCTGTCGCAAATGCATCTGTCCAGGACAGTATTGGTAGGAGTGACCACCGCACAGTCCTCGTGGAGATGAAGTCCCGTCTTCGCACTGAGGACACCATCCAACGTGTTGTGTGGCACTACCACCGTGCTAAATGGGATAGATTCAGAACAGATCTGGCAGCTCAAAATTGAGCATCCATGAGGCGCTGTGAGCCATCAGCAGCAGCAGAATTGTATTCCAGCACAAACTGTAACCTCATGGACCGGCATATTCCTCACTCTACCATTACCAACAAGCCAGGGGATCAACCCTGTTTCAACGAGAAAAGCAGAAGAGCATGCCAGGAGCAGCACCAGGCGTACCTAAAAATGAGGCGCCAACCTGGTGAAGCTACAACTCAGGACTACATGCATGCTAAACAGCGGAAGCAACATGCTATAGACAGAGCTAAGCGATTCCACAACCAACGGATCAGATCAAAGCTCTGCAGTCCTGCCACATCCAGTCGTGAATGGTGGTGGACAATTGAACAACTAACGGGAGGAGGAGGCTCTGTAAACATCCCCATCCTCAATGATGGTGGAGTCCAGCACGTGAGTGCAAAAGACAAGGCTGAAGCGTTTGCAACCATCTTCAGCCAGAAGTGCCGAGTGGATTATCCATCTCGGTCTCCTCCCGATTTCCCCACCACCACGGAAGCCAGTGTTCGGCCAATTCGATTCACTCCACGTGATATCAAGAAACGGCTGAGTGCACTGTATACAGCAAAGGCTATGGGCCCCGACAACATCCCAGCTGTAGTGCTGAAGACTTGTGCTCCAGAACTAGCTGCACCTCCAGCCAAGCTGTTCCAGTACAGTTACAACACTGGCATCTACCCGACAATTTGGAAAATTGCCCTGGTATGTCCTGTCCACAAAAAGCAGGACAAATCCAATCCGGCCAATTGCCGCCCCGTCAGTCTACTCTCAATCATCAGCAAAGTGATGGAAGGTGTCGTCGACAGTGCTGTCAAGCGGCATTTACTTACCAACAACCTGCTCACCGAAGCTCAGTTTGGATTCCGCCAGGACCACTCGGCTCCAGACCTCATTACAGCCTTGGTCCAAACATGGACAAAAGAGCTGAATTCCAGAGGTGAGGTGAGAGTGACTGCCGTTGACATCAAGGCAGCATTTGACCGAGTGTGGCACCAAGGAGCCCGAGTAAAATTGAAGTCAATGGAAATCAGGGGGAAAACTCTCCAGTGGCTGGAGTCATACCTAGCACAAAGGAAGATGGTAGTGGTTGTTGGAGGCCAATCATCTCAGCCCAAGGACATTGCTGCAGGAGTTCCTCAGGGCACTGACTCACCTCCTGACTTCCCAAAGCTGGGTCAAAATCCTGGAACTCGCTTCCTAACAGCACTGTGGGAGAACCGTCACCACACGGACTGCAGCGGTTCAAGAAGGCGGCTCACCACCACCTTCTCAAGGGCAATTCGGGATGGGCAATCAATGCTGGCCTCGCCAGCGACGCCCACATCCTGTGAACGAATAAAAAAAAACATTTTAAATCAATAGATTCTGCCCTTGTTATGATGCAACACTTTGATATTTTATTCTTGACGATTAAATAGCAAAACGTGCAGCGATTTGAGAAGCAACAACGTGGAACTGTTTGGAGCATAAGAATTTTCTCTGCAGGATCGACTGACAACCTGGGTGATGGAAACCTGAGGCGGTACAGCGCCAATACTGGCCAGACGGTTTACTTACAAGTGACTGATGACAGAAGGAACTTCCTTGAAAACTTGCATTCTTCAAGG
Organism: Heptranchias perlo; assembly: GCF_035084215.1. Taxonomy (NCBI): domain Eukaryota; kingdom Metazoa; phylum Chordata; class Chondrichthyes; order Hexanchiformes; family Hexanchidae; genus Heptranchias; species Heptranchias perlo. The sequence goes on along the minus strand of NW_027139772.1, from coordinate 2,418,615 downwards.
GAACATGATAACAGAACAGTGTGGCAAAGAAGTGACAACGGGAAGGTATGATTTAATTAGGAAGTACACACAGATGAAAGGCTTTTAATATATACCTAGATATCAAAAGACAGGGGTTTGGGATTTAAAAGCAGAACTGCCATAGGTAGCAGAATAATGAAGCAGACTTGATGGGTGATCTGAAGTACCCTTTCTCCTCTTATTGCAATCTTCTACAAATGTAACCATTAACTCCTGCAGTGACCCTCAGCAGAAGCCATCACTGATCGACAAAGGTAACCATTGCACTGTGTTGCCTTCACCGATAGGGGCAGCATTGCTCCCTTAATTGAATTAATGGCATCCACACAGTGCAACAAACACGGATCCCAGCAGTCAGGAAATGATCACGGGGATGGTTCCTGCAAACGAGACATCGGGATCTTTCTCTGTGGCATTTTATGGACACAATTCATTTAGGTGGAGCGCATTCAACATAAGAACAAATGAAACACAAGCAGATGTTCTATTTTCCAATGGGAAGGTTTTATATTGTTCTTTTTTATTAACATTTTCATAATGTTGGTAAATTTTTACTGCAATACCTGTGCAACTGTTCATTTTATAACAAGTTGCTTGTCTAAAGTATAAAATATAGCAAACAGCTTTAAACTCACTAAGGATTAATATGTGTTTCAGGGAATACTTTACAAACTGATTGGATTTCAGACAACAGGTGGACAGTTTTCATTTCTTCTCGTCATTGACATTAATTTAAGGATTACAATATAAGGATATTTCACCATTGCCTTCAACTCCTCCCTGAATTTAGTCTGAGTGACTGCATAAATACATGTGTTTGTGCAAGAACACAAAAGTTGAAGCATGAATCCAAATTCTTGCAGAATATCCGCCGTGCCAATGGATGCATTGTTATGCATCATAATAATTCGCAAGTACATGGAATTCACCAAAAATATCACCCATAACAGGATAAAATTCCCCGATATAACAAACAGTAAAATGATGGATTTCCTTCTCTTCTCCATCTCTGGGTCACTGGGAATCTCCCCACTGCTGTAGTTCAGGAGTCTCCTGCGGGCTCTGTTCGACACTAAGATGTGTCTGACGGTTAAAGCATTGAGCAGCAGAATTAGAACAAATGGAACAAATGGGGTAACAATAAAATGAAGAGATTCAAATGCTCCCCATACCCGTGAAAGCAGAGTACTGTCTGTTAGAAAACAAAAAAAGGGAATGTTAAAAAGTAAATATTTACTTGTATACATAAAGTACCAGAAAGTGTTCTTCACACAGAGCAGCACACTCACTGTTCCCAGAACCACAGCCGCCGTTTTCTCGGTGCAATATTTTGTTTTCAGCTTCTGGCAACAAATGGCCACAAATCGATCAAAGGTGAAAGTGACTGTGAACCAGACAGAACAGTCTGTAGCTGCGTAAAGCAGGACGGCGTGGATATTACACACTTTAAGGTCCAACACGAAAAGGAATTGTGCAGCGTGAGCAATGGGAATCTGTCTTAGTATCACATCAAAGATAACGACCAGTAGATCGGCCGCTGCCATGGACACCAGGTAACGGGTGACACATTTGGAAAGACCACACCTTCCTCGAGACAGGATCACAATCGTCACTGAGTTCACTGTAAGGAATGTTAAAAATACGAAATTATACTTCAGGCTCCAACAGAAGGGGAGTTCGTTTTATGAAATTAGAAGCATCCGGTTACAGAGTCTAATTATTTCTGCTCGAGTCAGGGTTTACAGTAAAAGCAGTAACAAGTTGTGAAATGAATAAATGAACATGATAAAACTAAGTATGATCAATAACACGATCAACATCAAACAATAACAAAGAATAGTCTTGTGATGGGATATTTCCGGGGGATCTTGTAATTAAAAGCATCTTGTTTTAGCTGGAAGCCAAAATTACTCGCAGTTCCCAGGTTCAGACCGCATCCTTTGGTGAATTGGCCTATCACTCGTGCTATGGGTTCGGAAGGTGATGTTCCTTCTACTCCTGATTACAAAGCGATAATGATAGATTCGGTGAATGGGCAAAACTCTGGCAAGTGCAGACAAATGTGAGGTCATCCACTTTGGATCAAAAAATGATAGAACAGGGTCCTTTCCAAATGGTACTCAGTTAAAAACAGTGGATGTCCAAATGGACTTCGGGGTTCAGAGATCATTGAAGTGTCATGAACAGGTGCAGAAATAATCAATAAGACTGGCCTTTCCATCAATAGGACCAGAGTCCAAGGGGACAGAAGTTATGCTGCAGCTATACAAAACCCTGGTTAGACCGCACCTGGAGTAACGTGAGCAGTTCTGGGCAGCGCTCCTTCGGAAGGACATATTTGCCTTGGAGGGAGTGCAGGCATAGGTTTACTCGAATGATACCCGGACTTCAAGGGTTAAGTTACGAGGAGAGATTACACAAATTGGGGTTGTATTCTCTAGAGTTTCGAAGGTTAAGGGGTGATCTGATCGAAGTTTATAAGATCTTAAGAGGAACAGACAGGATGGATAAAGAGAAACTATTTCCGCTGGTTGGGGATTCTAAGATTAGGGGGCACAGTCTATAAATTAGAGTCAGACCTTTCAGGAGAGAGATTAGAAAACATTTCTACACACAAAGGTTGGTGGAAGTTTGGAACTCTCTTCCGCAAATGGCAATTGATACCAGCTCAATTGCTAAATTTAAATCTGAGATCGATAGCTTTTTGGCAACCAAAGGTATTTAGAGATGAGGGCCAAAGGCAGGTATATGGAGTTAGATCATAGATCAGCCATGATCTTATCAAATGGCGGAACAGGCACGAGATTCTGAATGGCCTTCTCCAGTTCCTATGTTCCTATGTTCCTTTGTTCTGATTAATGCCAATCCACACTTGCCAGAAAGTGTACAGGTTTGGAAGTGAAATGAAAACAGATTGCGCGGGGTGATGATGCCGACTATGGACACTGTCTCGGTTCACTCGGTGGGGATCCCAGAAGAGGTTTATACCCCATAGTCCTTGCTGCAAATGATCAGTATTGCCAGTAAAGTGGGGGAGAAAAGAGGGAGACAACATTGGAACAGGAGTAGGTTATTCGGCCTTCGAAAATGGCTTCGTCCTTCCCAATATTCATTTGGAGGAAATTTTTGCTCATCCAGTTCTGGACGTCGGACAAGCAGTGTGATAAATGAGCGACAGTGGAGGAGCCGAGGGACGTGCTGGAGCTGGGCGTTTTCAGCGTACATGTGGAACCCGACGTTTTATGTTCGGATGATGTCGCCAAGGGGCAGGATGTAGATGAGAAATAGGAGGGGGAAAAGGATAGATCCTCGGGGGACTCCAGATTTTACGGTGCGGGAGTGGGAAGAGAAGCCATTGCAGGTGATTCTCTGGCTGTGAGCAGATAGATAAGAATGGAACCAGGCGAGCGCAGTCCCACCAAGCTCGACGGCGGAGGAGAGGCTTTGGAGGAGAATCGTGTGGCCAACCGTGTCAAAGGTTGCAGACAGGTTGATAAGGATGAGGAGGGATAGTTTACCACGGTCACAGTCACATAGGATGTCATTTGTGAATTGATAAGGGCCATTTTGGTACAGGAGTTGAGGCGGGGCGGGGGGAGGGAGGAGGGGGGACGAAATCTTATTGGAGGGATTCTATCACGGAATTGCAGAAAAGATGGGCACGGATTTGGAGACAAGTTCAAGGACTTTGGAGAGGAAAGGATTTCAGGGAGTTCCAGCGGATATTGGAACAGAGACATCGCCGATGGAGAAGGAAAAGGGGTGAGAGAAACGATGCTGCGACCCCTCGAGGGAGTGAGGAAAAGCAGTGGGTCGGATGTTCACGTCTTGGATGATGATGTTGGATCTGCGCTTGGACCAATGGAAGTGGAGGGAGAATGAAGGAAATAAGTTGAAGAGAAATCAGAATCACAATTAATTGCATAAAAACATGCGGTAATTGGTTTCACTCAGGGTCAGTTCGGCTCGAGTTGAGTTAGAAGGTGATGAGCACAAACCGCACTCCAGTACTGATGGAGCACTGCATTGTCAGAGGCGCCCTCCTTCCGGGCAGTTTGATCTGAGATCCCCTCTCCCTGCTTTTCTGATTCATGGGATGTTAAATTTGGGATTATTGCAAGAAGAACATGAATCTCTCGGTGACAACATTCCAACACCAGGCAACCTCAACTAAACTCATTATTCAGCTGCTGTGTGAAAATTATCTGCTCCTTTTGTCTGCACTTTCACTCTACTTCTATCGTTTAAGTTGTGACATATGAATTTCTGGTTTGGCTTAAATAGGTGATGAAGTATTGTATGAATCAAATGCTTTATTTTAATTTAAACAAAAGGAGAAGTTTCATTTCCGACATGTATTGCAATTCGTTTGAGAGCGGACATTCCAATGAACTTTACAAATATAATTTCTGAGAGGGAACTGCAACAGAATCACGAATATCAATTCTCCGGGTTTCTAATTGGTAATCGAAAGGAAATGGGAGATTATATAAAGTCAGGCTGAGTGTCACTGAGAGACTCCCTGAACTGTATAAGGTCGGCATGG